>NC_134353.1:500656719-501256719 GCF_048569485.1 Anomaloglossus baeobatrachus
AGCACCTTGTCATCATCCCTCTCATCAGCTTCCACTCACTGCTCAGCCCTCATTCCCAGTCTGAACACTGATGAAGTCAGCAGCAGTTGGCACCTGTGTTTTATCATCCTCTGAGCTGTGGCGCAGTGATCCACAGACTGTGTCCACCAGCCCTTCCATGGACTCAAACACAAGTGGTTGGGTAGTCAGTCTCTTCCGCCACTGGGGCAGGGCCAGGTGGATGGGCCACAGGTTCCCAGCCAGAAGAGTCATGAAAAAGCATAAGTGACGTGACTTGTGGCTCACAATGCTTGACTGATTTGTATGGGTTGAAGTGAAAGAGAGATGATCATGGAACTTAGGAGATGACTCTGAGCTTTCAGGTGTTGACTGGGTAGAAGATAATGCAAAGGAACTGAAGGCACTGGTAGCTACCATAGCCACCGCCTCAACATGTTCTGGACTCACCATTCGTACAGCGGTACTCAGGCCTAAGAACTTACGGAAACCAGCCGGTGGCCTGCATGTAGTGGAGGAAGGTGTAGGCACAAATCTACCACATCCTTGCCCTGAAGTAGCTACTCCACCAGCACCAACACCACCACAACAGCCATGTCCCCTATTAGTTGTTCTCATTCTTTCGCACACTAAGAAGTTCAGATTATTAGATGGGCTGTAAACAGAGAATGATTATAAGAAAGCCTGCATGGAGCTGTTTTTGTCCACTATGCAAAGCTGCATGATGCAACGCAGTATTAGGTTTCAGAGATATTCACACAGCAAGGAATGCTGTACACACTCTCGTTTTTGATAGATTGAGCTAATAGATTAAAACCGCCTGTACGCTGCTGTTTTTTAATGCGATGCAAAGCTGCGTGGAGCAACACAGTAAAAGCTTTCAGAAATATTCACACAACAAGGTGCACTGGAAAACACTCTTTTTTTGGTAGATTGGGCTAATATATTACACTGCCTGTACGCTGCTGTTGTTGACCACGTCATAAAGCTGTGAGATGCAGCACTGTATTTCAGTTACAATTACATGCACCTTTCACTGTCCCTGACTCCAATAACAGCCTATCCTACAATGTATTTGTTTATTTCCTAACTGCAACCTTCACTGTCCTTCACTCCAACAATGTCCTATCCCTATGAGAATTAACAATTTCATCAATCCCATCTTATGACATTAAAGGATGAATCCATATATGTTGCAAATGTCCACCATATAAACATATGAATAAAATAGGAGAAAAGGGGTGGACTTGAGGAGTTTAAAAATATTAATTTTTATTAACGAAAAAAAGTTAAAAAGTACATGTGTTAATAAGAAGCATAGGATATGGAGCAATATATGCATACAAAACACTGGACAAAAAACATACAAGACTGACAATATCCAAGGATACAAGGTATGTAGTGGTTAATAAAGGTAAAACCACTTCACATAGGTTGCAGAATTGCATAAAGTAGAAAATGCATTACAATAAATGGCATAGTCCCAAAATACATGAGAATCAAAAGCTAAATGCTTGTAAAAATACAATTAGTTCAGGTGCCATGTGATATAAGAAAAACAGCAGTCTGCCCCCTGCAGGGCTAAGGTAAAAGTGAACCGGTTCAAGTATAAGGTACTAGTGAGAAAAAGAAGTTTAGTTCAAAGTTTTTAAAGTCATCCAAACCAGTTCAAAGAAGTATACCTGCAGGGGGAAACTGCCGTGGACCACCCAACGCACGTTTCACGTGTCTAAGTGCCTTTGAGTAGCGTCTGACAGAGGGAGGAAGTTCCTCCCTCGTTGCTATGGTTACCCGATACACGTAGTTAGCCGCTACAGGATGTGTATCGGGTAACTACAGCGACCGATGCCGGAACTTCCTCCCTCTGTCAGATGCTACTCAAAGGCAGCACGCTGGCCAATCAGAGGCAAGCGGCTCCTCCCTTTGACGTCAGCGCTCTGGCAGCGGAAGTTCCGGCATCGGTCGCTATGGTTACCCGATACACATCTTGTACCGGCGAACTGCAAGTCCCAGGCGGCCGGCGATGGAACGGAAGGTAAGGTAAGCATAATATATGTGTGTGCGTGTATGTTTGTGCATGTTTGTGTGTGTTTGTGCATGTGTGGAATAGCACAATAGGGGACCAGGATGGGACATTTAACAAGTTGTGGAAGGAATTGTTTGCAATGCAATGATTTCCTATGTGAATTATTTGCTAAACGAGTAACTTGGTTAACAAGCACACTCCCAGAATGGATTGTTCTCGTTAACCAAGGTTCCACTGTATTAACATTGAATGACAGTATTACTGTGAAAAGCCAGTTACGCTTTTGGTGATCGAACCGTTATCGAACATAACCTCGAACTCTCGAACTTGAAGCTAAGTGTTCGCGTTCGTTGAACGACTAGAACATCACCAAAAACAGGTCGAACTTGAGATTGGCAAACAGTTCGATTCGAACACCACTCATCTCTATTACTGACCTAATTTTTAGATCTTCTAAAGATCAGATTTATTTATGACTAGCTGTACTACCCAGCTTCGCCCGGGTTAATAAATGTTGTTAACAAAATAGAATGTATTAACAAAGATTTATTCTGCACACAAAAACCACAAAACAAATAGATAAAAATGTAATTATTAAAAAGCAAAAACTAAGCTAATAGAAGCATTTCACAACATATATTTCAACACCACAGATATTCCACACAGATTTAACTAAATTGGCCAAACAATGTGCTCCTTCTGTCTCTTTCCAGGTCTGTCTCTTTCCCCGTCTCTTTCCCCGTCTGTCTCTTTCCCCATCTGTCTCTTTCCCTGTCTGTCTCTTTCCCCGTCTGCCTGTCTCTGACTGTCTCTTTTTTTGTCTGTCTCTATCTCTTTGTTTCTTTCCCCATCTGTCTCTTTCCCAGGTCTGTCTCTTTCCCTGTCTGTCTCCCCGTCTCTATGTCTGTCTTTTATTGTCTGTCTCTTTCCCTGTCTGCCTGTCTCTGTCTGTCTCTTTCCTTGTCTGTCTCTATTTCTCTGTCTCTTTCCTCGTCTGTCTCTATCAAGGTCTGCGTCTTTCCCCATCTATCTTTGTCTGTCTCTCTGGCTGTCTCCTCCTTCCCTATCTGCCTGTCTCTGTCCCTGTCTGCATGTCTGTCTGTCTCTTTCCCCATCTGTCTCTTTCCAGGTCTGTCTCTTTCCAGGTCTGTCTCTTTCCAGGTCAGTCTCTTTCCAGATCAGTCTCTTTCCAGGTCTGTCTCTTTCCAGGTCTGTCTCTGTCTGTCTCTTTCACTGTCTGTCTCTGTCTGTCTCTTTTACCGTCTGTCTCTGTCTGTCTCTTTCACTGTTTGTCTCTGTCTCTTTTCTGTCTGTCTCTATCTGTCTCTTTCCCTGTCTGTCTCTATCTCTCTGTCTCTTTCCCTGTCTCTGTCTGTTTCCCTGTCTCTCTGTCTGTCTCTGTCTGTCTCTCTCTATCCGTCTCCCTACCAACATCTTATTACCTCACATATAAGCTTCTTATACTATGAATGTCTTTTGTTCCTAAAGCAAACAATCACACCTCCTACTAATAACCTGTAGTTCCAGGCTCCATTTACTTTAATGGAGGCATGTTTTTTGGAGAGTAACTGTAAAGCGCGGGGTTAAATTTTCCTGTCAAAACATAGTCTACAACGTTCCCTGGGTCACATGAGGTGTCTGTGCAAAATTTCGTGATTGTAAATGCGACGGTGCAGATACACTTTTCGTTTCACTTTTTCCCCATTATGTAGATAGGGGCAAAATTGATTGGTAAATTGGAACGCGCGGGGTTACAATTTTGCCTCACAACATAGCCTATGATGCTCTCGGGGTCGAGACGTGTGAGTGTGCAAAATTTTGTGGCTGTAGCTGCTACGGTGCAGATACCAATCCCAGACATACATAAACACACACATACATACATACATACATACATACACACATTCAGCTTTATATATTAGATCACACACATAAAATTATAGAAATCAAAAGGATATACTTAGTTTGTCTCATGTCTGCAGCTATTCATTTGCTCAAAATACAACGATAATAATATCAATTTAATTCTTCAAAAATAATATAACTACCAGACATTTCATGTATATGGAAATATTGTAAATTGATACTTAGTTTTTTATGCAGTCTACAGTATATAATATTGCTACTATACATATATACAAAACTTGCTTCAAATCAATATAACAGGTGAATTTCTTCGAAGATCACACAGGATTTGTTATCTCTTACAACCCCCCACTGATTTTAGCTTCAAGCAGTCATTTTCTAACTGTCACCATCCTTATAGCTATCTCTATAGAGTATTTTACCAGCAGCATATTCTCCGTCCTTTAGGAACCTGGCACTGGGCTATGTTCACTGTCTTATCTGCACCGGAGCAACAAGTTGTCATGGCAACCCTGACGCTCCAGCAGTCCTAACTTCCCCGCAGCTTAAATGCTTTTCTCCCCGGCTATGACAAAAAATTGCAGCTCCACACATATCAGAACATTTGCAGTTTACTTGGAAAAACACATTCACTGAATAATCAGAGCAAACACATTCGTCACGCTGTAATTTAATGTTGTACATAGTAGTTAGATGAACACAGAAATCAGAATGACATAGGAATTTTTCATGAGCGTTAAATACAACATAATCAATCTAATGTTAAATTCATTGTGAATACTATACAATGTATAATTACTAATGCAAGAACTATATAGTTAAGAGCAAATGATAGAAACCATGCCACAAATAAATAAGTAAAAAATAGTAAGCTATTCATTGTAGCAGTTGCAGGAAAAATAATAGGGGGGCATGGACCTCCTTAAACATAGTAAATATGCTAGACCAGGCGTCATCAACAAAGATGATCTTAAAAGGTTATTCACTTCTTGAATCTTCAGGAGCACATTGCTTTCCAGCCTCCCAACTTCCTCCTTGCAGAGAGGATGAAGCGTTCTTGATTATTCAGTTCGGATGAGTAGCATCAGATCACACCTGTCCAGAACTGTAAAATCTCTGATGCTGCTATGGGAGGCAGTAATGCTTCTTCGCTATTGGAGTAATGAAAGCTATGCTTGCATGTGTAAGAAGATGGACTTACTGTGCCCATACCTCCCAGTCATCAATCGCGTTCTGGTTGTGTAATGTACTTTGCAGTGTGTATGGTGTCCTGCATTATTGTGTTCTATGTGGTTACCTGACGATAGGGCAAGATAGAGTTAACAATTGGGGCTAACCCATAAAGGGAGTGGCTAGGTAACAGGAACAGTGTAATTTTTTTGTCTGAATGTCAGATAGGGCCCAGGACCCGAGGAACAAAGCCGCCAAATTACTTTTAGTGCATGGTGAACAGTGTAAAAAAATAAATTAAGCCAATTCTTCAAGCACCATTGGCTTGTTCATTACAACTCTAGAAGATCACAGTATGGCGCAGCTCAAATTTATCCTGTGCTCTATGTTGAGCACTTGCATCGGGATTATGTGTAAGGGTATGTGCTCACAATCAGGAATAGCAGCATCATGTTTTTGCTGCATCCAAACAGCTGCATTCGGCAGTACAAGCACAGTGAATGGATTTATAGAAATCCCTTGTCCACTGTGCTTCTTTTCACCAACGTAAACTGACATGCGGAGCGGCTTCGTTAGATGTAGCCTGTCAATTTATGCTGCAGAGATGTGAGTGTCCTCAGCTGGGAAAACAGAGAGAAAGTCCACAGCACCCCAAACCATTATAGTGGGCACGGGCAGCTGCGGTCTTCTGCTGAGAACATATATGTTTCCACAGGGGAAGAAACGCTGCATCCAGGGCGTACCATGTGTAGAACATGGGCACGTACCCGGAATCTCTGAAAATTTGATTCAGACAAAATTTCCAATGAAAAATTCACTGTAATGAGGTAGTCACTTTGACCTCAGGTCTGGCCTGTGGTCCGCCAGTGTCCATCTTTTTATGCCTCTTTTTAGGCATCCACAAAAGTGCAGTCATCAACAGTTTTCTTCACCTTTGAAAAGACGGACACCGCTGAACAGAGGCCAAATGGAGTCCGAGAAACTCTGCTGCCTTATTAGTGAATGGATCAGTCCAGGGTTTCATCGGATTCACGTATTTCGGAGATGTAGATGGAAACCCCGATGTAAGTGCTCAACATAGACCACAGGATAAATGTGAACGGATCCAAAATGTTCTGTATTAAAATCCCCACCAAATAGCATTTAACTAAACCCACAAAAGCACAAATTCCCACTCAGATCCATTATCGATTAACAAATATATAGGGGGCTTCCCCATTACTGGTAGCAGAAAGGCTTTCTAAAAATGCTATGGTGAAGGTCATTCCCAAAAAGTTTGTCTGAAATTACCTTCTTTGGCACAGTTTCTCTTTTATAAGCGTGGACATTCAAGGTATGTTAAACTTAATTTTTTTGCCATGAAATACCATCTACTGAGAACCTTATAGTGGGTATCTTCAAGCTTGTGTAAATTGTCTCCAGTGTTCTTAAAAAAGACTCCTCCTCTATTTTCATTCGAAAGTCATACTCCCAAGACAACTGGTTAGACCAAAAACAAAGTACCTGGTCCTCATTAACTACCTTACAGATATTACTTTGCTCCCAGATTGTAGGCATTTCGAGGTTGTTTAGAAGGTTAACTATAATAGACGGGAGTTTAGTCGTGATTTTTTTTCTGTGAGAAAATATTAGTTGATGCGTAGCCAGTTACTATATTCACTTTTAGGGATGTCGAATTTAGATCTGATATTTCCAAAGTAAATAGGGACGTCTTTCATTATATTTATCAAGTTATTAATGCCTGTTGTGTCCATACAGTTAAATCTAACTTTGGAATGATGAGTTCCAGATTTTCAAGGTGAATTAGTTTGGGGATGGAATTCGTTTTGCTCTTTTTGGCATCCATGAGAAGGTATTTCCAGGCATTGATAGTGGATTTATTGAGGGGATATTTAGGAAGAGGTCTTAATTTGATCATTAAATCTGAGAGGATTAGGGCCAGTAGAGGTTTATTATTGTTTAGGTTTTTTTTATCATAACCCAAACCGGAGTATCTCCCTCACGCATCCACCCCTGAGTTTGAAAAGATTAGCCAAGTAGTATCATGAAATGTTGGGAAGAGCTATCCCTCCTCTTCTTGTATGTTTCACAAGTATCGATCTTCTGATTTTGCTTTTGTTATTGGTCCATATGTATATTTAATTATCCGACATTGACATTTTTGTAACCAGTTTAGTCTGATACTTTCCACTAGTGGTTCAATGAAGAGGACAAATAGGATGGGCGAAAGGGGGCAACCATGTCTTGTGCCATTGGACAAGTCCATAAATCTTTGTTGAAGGCGTTGAGCATAGTGCTGAAATAGAGTTAAGAATTTGACCTTGGAAGCCAAATTTTTTCAAAGTGGAAAAAATAAACCCCAGTGGACTCTGTCAAATGCCTTCTTAGCATCTAAGGCGAGAAGGTTAGATGATATAAAAAAAAATGTCTATGTGTACAATTAGGTTTAAAGCTCTTCTAGTTGTGTCAGATGTGTGTCTTCCAATTATGAACCACAGCTGATCATTATGGATCAATATGGAGAGTAGAGTTGAGCGCGGTTCGCGGTTCGAGGTTCTCTAGTTCTAAACTCGAGTGATTTTGGGGGCTGTTCGAGATCGAACTAGAACTCGAGTTTTTTGCAAAAGCTCGATAGTTCTAGATACATTCGAGAACGGTTCTAGCAGCAAAAAGCAGGGCTTTTTACAGCTACAGTGTGCAGGAGCCATCGCTGGCAGCCTGCCACAAGCTGGTAACCAAGATAAACATCGGGTATCCAAGCAAAGCGCTTTGGTTAGTAACCCGATGTTTATCTTAGTTACGTGCAGGAAGCCCACACTTCCCCGCTCAGATCGCTCCGCCCCCTCCTGCCCGCGGCATGTACACATACATACACACACACACACACACACACACACACACACACACACACATGGTCCCGCTCGGCTTACCTGCGGTGATAAAGTCACGCCATCCCGACCTCAGCGCTGTCACTGTCCTCCATGGCCGCCGCTTGTCACATCACCTCTCGCTTCCAACCCGAGACTGACTAGCGGTGACGTCACGGACCTCTCGCGATACTTGGTGTGAAGGCGCCGGTCATTGAACTCAGTGACAGGGGCTGTCAGTGTGCTGGAGATCAGCGCAGGTAATGTACCTCGCTGACAGCAGCACTTGTCATGCCCTGCAGTGACCTGGGCTGACCCATTGATGTTAGCTCAGGTCACTGCACTGCTCTCCCAGCCAATGGGGAACATCCTGCTCTTCATTGACTAGGACAGTGTGGATCGTCATGGCAACCCCTTGGATTACACCAGAGCTGGATTTGTTTTTCATTCTAATAAATTGGTTAAAGAGGGAATGTTTTGGGGAGTGTTTTTTCAAATAAAAATGTGTTTGTCGTCTATTTTTTTTTATTACTGACTGGGTTGGTGATGTCGGGTATCTGATAGACGCCTGACCTCACCAACCCCAGGGCTTGATGCCAGGTGACATTATACATCTGGTATTAACCCCATATATTACCCCGTTTGCCACCGCACCAGGGTGCGGGATGAGCTGGGGCGAAGCACCAGGATTGGCGCATCTAATGGATGCGCCACTTCTGGGGCGGCTGCGGCCTGCTATTTTTAGGCTGGGGAGAGTCCAATAACCATGGACCTCCCTAGTCTGAGAATATCAGGCCCCAGCTGTCTGCTTTACCTTGGCTGGTGATCCAATTTTGGGGGACCCCTACGTGTTTTTTTTTTTAAATTATTTATTTAATTTAAAATAACAGCGTGGGGTGCCCTCAGTTTTGCATTACCAGCCAAGGTGAGGTTGCCAGCTGTGGTCTGCAGGCTGCAGCTGTCTGCTTTACCCTAGCTGGCTACAAAACTAGGGGGAACCCTACGTCATTTTTTTTTTCATTTTTTTGGCTAAATACAAAGCTAAGCACCCCTTAGTGCCACATGAAAGGCACCAAAGGGTGCTCCACTTTTTCTCCACTTTTTCTCCACTTTTTCTCCACTTTTTCTCCACTTTTTCTCCACTTTCTCTCCACTTTTTCTCCACTTTTTCTCTCCACTTTTTCTACACCTTTTCTCCACTTTTTTCTCCACTTTTTCTCCAGTTTTTCTCCATTTTTTCTCCACTTTTTCTCCACTTTTTCTCCACTTTTTCTACACCTTTTCTCCACTTTTTTCTCCACTTTTTCTCCACTTTTTCTCCATTTTTTTCTCCATTTTTTCTCCACTTTTTCTCCACTTTTTATCCATTTTTTTCTCCACTTTTTCTCCACTTTTTCTCCACTTTTTATCCATTTTTTTCTCCACTTTTTCTCCACTTTTTCTCCACTTTTTCTCCACTTTCTCTCCATTTTTTCTCCACTTTTTCTCCACTTTTTCTCCATTTTTTTCTCCATTTTTTCTCCATTTTTTCTCCACTTTTTCTCCACTTTTTCTCCACTTTTTCTCCACTTTTTCTCCATTTTTTTCTCCACTTTTTCTCCACTTTTTCTCCACTTTTTCTCCACTTTTTTCTCCACTTTTTCTCCACTTTTTCTCCATTTTTTCTCCACTTTTTCTCCACTTTTTCTCTCCACTTTTTCTCCATTTTTTCTCCACTTTTTCTCCACTTTTTCTCCACTTTTTCTCCACTTTTTCTCCATTTTTTCTCCATTTTTTTCTCCACTTTTTCTCCACTTTTTTCTCCACTTTTTCTCCACTTTTTCTCCACTTTTTTCTCCATTTTTTTCTCCATTTTTTCTCCACTTTTTCTCCACTTTTTCTCCACTTTTTCTCCATTTTTTTCTCCACTTTTTCTCCACTTTTTCTCCACTTTTTCTCCATTTTTTCTCCACTTTTTCTCCACTTTTTCTCCACTTTTTCTCCACTTTTTCTCCATTTTTTTCTCCATTTTTTTCTCCATTTTTTCTCCACTTTTTCTCCACTTTTTCTCCACTTTTTCTCCACTTTTTCTCCATTTTTTTCTCCACTTTTTCTCCACTTTTTCTCCATTCTTTTTCTATGGTCGGTCTACCCATTAGCTCTGCCATGCATACTGTAGCTCTACACCTACTGCACATGTTACTTTATGATTGACATCTCTTTCGTACCAGAGCTATCTAAGCCTACTCTGACCCCATATTTGTCATTACTATATTGTCCTTGTACTGTATTATGACATTTGTATCATGTGTTTCATTTCTTGCTGTGTTGCAATTTTTTTGCTGCATCCCAATTGTACCTCTACATTGTTCGAGTTTATGTTATTGTTCTCTCACTCTTATGTGATACTGATTATTGTCATTTTTCATGATTACATGCAGATAAGTCCAATCTGACGAAGGCTCAGGCCGAAACGTCATTTGTAACTTGTTTTGGACAAAAACATATATGCTTATGAAACATTTTTTTTTTCTTAATACGGACCAATAAAGAGTGATTTTGCATTACTATCCGTTGTGACTTACTGACTTAGTCTGGGAGATTTAGAGTGCCGAGGTTACTCACTAATTTTATCTATTATTACCTCTGAGCACCTATATACCAGTGAGCAGAGCTTCCTCTACAGTAGTTCTCCTGATTAGGCATGCCCTTACCTCATGAGCAGGGCATTGCAGCTTTGGTAGCAACCATTACGACATGGACTCTGCTGCTGTGGACCCGAGAAGAGTGAGTGCAAATTCATTGCACCCACACTCCTCACATGAAGGGTCCATACTCCTAGAAAATGGGGGATACGTTCCCTGAGTGTCTCCCCCCCATATTCTAGACGGTCCAGAGTCGTCGTGGGACCCCTTTATTTTTTTTCTTACAATAAATTGGTGAAAGAGGAAATGTTTTGGGGACTGTTTTTTCAAATAAATTTCTTTTGTCGATTTTTTTTTTTTTGTTAGTACTGACAGTTTATGATGTTGGGTATCTAATAGACGCCATGACATCACAAACTGCTGGGCTTGATCTCAGGTGACTTTACAGCTAGTATCAACCCGATTTATTACCCCGTTTGCCACTGCACCAGGGCACGGGATGAGCTGGGGTGAAGCGCCAGGATTGGCGCATCTAGTGTATGCGCCACGTCTGGGGTGCCTGCGGCCTGCTATTTTTAGGCTGTGAAGGCCCAATAACTATGGCCCTTCCCACCCTGAGAATACCAGACCACAGCTGTCCGCTTTACCTTGGCTGGTGATCCAATTTGGGGGGGACCCTACTTTTATTGTGTAATTATTAATATTTATAAAATAATTATAAAAAAGAGCCTGAGGGGACCTCCACATTGGATCCCCAACCACGGTAAAGCTGCCAGCTGTGGTTTTCAGGCTACAGCCGTCTGCTTTACCCTAGCTGGCTATCAAAAATGGGGGGACCCAACGTCATTTTTTTTTTTAACTATTTTTTAAATAGAAAAAATTAATGGGCTTCCCTGTATTTTGATTGCCAACCAAGGTAACGGCAGGCAGATGGGGGTGGCAACCCATAGCTGTCTGCTTTATCTGCGCTGAGAATCAAAAATACCGCGGAGCGCTACGTCATTTTTTTAAAGATTTATTTTTACAGCACTGTGATGTCCAGCAATCAAAATACAGGGAAGCCCATTTTATTTTTAGTTATTTAAATAAATAATTAAAAAAAATATATATGGGCTCCCGCTGCATTTTTTGTATTGCTAGCTAAGGGTAATCCAAGCAGCTACTGGCTGCTAACCCCCACTGCTTGGTGTTACCTTCACTGGCAATGGAAAATCCAGGGAAGCATTTTTTATTTTTTTTGCCAAAAAACTACAAAAAAAGGACGTGAGCTTCGCCATATTTTTGTATGCTAGCCAGGTATAGCAGGCAGGTGCTGGAAGAGTTGGATACAGCGCCAGAATATGGCGCTTCTATGAAAATGCCATTTTCTGAGGCGGCTGCAGACTGCAATTCACAGCAGTGGGGCCCAGAAAGCTCAGGCCAACCTGTGCTGCAGATTCCAATCCCCAGCTGCCTAGTTGTACCTGGCTGGACACAAAAATGGGGCGAAGCCTACGTCATTTGTTTTCTAATTATTTCATGAAATTCATGAAAGAATAAAAAAAGGGCTTCCCTTTATTTTTGGTTCCCAGCCGGGTACAAATAGGCAACTGGGGGTTGGGGGCAGCCGTACCTGCCTGCTGTATCTGGCTAGCATACAAAAATATGGCGAAGCCCACATAATTTTTTCAGGGGGCAAAAAACTTCTGCATACAGTCCTGGATGGAGTATGCTGAGCCTTGTAGTTCTGCAGCTGCTGTCTGTCTGTATGGAGAAGAGCAGACAGCAGCTGCAGAACTACAAGGCTCAGCATACTCCATCCAGGACTGTATGCAGAATTTTTTTGGCCACCAAAAAAATGACGTGGGCTTCGCAATATTTTTGTATGCTAGCCAGGTACAGCAGGCAGCCACGGGCTGCCTCCAACCCCCAGTTGCCTATTTGTACCCGGCTGGGAACCAAAAATATAGGGAAGCCCATTTTTTTTAATTATTTCACTTATTTCATGAAATAATTAAAAAACAAATGACGTGGGCTTCGCCCCATTTTTGTGTCCAGCCGGGTACAACTAGGCAGCTGGGGATTGGAATCCTCAGCACAGGTTAGCCCGAGGTTTCTGGGCGCCTCTGCTGCGGATTTCAGTCCGCAGCCGTCCCAGAAAATGGCGCTCTCATAGAAGCGCCATCATCTGGCGCTGTATCCAACTCTTCCAACAGCCCTGGAGCCGGGTGGCTTGTTGGGTAATCATGAGTTAATACTGGCTTTGTTTTACTAGCCAGTATTAAGCCAGAGAGTCTTAATGTCAGGCACGTTTGACCCGGCCATTAAGAATCTCCAATAAGGGGTTAAAAAAAACACCACACAGAGAAAAAATACTTTAATAGAAATAAATACACAGACACATTAGAGACTCCATCTTTATTACCCCGTCAGCCCTCCACGATCCTGCTCTTCTGTCTTCTTTCTTTCTAGTGTAGTAGTAGTGACGATTGTAGTGAGGATGAGGTGCACCAGCCCATCATGGGCTGGGGAACCTCATCCTCAGTACAATCCTCACTACAATCGGGAAGCAGCGTGCAGCCTTCACTCCGTGAGTGATCAGTGCTGGCTGTCAGCGGTAACAGCGGTAACGCTGACAGATGCGTTACCATAGCAACGGTGCTCTAGGAGCCGCGGTTAGCGGTGACGTCACCGCTAACTGCGTTGCTATGGCAACGGTGATCTCCGTTAATGACCGGCTGTGTCAGCCGGTCCCTAACGGAACAGGGAGTCGACCGTGTGCTAGAGCATGTCGCCGGTACACGGCGATACACATATGTGCACCGTGTACCGGAGAGATGCACTCGCAGGTCCTACATGACGTGTCATAGTCATGTGACCAGTCTGTAGCCAATGAGATAATAGCCACGTGACTGGTCACATGGCTATTTTGACGTCACGATAGGTCCTGCATCTCTGCTGGCAGTGCAGGTCACCGGGAGGATTCAGCGATCATCGGATGGAATAGCGGCAGGAGACAGAGTGCAGAAGGGATCGCGAGGACCGGTAAGTGTTATGGCAATGTTTATTAACTGTTTGTGTACATTTATAATGCATTTTTATGTGTTTGTGATTGCCTCCCATTATAGCCTATTGGTTCGAGTTCGGTTCGTCGAACGTTCGACGAACCGAACTCGAACGGGACCTCCGTTCGGCGAGCCAACCTCGAGCCGAACCAGGACCGGTTCGCTCATCTCTAATGGAGAGGCAAGTTTTCAGTCTTGTGGATATGGTTTTTGCAATAATTTTTGAGCCCAAATTCAGTAGTGATATATTTCTATAATTGGTAGTGTTACGAGGATCTCCCTTCCCCTTTGGCAGTACTATTATGTTGGCTTCAAGCATTTATTTCTTCTAAGGCTATTTAGTTAAATAGTTTTGTGAGATACAGAGTTAGCATATGCTCCATGTTCTGGTAATATTCATCTTGGAAGCCATCAGGTCTGGGAGATTTCCAAGTTTTAAGCTAGGATATAGTAGTTTTTATTTCTACTTCTGTGTAGGGGGAGTTTAATTTGGTTAACTCATCGTGATCCAAACGAGGTAAACGGATGGAGCTTAGAAATGTGTTGATTAGTTTTGGATTTGGTTGGGGTGTGTTTGGGTCTGTGTTTAGATTATAGAGGTGTGAGTAATATGAAGCAAATGCATTCAATATATCCCTGGTGTATTTACATGTTTCATTTCTTTATGACCTGGAGAATTCTAGTTTTTAATATTTGGTGCTTAAGTCTTTTTTAAAAAAATTTGAAGAGTTGTAGTTTGAGTCATAGTTCGCTTACCCTTGGCCGTATGTGTGAGTTTATCAAATTCTTCTGTTAGCAAGGTTTTTAGTTAAATTCTAAGGTTTAATAGGGCTGTGTGGATTTACGTGAAAATTTTGTTTGAAGAGAGGATATTTTTGGAGATGACATCTATTTTTTCTCTTTTTTTTTCTATCTACTGTTTAGTTGGATAAGCTGTCCATGTGTAACCACCTTGTGGGCTGACCACAGCGTGTGCATGGTGATCTCATCTGTGTCATTTTCCTTAGAATAATGCATCTTCAAGAGTGTTGACTATGTCTATGCGAGCAAAGGACTTGTGTCTCTCTGAGTAGTGCGTGTATTCTATGGAAGAGGTGTTTAGGCACCCAAACACATCATACAGTTCTTCCTTTGAAAGCCAAGGGCCCAAATTATGTACTAATTGTCTAGAAGGAATGGTCGAGTGTTCCCAAACATAACCAAAGCACCCCTCTGATGCTTAATGATCAATTTAAGAAGGTTATTGAGGAAATTGATCTAGCCACTATTTGGAAAGTACAAATTAACCAATGTGAACATGTTTTTATTTATTTTACAAACAACGAATATATATCTCCCATTAACATTGTTGAGATTAAGTAGGCTTTCAAATGCTACTGTATTCTTTATCAAGAGAATCAAGCCTGCCATCTTTTTAATCTTGGATGTTTTAAGTGTATGGGGAAAGTTGGTGTTGCTTAAGTTTTGGCTGAGGAGAATCTGCATTCTTGTTATCCCTATGATGTCTGCTTTTGAGTTTTTGATCTGTTTCCAAGTCATGAATCTTTTCTGGGGACTGTTGAGACCAATGACATTGTAAGACAGAAATTTAATACCCATTATGTGTTCATGGAAGAGTTCTCACAAACAAATAGGTAACATATACAGTTTTCATCAGCTTGAGGATGAATAAAGTTGTCCAACTGACCTGAGATTTAGAATTAAAAAAAAATATTTTATTACTTAACATGCAGAACAATAACTATAACAGTTGGATTGCCTCGTTTGAGAACTGGAGGAACTTGCAAGAATGGGATAAAAGTTCAACTCCATGATGGGGTGGAACATTTATTGGCTTTCTTGCTACTCCACCTCTTGTAGTGTGAAAAACAGAAATGAGAGGTATAGAGGGCTTGTAAAGTCAATGACTTGGAGTTAAAGTCCGGGGTCAAGTAGCTTCAAGCTCTCTAGAATTTTTGGGCCATCCTTGCGGTCTTGGATTGGTATGGTTTTCCTCTCATGATAAAGAAACCATTTGGTGAGAAAGTCCCAACATTAATTGATTTTAGTCTCCTGCAGTATTGTTGTAATTTCGCTTCCTTTGGTTCAGTGTATCCCTTAAGAGGTCTGAGAAGATCTTCAAGTTCTCGTAGGGTTGAGGAATGGTTTTGTGTCTACTCAAGAATTCCATAAGATGCTCTTTTGTATGAAAAAAAATGTATTTTTTAAAATCACATCTCTTGAAGTTTCCGCACAGATGAACTGAGGCTTAGGAAAGATGCGCTCTGTCCACTCTTAAGTAGAGATCTGTAAGGTCTGGTATTGTTTTTTTAAGGAGATTTTTATGAAGCACTGTTTTTTTCACCATCTCAGGGATTCCCCTTATTTTGATATTGTTGAATCTGTTTCTATCTTTAAGGGCAGCTATTTTGGCTTTTAAGGATTTTAACTCGTCTTTCATTGAGTTTTGAGCTTTAGCTATACTTTTTGTGGTCTTTATAAGGTCAGATACTTCAGCTTAAGTGCATTCAACTTTAAAGCTGATGGAGTCAAAGAAAATTTTCATTTCACTAAACTGATTGCTGAAGTCGGCTTTCATGGATTCCTTGAGTGCCAATAGAAGGTTTCTTAGTAGGTCTTGGGAAATAGGTTCATCCGTGGCCTTGAAATTTTGTAATGGGTCATTGGAAGTGGTGGTTCCAGCATAGTCTCTTCTTCTTCTCTATTTATTAGGGCTTGGATTGGGTGAGGAATTAGGGTCTGAGTCTGATGAATAGCCAGCAGTATTAATATTCTGGAGTTGAGCTCTTTTCTTTTTTGCCTAGCTGTAGGGCGCTACACGGTGTTGAATCATTGGCTGTGGGCTCCCATTGCTGGGAACAGGGGTCCTCATGTTATGAGGAAGGTTCATTGCTATTGTCCGAGCCATCCTTCAGTTTCCTTGTATTGTTCCCAGACTGCAGAGGGATGGAACTTGCTGCTTGGTCGAGGCAAGGTTGAGTTTTTGACAAGACTTTTTCTGTTTTTCTTTGAGAAGCCATTATGAAGAGGGTGGGTAAAGCTTTTATTGTAGTGTGTGCGAAATTCACAGATTCTTAGTTGACAAGTTTGTAGTTATGTTTTTAAAGTGTTAAGTAAGGCCACACGATCCAGCAATAAGCATCCACGTTGGTGAGGACACTGTTGATATATTTACAATTGTGTAAGGATCCAAAATACCATTCAGATGTGATTAAATATGGTTGATATGTGTCTTACTTTTATTAGCAAACTAGTTATCGCAGCTCAAAGGTAGGTTGTATCAACCCGATAGGCGAATAATGTACAGATGTTTATAGATGAGAAGTGTTCACCTTTTGTTAATGTAGCAGACTATTGTAGGACTTATTGTCTATAAGGGCTATAACTGTAATGTCGGGAGTTAATGGGAATTATGAAGTTGTGTGTTATATATATTATATATAACTTAGGACCTTTAAAGTATATATTGTATTTTTAGTTATGTGGAGTGGCACTCACGATCTCACACTTCTGTGTTCACGGCAAGCAAGAGGGAGGTTGATCTTATGCTGGATGCCCAATAAGATCGCTTGCTGTCAGTGAATTATAACTTTTACCATACATTTCCCATGCCTGCAGCTTTTTGGTTTAGTATTGGTTTCACTTTGTATATAGCACAAGTGGGTTGCTTGTTCTATATTGATAAGACACTTGATTGCACTTATTTGGGTCTCCACTCAGTTATATTACTTTACACCTGCAGTAATTAGTGCTATAAAACTTAATTTCTATCCTACAATAGCGTGTTCATTTGCTTGTGGCCAAGCCTCCACTCTAATATGTATATAACAGAATCCCCCAATATCAATGCAGTAAGGCTGTTTGCTGTCAGTGAGAGACAAAGCTGGCCATTTCTGTGCCTCTGACTTATTTAGTTAGATGTATGTAAACCTACAACTTCCCTTAAAGAGAAGGTCTCATTAGGAACAACAAAACCAACAAAAGTCCCAGTGGCCGAAGCACCAATAATTAGGGTGAGGGGGGAGACCACTGGTAAACTAGAGACCAAGACACAAATATTTAGTGAAATACAAAAATATTTTTAATAATTTACATGTGACATAAGGACAGACAGTAGTGACGAATAGGATCTTAAAGTTGTCAGGACACAAAAGTTGCACAAGCACCACCTGCAGGTCTAGTCCAGCTGCTTGATGTGAAAGGGTTAATGTAAAGAGACCCCAGAAAACCAGAGGACGGGGAGATCAAATAAATAAAGAGTAGACAGGTTATAGTCTCCCACTCCGCCCACCGCCACCTGTTCAGCCTGCTACTACTCCGACATGTCTCAAGGTAGTTACTTTTATATGTTCATTTAGTGACATGTTCCCCTGGTATATATAGGGAGAGGTACACGTGGGAGACTATAACCTGTCTACTCTTTATTTGCGCAGCATGGGGGATGGAGCACGATGCGGGGAACCGCGCAACACACACAAACACTGCACAAAACATACCTCCCCAAAACACACACACGCATCACACACACACACACCAGCACAAACTGCGCAAGACACACAGCACCACACAAACACAACGCTGCAGACACGCAGCGCTCCACAAGCAACGCAACACACACAACGCAACACACAAACAACATCGCTCACACACACCCCCACACCCAGACAACACCAAGAACATTTACAGCGCCCTACACAAACACTTGGCAACTACACACAACAACATCTATACATATAACAAAAATCATACATTAACTACACAATAAATTCTAGAATACCCGATGCGTTAGAATCGGGCCACCTTCTAGTAGTTAATAAGACACTGTTTTTGTTTATTTGCATTTTAGTGTGGATGTGAAGAAAGTCAGACTGAAAGGTCATGTATATTTTTTTCATGCTTGTAAATAAAACACTTTTTAAAAGACTTACAAGTTTGAGTGCCAGATTTGCAATTCTTTTCTTGTTGTTTCACATGTAGCAGAGCTGAAATCTTCATTGGACCTCATGTGCATTACGTCGGAGTTGGGTCTTTTGGGGGTTAATAAAGTGGTGAAGGTGGGTGGGTTTTTTGTATTTTATTTGAAATAAAGGAATTTTTCTGGTGTTTATGTTTATTTATTTTTACTTACAGATTAGTAATGGGGGTCTCATAGACGCCTCTCATTACTAATCTAGGGCTTAGTGGCAGCTGTTAGCTAACATTAACCCCTTGTTAACCTGATTGTCAATGCACGAGGGCAATCGGGAAGAGCCAGGTAAAGTGCCGGGACTATCACAACTAATGGATGTGGCAATGCTAGGTGGCTTCAGGCAGCTATTTTTAGGCTGGGGGGATCAATAACCCTGGGTCTCCCCATCCTGAGAATGCCAGCCACCAGCTGTTGGACTTTATCTTGGTTGGGTATCAAAACTGGGAGACAGCACGTCATTTTTTAAATTATTTTGTTTAATAATTTAAAAAAAGCTGTATGCGGTTACTGTTATTTTGGTACACAGCTAAGATAAGTGCACGGCTGGGGGCTGCAGACTGTAGCCATGGACTTTATCTGTGCTAGAATTAATAGAAGGGGGACCCTTTGCCAATTGTTTTATTTATTTATTTTATACCACAATAGAGACCCGCACACCATGTCTGTGATTCCATCCAATCACAGAAGCTTTCTGGGGGTGTGGTCTGACTGCAGCCAATCAGAGATGCCAGTGGCCGGTGAAAGCAGTGAATGTGAATGAGGGATAATCAGCAGCCCCGGAAGTACAGCCGCGGGAGCAATTACAGCCGCGTTGGAGATTTAATCAGTATATCCTGCTTTATTTTCTTTCTTTTACAGCCCCCTATATCATTTTTTAACACATAAGTTATGCCTTCCATTTAATTCAATTGGCTCGGAATATTCATCGATCTGTTCGCCGAACTGTTCAACTAAAGGGTGCTTTACACGCTGCGACATCGCTAACGATATATCGTCGGGGTCACGTCGTTAGTGACGCACATCCGGCACCGTTAGCGACATCGCAGCGTGTGACACCAAGGAGCAATGATCAACGAGCGCAAAAACGTGAAAAATTGTTGCTCGTTGACACGTCACTCCTTTTCCAAATATCGTTGCTGCTGCAGGTACGATGTTGTTCGTTGTTCCTGCGGCAGCACACATCGCTATGTGTGACACCGTAGGAACGACGAACATCTCTTTACCTGCGTCCACCGGCAATGAGGAAGGAAGGAGGTGGGCAGGATATTCCAGTCGCTCATTTCCGCCCCTCCTTTGCTATTGAATGGCTGCCGTGTGACATCGCTGTGACGCCGCACGAACCACCCCCTTAGAAAGGAGGCAGATCGCCAGCCAGAGCGACGTCGCAAGGAAGGTAAGTCTGTGTGATGGGTGTTAGCGATGTTGTGCGCCACAGGCAGCGATTTGCCAGTGACGCACAGCCGACGGGGGCGGGTACGCTTGTGTGGCGCCCTGGACTAGCCAGGTCGTCACAGGTACTACAACATACACCCCCACCCTGAGACAGGCACATCAGCCAGACACAAAATCCTTGTTGCCTACCTCCAGGCGCTGATGATCACACCAGGTGGGGTGGAGCCAGGCGGTTGGCCCCACCCACTGAGGAGTTCACAGTCTTGGAGGCGGGAGAAGGAAGTCAGTTCAGAAGGGAGTTCAGTTAGGGAAGTGGTAGGAGAGGAGCAAACTGACCGTGTCCGGGTGTGTGGCCCGGGCACTAAGAGGAAGGTTGGCAGACGGTGGTGGCCGTCTGCAGGAGAGGCAGATCAACGCGGAACCGTAGGACCGGGGACGGGCGGTGGCCCGCCGGTACCGAACCGGGGAGCGAAGTGAAGCCAGCACACTCAGGCAGGGCCTACAGACCCCGACCAGGCTTGGAGTCGCCATTAGAGGTCATATCCATCAGTGACCGGAACCCCAGGGGTTTCCTAACAGCCAACACCCGATTGAAGGCAACCGTCCAACCAACAGAAGGAAATACAGCTACCGCCACAGCTAAAGTTCCAAGGGCCAGAGCCTGCGGGCAAAAGGGCTCCTCCGGCACATATACACGCTGGGGAGCGGGTTACCGGTGGGATTCCATCGGGACCGAACATACACAAAGGTGCAGGGGAAGGCACCACTAACCGTCCAGGAGAAGCCACAGCAGCTGGCTGCGGGACCCGTCCATCCAGCCGTTTGGTTTACCAGAGACTTTGCGTACATTTGTGGCTGAGTGAGTACAACCGTGCCGTACGGCACCGCGCTGTGCAGTCCAGGCGACCCTGCACCTTGCCAACCCTGCCTCCCCGTCACCTCACCGGGCCCCGGGACCACCAACCCCTACCCACGGAGGGGGAAACAACATCCCCAACTGCTCCCTGCCATCGCTCCCGGGATCCACGTCACCAGCAGCGGTGGTGCCCAACTTCACCACAACCCGTGGTTGGCGTCACGGACCAAATCCCCAAACCAAACTACCCCCTTTCACTCATGGGTGAGGAGCGCCGCTCGAGTCCCCGGATCCGGCCCACCGCTCGAGCCACCGAGCAGCGATCGCAGCAGCGCCGGACCCGAGCGTTAGCAAGCGCAGCGGCGTCCTTCCCCACCCGCGACATTCGCTAGTGTTATCGGTACCAATATCGCAGCGTGTAAAGTACCATTACCACTGGAAGGCTTGTTAAAGATCGGTAAACCGAACTCTAAAAGGTTCTCTCATCTCTACTTATTTGTAAGTTATTTAAAGTGGCCATTACCAGCATGGCACTGGACACCCGGAAAACCTGTTTCCACAGCAAATGCTTGGTGCACAACAGGGTTTTTTCTCGTTTCCTCCAAAGAATTATTCCTGCTTTCAGCCTGTACTTTTCACTGTGAAACCAGTCTTGACTTCAAAACTGGTTGAGATTTAATCCCTTATTTGTATAGCACTGTACAATTTTTTAGCACTGGCACCTTACTGTTTATTCTTTGTATGCTCTTGCATGTTTTTGTATCTATTACATTTTAAATTTTATTTATTCATGCTCTATTTACATGGACCGCTCCTTGTAGTGACTCTGCTGCTTTAATGTGAACAGAACAACTCTTAAGGCCCCGTTACACGTAACGACGTATCTAACGATATATCACCGGGGTCACGGATTCCGTGATGCACATCTGGCATCGTTAGCGACGTCGTTACGTGTGACACCAACGAGCACCCGTTAACGATGGAAAATACTCACCAAATCGTCCATCGTTGACGCGTCGTTCATTTTAAAAAAATCGTTGATTAATGAGGACGCAGGTTGTTCGTCGTTCCCGAGGCAGCACACATCGCTATGTGTGACACCTCGGGAACGCCGAACTACAGCTTACCTGCAGCCGCCGGCAATGAGGAAGGAAGGAGGTGGGCGGGATGTTACGGCCACTCATCTCCGCCCTCCGCTTCTATTGGGCGGCCGCTTAGTGACGCCGCTGTGATGCCGCACAAACCGCCCCCTTAGAAAGGAGGCGGTCTGCCGGCCACAGCGACGTCGCTGGGCAGGTAAGTCCGTGTGTGACGGCTCCTAACGATATTGTGCACCACGGGAAGCGATTTGCCCGTGACGCAAAAACGACGGGGGCGGGTACACTCGCTAGCGATATCGCTGCATTTAAAGCTCACTTTACACTTCTCTGCACTGATGTGATGTCAGCATAAGGCACAGAATTGCTGGCAGTAGCAGTCTGTGCCTCCAGAGATTTACACAAGGCACAACAGGCAGGTAAGTGGCAGCTACCTAGCTTTTATTTTTTAGTCTCATAATAAAAAAAGGCTCTGATAAATCTCCTAAGCATTATCTCATAGATAAGTTTTTTGTGTTCTAAAGTTGTATTCCAATAAAAATATTTTATGTTCTATCTAAATAGCTTGATTATTGTATCACTAGAAGGTGGCCAGATTCTAATGCATCGTGTATTCTAGAATTTATTGTGTAGTTAATGTATGATTTTTGTTATATATATGTTGTGTGCAGTTGCCAAGTGTTTTTTTGTGTAGGGCGCTTTAAATGTTCTGGGTGTTGTCTGGGTGTGTGTGGGGGGGTGAGAGCGGTGTTGTTTGTGTGTTGCGTTGTGTGTGTTGCGTTGTTTGTGGAGCGCTGCGTGTCTGCAGCGTTGTGTGTGTGTGGTGCTGTGTGTGTTGCGCGGTTTGTGTGGGTGTGTGGGGTGCGTGTGTGTGTTTTGGGGGAGGTATGTTTTGTGCAGTGTGTATGTGTTGCGCGGTGTGTGCGTATATTTGTGTGTGCCTCGGTGTTTGTGTGTTGGGTGTTGAGTGTGTGCAGTGTTGTCTGTGTGTGTGGGTGTCTGTGTAGGGCGGTGTTTGTGGTTCGAAAAAATTCACTAGTCAAAGGGTAAGCGTGCAAATTCCATAAAACCCTAACTTAAACTTAACATTTAATGATACTTCTAAAAGGTAAAATACCACAATTCATGTGAATAAAGTGACTCGGTGCACAGAAGAGAGAGGGAAAATCAATTCCTACAATGTCCACTCCCTCCTGCATCCTACCTAGCCGTGAAGGTTGGCACCCTAAAGATACATAGTGGCGCCCCCACTCCTCGACGGCTGTCCCTGCTATGTCCCTGTGAACCCCTAAACACAAAGATAATGTGCAGTGCGCATACATAAAGTGCAGTGCATATACATAAAGTGATACTGTGCAAGTATAGAGTTCACAATCAACCTCAAAATTCAAGAGGCCGCAATCATTCGCCTCAACGCGTTTCCCCATTTCATGGTTCATCAGGAGGCCGATATCAATCTGTTGTGGCCCGATATACCTATGATAGCCAGTATGCTGCTAGTTTTTCATGATGCTAAGGGGGCCACAAGGTGCATCAATCTACCTTATAACCCCTCAGGTGTCCTCCAAGCCCAGATCCTAACCAATCAGCATGGTGATTATTAATTGCCTTACTTACTTTTACAGTGTAATCTGTCAATGCTCCTCCACATGCCATGCAATGATGACCGCGTTCACTTCCGCATTCCACAATGAAACGCACCAGCATCCCGCCCCCACACACGTAGGACTGTGCCACAGCGGACCTTCAGACAGGATTCCCTAACCCCCAAGGGAATTAATGAACAGTTATCCTACACATGTTTCTTGTAACAACAGGGTGACACTAGATATGGTCCTGAGATAAAGAGTCTGGCAAAGCTCTCCTGTTTATAGGATAGCAATAAGTTATGTATTTATTTATCATTTCAGGTGTCCTTCATGACCCAGAATATAATAAAGTGGTATTAGTATTTGTGTGATAATCCTCACAACAATGTCCCCTCCTCACAATAAGCCCACCCAGTTACCCCCCCCCCCCCACCCCACCCCCGATAAGGGATCCGTTTGGAATATTCTTATAGCCTAACAAATATATCTATAATATAAGTTATGATGTTACTTCTAGTCCTTTTCTACCATAGCGTTTGCGGGTTGTTTATATATAATCCGGCTAATCAATCATTGTACTGGAATCTATGATCTAGAAGTGTCATGCATGACATGATCTAGAAGGCATGCGTTCCACTGTGGAACGCAGAAGTAATGAGGCTATGACAGTGATCGGCCCGCTCAGTATGCGCCCTGGACCCACCCTATTCTTGAGGGTGGAGTTAGTGACGCTGCGCCTATGTGCGGTGGGCGGGGTGACGCATGTGCATAGGATGCGTTCTACCTTGGAGCGCATTTGGGGCACGCCCCTTTGAGCGCACGCTGTGGCACAGTCCTACGTGTGTGGGGGCGGGATGCTGGTGCGTTCCATTGTGGAATGCGGAAGTGAACGCGGTCATCATTGTATGGCATGTGGAGGAGCATTGACAGATCACACTGTGAAAGTAAGGCAATTAATAATCACCATGCTGATTGGTTAGGATCTGGGCTTGAAGGACACCTGAGGGGTTATAAGGTAGATTGATGCACCTTGTGGCCCCCTTAGCATCATGAAAATCTAGCAGCATACTGGCTGTCATAGGTATATCGGGCCACAACAGATTGATATCGGCCTCCTGATGAACCATGAAATGGGGAAACGCGTTGAGGCGTGAGGCAGTATAAGCTAAGTATCATATGTCCCTGCTATAATTTAGGTTCTCACTGAGAACGATTGCGGCCTCTTGAATTTTGAGGTTGATTGTGAACTCTATACTTGCACAGTATCACTTTATGTATATGCACTGCACTTTATGTATGCGCACTGCACCTTATCTTTGTGTTTAGGGGTTCACAGTGACATAGCAGGGACAGCCGTCGAGGACTGGGGGCGCCTCTACGTATCTTTAGGGTGCCAACCTCCACGGCTAGGTAGGATGCAGGAGGGAGTGGACATTGTAGGGATTGATTTTCCCTCTCTCTTCTGTGCACTGAGTCACTTTATTCACATGAATTGTGGTATTTTACCTTTTAGAAGTATCATTAAATGTTGTTTTAGTTAGGGTTTTATGGAATTTGGTGTTTGTGGTTCCCAGTGTGTGTGGTGTGTTGTGCGGTGCGTGTGTGGCGGTGTGTGTGTTTTGGGGGAGGTGTGCACCCCCATTGTGCTCCATCCCCCATGCTGCGCTCCCCCATCATGCTCCATCCCCCATGCTGCGCATCCCCATCGTGCTCCATCCCCCATGCTGCGCACCCCCATCGTGCTCCATGCCTCATGCTGCACACCCCCATTGTGCTCCATCTTCCTTGCTGCGCACCCCCATCATGCTCTATTCCCCATGCTGCACACCCCTATTGTGCTTCATCCCCCCCATGCTGCACACCCCCCATCGTACTTTATCCTCCCATGCTGCGCACCCCCCATAGTGCTTCTTCTCCCCATGCTGCGCACCCTCCATCATGCTTCCTCCCCCCATGCTGCACACCCCCCATCGTGCTCCATCCCCCATGCTGCACACCCCTCAGAGAGGAGTATAACAGGAGGACTATAATAGGAGGAGTAGTCCTGGAGGTGAGTATAATAGGAGGAGTAGTCCTGGAGGCAAGCCGAACCGCGACCGCTTCGCTCATCTCTAGTTAGGAGTATAATAGGAGGAGTAGTCCTGGGGAAAGAGGAGTATAATAGGAGGAGTAGTCCTGGGGGGAGAGGAGTATAATAGGAGGAGTAGTCCTGGGGAGAGAGGAGTATAATAGGAGGAGTAGTCCTGGAGAGAGAGGAGTATAATAGGAGGATTAGTCCTGGGGGGAGAGGAGGATAATAGGGGGAGTAGTCCTGGGGGGAGAGGAGAGGAGTATAATAGGAGGAGTAGTCCTAGGGGGAGAGGAGGATAATAGGGGGAGTAGTCCTGGGGGAAGAGGAGGATAATAGGAGGAGTAGTCTTGGGGGGAGAGGAATATAATAGGAAGAGTAGTCCTGGGGGGGAGAGGAGTATAATAGGAGGAGTAGTTCTGGGGAGAGAGGAGTATAATAGGAGGAGTAGTCCTGGGGTGGGGTGGGGGGAGAGGAGTATAATAGGAGGAGTAGTCCTGGGGAGAGAGGAGGATAATAGGGGGAGTAGTCCTGGGGGGAGAGGAGTATAAAAGGAGGAGTAGTCCTTGGGGGAGAGGAGTATAATAGGAGTAGTCCTGGGGGGAGAGGAGTGTAATAGGAGGAGTAGTCCTGGGGAGAGAGAAGTATAATAGGCCCAATGTGTGCGGGGGGTGGGGCCGAGCGACCAACGTGTGCGGGGCCAAGCGGCCAACGTGAGCGGTGGGCGGGCCCAGCGGCCAACGTGTGCGCGGGGCGGGGCCGAGCAGCCAACGTGTGCGGTGCCGAGCGGCCAACGTGTGCGGGGGCGGGGTCGAGCAGCCAATGTGTGTGGGGGGCATGGCTAGCCCATCGATCGGCCAATGCGTGCGGGGGCGGGGCCGGGCTGAGCGGCCAATGTGACGGTTGTCACTGTAATGATGTAATTTTTGAGCAAGACAGACAGACAGACAGAATAAGGCAATTATATATATATATATAATAATAACTAAAAGTTGTTAATATCATACCATGTTACCATTTTACCATTACTTCAGTAAATACAGTAAATTTATCACTTAAACATGAGCCATGCATGAGGGAGTCACAGTCGTGGAGTTGGAGTCCGGGAAATTGAGAAGTCGGAGACGGAGGCTTGGCTTACTGACTCCACAGCCCTGCTGATAAACTGGAAATAGGCAATGATGAACCGGAAACAGTGTCAGGATGTGATAGGCCTGCTATCACAAATCCATCTACTCATGTAGAGGCAGAAGAGGAAGTGACCAGCTCACAGTCAACCAGGGCAACTGAGCATAGTTTTACATTGTCAAAAGCCTCACCATCCACCAACAGAGGCTCTCGCCATTTCAAACAGACCAATGACATCCAGTTGGATAATTTGGATTTTTTCCAGGGAGGCACTCTCGATGCTCAGACATTCTGAGGCAGAAGTCAAATATGATTATTTAGGTTTTGATGTAGCAGGTTGCATCAGTGATATGCCACATGATAGATTAGGACAGCAGAAACTCCATTGTATACAAACCAGCAGCAAACGCAAAATTGACATGAAGAAAGGGATTAACCTGGAGCTGCAGAATCGGACCCCAGCCAATGTAAAAGAGTTTGTGCTAGATAACTGCTGATCAAAAGATGGAAAAATTGGCTGACTAATTTGAAGAACTGAAAATTCTTAGGACAATCAATGTCTGCCTCAGCTCTGTGACAAGTTTAACAAAGTTAATCATATTGAAAAAGTTGGAATTAAGTGATAACATCTTTTGGTGGACTGGCAATCCTATCATAAACATGTCCAAAACTCACACCTCAACCTAATTGGAAACAAAATAAAGGACCAGAGCACAATAGAAGCACTGAAAAAATTAGAGACCCTAAACCTCTGTGACTACCAAGAAAATGTCTTCAAGCTCCTACCCCAGGTCACGTATTTAGATGGGTATGACTGTGATGAGAAAGAAGCACTTGACTCTAATGCACAAGTCTATGTGGAAAATTTAGATGATGAAGATAATGAGGAACTATGATGAGGATGCTCCCCCAGGTGCAGAAGATGATGAAGAAGATGCGGAAGAAGAGGACATGAGCGGCAAAGAGGAAAGAGGAGGAGGATGAAGAAGCTTCTAGAGAAGAAGAGGATGAGACTGCCCAAAATGCAGAAAAAGGTCAGAAAAGAAATTGGGACCTTGAAGATGAAGGAGAAGAGGATGAGTAAAATGCAGGACAAGGTAGATGTAGAGCGAACCTTGTGACTGACAGAGTACTGAACCCCCAAGACCCATTTTGAAAAAAGCTGTTCTACTTTTGACCTTGTTTTGACCTTGTTTTTACCTTGAATTTCCCTGACTTTTATCTTCCCCATGCTTGGTATTCTTTACTGCTGTTCTTGCAAATGTTTCTAATTATAAGTTTTATTTTGTGTTTTAGCAATTAATTCAATACAGCCCCATTTTTTTCCAATGCCCATTTTTCAGATTTTCTCTTTGTTCTGTGTCCCTTTTAGCTGCCTTTAAAAAAAGTCAGTTACAGTGGACCTCAAGTATCAAACCTGTCCTAGAATAAAAAGTGATACAGATGCACACTAGCCATATTTGAATCTGCAACTACAAAATTAAAGGCAGAAACTGTATCAATACTTGAGGACAAGGGGTTGACATTAAAGGGGTTCGCCAGTCATATACCAGTGACTATAATTACTCACTTCCTTTTCTGTACTGATATGGTAACCATATTATGACTTTGTTACCTGGCAGTAGCCTCCAATTCCGTTATCTGCAGTAGGATGTGCTTATATTCCAGGTCGAAGGCCGGTTTCACAAGTTCAATATTCATGGTCCAAGTGCCGACTGCTTTGTTTGGAGCTGCCAGGGTCTCCTAACCTGAACTCAACAGCTTCATAGACATCTATCTGGCTGTTGAATTGTGGCCTGGAGACCCCCGACGGTTCGGAACATCGTGGATTGTGCTTAGACCGTGAATGTTTGATAGCTTAAATGGAACTTGTTACCAGGTTTTCCCCATATGGAGTGCGGCTACCACCATGAAGGCGGCCTCTTTAGAAACATTCTGGAATGTTCTGGAACAGCTTCTGGTCCCCTTTGCAAATCCCCCCAAAAAATCTTATTATTCATAGATTGTAATCTTGCAAGCAGGGCCCTCACTCCACATTATATTTGTTGAATTGTGCTATTCTGTCATATCTGATATTGTCTGTATATGTCCCTTTTGTCCACTTTGAATAGTAAAGTGCTGCAGAATATGTTGGCGCTATATAAATGAAACATATTGTTATTTTAGACAGCTGTCTTTTTGTATCTGTAATGTTTTCACTACTAGATCACTAACGATCTCCAACCCCCCTTCCAAATGTTACTCATATCATTTCAGGGATGCATAACATATTTCATATAAAAGAGAACACTCTTCCTAGGTTGGGGCAGTCTGTGGTGTGCACATGTATTGTAGGAAGGCGTTAGCGCACAATGCGCTCCTGTCCCACAAATTAAGAGGAGTAGCAGAACCAGTGTTCCCCAGAGCTGTTTGTCCCCCAGTAACGTGCATAGCCCCCAGAATTGTATGCTTCCAGTGCTGTATGCCAACCAAGCAACGTGTGTACCCCCAAGTGCTGTATGTCTCCCCAAGCAATATGTATGCCCCCCTGTATGCCACCCCAGTAACGTGTATGCCCCCAGTAATATGTATGCTCCCAAGTAATGTGTGTGCCCCCCAGTAATGCATATGTCCCTCAGTAATGTATGTGCCACTAAGAAAAAAGTATGCCCCCCAGTAATGTATTCTCTACCAGTAATGTGTATGCTCCTCAGTAATGTATATAGAAGCTTGTAATGTGTATGCCCCCCTATATCACACTCCCGGGATCCCGGCGCCACCCGTCACTCACCAATCTGGTCCCCGGTCGCTCTGACCGCGGCCGCTGCTCCCGCTCTTCCTCCTGTGCGTTCTCCATGCTCCCTGCCCGTCGGACCCGGCATCCCGCTGCGGTCCAGGATTCTGCTTCCGGCTCCCCTGCATCTCCTCCTCCTCTACGTCCTGCATTGGTCTCCGGTGCTCGGGCTTCGCGCATGCGCACTAGGGCACGGGCGCGCTCACTCACCTCTTCTTAAAGGGCTAGCATCGCTGACACAGGATATGGCTGATTACAGGTACAGGGTATACAAGACTTCCTTTTCTGTGTGGGCGGTGCCTTTTCAATGTGTTCTTGTAGCTTGCCTCTTGCGCTAAGTGTACAGGTCCCTCTGTTCTTCATACCCAGGTTAAACCTGTCTCTGTCCACAGTGTCCGACTGCCAGCCTGAGTCTGTCCAGTCTTCCGGTTTCCCAGGAGTTGCCCCGGTGACTATCAGCTGTGGATCCCATCATCTTCCACCAGCCTGTACCCGTCGCCATTTCTGGATTCCATCTGGCAACATCAGCCTGCACTCCTCGTTGGAACCGGACTCCGTCTGTTGTTACCACTTGGCACCTGTACCCGGTTCCAGTCATCCGTCCTGCCCACATCTATCATTGGACTAATGGCCATATCCCATATGGACATCTGAAGGACGCGAAACCTGAACTCACTTGTTTCCCGGCTGCTGTCCATCTACGCCCTCTGGGGGGGCCGCCAGACAGTCCCTGTATAGGGGCTCACTCCTGGTTGTCTCTTTGGGGGAGTCCGGTGCACGGTCCCGTGGATCCACCTCTGGACTGAACACCCTAGTAATAAGTATACCCCCCCAAGAATGTGTATTCCCCACCAGTAACGTGGATGCCCCCAAGTAATGTGTATGCCCCCAGCCTTCCCTGTGATGTCTATGCCCTCAGTGATGTACAGTTTCTACAAGTAGTATTCAACCCCCTGCAGATTTAGCAGGTTTGATAAGATGCAAATAAGTTAGAGCCTGCAAACTTCAAACAAGAGCAGGATTTATTAACAGATGCATAAATCTTACAAACCAACAAGTTATGTTGCTCAGTTAAATTTTAATACATTTTCAACATAAAAGTGTGGGTCAATTATTATTCAAGCCCTAGGTTTAATATTTTGTGGAATAACCCTTGTTTGCAATTACAGCTAATAATCGTCTTTTATAAGACCTGATCAGGCTGGCACAGGTCTCTGGAGTTATCTTGGCCCAATCCTCCATGCAGATCTTCTCCAAGTTATCTAGGTTCTTTGGGTGTCTCATGTGGACTTTAATCTTGAGCTCCTTCCACAAGTTTTCAATTGGGTTAAGGTCAGGAGACTAACTAGGCCACTGCAACACCTTGATTTTTTCCCTCTTGAACCAGGCCTTGGTTTTCTTGGCTGTGTGCTTTGGGTCGTTGTCTTGTTGGAAGATGAAATGACGACCCATCTTAAGATCCTTGATGGAGGAGCGGAGGTTCTTGGCCAAAATCTCCAGGTAGGCCGTGCTATCCATCTTCCCATGGATGCGGACCAGATGGCCAGGCCCCTTGGCTGAGAAACAGTCCCACAGCATGATGCTGCCACCACCATGCTTGACTGTAGGGATGGTATTCCTGGGGTTGTATGCAGTGCCATCCAGTCTCCAAACGTCACGTGTGTGGTTGGCACCAAAGATCTCGATTTTGGTCTCATCAGACCAGAGAACCTTGAACCAGTTTGTCTCAGAGTCCTCCAAGTGATCATGAGCAAACTGTAGACGAGCCTTGACATGACGCTTTGAAAGTAAAGGTACCTTACGGGCTTGTCTGGAACGGAGACCATTGCGGTGGAGTACGTTACTTATGGTACTGACTGAAACCAATGTCCCCATTGCCATGAGATCTTCCCGGAGCTCCTTCCTTGTTGTCCTTGGGTTAGCCTTGACTCTTCGGACAAGCCTGGCCTCGGCACGGGTGGAAACTTTCAAAGGCTGTCCAGGCCGTGGAAGGCTAACAGTAGTTCCATAAGCCTTCCACTTCCGAATGATGCTCCCAACAGTGGAGACAGGTAGGCCCAACTCCTTGGAAAGGGTTTTGTACCTCTTGCCAGCCTTGTGACCCTCCACGATCTTGTCTCTGATGGCCTTGGAATGCTCCTTTGTCTTTCCCATGTTGACCAAGTATGAGTGCTGTTCACAAGTTTGGGGAGGGTCTTAATTAGTCAGAAAAGGCTGGAAAAAGAGATAATTAATCCAAACATGTGAAGCTCATTGTTCTTTGTGACTGAAATACTTCTTAATACTTTAGGGGAACCAAACAGAATTCTGGTGGTTTGAGGGGTTGAATAATAAATGACCCTCTGAATAAACTTTTCACAATTTAAGAAAAAAAAAAAAGAAATAACATTCTTTTTTGCTGCAGTGCATTTCACACTTCCAGGCTGATCTACAGTCCAAATGTCACAATGCCAAGTTAATTCCGAATGTGTAAACCTGCTAAATCTGCAGGGGGTTGAATACTACTTGTAGGCACTGTGTATGCCCTAAGCCCCTCCTCTGATGTATTTGCCCCAAGCCTCCCCTGTGATGTATATATAGCAGTGCGTGCCATGTCTGTTAAAGTGGCAGCCATCACGCAGCTTGGCCTGCACAGCCACATGCCCGGGAGGAGCTGGATGGGAGACAACCCAGAAGGAGGTGAGTGAGGCTGGCTGCCAGCTTCCCCATATTAAAAATATGTCTAATTTGTCTTTGTGTGTACATGTATAATGTGTGTATCTATGTATGTCAGTATATATATATTTATGTCTGTTTATCATGTTCATTTCAGTGAATGCTTTGTAAACATTTAAAGGGCTTGTTTTAAGCCCTAAAGTTTTAAGTCTGCAGTCACTCTATATGACTACAGACTTGTGAATCCTCATTAGAGAGGAGCAAACATGTTCGTTTTGCTTTCACTAATTTCAAATTCGGTACAAGCATTTCCCTATCTGGTTCTAGGTCATTTACACAAGCAGGACAAACCTCTGGATCTACTGCTTCGTCCACTACTTCTGCTTCCTCCACCTCCTCTAGGGCCTCCACCTGCTCCCTTAACCTCTCTCTTAATGTAACACATGTTCCAACATTGCAGAGAGAATCCCCGCACCTCCGCACAGCTCAACGGGAATCAGGCAGTGCTGAAATTAATATGCATTGGAGAACACAATCACACAGCTACAGAGTTGTGGACCGCTATCCAGGTCGAGTTTGATTAATGGCAGGCTCCACTTAACCTGGAGCCAGGGAAGGCTGTGTGCGATATCGGCTCTAGGCCTGGGACGTCATACATGTGCCTTGCATGGCTCACATCCTCAACCCGGTTGTACAGCAATTTCTACGCCACTATTCTGATCTGGATGTGCTGCTGAAAGCATGGTTGCTGTGTACTCAAATTTAAAAATGGAACTGCCAGGCCACATCCTGTGTTTTGCATGGACTACACCTGACTGTTGTGGAAAGACTATGGGGAAATGAGGGGGGGGGACAATTGATGCCACTGTCCTGCTGTCTGCCTGAAATGTTCTTAAATATCAAGACTCCAAGATGAGTCTCTAAGTTGTGTCTTGTCTGTACTGGCAGGGATGTGGGAGCAAGAGGCATAATCCTGTCACTCTTCCACCTCCTTATTTTTAAAATAGAAATGCCAGGCCACATCCATGGACCATACCTCACTGCTGTGCAAAGAAATGATGGGGAAAGGAGGGGCTTGTCTGTAGTAGTAGGGGGTATGGGAGCAACAGCCATACACCTGTCTTTCATCCACCTCAATATTTCTTATGTCAATAGTCTAAAGCGGGCTTTACATGCTGCGATCTCGCTAGCGAGATCGCAAGTGATCGTACCCACCCCCGTCGGTTGTGCGACACGGGTAAATCGCTTGCCCGTGCTGCACAACCTCGCTTAGCCCCGTCACACGTACTTAACTGCTCTGTGACGTCGCTCTGGCCGGCGATCCACCTCCTTTCTAAGGGGGCGGTTCGTGCGGCGTCACAGCGACGTCACACGGCAGGCATCCAATAGAAGCGGAGGGGCGGAGATGAGCGGGACGTAACACCCTGCCCACCTCCTTCCTTCCACATTGCCGGTGGAGGCAGGTAAGGAGATGTTCTTCGCTCCTGCGGTGTCACACACAGCGATGTGTGCTGCTGCAGGAACGACGAATAACATCGCTAATAAACAGAAAACGATTTTTTGTTTCAGGACGACCTCTCTGCGGCAAACGATTTTGACCGCTTTTGCAATCGTTTTAGGTCGCTCATAAGTGTCACACACTGCAATATCGTTAATGATGCCGGATGTGCGTCACAAACACCGTAACTCCGACGATAATTCATTAACGATATCGCAGTGGGGCTGCACTGTAAAAAGTACTTTTGCTGTTTTAAGCTTTTCGACCACCCTAAAGGTGTTTTCTCTGCCTTAGGTTTGGCCTCCCATTGAATCCAAAGGGTTTCGAAAAGGTTAAATGAATCGTCAGATGAACTGTTCAGCGAAAATTTGAAAATTTGCCAAACATCAGCGAACCAAACTTTGAAAGGTTCATTCATCTCTAATTAGGAGAACTGATCTCAATTTATATCATTTATTTCCCAGAACAAATTCCTTCAAAGTTTCAAAGTATAACAACATTTCTGCAAATTGGAAATATGACTTAGAAAAACTACAAAAACCATTTTCATAAAAGACAAAGTTTGGCTAGTCAAACTCAATGTCTTAAAATGAAAAACATACAAAAAGAAACACATTTTGAGAATAGTTCTGTTGTGCTTTTAGTTATGAGTTGTTTCTCTGATTTCACATCTCAGCATGATTCCAATTATGCGCTCTATAAATTGGTTATTATTTATGTGATTGAGAAATCATTTTAGGATTGACATTTAAAGTGCCGTATAATCAGTGTCCTCTGTTAGTACAATCCCACTCGTTTCTGTCAACCTGCTGTTGATGGTTAGTTGACAGTTTATAGAGCTGTGGTGCTTTTACAGGCAACCAATATATTCCATCTTTTGCTTTCACACTGAACCTGTGCATATCAGGGTAGGAAGTCACTAAACAACCTATTATACAAGGACAGAGCTTCCTAAGATGGACAAAAGTAGCTGGAACTAAACATATAAATACCTTATCACATGACACTCAGGGACGCAACACTTACTGGGGGGATTTCAAGTACAACAGACATGCTGTCAGAGCGGCAGCATGGGACACTATGGCTTTAACCATTCAGGATCCAAGCAAAGATGAATGAAGAAAGAAACAAAAAACTTCTGCTGATTTAGTAGAGAAATGGACTATTGTCTGCTAGAACCTCCAAAAAGTCATTACATAAGGTCAAGGGAAATGCTTTTGTCTTCCTTTTTGTAAATTAACAATCATTTTTGTTCAATTAACTCTTTCATTTTTTGTCAATAATTTTTATTCCATATAAAATACATTTCTTTATTTATAAACCTTGAAGTCTACCTTTTCTGCACCTCATCATGTTCTTACTTAAAAAAATAATTACCTTATATACTCGAATATAAGCCTGCGTATGGCCGTCCTGCGAGCGGAACTGCTGCGGGCGGTGGTCCTGCGGGTGGAGGTTCTACGGGCAGTGATCCTACAGGCGGTGATCCTTACCAGTACCGCAGTCGAAAGTCTTGTGGGCAGAGGTACTTACCAATGCTCTGGGTGGAGTTTCTACAGGCGGCATCCTGAAAATGTCCGCTGTGCTAGCTTGCTTCAAATAATGGCGCCCGGAGTGCAGAATGAGCTCTCGCCTCAAGATTTCATCTGCGCAAGTTTCACCTACAGGCACCATTTCTTTGACTGCTGACATGATGGGTAAATTTTGGAGGCTTTACTAAAGTTAGTCATATTAAATACCAGCTGTGCTGGCAGTTAAGCAAGGGATCTGAAGAGAAGATAAGTATTCACCTTCAACTTAGCAACTCTCCTGAGGGCAGAGCAAAGTACTGTAATGCGCAGGTGCGAGGAAAGGTGAAAGACTGCCTGCGCATGCGCACTACAATACTTTGATATGCCTTCAGCAGGGCAGATCAAAGTGCACCTGCGCAGGACCGCAATGCCAGCCTGTGTGGATGACGTAATAAGCGTCACCTGTTATGATCCGGAACCATGGAAGACCACCATAAATCATTGGTAAAAGGTGACAAGAGCATTGGCAACTAATCTGGCCACCATCCCCTTACTAACCATCACAACTAGAAGTAGCCAAGGGGTGAACTAACATCCTGTGCACCGCGAACCCAGCCGGAGAACTAGCTATGCTAAAGGAAGGAAAGATGAATAACTCTCTACCTCAGAAAATAGATAAAGAATAGCAAGCCCCCCACATTCAAAGACTGCGGTGATATAGGAAAACACAATACACAGATAGATGATAGGATTAGCAAAGGTGAGGCCCCCACTGACTAATTAGGACAGGACAGGAAAGGGGCTGATGGTGGCAAGAGAAAAACCCTTCAAAATTCCAAATTCCTGATAGTACAAAAAGGCCCTCAGATCGCACAATCTACACTCCGTCCTATACCAGGCGCTCTTGTCATACCAATGAACAGAAAACAGGAATCATTACAAATTCAAAAAGCCACAAACACATGGACTAATAGGAGCAATACTCCAAACATAACTGCAGGGAGTTTCCCAGCTAAGCAACTGAGAGGGAAGATCCCTGCATGCAAATAAACTGAAAACAACCACAGCAAATGACAAACTCAGATAAGAGTAAAAGAACCAAACAACAAACAAAGAGCAAAGCACTTATCTGGGGTAGATGTAGTATGGAGCAGGATGAAGCAGGCTGATGAACAAAGAACAACTGACATCCGGCATAGCCTGCTATCAGACCAGGATTTAAATAAGCAGAGAATTAGCAATGGAAACGTCCATTGCTCAACACACCTGGCCTCTGTCCAAACCATTCCTGGCCACAAGAGGGAGCCTCCCAGCAGCCAAAGCATAACTGACATTCACAACAGTCACCCACACTGGGCTGGGTAGAAGGAGAACCGCGATTGCAGCAGATAGGAGGTGCAGGACTGGAGAGTGACGACACCCATCGGACCGGATCGTCCCCTAAGTGAGTATTAAAAAAGTATTTTCATGCTCTACAGAGCAGTCTGTGCTCTTATAAACAGCATTCTGGAATGCTGTATGAAAGAGCTCACAGGTGGTGGCCGGAGCTTATAGGCCCCAAATCTGGAGACAGGTTGACATTAATAGCCAAACTGTTAACTTCCCTTTACTCTATCTGTCTTGCTGCATTCTATTTGTGGCGCCCCTGACCTGGTCAGGCACCACAGAGTATTGCACCCATGCGGGAGCAATGCTTCCAGGTAATCTCCAAAGGCCAGGATGAGGTGCACACACAAACATATAGTGACCAGGCCTCCCACATTACCAGAGGGGACCCTTGGGTAGCCAGAAGGGGTTAACTTTCAATTCCCAGCTGGGGGTGTGTTCAGGGGCTAGTTGCTAGGAAGCAGGGCAGAGAGAGAGAGGAAGAGGAGAGTCTGGAGGAAGAAGTTGAAGTGTGTGGAAGGGAGCAGAGGAGCTCTCGTGTCAGACAGGTCCTGAGGAGTGCAGTAGCTGAAAGCGGGGGAGAAAGGAGTACCGTGGGTCGGCCTGAAAATCATCCAGAGAGAAGGGTGGCTGAGTACGGAGATCCCGGTATCCGAGCACACAAGGGGAACTAGGTCCCCAGTACAGGCAGCAGATCATCCAGAGCTGCTTAACCTACAGGTGGGGGGGGGTACTTCATGCCCTCACCACGACTACACAGAGCTTGAGCCAAGCAGCAATCACCAGGCCCATAAGGGGACAGGGCCAGAAGCCATCCCACCAAGGCCACGCTGCCGGCAGACGAGCCAGAGAGAGGGGAGCAGGGTGGTAACAGCTTCCCTGGAGGGGTCCTACCACGCTTCAAGCAAAGGATCCTCCTAAAACAGAAAGAGTGCAAGGAAGGCGAGTGGACAGCTACCCTCAGAACGGCCTCCTGGAATTCCTGGTTCCACCTGGTTATCACAGTGTCGCCCGGGCATCTCACCGTGACCTCCAAACAGTGAGTAAACACGTTGAAAGACTTATTGGACTGTGTTTGAGTCATTCTGCGACCTGTGGTCCCACACACATACACCGGGGCCTGGGGCTTGCCTCACTCTCAGGGGGCTAATATACTGACTGCACCCACCATCAGCCCCAGGCATCCCTTAATCTGCAGTGGCGGTCCCCGCTGACCGCAATACTGAGAGTGGCGTCACGACAATCCTAAAAGAAGGTTCCCTACCTGTGACCAGACTGTTCCATCCACGTGGAGTCCCTGAAGGTACTGCACCGACACATACTAGCGGGGCTTCACAACTTCTGGCGTCACGAACAGGATAAGGACTAGACCTGTTCAGACAGGTGACCGTGTGCCTCAGAGGTCCGACCGCAAAAATTGAACCGCCGCCATATTGCCATCTTCAAAAGCGCGCGCTGCAGCCCGCGCGAGGGAGAAGAGCACCGCCCACGAAGAGGTGTGGCCGCCCCAGAACCCCCACAATTCGGAGAGCGTTCTGACCCAGGAAGTGGAAAGGGGGCGCGGAGATTTTTGAAGAAAAATGGACGCTGCAGGAGGTAATGCCCCTGGTCAGGGCGACGCAGCCCAAGCGATGCCAGCCCCCGTCGCGCTGGACGCAGCAGCGCCTGGTGCCGGTGCCACGGTCGCAGCCGCGCCGGCTGAAATCTCCCCCATAATGCCAGTTTCCTTGCTGTATGTCCCAGGAGCGCAATGGCTGCCCCAATACGCCGGTAAAATAGACACGCTGACCGGGTTTAAGAAGAAGATCAACACCCTGCTAGACATGCACGCGATGACTGGTAAGCAGAGGGCCGCTGTGGTGCTGGGACAATTGACTGAAGCAGCAGAATTGGAGGCTGAGTCCTGGACCAATGATGACCGGGGCTCTGTTGAGACCATCTTTGCCAAACTAGCAGCTGCTTTTGAACACCGCACAGAGGGAGAGCTGAGGACGGACTTCTATAACTGCCGTCAGAAGCCCCAAGATAGTATAAGAGACTATGCCCTCAGGCTGCAGGCTGCACTACGGGCTCTCAAGCTGGTGGACCCTGTCAGTGATCAGGAAGGAAACCGGATGATGAAGGAACAATTCTTGCGGGGCCTGCGCTCTCCTGAGGATGGGAAGCAGATGAAGCTGTGGTCCCTGGAACATCCTGACGTGGACTTTGCCATTCTGAAAGACAGGGCAGTGAAAGCACTCCAACCTCCTGTGGACGCAGACCCCGTCGCACCAGCATGGCCTGCCAGTTCCACGGCTGCAGGAGCGGAATCCTCCTCGCAGTCCCTGGTAACTGCAAAAGGACTCAACGCGCCAGCAGAGACTATAAATACACTATCCTCCCAGGTGCAACAGCTCACTAAGGATGTCGCACAAATCCTGAAAGCAATGCAGTTGCCCTCAGAAACCAAAGTCCCTCATCGGATCCTGCTAGCTGACAACCCAGAGGACGTCCCTTGGATGCGGAGGAGAAGAGGTCCCCCAACCCGAGGCAGGAGCAGTGATCGCTATGACTCATCTGGACAACCCATCTGTCGTCGTTGCCAGGAGGCAGGACACTATGCAAGGGCCTGTCCTTTAAACGAGCCAAACCTGGGGCCGGGGGCCAGTCCTCAGGATTAAGAAGATCAGGCCCAGGTCGCTGCTGTGATCAGTACGTGGGTGGACGTCCTGTCCTGTCCATTGTCCTGGACGGGATCCCTACCCCGGCATTATTGGACACCGGCTCTCAGGTCACCACGATCCCGTATGTCCTTTATCGTAGGTTTTGGTCGGACGACGATCTCCGACCACCGGACCCTTCCCTCACCATCTATGCTGCCAACGGACAACCTATAGACCAGATCGTGGTCAAAGAGGTAACCATAAAGGTGGGAAGGCAGGAAATGAAGGGACAAGGACTGATTGTTGTGGACACTGATATTAGAGAAAGGAACCCGCAAATGATTTTAGGCACTAATGTCATAGAAAATTGCCTAGGGGAAGTGTTGTTGTTGCTTCACCAGATTGTTGAAGGTGCTGAGGGCAGGTCGCAAAGAGCCTTGCAAAAGGAGATCCGAATCATTCTGAGGAAGCAACAGGTAAAACAGACTGGCGGTGAGATTGGTAGTGTACGGGTGATGGATGCAAACCCCATTGTGATACCCCCACGGAGTGAAATGATGATGTGGTGTAGAGCAGCGGTAGGTCTCAGAGGACAAGATTACCAGGCTGTACTAGAGCCCACTCATTCAGACCACTGGCCCACGATTCTGACAGCCAGGGGGGTGGTTGATGTACACAAGGGACGAGTGCCTGTACGAGTGTTGAACTGTGGGGAGGAGGAAGCCAGACTACCAAGGTACGCTACCATAGCCAAACTGTTTACATGCTCAGATGACGCCATAACACCTGTAGGTCCCCTGACACAAGCTGACTCAAAAGAGGGCGAGACCTCCCAAAAGCAGTTAGAGGATTGGTGCCAGAAACTACACGTGGGGACTGACTCTACACCCGACTACCAGAAACATGGGGTTTACAGGGTCGTGCAGGAATACGAGCAGGTCTTTAGTAAGAACCCACTAGACTTTGGTAGGATCAAAGGGGTGCAACATCACATACCCACAGGCAGTCATCCTCCCATTAAGGAAAGACATAGGCCTATTCCACCAGCCCATTACCAGCGCACAAAGGACATGCTGAAGGACATGAAGGAGGCAGGCGTCATAAGGGACAGTTGTAGCCCCTGGGCGGCTCCCCTGGTCCTGGTAAGAAAGAAGGATGGCACGATGAGGATGTGTGTGGATTACAGACGGATAAATCAGATAACACACAAGGATGCCTACCCTTTGCCAAGGATAGAGGAATCCCTCGCTGCCTTGAAAGCCTCTAACTACTTTTCTACCCTAGATCTTACTAGTGGCTACTGGCAAGTATCTGTAGCAGAAGAAGATCGGGAGAAGACGGCCTTCACCACCCCAATGGGCCTCTGTGAGTTCAACAGCATGCCATTTGGACTCTGCAATGCCCCCGGGACCTTCCAGAGGCTTATGGAATGCTGCCTAGGGCACCTCAACTTTGAAACCGTCCTGCTCTACCTGGATGATGTCATCGTGTACTCCAAGACCTACGAGGACCACCTGAAACACCTGGCTGAAGTCTTTGAAGCACTATCCCGATATGGAATGAAGCTGAAACCATCCAAGTGCCATTTACTGAAGCCAAAGGTCCAGTACCTAGGTCACGTGGTCAGTGCAGAAGGAGTAGCACCGGACCCAGAGAAGGTCACAGTCATCCAGGAATGGCCCACACCTACTACCGTCCGGGAGGTACGTCAGTTCCTTGGCTTGGTAGGCTACTACAGAAGGTTCATCAAGGGCTACACGAAAATGGCAGCGCCTTTGCAAGAGCTCCTGGTAGGCCACCCAAAGAAGAGAGGAAAGATCTCCGGCCCGCCATTTCACTGGGGAGAAGCAGAAGAACGCTCCTTCAGACAAATGAAAGGGGCCTTGACGGGTGAAGAGATCCTAGCCTACCCTGACTACGGTCTGCCATTCGTACTGTACACAGATGCCAGTAATGTGGGACTGGGAGCAGTGCTTTCACAGGTGCAGGGAGGCAAAGAGCGTGTGATTGCTTACGCCAGCAGGAAGCTCAGGCCTACTGAAAGAAACCCAGAGAATTATAGCTCATTCAAGCTAGAGTTCCTGGCCATGGTATGGGCTATCACAGAGCGGTTCAAGCACTACCTGGCAGCCACCAAATTCACTGTCTTCACGGACAACAACCCCCTGACCCACTTGGATACTGCTAAATTGGGTGCCATGGAGCAGCGTTGGGTAGCCCGACTGGCGAATTATGACTTTACTGTCAAGTATCGAGCTGGCCGCAAGAACGGCAACGCAGATGCTCTGTCCAGGATGCCTCACCTAGCAGACGAGGGTGAAGATGAAGATGATCTTGAAGAGATTGAGCTGCCAGCGTTCCATCGCCATGGAGCAAAACAGTGTCGGCAGTCGCGTGCCAACCGCCAAGAGGTGACCCTGAACCCACTACCTCACTACAACTGGAAGGAGACCCAGGAAAATGATCCAGCGGTAGGCTTGGTAAAGAAACTGATCAGCCAGCCTGGCGCCAGCCTTGACAAAGGAGCCCCACCTGAGGCACAGTACCTATGGAAGGAGAGGGGTCGATTATTCATCTATCAAGACAAACTTTACAGGAGCATCATTGACCCGAGGACGCATGAGAAGGTGTGGCAAGTGATTGTACCACAGAAGGATACGAGGATGGTGCTAGAAGCCTATCACAATGGTGCAGGCCACTTTGGTTGGAAGAAACTGGAGGCCCTACTTAAAGTAAGATTCTACTGGGTGGGCATGAGATCTGCCCTAGAGAAGTGGTGTCGAAACTGCGGGCCCTGCAATCTTAGAAGAAAAGACCAGCACAGCCAGAGAGCACCACTCCAGCCAATCCAAACTAAACGGCCCTTGGAGATCGTGGCCCTGGACCATGTAAAGTTGGCACCCAGCAGACAAGGCTACAACTACGCTCTCACTATGGTTGACCACTACTCCAGATTCCTGGTGGTAGTACCAGTCAAGGACTTGACAGGTCAAACTGCAGCCAAAGCTTTCCAGACACACTTCTGTCGACCACATGGCTATCCAGATCAAGTGCTCACTGACCAAGGACCAGCCTTTGAAGCTGAAGTGTTTAAGGAGTTTTGTAACCTATACGGCTGCCAGAAGATCCGTACTACGCCTTACCATCCTCAGACCAATGGCATGTGTGAGAAGATGAACCACATCATTCTCGACCTTCTGAAGACGCTCCCACTAGAAGAACGAAGTCAGTGGCCGGAAAAACTGCCCGATCTAGTGGACATGTATAACAACATCCCTGTGAGTTCCACGAACTGCACACTGGCATACCTGATGAGGGCCAGACCAGGGAGATCGCCAGTAGATCTGGAAATGGGAGTTGAGACCCCTGAAGACCATCTACAAGGTGCTGATTGGGATTCCAACCGCCAAGCCCAATACAAGAAAGTACAAGAGTGTGTGGAGCGAAGCCTGACTCAGCAGCGTGAGAAACAAGAAAAGGCCTACAATCGAAAAGCACCTGCTGTTCCTTTGATGCCAGGAGATATAGTTCTCAAAAGGAAGAGAAGACGTCATAAACTTGACAATCACTGGGAAGAAGAACCCTATACTGTGTTACCATCGACGCTTAGCAATGAAAAGACATGCCTTATCAGCAAAGATGGAGGAAAAACAACAGCTGTCGTTTCTAGAGATCGCCTAAAGAAATGTCCTGAACAACTAAGAATCCCTGAAGAAATTCCCAACCCTTTGCCAGTTCAAGAACCAAAAGAAAAGATGATCCATACTGTACTTGGAGATTTTCCAGCAAGTTGGCCTCAATACAATGGAGCAGTAGTTATTCCGGTTATTACATTCCCTCAATCTGGAGAAGTAAGAGACCCAGAAGAACCTGTTCAGAACCTGGAAGAGCCAAATGTAGCTGAAGCAGAAGACCATGCACTGTATCAATACCCAGTACACCCATTATTCACATTGAGACACATACATCGGGTGGGAGGACACAACCTCAGACAGATGACAGTATAGTACTGCGTAGGTCAACCCGCAGCAACTTTGGTCAGCTCCCATTACGCTATAGAGAAAGTACAGTTTAGTTCAAAGTGACGGTATGAAAGGTAATGTTTAACCTGTTTATAGTTAAGTAACGTTTAAGCGAAATGTGCCCACAAGGACTATTGTGAGACCTCCTTAAAATGTTAGACCACTGGTTATGAACTGGCTTTAACCACAAACTTTGCATTGTAAAAAGTTGCCTCCTTGGTATCAACCCCAGAGTCTGCCTGTTGAGGGGCATGGCTCTACACCAACAAGGGGGCACGCCTGTTTATGGGGCCTGCCCTCCAACACTCGGAAGCGGGTACGCCTGTTTATGGGGCCTACCTTACACCACTCCCCTCAGGAGAGGAAGATTGGAGGAAAGGTCTGGGGAATGTGATGGCCCAGCCCTGGTCACCAAAAGGACCGGCGACCTACCTCCTGGAGGTTTTTGGGTGGGGTTCGGACATGTGGGTGGTTGGTGGTGGAATGGTACCTGGTATGTTTAAATGTAAATAATTGCCCCTGTGTGGGAAAAGTTTGTATTTACCTTTTTCTTTCTCTTGTCTTTGCAGCCCGAGGACGTGCTGATGATAACTAAGGGGGAATGTGGCGCCCCTGACCTGGTCAGGCACCACAGAGTATTGCACCCATGCGGGAGCAATGCTTCCAGGTAATCTCCAAAGGCCAGGATGAGGTGCACACACAAACATATAGTGACCAGGCCTCCCACATTACCAGAGGGGACCCTTGGGTAGCCAGAAGGGGTTAACTTTCAATTCCCAGCTGGGGGTGTGTTCAGGGGCTAGTTGCTAGGAAGCAGGGCAGAGAGAGAGAGGAAGAGGAGAGTCTGGAGGAAGAAGTTGAAGTGTGTGGAAGGGAGCAGAGGAGCTCTCGTGTCAGACAGGTCCTGAGGAGTGCAGTAGCTGAAAGCGGGGGAGAAAGGAGTACCGTGGGTCGGCCTGAAAATCATCCAGAGAGAAGGGTGGCTGAGTACGGAGATCCCGGTATCCGAGCACACAAGGGGAACTAGGTCCCCAGTACAGGCAGCAGATCATCCAGAGCTGCTTAACCTACAGGTGGGGGGGGTACTTCATGCCCTCACCACGACTACACAGAGCTTGAGCCAAGCAGCAATCACCAGGCCCATAAGGGGACAGGGCCAGAAGCCATCCCACCAAGGCCACGCTGCCGGCAGACGAGCCAGAGAGAGGGGAGCAGGGTGGTAACAGCTTCCCTGGAGGGGTCCTACCACGCTTCAAGCAAAGGATCCTCCTAAAACAGAAAGAGTGCAAGGAAGGCGAGTGGACAGCTACCCTCAGAACGGCCTCCTGGAATTCCTGGTTCCACCTGGTTATCACAGTGTCGCCCGGGCATCTCACCGTGACCTCCAAACAGTGAGTAAACACGTTGAAAGACTTCTTGGACTGTGTTTGAGTCATTCTGCGACCTGTGGTCCCACACACATACACCGGGGCCTGGGGCTTGCCTCACTCTCAGGGGGCTAATATACTGACTGCACCCACCATCAGCCCCAGGCATCCCTTAATCTGCAGTGGCGGTCCCCGCTGACCGCAATACTGAGAGTGGCGTCACGACAATCCTAAAAGAAGGTTCCCTACCTGTGACCAGACTGTTCCATCCACGTGGAGTCCCTGAAGGTACTGCACCGACACATACTAGCGGGGCTTCACATATTGCCATTTCATTTTACTTGTTTATATGTATACTTGCCTGGACACCACTGTTTGTACTGTAAATTGACTTCTTTTAAGAACTATAACTAGTACTTATGTTTGGATGAGAGTTTACGGTATATTTTGAGAATTCAATCGCTATGGTATGGCATTCTTTTTCAAAAGCTTTTTTTAAATCCTGTTAGAAATGGATCCCAATACTTCTAATCCTGGACCAAAACAAAAAAAAGGTCATACGAAGCTGGTTTTAATCTTAAGGTTGTCTCAAGAGCAGAAGAATGCAATAACAGAATTGCAAGTAGGGAATTTTGTGTTGACAAAAATCGAGCGAGGGAGTGGCAAAAAATGGAAGCTGATTTGGAAAAGATTCCAAAGACAAAAAAAGCTTGAAATGGTTTAACAACTTCATATAGGGCTCTAGAGACTGTATTGCATAAATAGGTAATAGAGTGTCAACAAAATGGTTATTGCGTTATACGCAAGGGAGTTCACTTATGTACCCTTCAAATGGCAAACAAATGGATGACTAATAAAAAATACAAGGCACTGAAAATTTTGGTGCATCAGCAGGATTGTGTACCCTCTTCATGAATAGGTTTACTCTATGTTTGTGGCAAAGAACAAAGATTTCAAAGAAGTTGCCAAGACCTTGTTCAAAAAGTGATGTCATTCCATTCTTTCATCATAAAACAAAGACGGATCCATAACTATGACCTGGGAGGAAATGGGAATATGGATGAAACACCTATGACCTTTGATCTTCTAAGCAACAGACCTGCGTGAAGTTTGGGAGACTAAACTATTTTACTCAGAACCACAGGAAATAAAAAAAAATATTTCACAGTCGTTCTTTTATGATTGGCTAATTGAACTAAGCTGTGGCCTTTCATTATTTTTCAAGGAAAGACCTTGCCTAAAAAGGTCAAATTCCCACCACAAATTACAGCGCGCGCACATGTTGAAGGCTGGATGGATGAAGACGGAGCAAAAAGATCGTTGGAAGAAATTTGGAATGGACAATTAGGAGCAGCCTTAAAGAAAAAACCCTCATTGCTAATTTGGGATATGTCCAGAGCCCACACATCTGATGACATAAAAAAATTGGCAAAATCTTCTCAAGTTACTTTGGCCGTTATTCCAGGTGGGCTTACATCTCTATTACAGCCCCTAGATATGTTTTTAAATAAATCTTTCAAAGACCGTGTGCGAAAGATATGGCATGAATGGATATCACCTGGTCAAGCCCAACTGACAAAAGTTAGAAATCTGATGAAGCCCAACATAGAATTGATAGCAAAGTGGGTTCGTGATGCATGGGAAGACATTCCAGAGGACATGATGCAACACGCCTTCAAGAATGGGGCATTAGTAATGCTATGGTTGGCAGTGAAGAAAGCGCTGAGAACAACAGCAGTGATGGTGAGGACTGCGAACTCAGTGATGATGACAATGTCTATGCTGATACCCTCACAAAAGCTAAAGCTGAAGCTCTGTTTGGACATACAGTCGATGAGGAGGAATCCAGTTTTGAAGGATTTTAACTCTTGTCTTTTAGCTTGGTTGCTGATTGAGCTAAGGTTTTTGTACTTTTAAAGTTGTCGTTAATACTCTTTTCCGCTAGTTTACTGTTTTTCTTTGAAATACCATAAAGATTCAAAAACACTTAACCTACTGATGCCTCAATTAATGTAATTTTATTAGTATCTATTTTTATTTATGAAATTTACCAGTAGCTGCTGTATTTCCCACCCTAGGCTTATACACGAGTTAATAAGTTTTCCCAATTTTTCGTGGGAAAAGTAGGGGCCTCAGACTATATTCGATTCAGCTTATACTTTAGTATATACTGTAAGTTATATATATTTTTTAACATAATCACAGATGCATATTCTTTACTGTAAGAACAGTTAGACAGTGGAACTCTGTCACATAATGTTGCAATGGTTGATTCCCTGTTAAAATTTAAGAGAGACCTGGATGCCTCTCTTGAAAAATATAATATTACTTGTTGTGAATGTCATCCGAGTGGATGCTGGTGTGGAGCTCCCTCTGGTGGCCAGGATTGGTAATGAAGCTGAGTCTGAATCTGTGACCCAGACAGGTGTTGGAGTTAATTGGGAATCCAGGAAATCCTGCTAATCAGCCTAGTGTATTTAGGAGAGCATTTTCTGCCTGGCGGCCTCCAGTAATAATGCTTCCTGCCTGCTTCTGAAGATGTCTGGGAGTTTTCCCTTCAGTTTCTCCCATTTCTTCTGTGCCTGAATCTACTCCAGATAAGTTTGCTAGTTTCTGTGCTTAATTGCTGGAATTGCACTTTAGGTTTTTGTGCTTATTCCATTTGGTTCTGTGTTTGGTTTCTTGTATGTGAGAATCTGTCTTTCTGGTTCTGTGAGCAGGGCAGTTCCTCCAGCAAGAAAGGGAGCTTTTAACCCAAAAATAGAGTCTGCATAAGAATGAATAAATATTAAAAAACCTCTATGGTTAAAAATGTATAATTTTCATTTCATCATATAAATATTACAAAAAAATACAAAATTTTATTGGTGCTGGTACCCACCCCAATATCTGTGGGTACCAGCACCAATAACATTTTGTAATTTTTTGTAATATTTATATGAGATACTTAGCACACAAAAATAGACAGTTTTATGTGAGCCCAACAGCCAAGGCAACCTCTTAATGTTCGGTCCTTATCAAACTAATGCCTCTCTTTGGGTTAAAAAGCCCTACAATTTATGGGCTAATAGGAATCTGTTAATAAAGAATTAAAATTGCCTAAGGCTGAAGAGAAGTGCTCAATCAGATTACATGACCCCATAATCTAAGAAAATGTAATCAAAAGACTGGATAGCACTGGTATATGCCCCAGTGTCTCCTGTGATGAATATACCCCAGCGACTCCAGTGATGTATGTGCTGCAGCCCCAAGGTCTTCTGTGTGATGTATATGCTCCAGCCCCAGCATTCCCTGTGTGATGTATATGTGTAGCGCCCCTGAGGCTTCAGTCGCCACAGGGTACTGCACCTCACTTAAGGTGCGGTACTCATCCCGGGTCTGGAGGAGATCGGTAGGGGTTCCACATCCATTCATTCCATACATACAGTAGGTTGCCCTCCCCACTGGGGACCAAGGCTAGAGTCGGGTCTTAAGGTTGCTATTTCAAACACTGGAGCTTCCACCCACTAGCGGCAGGGATTCAGGGGAGGAGCGATGACCAAGGGGGGTAGAAGCACATACACACATACAGACAGGGAGTTGGCTTCCAGAGGCTGACAGGAGGAGCTGGTTTACCGGTCCTGTGGGACATAGGAGAAAATATGGTTGCTGAGGGGAGAGCTTCATTGCTCCCTCGCAACCGCCGCAGTTTAGGGTGCAGAGCCCTAAGGTAGCGTACACTTCAGGTTGCACCACTAGAATCTGCTGGACAGTGGGATTTCACGTCCCTCTGGCCAACACAAGATCCCAGAGCACAGTGGCAAATAAGCCCGGAGTCACGATCACGGTCAGGCCCCAAAAAGGACTTGCGCTGCCTGCAAACGGGACGGGAACTAAAATACAACTACAGGGGACCCTGTGTAGCTTCACGCAGCAGGGACCCACACACACAGTGCAAGGAGGAAGGTCCCATAGACTACCGCACCGGTTCTCGGTTCTGACCTCCGAAGGATCCGGGATCGGCTGGGATCCCATCACGGCAGAAACCAGTACTCCATTGGCGGCTATCATACAGTGAGTAGAGACCTTGAACCGCAACCACTGTGTCAGCCCGTCCTTGCCATCGCCTCGCGCTTCGGGGCCAATGGCCACTACCACCACCATCATCCTCCCCTGGGGCCTGGCTCTACCTTTGGGGAGCTGAACCATCTAAGCTGTGACACCATCTGGCCCAGAGGACAGCACCCGCATCGGTGGCTAATCCCTGGCCGCACACCACAGGTGGCGTCACAAGACAATTACTCCCAACATCCTCAACCCCTTCATCCCCATCATCCCACTATCCATCCCTTTTATTGACACCGATGGGGTCACAAAACCGAGCAGGGCCACCCGTGACATCCCGTGACCCTCACCGGCCTGGTGACGAGTATTCCCAAGACCCCGTGGGGCCCGTCATATGCTCCAGCTTTCCCTATGTCATGTATATGCTCCATCCTCAGCATCTCCTATATGATGTACATACAACAGTTCCAGTGTATCCTATGTGATGTATATGCTCCAGTCTCGGATCTGCTATGTGACACAAATGTTGCAGCCCAAGTGTATCCTATATGATGTAGTCTCTCCAGTCCCAGTGTCTCTTGTGTGATGTATATGCTGCAGCCCAAATATACATCCATGTTCAGAACTTACCACTGCAAGATCTTTTAAAAAATGATTGCAAAGATTCACTGCCCTGCAGGTCTGGAAAAGCAGTTGCGAATAATATAATCAATACCACCTAACATTATACGCCTCACTAATGAAAAGCAATTCCAGCCATTATATTAGGGGTGGGTTTATTAAATGTTTGACAAAAAATACTGTAGCAGGAAAATGGATGATGGCATAAATGGCCCCTGGCAGAAAAAAAAAGGATCCCCACTTTTTGACTATAAGGCTATGTGCGCACTGGGAAATGAAATTTCCTTGCGTAAATTCCGCAGGCTCACAAAGATGTTATCACCTGCGGAAAAAATCCGCACCAAATTCCGCACCAAAATCCGCATGCGGATTGTCGCGTTTTGTTGCGGATTTGGTGCGGAATTGGTGCGGATTTGGTGCGGTTTTTCCGCAAGCTGTTCCCTGCATGATTTTTACATTACATTAGGGAAAACCCGCAGCTACCTGCGGAAAAGAAGTGACATGCACTTGTTTTTGCTGCGGGATTTCCGCAGCAAAACATGCAGCTGTCAAATTCTGCCTAGTGCGCACAGGATTTTTTTTCTCCATAGGATTTGCTGGTGATTCACTGCAGAGATGTTATGAACATTTTCTGCAGCGAAACATGCAGCAAATCCGCGGAAAATCCGCGGCAAAATCCGGTAAGTGCGCACATAGCCTAAGGCCATGTGCGCACATTTGTTTTTTTTCTTGCATTTTGGCTGCGTTTTAAGCTGCACTATGTCATTGACAAAATGCATGCGTTTTGCTTCCCCAGCAAAGTCGATGATAAATCACAATTTTCCATGTGCACGTTGCTTTTTTTTAGACAGCATTTTGTTTGACAAATATTTATCAAAATTGTTGTTATTAAAAAACAGCATGTCACTTCTTCATTGAGTTTTGGTTGCATTTTCCACCCATTGAAATGAATGAGGTGTGTTAAAATGCAATCAAAATGTTTAACTGTAAGTTTGCACTGCATTTTGGTTGCATTTTGGATCTGTTCTTATCAACAAAAATGCAGGTCTCTCGGTTTCTCTCTCTATCGGTCTCAGTCTCTCTCTTTCTGTTGCTCTTGGTCTCTTTCTCTGTCGGTCTCGGTCTCTCTCTCTCTCAGTCTTGGTCTCTCTCTCGGTCTCGCCCTCTCCTTCTCCCTCCTTCATACTCACTGATCACCGGTGTGGCGGTAACACTGCTCCTGCCGGCCTCTCCTGCTTCTGAAAGTGCCTGCCGCTCGTTAGGCTCATCTCATATTCACTTCACCCACTCATTAGGCTCATCTCGTATTCCCTGCTTCCCTCGCCCACCGGCGCCTATGATTAGTTGCAGTCAGACATGCCCCCACGCTGAGTGACAGCTGTCAGACTGCAACCATCACAGCCGCCGGTGGGCGGGTCTATATCATGCTGTACAATAAATAAATTTTAAAAAAATGACGTGCGGTCCCTCCCAAATTTTGATACCCAGCCAAGATAAAGCCACACAGCTGAGGGCTAGTATTCTCAGACTGGGGAGACTCACATTATTGGGAGCCCCCCAGCCTAAAAATATCAGCCAGCAGCTGCACGGAATTGCCGCATCCATTTGATGCGACAGTCCTGGGACTTTACGCGGTTCATCCCGAATTCCCTGCTGCCATGGTAATCGGGGTAAAAAGGAGTTAATGGCAGCCAATAGCTGCCACTAAGACCTAGCTTAGTGATGGCAGGTGTCAATGAGACACCCCCCATCACTAAACTGTCAGTGAAACTAAATAAACACAAACACTGAAAAATCCTTTATTTGAAATAAAAGACAAAAAAACCTACCCTCTTTCACCACTTTATTAACCGCAAACCAACCCTCCAGGTTCGACGTAATTCACGAGGCCCCACGACGCTTCCAGCACTGCTACATCTGACGCTGACAGCAAGCGGCCATACAGCACGACCGATAGCTGTGATCTCTATTCAGCAACTGAAGTGAGTCGCGCTATCAGCGGTGACGTCACTCAGGTTATCTGCAGCCACAGCTAGAGTCCTCCACCTGTGAGAGCAAATCACCTGAGTGACTGAAGTGAGCCTAGCGATCAGCGGTGCCGTAACTCAGGTGATTTGCGGTCACAGGTGAGTCCTTCACCTGTGACCGCAAATCAGACCGCGACACAGAGACAGAGCCACGCGATGACAATGAACTTGGGTGAACCTTTGAACTCATATCTACGGACCCCGCACTACTGCCTGTGTCACGGCACTGACGTCAGAGGTTCACCAGAGTTTATTCTAATCGCGCGGCTCTGTCTCTGTCTACTGTCAGAGGGCAGTCATGCTCTATTGTGCTGCTGTGACAAAACAGGGATGTAGCAGAGCTAAATCGCCGTGGCACCGGACTGTCAAAAATGGATCCAAAACGCATGCAAAACGCATGCATTTTGGATGCATCTTTTTGTCAAACGCAGTGTTTACAGTTGTCAAAGTCTGCCAGAGGCTACATTTTTTTTGCCAAATCAAGAACGCAGCATGCGGATGTATCACCCCAGGGTTGAGGGGTTTTTACCTGAAACGTCGCCGAGCCGGGGGTGCAGATCCTCTGCGTCATCACGGCCTGGCCTGGTTTCTTGACCCCAAGACGTACAGGAGGGAGGGAAGGCGGTGGACGGGAGGCAGGATGGAGGATGGGGGTGGTAGTGACAGTTTAGGAAAGTCTTTTTAGATCATGACGCCACCTGTGCTCCGCGGCCAGGGATGGGCCGGCAGTGCGGATACTGCTCTCCGGGGCTGATGGTGAGGGTCGCAGCCGGGATGGTGTCGCTCCCCACAGGTGGAGTGGGGTTACCCCGGGGAGGATGCTGGAGGAAGACGGGGGTGGTGGTGGTCCGCATTGGCATCGCAGTGCTGGTAAAGGAGAGGCAGAGACAGGGGCTGCGGTTCCAGGTCTTTTACTCACAGGTAGTTCAGGCGCTGCCCCAGAGTACCGGTGTCCGCCACGATGGGCTCCAGCGATCTCGAATCCGTGGAAGGTCAGATCTGATGTGTGTCAGTCTATGGGCCATTCCTCCTTTGATGTATCGGATCCCCTTGGCGTCAAGCACTTGGGGAACCCGGTGTCAGTAAAGTGTCCCGTTCTGTATGCTGATAGTGCGGTTCCGATATGTTATTTGGCTGCAGACTTGGTGGGACGGGTCCGGTGACTATTCTAGCCGTTCCCCGCGGCCCTTGCAGAATTGGTAGAAAACATGAAGTACATCTGCCCTCACGTTCTGTATCCCGACAGCGCCGGTCCTGTGGAAGCAGCTGCCTGCTTCTCCCCAGCGACCATGTTGAAAACCCTCGCCCACAGAGCTACTCGCGGCATGTCCACTCTGCTCTGTGTCTGAAGCTGTTCTCCCCTTGTTGTGTTGTGTGTTCCAAGCTGTTGCCCCCAGCCGCTGCCACCGGCCGGTTCACTACTCTCACTAAGTCAACCTGCTCTTTCCACTTTGTGCTTCTGACTCCCCCTGGTGGTTGCTTCTCCCTGACCCCGTGTCCCCGGTTCCAGTGGATCAGGGAGCCCCTGGTGCGGTGGCGTCCTGTAAACCCAACCTCTGTAGTGACCCATTACTGTGACTAGACCCTGGCCCGGTCCTCATTGGGGAGGGCAATCCACTGTGACTGTATGTATGAGTGGAAACTGGTACCGACCTTCATTGGACTCAGGATAACTACAACACCCTAATGGAGGTACAGTACCCTGTGGCGCCTAAAGCCTCAGAGGCGCCACACGGACATAGCCTAATTCTCATCATTTCATAGCTTACACTGAATGCAGCTAATGTCTTTGTATCAGAACTATAGACTGTAAACATATGACTTGGAATCTTAAAGGGGTTGTCTGGCCTTGGGGTTGACTGAAGACTTGTGAATCCTCAGAGCTTGCTGTGGCGGGTGCTAACAGGTGTGTATCCTCATGTGCTGACTAGACGTGTGCAGCTTCCATCAATACAACTGAACTGAGCGAGGCTGGATACGTCTAGTTGGAATGTGGCCGAAGTATACAAATAGAGTGACTGCAGAATTGCACCATGAAGCCAGACAACCCCTTTAATGATTTATTATTGTATTTTTTTTCCCAATGTGTGTATACTATAAACAAAATGTTGACTATGATTTTTTATATGCTGTCCAGCTCTCAATACTTGTCCATTCACTGTAATGAACATCACACTCGTAATACATTAGGAACATAAGCCCTGTTCATACCACAGAACAGTACAGTGCCTCGGGTACAGACCATTGTATATGTATGGCTACTTTCACACATCCGGTTTGAGCCCTGCGGCTCAATCCGGCTGTGAAAACTATGCAACGGATGCGGTGAAAACACCGCATCCTTTGCATAAGTTTTTACATGCGGCCGGTTCGGTTTTTTCCGGTTGCGGCATGCTACTGAGCATGCGCAGTGGAAAATACCGCATGCGGCGACCGGATGCGGTTTTTTCCGCATCGCGCCGCATCCGGCCTCCATAGGGATGCATTGAAAAATGCGGCGCGATGCGGTGTTTTTTGCCGGAGCAAAAAACGTTGCAGGGTACGTTCGATCCGGCCGCCGCGTCGGCTAAATCTGCCGCATGCGGCAAAAACCGGACCGAACGCAAGCCCCTAAGGCACAATGCGGCACTAATGTAAGTCAATGCAAAAAAAACCGCAATCGGCGTTACAAAAGCCGGTTGCGGTTTTTCTGCAGAACGCCGTATTGTGCCGTAGAGCAAAAATCCGGATGTGTGAAAGTACCCTATCTCCTAATAATAAAAACGAAACCAGAACTGTAAGTAGCCTTCTACGCCTGCACCAACATGGCGCTCGGGCTCCGTCATACTCCTACTTTGTATTGCACTTCCTGCCACATGACCTACCTCCCGGCATGCACCGTGTGGAAACCTGCGCTTGGCTTCGGAGGTTTGATTCTATTGGTTGTTGCTCTGCAACCGGAAGTTATCTTTGTTCTCCGGCAAATTTAAATGTTGATTCCAGCACAGACGCAATTGTGAAGCTCTGCCCAGTGTTCTGCAGGTTAGCGGCCGCTCCATGACGCTGGCTGACCGGCGGTGAGAAGCGAGCGACACAGGTGGGAACCATTACAGCATGTTACAGCGGCGGCCAGTGCTCCATTCTGACATGCGAGCAGTGTGGTCCGTGTACAGTACCATCTGCACTGCGCTTGTGTGTGTATGTATAATATATATGTATATAATATATACACACACCTGACAGGGATGTAGTGCATGTGGCACTATACATAGGTAATATAAAGTATATATACACACCTGGCGTGATGCACATAAGATGTATATTTCTGTGCCAGGTGTGTGTGTGTGTGTGTGTGTGTATACATATTTCAGTGTATAGTACAGCATCCACTACATTGCTGCCAGGTGTGTGATTGTCTACAGTACATATATATATTTTCTGTGTATATTGCTACATTGCTGCTAGGTGTGTGTGTGTGTGTGTAAATATATTTATTTTAGTACCATGTGTGCTGCATTGCTGCCAGGTGTGTGTGTGTATATATATATATATATATATATATATATGTGTATATGTATATATGTGTATATGTATATATGTGTATATGTATATATATATATATATATATATATATATATATATATATATATATATATATATATATAATGTATGTGTAAATATTTTCTGTGTGTGTGTAAATATTGTGTGTGTATAATGCTACATTGCTGCCAGGTATGTGTAAAACTTATCTATTCATATATATTGCTGCCATGTGTGCTGCATCGCTGCCAGGTATGTGATTGTCTACAGTGTATGTGTATATATAATATATATATATATATATATATATATATATATATATATATATATATATATATATATATTTTCTGTGTATATTGCTGCCAGGTGTGTGTGTGTGTGTGTGTGTGTAAAATATATAATTTTAGGCTATGTGAAATTTCTGCAGCGATCTGAAGAGCACATGTGCGCTTTAAATCACTGCAGAAATGTCCGTAGTGAAGCCGATTCCATGCGCTCTGCCTGCAGCTCCTGCCATAGACAGAGCAGGAGCTGCCGGCAAAGCGCAGGAAAGAAGTGACATGTCACTTCTTAGAACGCAGTGCTTCGGCACGGCCCCTGCACAATCTCCATAGACTGTGCAGGGGACGCAGGACGCATGCAGTTACGCTGCACTACAAAGCGCAGCGTAACTGCATGAATTACGCAACGTGCGCACATAGCCTTACACACACGGCAGCAATGCAGCACACATTATACTATACACAGAATATCTATTACACACATACCTGGCAGCGATGCAGTAACACACGTACATATATATTTTACACACACGGCAGCAATGCAGCACACGTTACTAATATATATATATAAATATATATATGTGCTGCATTGCTCCCAGGTGTGTATGTGTACATATATTTTATGTTTTCTGTGTATAGTGCTACATTGCTGCTAGGTGTAATATGTATATAACACACACACACACACACACACACACACACACACACACACACACACACACACACACACACACGTGATGCAGGGAACTTGTTGGTACTATACACAGTGAGTACAAACTTCTATGTATAGTGCCACGTGCGCTGCCAAATATGAGTATATGTAGAAACTTCCTTTTTGCTTGTTACTCTTCAGGCAGGATATAGTCACATTAAAGTGGCTTCTCTCTACCCTGGCTGCAGTTTTTCATAAAACAAACCATCCCTGAGTCCAGCACTGAGTCTCTGCCACTGTCGTGTGTCCGTTATTGTCCGCAGTGCACACATCACATTAGCAGCGCTGTAGTCCATAACTGAACCTGCTGGTCCTTCCAAAGTGGAGGCTGAGTTCAGTTATTGGCTGCAGCACTGTCAATGTAATGTCAGCAAGTAGTGGTGGAGACTCAGTGATGGACCTGAGGAGGGTGAGTAAATACTGTTTTGCTTTTCTGTTAAAGGGAATCTATTAGCAGATTTTTGCTGCCTCATCTGAGAGCAGCACAATTTAGATAAAGACCCTGATTTATAACGATGTATCACTTAGTTTACTGGGTGCAGCAGTTGTGACACAACCATAGTTCTTAGGGTACACTGACACAAGCATATGACTCGGATGAGTGCCATTCAAGAAAATCTCGCATTGCACTCAGACCAATGTTATTCAGTGAGGGACAGTGTATCAAATACTTCTTTTTCACCACTGTATAATTTTAGCTAGAAATCAAACAAACTTTGCATAAGTCAATAGTACAGATGACAAATATAAAGTGTGTAAAATATGTCATTAGATGGCTTTACTCTGAATTTCTAATCTCAGGCTTTTCTTTGTTACAGCTCACTAAGGCTAAGTTCACATTTCCGTTGTTTTGCATCAGTCACATGCGTCGCTTGACGCATGTGACAGATGCGCTGTACAACGGATGACAACTGATGACAAAGAACAGAATTCTTTGTCGGATTCCGTTGTGTGCGGGGGGGCGGAGTTCGGGGTGGGTGGAGCCGAGCGCGGCCGTGGCACTGAGGACATCAGTGCCGCGGGGACTGCAGGACAAGTGTGTGTGTGTGTGTGTGAGAGTGTACACATGCTGAGTGCGGGAGGGGGCAGAGCCGAGCGGTGAAGTGTCTTGCTCCGTGCACAGCCAGGGTAAATATCGGGTAAAAGCAAAGCACTTTTTGCTTGGTTACCTGATATTTATCTTGGTTACCAGCATACACCGCTCAGCACTGGCTCCCTGCACCCGTAACCAGTGTAAATACCGGGTAACTAACCAAAGCGCGTTGCTTAGTAACCCGATGTTTATCCTGGTTACCTGTGCGGGGAGCCAGAGAGCACATGCGCAGAGAAATCAAACGGATTCCACTGCACAAAAAACGTTACATGCTGCGTTGCTCCCGCCCGGCGGTCAGTCAAAAAAAACGACTGACCACGACGCAGCGAATGCAACGTAGCATCATCAGTCACAATCCGTCGCCAATAGAAGTCTATGGGGAAAAACTGGAATCCTGCAAAATATTTTGCAGGATACCGTAATTCCTCAAGGCGACGGATTGTGACTGATACAAAACAACGGAAGTGTGAACGTAGCCTAAGGCTATGTGCGCACGTTGCGTAAATACATGCAGATACGCTGCGCTTTGTCTATGGAGATTGTGCAGGGGCCGTGCGCACGTGGCGTCTTAGAGCGCAGCGCTTCGGCTGCTGCCCGAAGCACTGCGTTCTAAGAAGTGACATGTCACTTCTTCCGTGCGCTTTGCCGGCAGCTCCTGCTCTGTCTATGGCAGGAGCTGCAGGTAGAGCGCATGGAATCGGCTTTTTTTTTTTTTCTCTACGGACATTTTCTGCAGCGATTTGAAGTGCACGTGTGCTCTTCAGATCGCTGCAGAAATTTCTGCAGGGCTAATAAAAAATGACGTGGGCTTCGCCATATTTTTGTATGCTAGCCAGCTATAGCAGGCAGGTACAAGCTGCCCCCCAAACCCCAGCTGCCTATTTGTACCCGGCTGGGAACCAAAAATATAGGGAAGCCCTTTTTTTTTTTTTTTTAAATTTCATGAAATTTAAAAAAAAAATAAATAATAAATAATAATTACGTAGGCTTTGCCCAATTTTTGTGTCCAGCCAGGTACAACTAGGCAGCTGGGGATTGGAATCCGCAGTGCAGAGTGCCCAAGCTTTCTGGGCACCCCCGCTGCAAATTGCAGTCCGCAGCCACCCCAGAAAATGGCGCTTTTAGAAGCGCCATCTTCTGGCGCTGTATCCAACTCTTCCAGCTGCCCTGATGCCGGGTGGCTCGATGGGTAATAATGGAGTTAGGGCTAGCTGTATATTATTAGCTGGCCCTAAGACCAAAATTCATGGTGTCACGCCAATATTAGACATGGCCACCATGAATATAGTAAAAATAAAAAAAAACAAAACACACAGAAAAATATTTTTATTAGAAATAAAACACAAGACAATTAGTGACTCCATCTTTAATGAAATAAAGACAACCACCTCCCCCACCCCCCTCCGCAGTAATCCTGGGTCAAGGGTCCCGCGCTCTCCAATCCAGATCCAATATCATCTGATCGGTTTGCTGGAAGGTAAAAAGCCGGCGTCACCGTGATACTTACGATCAGCTGATGCGTCAGGTGCTGCATCAGGTGGCCACATCAGGTGATCACCGCCAGGTCCTGCAGCTATCGGAAGTCTGCACACAGCCGGAGCGGCGGTATCGGGAAGAGGAGCTGGGAGCGGACATGGCACTGGGAGTCTGCAGACAGGTGAGCATGACTTTTTTTTTTTTTTTTTGCTGTTCACTTTTGATTTTGCAGCTGCTTCCAACTCCGGACATGGCGGCGAACGATAGGTGGAAGTGGCGGTAATGTGAGGATTCTCGCTTCTGTGTTTACCAACAGAAGGAATACTCTTCCTGTACATGTCACTTTACTACCCACCCCTTGCGTTCATAGATGAATTTTTAGTCATAGAAACGCACTAAAACGCAGCTATATTTGCAATTTGCGTTTTTTCATTGCGTTTTTGAACATCTCATTGAACTCAATGTGTGGAAACGCAGTGAAAAACGCAAAAATAATTGACATGCTGCGTTTTTGTGGGCACCACAAAAACGCAGCTGGAAAAAAACGCTGTGTGCAAACATGAAAACTCATAGACTTTGCTGGGGAAGCAAAGTCATGTGGTTTTCTGAGCAAAAAACGCACCTGAAAAACGCACAAACGCCGCAAAACGCACTGTGCGCACATAGCCCAACTCTTCTGGAGCCCTCGTCGTTGGGATCGCCAACCTCGGGCGCTTCCCAGTCCAGTACTGGCTCGGCGGCTACTAGGGCTCTGCCACGGTCCAGCTCACAGCCTGACGCCGCGCTTCTCTCCCAACCGCTGTTCTGAGACACTTCTCAGGTGATGTCTCCTCTTCCAGGCATCCCGACTTTTCCTGTTCCTGCCCTAAGCTCTTTTCCTGCTCTTTCTTTACTTTCTGCACTTACCTCATGTTGTCCTTGAATTACAGATTCACTTTAAACAACTGTTGGGGACAGATTTTTCTGAAAAAATTGGAAAATCCCTTTACGACTAGCTGTGTGCAGTGGATTTTGCTATTTTACACTTTTAAAATATTTATTATTGAAAATGCCTCATAAATATAACATAAACACCCCCCCCCCCTCCCCCTTGGTTTGAGGAGTCGTACGACCCCTGGGTCCGGAGCCCTCTCAAGCCACCACGGATCCGAGCAGCCCGGCTGCTAACGTTGGGGCGACACAATAGCAGTGCTGCTCTTACCTCCCCACATACTAATGCCACCGCAGTACCCCCACATGGTAATAATGCCTCATTTATGCCCTCTAGATGGTAAAAGTGCCCCCTCAAAATTATTGCCCTTGGCAAGTGCCCTAGAAAAGCGTCCACATTTTGCCCCTAGAATGTAATAATGCCCCCAGTGTGCCTGTGATGGTCGCAATACCCTCTGAGTGCTCCTATAAAAAAAATAATGCTTCTTAAGTCTCCACTACTTTAACATTTAAAAATGTCTCCTGAGTCTCCTTGGTACACAATATGATGGTCCCCATAGCTATCTATACAAAGTATAATGGGCCCACAGCTCCCCTATACACATCCCCTTATTACATACATGGTATTGCGCCCAAACGCTGCACAGTAATGAACACCGCCATCTGTCGCCACAGTAACTTATGTCCCTTCCTCACTGCACACAATCTTAGATCCTCTCTGCGTCTTACCATCAGCCCAGAGCTCCGTGTGTAGCAGAGGGAGGCGAAGCCGGCACAGGTCCCGGAAGAACAGCAGGGAATCCTCTGCACAAAGTGCGCTGCTGTATGATAGGACCTAAACCTTGTGACGTGGCCAAGCCGATTTAAAGGTGCAGTGTCACTGATATGGTTAGCTGTATTGTAGCTCCGAGTGGGCCCCCTCTGAGCACGGGGCCCGGGGCAACCGCACCCTCTGACCCCTCCGCCGCTAGCTATGCTACTGAGCTCACTGATTGCAACAATGTCTAGTGACATCACTGCTCCAGCAAACCAGAGATTGAACCAGTGGAGACAATATGTTGGACCCCTTCTCCCCCGCACCCCTTGAGGGCAAGTGGAGCACAATATTTTTATCTATTATTATTAATAATAATTAATAATATTATTATTTTTCATTTATAAATAAACTGAATTTAGAAGAGGAAAAAGTCTAAAAGTTAACCACTTTAAGGTGAGGACTTTGACTTGGCCATTCTAAAACTTAACCTGCTTTTTAACCCTTCTTTTGTTGACCGACTTGTGTGTTGTGTCCATGTCTTGTTCCATGACCCACGATCTAATGAGATTCAGCTCATGGACTAATTTCCTTTTAGAATTTGCTGGTATAACTTAGAATTAGTTTTTCCATGGTGGCAGTTGTCCTGCCCTAGATGCAGTTAGAAAAGCAAAAAAAACCAATACTACCATCATTGTGTGTTCAAAGATAGAATGAGGTATTTATGCTGTAGTGTAGTGGCTTTTCCTTCTATAAATATAACTTTTCTCACTTAAATAAACCTGTTTTGTTTCATCAGTTCACAACACATTGTTCCAATAGCATTTTGGTTTGTCCAAGTCCTCTTTAGGGGTGCTTCACACACAGCGAGCTCGCTGCCGAGATCGCTGCTGAGTCACGCTTTTTGTGACGCAGCAGTGACCTCATTAGCGATCTCGCTGTGTGTGACACTGAGCAGCGATCTGGCCCCTGCTGTGAGATCGCTGCTCGTTACACACAGCCCTGGTTCGTTTTCTTTAAAGGCGCTCTCCCACTGTGACACACAGATCGCTGTGTGTGACAGCGAGAGAGCGACAAATGAAGCGAGCAGGGAGCAGGAGCCGGCGTCTGACAGCTGCGGTAAGCTTGTAACCAAGATAAACATCGGGTAACCAAGGTGGTTACCCGATATTTACCTTAGTTACCAGCCTCTGCAGCTCTCACGCTGCCTGTGCTGCCGGCTCCGGCTCTCTGCACATGTAGCTGCTGTACACATCGGGTTAATTAACCCGATGTGTACAGCAGCTAGGAGAGCAAGGAGCCAGCGCTCAGTGTGCGCGGCTCCCTGCTCCCTGCACACACAGCTAAGCGGTGTGCGCTGGTAACTAAAGTAAACATCGGGTAACCATACCCGATGTTTACCTTAGTTACCAGTCTCCGCAGCTTCCAGACGGCGGCTCCGTGCAAGCGCAGCGTCGCTTGCACGTCGCTGCGGGCTGTTCACTGGTCGCTGGTGAGATCTGCCTGTTTGACAGCTCACCAGCGACCATGTAGCGATGCAGCAGCGATCCTGACCAGGTCAGATCGCTGGTCGGATCGCTGCTGCATCGCTAAGTGTGAAGGTACCCTTAGCCAACTCAAGATGGCCAAGGATGTGTGTTTTTTTTTTTTTTTTTTTTTTTTTTTTTTTTTTTTTAGAGAACAAATGGCTTTCTCCTTGAATTCCTGCCATGTGGACCTTTTGTTCAGTGTCCTCCTGATAGTGGACTTATTTACATTAAAGGGAACCAAACATCAGGATTTTCCTATATAAGGTGCAGCCAGTACAGTACTGGCACAGGCACAGGTACAGGTACAGGCACATTGTGTACATACCATCAGGGGGCAGCTCGGGTGTTTAGGCTGTGAAATCCAACTTTAAAAAGTTTGAAAATTCATGCACTTTTTGATTGACGTGTGCACCTCTTCTGCTAATGCCCGGGCGAGTTATGCACGTGTATCCCTGACCCTCACCCCCCCCGCCGCCTGTTCCTCCCTCTCACTGGCCTTATGTAAATTTCTAATTCTCTGTTACACGGCGTTGGAGTTAGCGCCTGCTCATAGCGCTCATCTCCAGTGCCATGTTTCTGAGCACGCGGGAGCGCGCGCGGTCACAACAGGACTTGATAACAGCTGATCTTACCCCGATTAGCTGCAGCAGACGTCTTCTACGATATCGTCTGCTGCAGATAATCGGTAAGATCAGCTGTCCTCCAGTCCTGTTGTGACCGCGCGCGCTCCCACGGTCACAACAGATCTGAAGAAGCGAGGGCGCATGCGCCGCCCTCTCATGCACCGCCGTCTCATGCACCAGAATACAGTGGGCTTCAGAAACATGGCGACAGACATGAGCGCTATGCGCAGGCGCTAACTCCGACGCCGTGTAACAGAAGATTAGAAATTTACATACGGCCAGTGAGAGGGAGGAACGGGGGGGGGGGGGGGATACTCGTGCATAACCCGCCCGGACTTTAGCAGCGAGGTGCACACATCAATCAAACAGTGCATGAATTTTCAAACTTTGTAAAGTTGAATTTCACAGCCTAAACACTCGAGCTGCCCCCTAATGGTATGTACACACTGTGCCTGATAGTGCCAGTACTGCACTGGCTGCACCTTATACATGAAAATCCTGATGTTTGGTTCCCTTTTAACATTAGCTGATACAAGGGGACCTTTTAAGGGTACTTCTCACATAGCGAGATCGCCAGCGATCTCGCTGCTGAGTCACAGGTTTTGTGACGCACCAATGACCTCATTAGCGATCTCGCTGTGTGTCACACTAAGCAGTGATCTGGCCCCTGCTGTGAAATCGCTGATCGTTACACACTGCTCTGGTTCATTTATTGGTTGTCGGGCTCCCGCAGGGCAGCACACATCGCTATGTTTGGTGCTGTGACAGTGTCCCAATGACCGCCGAGATCGTTATACAGGTCGCTACTGCGTCGTTGGTAAGGTCTGACTGTGTGACATCTCACCAGCGACTTATTAGCGATCCCTATCAGGTCGTATCTGTGACGCCCTGGACTAGCCAGGTAGTCAGACATAACATCACACACCCCCTCCCCTGGATAGTCTACATCAGTCAAAACCCTTGTTGCCTCCCTCCAGGGTCTGATGTACACACCAGGTGGGGCGGAGCCAGGTTGGCCCCACCCACCGAGGAGTTCACAGGCCTGGAGGCGGGAAAAGCAGTCAGTTCAGTTAGGGGAGTGAAGCAGTCAGATTAGTTTTGGAGTGGAGAAACTGCTAGTGTCTGGGTAGGAGCTCAGGCACTGTCAGCAAGGTCGGCAGACGGTGGTGGCCGTCTGCAGGAGTTGGTGCAAGTCAGCGGAACCGTAGGACCGGGGACGGGCGGTGGCCCCCCCGGTACCGAGCCGGGGAGCAGATTTGTACCAAGCACACAGGCAGGGCCATTTGACCCCGACTAGGCTAGGAGCCGCCGACAACGGTCAAATCCGAGAGTGACAGGAAACCCCTGGGGTTCCGAACTCCCAAGACCCGACAGAAGGCAACAGTCAACACAGTGAGGACACAAAGCCACCGCCATAGGCTAGAGATCCAAGGGCCAGCGCCTGCGGACAAAACGGGCTCCTCCGGTACATACACGCCGGGGAGCGGACTACCTACCATTTGGCAACCATCGGAGTCAATACTTTCTACAGAGGTGCAGGAAAAGACAGCCACCATCAAACCTGTCCAGGGAGAGCAAAGACACTGCAGCCGGCTGCGGGACCCGTCCATCCAGCCGTTTGGTTTACCAGAGACTCTGTAAATCTGTGCCTGAGTGAGTACAACAGTACCATCCGGCACCACGACGCGCTGCCCCTGCAAGCCTGCCCCCCAGCTATCCTGCCTCCCCGTATCACCACCGGGCCCTGGGATTACCAACCTCTGCCCACAGAGGGGGAACAAACATCCTAGCTGCTCCCTGCCATCGCTCCCAGGATCCCCGTTACCAGCAGCGGTGGTGCCCACTATTACCACGACCCGTGGGTGGCGTCACGGACTATCTCCCCAAAACAAACAACCCCCTTTTCACTCGTGGGCGAGGAGCGCTGCTCAAGTCCCCAGGTCCGGCCCATCCGCTCGAGCCACCAAGCAGCAGCCGCGGACCCGAGTGTAGCGAGCGCGGCTCCTCTGCCCGTGACATATCGTTGTCGGAATTGCTGGTACGTCGTTTAGTGTGACGGTACCCTTAGATGCTTAGAAGATATCTTGGGTTCATTTTTAGCCTCGCAGATTATATGCCTTGCTATTGGAGTGATCTTTATTGGTTGACCACTCCTGGGGAGGGTAATCAGGATACAATCCCAAGATTTGATCTTTTGACGCTGCGTTAAAAATGCAGCGTCTTGCTGTCCCAGCAAAATGCATGGGATTTATAGAAATCTCCCGCCTACTCCTCTTCCTTTTTTTTTTTTTTTTTTAATTCGGGGTGAAATGATCTGCGGTGCATGTTTCAATTCCACAACATGTGAATTTCATTTTATGGTACTCCGAGTCTTCTGTTCAGGTTGTTCCCATATATTTGCATTAGATGAAAGTAAAGTGTGATACCAGGAAGTATCACAAACAAAGCAGCTTACTTTGTAACGCATGACCTACAATCAAGAGAAAAAATGTGATACAAACACAAGTAACCTAATTTATATACTAGGTGCAGTAATGCTTCAGAAATTCTGCAACATAAGCTCTGCCATACTGTAGAAATATAATACAATTCTTTTTTTACTTGTCCTCAGCAACTGGTGAAAGAGCAGAAAAAAAAACGTATTTTTTCGGACTATAAGACGCACCCTGGTTTTAGAGGAGGAAAATAGGAAAATTTTTAAGCAAAAAAATGTGGTCATGACACCCTGTTATGGGGCGAGGATCTGCTGCTGACACTGTTATGGGGGTAATGTCCCCAAATTCTCTACTAAGGTACCCCAGCCTGGTAATGATCCTCCTGCCTTGTATATAATCCCATATATATATCTCTCTCGCCCATCCTGCGCAGCGCTGTGTGGAGCCGGCCACGCTCCCTGCAGCACCGCGATCTCCTTCTGTCTGTGATGGCGCGGCTGTGTGGATACGTGCGCACAGTGATGACGTCATCGCTGTGAGCCCCGCTAGTCTCCACACCGCGCGGCCGGCAATCAGGAGGACATCGCAGTGCTGCAGGGGAACGGTGAGTGTACTGATTCACTGCACCCCACACTGATGATGATGCGCGGGGAGCAGTGAATACAGCCGCACCTGATCACTCCAGGCTGTAGTTGCCAGGGGTGATCACGGCTGGCTGTTTACTATGCGCGAACCCCCCCGTCCACCTGTCAGCGCTGAGAGATGGGCGGGAGGATGGGCGTGCATATGTAATGAGCGGGCCCACGTGGTCACGGCAGTCTGCTACAGCCTACTCGTGCCCCCGATGACCCGCTCCACCGCAGCACCCTCATTCCCCAACATTTGGGGCAAAAAAAGTGTCTTACGGTCCGAAAAATATGGTAAGTGCCAGAAGCGACACTGCTGTCTTATAGGGCTTCATTCATGCTTACTTGCTGTCACGTGTCAACATTTCTACCTTCCATTTGGGCACTATATAAAGAGGATACTTGGCTTGCTAAAATGTCATGATACGTTCAACCTGCAGCACAGCACCAATAATGTCACGGTACTAAAGGAGTAAACCGTGGGCGTGCAGCTGTAGGGATAAATTCCACCTCAAAAATGTAGAATTGCAGCATTTCATCCACTTCTGCAAGGAATTTTTCATGTGTGTTTTGGTCCGTCCCTTTTTGCAGAGGAGTAAGGCTATGTGCGTATTGCATGCAGTTACGCTGCGTTCTGCACCGCAGCGTAACTGCATGCGTCATGCGTCCCCTGCACAGTCTATGGAGATTGTGCAGGAGCCGTGCGCACGTGGCATACTAGAACGCAGTGATTCGGCTGCTGCCCGAATCGCTGCGTTCTAAGAAGTGATGTGTCACTACTTTTGTGCGGTTTGCATGCTGTCTACAGGGAGAGGCAGCATGCAGAGCGCACATTCTCTGCCGGCACCATACGCTTCAGAACGGAGCTTTTCAGCTGCACTCTGAAGCGCACCTTTTAGGTGCAGAGCGCACATAGCCTTAGGGTATGTGCGCACTAGGCGTTTTTTTCACGCTGCGTTTTTGTGTCAAACGCACCCGCGGCTAAAAAAAACCGCGATAAAAACGCATGCGTTTTTACTGCGATTTGATGCGTTTTTTGCTGCGTTTTTGCTCACTGCGTTTTTAATCAGTGCACAATGCCTTTAAAGATTGTTGATGGAAAAAAAAAAGGTCTGATGTCATTTCCTAAAATGTTCATTGTATGCAGGAGAGCAGACAGCTGCAGAACTAGGGTATGCACTGCAGGAGAGCAGACAGCAGCTGCAGAACTACAAGTCTCAGCATACTCCATCCACTAGTATATGCAGACAACAGCTGCAGAACTACAAGGCTCAGCATCCTCTATCCAGGACTGTATGCAGGAGTTTTTTGCCCCCCAAAAAAATGACGTGGGCTTCGCCATATTTTTGTATGCTAGCCGGGTACAGCAGGCAGGTACAGGCTGCCCCCAACCCCAGCTGCCTATTTGTACCCGGCTGGGAACCAAAAATATAGGGAAGCCCTTTTTTTTTTTTTTTTAATTATTTCATGAAATAATTAAAAAAAAAAAATGACGTGGGCTTCGCCCAATTTTTGAGTCCAGCCAGGTACAACTAGGCAGCTGGGGATTGGAATCCACAGTGCAGGGTGCCCATGCTTTCTGGGCACCCCCGCTGTGAATTGCAGTCCCGCAGCCACCCCAGAAAATGGCGCTTTCATAGAAGCGCCATCTTCTGGCGCTGTATCCAACTCTTCCAGCTGCCCTGATGCCGGGTGGCTCACTGGGTAATAATGGAGTTAGGGCTAGCTGTATATTATCAGCTGGCCCTAAGCCCGAAATTCATGGTGTCACGCCAATATTAGACATGGCCACCATGAATTTCTAGTAATGATAAAAAAAAAAAAACACAACACACAGAAAAATATTTGTTAGAAACACAACACAATTAGTGACTCCATCTTTATTGAAATAAAGAACCCCCCCCTCCGCAGTAATCCTGGGTCAGGGTCCCGCGCCGTCCAATCCGGATCCAATATCATCTGATCGGTTTGCTGGAAGGCAAAGCGATCAGATGATGTGTCAGGCTCTAGGGGCTGAAGCACATCACACATCAGCTGATTGTATAAACGGCTTTTATACAATCAGCAGATGCATAGGTGAAAAAAAAAAAATAAATAAATACTCACGTCTGTGCTGATTACCGGCAGTTCCTGCAGCGATCGGATGAGAGTCTGATCCTGTCCCATCGCTGCAGCAGCTGCCGGTAATCAGCTGATGAAGTCCCCTGACGGCAGGATCAGCTGATAGCCGGGCGCGAAAAAGCCGGCGACACCGCGAGAATTACGATCAGCTGATGCGTCAGGTGACTGCATCCGGTGATCCACCGCCAGGTCCTGCAAGCTTCGTACGTGACCCGGGGAGACTGCACACAGCCAGAGCGGCGGGACCGGGACAGGAGCGGGCATGGCACCGGGACACTGCAGACAGGTGAGTATATATGACATTTTTTTTTTTTTTTTCTACTGTTCACTTTGGTTTTCGCCGCTGCCTCCACCTCCCGCCCAGACATGGCGCCGCACGGAGCTGACATGCACCGGGCGGGTTGTGGAAGCAGCGGTGACGGTACCGGGAGGATTCATGCTTCTCTGTTTACCAACAGAAGGAATCCTCTTCCTGTACACGTCACTTTACTGCCCACCCCTTGCGTTTTTTATAGCTACGTTTTTAGTCATAGAAACGCAGCTATATGCGTTTTTCATTGCGTTGTTGAACATCTCATTGAACTCAATGGGTGAAAAACGCAGAACTAATTGACATGCTGCATTTTTGTGGACACCACAAAAACGCAGCTACAAAAAAACGCTGTGTGCGGACAGCACTTCTGAAAACCCATAGACATTGCTGGGGAAGCAATGTCACTGCGTTTTCAGCACAAAAGCGCGGCAAAAACGCCTAGTGCGCACAAGGCCTAAGTGTTGTCCACAACTTTTAGAAGTTGGATCTAATAGCCCTAGGGTGGTCTAAGAAATTATTAAAGTGAATATGATGGCTGATAAATGCTGCTGAATTCACAGGCAGCATGGATCAGAAACACGCTATAAGATTTCAGCCAGGTATGTCTGACTCTGAAATACTTCACCAATTCAGAGGAAAACCGTTTAATAGCCGCCAGGGACCAAGCCGCACTGGAAACTAGTCGGACAAGTAGGTGTCAGGGGGGCTTCTCCTCACCTGCTGCCTGATGGTTTTCTACTTGTGGGTGTAGCGCCCAGAGAAGGGGGTACTCTGTCCCGGGCGGTAACCAGATGGGGATGTCACTTTGGTGGCCGTTGCCAGGTCCTGTGCTCTGGGCCCCTTTTGTTAATGGTGTGTATTTACAGGGGAGATAAGAGTTTTTGTCATTTGACGCCACGTGCGGGTTGCGGTTAAGGATGGTTTAACCGACACTGCTCAATGTATGTACTCCCACGGATGGTGGTAGTGGCAGCTTTGATGATAGGCCCTCCGCAGGTAGGGCTGTGCCTGGGAGATGTAGTGGGGCAATAATGGAGACCACACCAAGTTGTCTTTAACAGTCTCTACTCGCTGTGGACCCAGGGGTTGCTGGTTCAGGTCCCAGGAGGACCAGTGCCAATGTAGTGACCCAGGTTGCTCTGTCCCCACCACTCACTGTAGATTGAGTCCCCGTATTGTGGAGTGTTTGGGAACCCCGACTCTTCCTTTTGGGCTACAGTCTCCTTCTTACAGTGGGCAGTGTGGACCCTGTAGGGAGGTAAGTGCCCGACCCCCTGATCCTAGTTTACTGCTGATGTCCCCGGATTTTTTGGTCCGGTGAAGTCCATGAAGGTGTCCTCAACGGACAGTTATTTGCCAAACAGTATAAAACTTGCGCTTTATCTAGGGACCTGTGCCCCGTGTGTTCTCTGGTCCCAGCGATTTATCTCCGGTAACCGTCCTGGCGACCGCTCTCCTGTGCCCCCAGGGTCACCGTTACACGGACACAGCTCAGGCACGTCCGCACACCTCTCCTGTGTTCCCGACCTCTGACTCTCTAACTGCCTCTGACTGCTGACCCCTCCCACCAGGCTGGCTATACCCAGGGACTCCTTCCCATGACGACCATCCCCCTTACATGGTTAACCCTCTATGCCCAGTGTGGAGAGGAGAACTAGGATTTAGATGTGTGTTGGTGGAATCGGCACTGGTACTCCAGGTCCCAGGGGGTAGGTCCTGCATCCTCCAAAAAGATTTGGTTTCCTGTAGTGCCCTGAGGGTCTCAGGGGTGCTACATGGGCATGTATGGACACTGGTCACTCCATTGGGCAGCTGTTTAACCCCCTTAACAATCACGGGCAGTAAAGTTACATCCTAGAGGTCAGTGTTAATCTCTAACTGCTGATGCAGGTGGGGATCCACGCACATGTCAGCTAATTTATACAGGTGACGTGTGCCTAGAAGGTACAAGTGGAATTGCTATCCACCCGTACCTGTTAACCCCTTTAAATTCCGCTGTCCAGATGTGACAGCGTCATATTACCGGCGATAGTAGATCGGTACTCGCAGGCCAATACAGGAAGTCATGTGATGTCATTTTCGTACCCCTGAGGCTTCAGTCGCCACAGGATACTGCACCTCACTTAAGGTGCAGTGCTTAACCCGGATCCAGAGGAGGTCTGTACCGGTTTCACTACTTACACAACTCACACACAACCAGGCTAGGGTAGGGTCTTAAGGCAGTCTTCACACATTGGGGGTTGACACTAGTAACGGGGACCTGGCGGAGTTAGGAGCCAACACAACAGTTAGAGTTCTCCAGCAGGAGAGGAAAAGAGCAGACTGTCTCACCGGTGGCTCTGGTGGGACACAGGAGTTCATACGATTGCCGAGGGGAGAGCTTCGTTGCTCACTCGGCGCCACGCAGGGTGCAGGACCCTAGGGAAGATCATTCTCCAAGTTGGTTTTCCAGAATCTGCTGGGACGGGGAGATTGCATGTCTCCCTGGCCAACAGTGCCTGAAGCACCGTGCCATTTAGGATCCAGGGCCTTGATCTGAGTCAGACCCCATTGCAGAACTGCAGCACCTGCAAACAGGCCAGCAGTTTTCACTCAAGACGGACTGGGGTCCCTAAGTAGCTTTTAAGCTACGGGGATCCAACTTACACGGCACTAGGAGGAAGGGGCCCGCCGACCACCACACCAGACTGACCTCCAAAGGGATCCGGGTTCGACAAAACCCACCACAGCGGTGACCAGTGCTACTGCGGCAGCGACCAGGCTTCTTTTAAGAACTGAGTAAAGACACCTGGAACCCTCAGAGACTGTCCGTCTGTTCCTTTTGCTGCTCGGTGCCCGCCATTACTTCACTCCTCCTCCCCGGGGCCCGCTCCACCTGTGGGGAGCGACACCATCTCTGCTGCTACTACCATCCGCAACGGAGGGCAGCGGCGGCTAATCCATTGTCGCGTATCACAGGTGGTGTCATGACAATCATCCACCTCCTACCCCCCTTCTATTAGTGTATCAGGCGATCAAAACGTAGCATCTGTGCAAAAATGGTACAATTAAAAACGACATCACGAGACGCAAAAAATAAGCAGCAACTGAGCCGTATATCGCAACAAATCAGAACGCTACAGGTTGCGGGAGAATGTACCTTTTTTTTTTTTTTTTTTTTTTTTTTTTTTTTTTTACCCTTTAGAAAAAAGTAAATCTATACATGTTTGTCTATGAACTCGTACCGACCTCAGGCATCACACCAACACATCAGTTTTACCATATAGTGATCACAGTGGAGACTTGATCCCAAAAACAAGTTTTGGGGGGGATGGGGTTTTTGCACATTTTTCTGCATTTGGAATTTTTTTTTTTTTTTGCAGTTTTCCAGTACACTATATGGTAAAACTCATGGTTTAATTTTAAAAGTGCAGCTCGTTCTGCAAAAAACGAGCCCTCACGTGGCCAGTGACTGGAAAAATAACTTGCGTCTCTTGGAGGAAGAATATCGAAAAAAAACGGAAAGCGCAAAATCGTCTGGTCGTGAAGGGGTTAAATGTTTTTTTCTCAAACGCTGTAGCCTTTTTAGGGTGAAAGGCCTTCTTACCTCTTGGGCCTCTCTACGGCTGCACACATTGCACCAATGATGTGTGTGTGCCGCTGCTATAGATAAACAAAACAATCACTGATCTCGGGGAGACCAGCCAGAGAAAACAGTGCACGCAGCCACCAAGGGCACTCAAGACAGTGAAATTCTAAAAGGGCCACTTAATATGGTGGTTTCCTAAAAAAGAGCCACTCCTTGGCTAGGTCCTTCCCGGAGGGCTATCTGGCTAGTTTCTGTGAGACTCCTTACAGAGGCTCCACGGACTTTTTTGACCTGCTATAGATTGTGACATCCCCATCAGTGGTTGAAGACAATCGTTAAAAGGTTTTATTCTGTTCAGACAAAAGTGAAGGCTGCAGTGGTCATGGTACGCCGCTCCCTCCACTGGATGTTGATGCAGTGAAACACAAATTAATACGAACTGCAGTGGAAGAGGGTAAGTTACTATGCTAGATTAGTCCTTTGTAAGGAGGCGGCACATAATTGCTTCGTTCCGTGCGCTGCATAGTTTAAGGGAACCTGTCGGGTACAATATGCACCCGGTACCACGACCATTTCTGGGTGTATATTGCTAATCCCTGCCTAACTGGCCCTGTATACACTAGCATAAAGAGATCTGTGGTGCCCCAGCATCTGGTTGCCACAACAGTGTTGCCCCTCCAAAGGGTTAATGCTGAGCCTGGAGGTAATTGGGGAAGTCTATTGGCCAGTAAGTACCAACATTCAACACAGTTTCTCCCTCAGGCCAGCAGAGGGAGCTCTAAACCTGGAGTTCCAGGGAGCACTTTTTTAAGCTCTGACCTGAGGGAGAAGTTGGGTAGTCTGTGAGAGCAGTTCAAGGAGAGAGGAGCTGAGTAGACGGTCTTGTGAGCTGGGGTTTGGAGCTAGGCTAGCTCAACCCAGGAAAAGCAGGAGCCGTAGCGAGGCACGTAGAGAAGATTCTAGGGGAGAACTGGTCAGAACCTGTTCGCCTCAGAAGAACACACTAAACATTAGACATCGGAGTCTGTGGTTGCCAGGGTGTTAGATCCCCCAGTAACCGAATCCGAAGGGCAGGAGGACTGTAGGTCTCCTGGCCCCCAAAACAACCCAAGGTACAGCTGCATCACCAGGGCCCGGTGCGGACCCCAGCAGGGAAGCATCAGAGAGGGCCAGCGCAGCCTATCCTACGAGAAAGGGATGTACCACCAGTCCCAGCAGCAAGAGGACCATTGCTAAACCCAGAGTGCAGGGTCCTGTAGAAGCAAAGGAAGAACAGGGAGTAGGCCTCAATACTCGACTGGCCAAGGAGATCAGCCCAGGTACTTCCAGGCCGACCGGATCCCCTTCACCACCTGTGACGGTCTCCCGGGACTGGACTGTTACAAAGTAAAAGAAAAGAAGGTAAAGAGACTGTTTGTGTCGGTTCTTTACACTACCTGGTTAGCCGTGCACCATTTCGAAAGCACCATAGACTTTAATAAGCACTAACGGTTGCCCCGGGGTACCGCTCCACCTGTGAGGAGCAGAACCATCCCAGCTGCCATTACATCAGCCCGGTGGCCCTATCCAGCAGCGGCGGCTCCATAGCCGCAATCCACAGGGGGCGTCACGAATATAATTCTACAAACTTTAAAGGGAACCTGTCATCAGAAATTTGGCTTTCAACAAATGTTTCCCTCTCTGCAGCTCCTGGGCTGCATTCTAGTAAGGTTTCTATACTTTTTGTGCCCCCTTTTAAACCAAAATAAATACTTTATAAAACTGTACCTTTTCGGTTTGAAAATCTTGTAAATTATCCATGGGGGCGGGCCGTCTGGCGTCCGTTGCTGTATCTTACGCCGTCCCCCATGCTCCAAATCATCCCTCAGGACGCCGCCCACTGCGCCCGAGGTCCCGTGCACGCCGGGACACCTAGTGACATGGTCGCAAGCGAGAGTATGGGCGGCGCTATGATTGCATCGCAAATGCCCGCCCATACTCTCGTGGGCGCGCTCTCCCCTCTGTACGTCGCTCAGATCCTCCGCTTCTCCTGTAGTGGCCTGCTCCACTCCTCCCATCTATTTCCTGCTGCAGGGTACGATGGGAAGGAGGTGACGTCGGGCCGGCGCAGAACGCTGGAGGCAGTGGGGAAAGGGCGGGCACGAGAGTATGGGCGGGCACTTGCGATGCAATCACAGCGCCGCCCATACTCTCGTGCCTGCGACCACGTCACTAGGTGTCCCGGCGTGCACGGGACCTCGGGCGCAGTGGGCGGCGTCCTGAGGGATGATTTGGAGCATGGGGGATGGCGTAAGATACAGCAACGGATGCCACACGGCCCGCCCCATGGATAATTTACAAGATTTTCAAACCGAAAGGTACAGTTTTATAAAGTATTTTTGGTTTCAAAGGGGGCACAAAAAGTATAGAAACCTTACTAGAATGCAGCCCACGAGCTGCAGAGGGGGAAACATTTAGGTTGAAAGCCAAATTTCTGATGACAGGTTCCCTTTAATTAAAGTTACCACCCCCACTACTGCCATATTAGTTGACCCCGCCAGGGTCATGGAGTCGGGCCCCGCCACCACTGACTACCCCCGGACTAGTCCAGCCCGACACCGGGTGTCCCAAAGCCCTGGGGTGGGCGAGTCAGATCTTTAGCACAAGATGAAAGATCTTTAGAAATGCTTTTCTAATGAGCGCGGGGACTAGTCCCAAGGGTGTTATATCCCCCGACTAGTCTGCCCTCTTAGCATGTTAGCATGCCCACAGGGGATTAGTAACATGCTAGTCAATGCAGTGTCACGAGTGGTGCTGTGCGTACCTGTGTTCACTCTTCTGAATGCCTGTCACTTCCAGTCCAGTCATGCGCAGTAGACTTCTCTGAAGCCGGGACGCGTACAACCGGCTTCATACTCCGAATGACCGGAAGTGCCTGGGCATTCAGAAGCGCGAACACGGGTACACGCGGCGCTGCTCGTGACGCTGCATTTTAATACATCCCTGTGGCGTGCTGCCAGTCTAAGATGGTAGACTAGTCGGGGGGATATAGCGCCCTTGGGATTAGTCCCCTCGCTCATTAGTAGAAGATAAAAGATCTTTGGAAATACTTTTTCTAAAGATCTCTCTATCTATGCCAGTGTATGTGTCGCGGGCGGAGGAGGGGACGCTGCGCTCTCCCACTGCTCGGGTCCGGCTGCGGCCTCCGCGGCTCGGTGGCTCGAGCGATGGGCCGGATCCCGGGGACTCGAGCGGCGCTCCTTGCCCGTGAGTGAGAAGGGGGATTGGTTTTGGGGATTTATTGTCCGTGACGCCACCCACGGTTGTGGTGATTGTGTGGACACCACCGCTGCTCTGTATGGGGATCCCGGGAGTGGTGACAGGGAGCAGCTTTGTTTCCGGTTGGTTGTCCCGGGGCCCAGTGATGGGGTAGGGGTGGATGACAGGCCGGGTGCGGGGCCTGGTGAGGTGCAGGGTCGCGGGGGCAGCACTGTGCCGTACAGCACGGTGGTACTCACTCAGCCTGAGACATTGACACAGTTCTCGGTAAAACACACGGCTGGAAAGACTGTTCCCACGGACGGCTGCTGTTGCTTTTCCCCGGTAGTTAATGGTGACTGTCTCTTTCCCTGCTTCTTGTGTAATGTTGGTAGCGATGAGTTCCCACCGGTTACCCGCTCCCCAACTTGGATATGGGCCAGAGGAGCCCCTCTTTGCCCGCAGGCGCTGGCCCTGAGAAACTGGTGCCTTGGCGGTGACTGCGTCTCTCTCATACGGTTGGACGGTTGCCTTCAATCGGGACTTAGTTGTTTGGAGACCCGGAAGTCCCCTTCACTGACTGATTTGGCAAATTCATGGCGACTCCTAGCCTTGCCGGGATCCGAAAAGCCCCTGCCAATGGTGCTGGCTTCTCTTTGTATACCGGTCCGGTACCGCCGGGCCACCACCCGTCCACGGTCCTTTCGGCAACCTCCGATCAGCCTCCACTGCAGACGGTCACCGCCGTCTGCTAACCTTGCTGTCTCTGTCCGGGGCACACACCCGGACCAACTTCAGGCTTTCAAACTGTCACTTTTTCTCTTTCACTACCTTCCCTCCTTCTACTTCCTCCTCCAAACTCTATCTGCCTGTGTTTTCCCTCCTCCAGGACTGTGAACTCCTTGGTGGGTGGAGACCAACCACCTGGCTCCACCCCCTGGTGTGGACATCAGCCCCTGGGGAATGCAACAAGGATTTCTGGTCTAGCTTAGGTGTACCTAACCGGGGTGTAGGGTGTGGTGATGTCATTACCTGTGACCCCTGGCTTGCCCAGGGCGTCACATATGCAGGGATTAGCAATATACACCCAAAACTGCTCGTAGTACTGGGTGCATATTGCACCTGACAGGTTCCCTTTAAATCGGGGGTGGACATATCATTGGTGCAACCGCACGTCGGCCCAGCAGGTACGGGGCGCATTTCCACTTCTAAAGCAGGTGAAATTGTGCATTTTGATGAGATATTGGACTGCAAAGGCCCATATACTGTTCTTGCACCTGGGCCTCTTCTGTAGGTGTCTGCTAGTGTATTAAATGGTTGCTAAATCTTTATTAACATGACATTTCTGTTTAGCTGCCATCCTGAAGAAATATCCTACGCATTTGGCAAAAGATTTGATTTACTTGTAGCTGTTCTTTGTTATTATGCCAAGGTTCATTCACTTGCATATACTTTAGTATAATGCTGTTATTTGGAGCTGATTAATAAGAACTTTATTGAAGCATTCTCTCTTCCATTGTCTAATTGTGTATGCTTTTGTGGCATATTAATTGTAGGCTGATTATACATAACTGTGACAATAGGAACTGGCAAACCATAAGATCTACGTTTGTCCCTTTTTAAAATAAATGGGCTACTTGCCAATATCGGAGGCAAAAGTTATGGACGTGGGTGTTCCCCCGCCGCCTTCTTTCTCTTATTCCATAAGATTAGTGCTGGCAAATCCCAGAAATCAAGATATTGTATTTGGACTAAACATTTTGCCTATTTGTGTGGACAACTCTAAATGTTAGCACCTCTGGTAACTAATGAATGATCTAGTCTGGGTTATTTGGCTAAAAGCACAGAATTTATGACCAGATTTTGATGTTTTCTTACCTTTGCAGGTCTTGTGCGTTAATACTGAATTAAAAGAATGGTGGTCTACGATTATGAAGAACTGCTCAAGTATTATGAGCTACATGAGACAATCGGTACAGGTAACAATTGATTTTTGTATATGACCAGCTCCACATAATGTGCAACCTTTGCCAAGGTAAACTGAAAACCAGTTTAGGCCTTTATGATAGACTTTTGTTTTTACTTTTGTCATGTATGTATGTATGTATGACCAGAGCTTTGTCTAAAAATTTATATTTTATTAGACAAATATTGTCTAAAGGATTATAGAAAAATTCATACAAAAATACAGTTGGTGCAAATAGATGTGCTGATATTAGGTAATGTACAGCAAGGGGGAAGCCATTTTAAATTACTCCACGGCAAGTGAGGTGGTGAGTGCAATGAATGAGCAGCGACAATTAAGCAGCACTTTTTATTCTAATTGTATGTTAAATCACCATACTAGACCAACCCAGAGCAAAGTAAAGAACCACTCTGAAATCCCTAGGGGACTCAGCAAAATCATGCATAGTCTGAGGCAAGGTGGTGGGATCATGTAAAAAAAAAAAAAAATGCTGCTTGCCCATAAATTAATAGCCCAGCTCAGCCCCTCACATGCAAAACCACTTCCAACGCGCGTTTCGCGTCCACCATATACTCTCTTCTTCAGGGAAGGTATACCACCGTATTTTTCGGACGATAAGACGCACCCTGGTTTTAGAGGAGGAAAATGGGAAAATAACATTTTTAAGCAAAAAATGTGGTTATGACACACTGTTATGGGGCAAGGATCTGCTGCTGACACTGTATGGGGATAATGTCCCCAAATTCTCTAGTAAGGTACCCCATCCTGGTAATGATCCTCCTGCCTTGTATATAATAATAATAATGATGGCGTGCGGTTCTCCCAATTTTAATAACCTGCCAAGAGTCTCACAGCTGGGGCTGGTATTCTCAGGCTGGGGAGACTCAAGTTATTGGGAGCCCCCTAAGCCTAATCATATCAGCCAGCAGCCGCCCAGAATTGCCACATCCATTTAGATGTGACAGTTCTGGGACTTTTCCCAGCTCATCCCGATTTGCCCTGATGTGGTGGGAATCGGGGTAATAAGGAGTTAATGGCAGCAGCCCATAGCTGCCACTAAGTCCTAGCTTAGTGATGGCAGGCGTCTGAGACACCCCCTCATCACTAAACTGTAAGTGAAAGTAAATAAACACAAACGCATAAAAATCCTTTATTTGAAATAAAAGACAAAAAACACCCTCTTTCACCACTTTAACCCCTAAAACACCCAGGTCCAACATAATCCACATGACGTCCCATGACGCATCCAGCTCTGCTACATCTGACAATCAGAGCGGCCATAGAACACGACCGCTCTCTGAGGATCAGGCCGCAAGTGAAGTGAGCCGCGCGGGATTAGAGATGACTTCAGCTGTCACCGCACATCACCTGACTGAAGTCACCGCGGATCTCGTGGTCACTTCAGCCACGGCCGTATTTGCGGTAACAGATGGTGGACTCCCGCTGTATACTCGCCTCTCCTCACTCCACGCAGCATCACTAGTCTTCCTGTCTGTGCCAGCAGCAGCGCCGCTGACCTGTGTGGAGCCGTGTGTACAGCGATGTCATCCCTGTGCTCACCGCTCTCTACACAGATCAGCTGGCCGGCAGACAGGAGGACACCGCGATGCTGCAGGGAACAGTGACCGGTGAGTATACCGTACTTATTCACTGCCCCCCCCCCCCCCGCACTGATGATGGTGCACGGGGGGGCAGTGTATATAGCCACACATGATTACTCCAGGTTGTAGTTGCCTAGGGTGGTCACGCGGGCCGGCTCTTTAGTATGCGCGCATCCCCCGCCCATCATCCCGCCCACCTGTCAGCGCCGGCTTCAGGGCTGAGAGGATGGGCGTGCATATGAAATGAGTGTTCCCACATGGTCAGGGTAGCGCTGCTACAGCCTGCTCCTGCCTCTGATGATCCGCTCCACCGCACCCATTCCACCGCACCGCAGCCATCGGACTATAAGATGCACCCCCCACTTTCTCCTAAAATTTGGGGGGGGGGGGGGGGGGGAGTGCATCTTGTAGTCCGAAAAATATGGTAGGTGATCCCTTGCAGGACCTCAAATATGCGTTCATGTGACCGCATTGGTTGAGTTCCAGGACTTGAGATCAGTGTTCAGCAAATTATAGGCCTGTAAAGCAACGCATGACACACACACACACACACACACACACACACACACACACACACACCCACTACCAGTCATACTAGAGGAGGGTTGAACAAGAATGTCATGCCCCTGGTAACCAGGGATGCCGGGCGCCCATCCACACCCCCCACCCCATGGAGATGCCGGAGAAGATGGATGGATGCGCTGTCAGACAGGGCACAGAGGCGCTCACAGGCTAAAAGAAGCTGGACACCGGTAACATAGTACTATACGTAGTCATGTCATGTCTATTATATCTGTTTCTCATACATAATTGAAATGACAGTACTATATATAACAGCATTATAAAAATGGCGGCATTATGTACATAAATTAACAATTTCCCAACAAGCATCCTTCGTCTCCGGCATCCCTATGGTTGGCTGTGGGCGTTCCTGGATACCAGAGGCTCAGTGTTCTTGTTCATCCCTCCTCCAGGATATGGATATAATACACCTTTTTAATACAACTAGAAGCAGTGCTTCTACAGACAGGTACTTTGCAGGTCTGGGGTGGCCGTGCCCTACACCCCCTTGCATATCTAAACCTTTGTCGTGTTGCAGAAGCTATAACTTTTTTTCACTGACCTAAGGTGTGTGTGTGTGTGGTTTTTTTTGGGTTGTTCCACGAACATAATTTTAATTATTAGATGTTGGTGACACGCCCACAATGGGGCCTAAGGTTACTCGTTACCAGGCTGATTTTTCCATTTCTAGGATGCTGCGGTGGTGGCAAGGCCCGGTTCTGTGACCCTGGCATTGTCAGTCAATAAAGAGGGGATAATGATGGGGGTGATAGTAGTTCATGACTCCACCTGTGGTACTCGGCCGGAGATGGCAGACTCTGGAGGATGGGCGCCTCTGGAGCAGATGGTGATGTAGCTTGGTTGGTATAGCTCTCCAGAGGTAGAGCTGAGCCCCAGGGCAGATGGGGGTAGTAGTAGGTGATGGCGAAGGTGCAGGTGAATAACGTAGCGACACAGGGATGCAGTCTCAAGGTGTTTACTCACTGTAGCAGGTTCCAAGGTAACACGACTAGTCAGTGACCGCCTTTTTGGAGTGCTGGGTTTCACAGTGATGGGCTCCAGTCGATACCGGGTAGCTCGGAGGTCAAGACCGGTGTACATAAGAAAAGTGCCTTCCCTAGTCGTCTTCCTGCGCTGACTTCTGTCCCGCTCCTACGCACACAGTGCCCTGAGCCGGTGTCTGCGGGCCCTGTCGGGTGGCTTGAAGCTCTGTCCCTTGGCCCTATGTGGTCACCTTCCAGCGGATTCGTGTGCGGATTCGTGTGCGGGTTTGGCTTCGGTACTAGATGTGTCCTTAGCCTCTGGTTTTACTAGTGGAGTACTTTGGTTCTTCTCCTCTAGCCTAGGGACCAGTCCCCGTTCTGCGGCCAAGTCCCTCCACTTCAATATGTTCTATGTGGAACGAGGCCACAGGAGTATGACGCACTTTCCTGTGGACTCTAGGACCCCTTCTTTCTTGTGCCTGGGTCAAGCTGCACCAGCTCCAGACCACAGGTTTTCACTCCTCCACTGCTTCTTCCAACTGTCTGACACTAGTTTCCCCAACTCACTAGACTCCACCCCTAGGCCCTGTTGGATTAGGGGGAGGGAGGTACAATCACCAGTGGTGGATATATATAGCATTAATTGAGCCAAGCCCGGACCCGGACCCGGTGGGAAGCTGCTAATTTAGATTGTTGTGTGTTTTGTGTGCATACTTGTGGATGACCTCTTCCGTACTCAGGATGGAGCATCTCACCTCTGGCAGAGGTGCAGTACCTCTGTGGCGACTGAAGCCTCAGGGGCGCCATATTGGATTGATACGTTCCACAATTGGATGTGTGTTTAAAAAGAAAAATATTCTTCTAATCGACCATTACAAAGTACATAGCACGGGCAACTTTATAAGATATCTTAGGACAAGGACATTATTTATAATATTATTAATCGTATCACTTCTATCCAATTGGCACCTTGTAATCATGCTACGAGGGTGCCCATGAACTGATAGGGAATGATTTCCTTTTGTCATACTCCTTAAAATGCCACTATCCCTATTGCCAATGGCATCTGAAGGGTGAAAATGGTGGATTGGCACTGACCTGGGTCGTGGGGTGCACGCACACACGAACGCCCAAGCAAAAGTAGCAAAATTGGCCTAAAATGCATGTCAATAAAATAGGGTATTTTGGTTAACGTTGTTTTCATCCAAAAGATTTAAAGGCCATGCCACCACATCAAGGTGACCCATATCGGAATAGTTCTAGCTTTGAATATTTAAAACCTTACCATATGTCTAGTGATGTAAATGTAAGGATTGAGCTGGACCAGGGCCCAACATGGACACCCAGCAATGGGAAGCTATATAAACTTAAGGTCCAGCTCTAAGAATGGGAGTCCAAACCCATGTTTGCAGAACTATTTAAAAAAGAAAAAAAAAACAAAAACTAACACCTACAAGAAATAAACCGGAATAAGTGTGTACATGCAATGTGTGTGAGCATGTTGACACTGCATCTTGAACAGGCTCGCACACACAGCAGGAGCTTGTCTGTGGATAACAGCCAACTCAAGTTGTGTATGGTGCAGAGGGTTATTTCCATCTTCGTAGATGAGGAACATGAAAAAGTGCTTCACATAAGTTTTATTAAAACTTGCACTCATTGTTGAGATAATGTCACTTTAATTTTTATTTACAGCTTATTGCTTAGGAGACGACCATCAATGCACTTTAGTTTGTGAGCATTTCAGAGGAGCTTGTAGACATTGAGAGAAGTGTACAATCCTGCTAGATTGAAAGCAGTGCTTACAAGCTCTACAGAAAAAAAGCTTGTAAGCACTGTTTAGCCATCACTGCTAGACAGCAGCAACAAATTTAACAAATGTTTTGATAATTAAAAAATGTAATTTCTTGAAATAACAGCACATTGCAAAATGTCATACACCAAATGTCAATTTGTGGTGCAATAATTCTTTAATGGTGAAAACCATTCATAGTCTCTCATGTGATATCTTCTGCCATTTTCTTGTCTTTACAGTCCTGTTTATATAAACAACCATTTTCTGTCTTTCTTTGGTAGGTGGATTTGCTAAAGTAAAGCTTGCAACTCATCTTCTGACTGGTGAGAAAGTGGCAATCAAGATCATGGACAAAGAATCCCTAGGGGTATAATTATTTTGTGACATATAAAACTAAATTCGCAGATTTTTTTTTTTTTTTGTCTTTTGATAAACTGATACAAGGATAAAAAAAAAAATCTTTGCTCACAAATCAATATACCGTACTTTTCGTTTTATAAGACGCATCCCAAATCTAGGGGGCGGGGGGAAGGTAAACAAATATGGGGTCCGTTTTATAATCTGGCTATGTCTTACCGGGGGGGGGCGTCGTCGTCAGCGGTGGTCACAGGAGGCAAGGACAGTGCTGGAGTATGGTGGTAGTGCGGGGTGAGGGGGGGGCAGATACTCACTTTGGGGCGCTGGGCTCTGCTTTGCCCTTGGGATTCAAAGAAATACAGGCCAGAGTTAGTGCGTGCGCTGATAAGAGCTTGAGTTGAGAGCTCTCATCTGCGCATGCGCCAACCCTGGGCGCCATTATTTTAAAGGGAACCTGTCATCAGAAGTTTAGCTTGAAACCGGAAAGTTTCCCCCTCTGCAGCTCCAGGGCAAGATGGGAAAGAGGTGACGTCGGGTCATCTGGCCAGCAAGCGCTTGCGCAGAATGCTGGAGGAAGAGGGGAAAGTGCGATCACGAGGTTATGGGCGGCACTTGCTGATGACACTCTCAGCGCCGCCCATAACCTTGTGCCTGCGCAAAATGTCACCAGCGGTCACACGTGTGCACAGTCCCGCTGTAACGGTGTGCCGGGGGTGCCTGGGGGGTTGCTGTAATGGCCGCTTTATGTATCAGACTGACCCCTGGCCCAGCCGTCACTATTAAAGCATGGGCTCCACTTGTGGGGCAGTGTGTGGATGGTGTGGGCATTTCGCCAGACTCAGGTAAACACCGCAGACAGGCTTCTGGTGAACCAAAAAGCATTTTATTGCACATAACTTCTATACAGTTTCGGTACACAAATCTTCCAGCTTCCAAATCACAATTCTTGCCGGGGGACTACTCCTGTTTCTCTTCAGCGGGCGTTACCCAGCTACTCTTGTTTCTCTTCAACTATGCTCGTACTCCGGCTACTACAGGCTTTGCCCATAAGCTTCTGCTTCTCTGTCTATGCTTCTGCGGGTCTTACCCGTACACTGCTGGTTCTTGGTCAAGGCACTTTTCTCTTTCTCTCTTTGGCTATCTGCCACGGTCGCTCCCACACTCTGCCCCGTTGCTTCTTCTCTCAGCACCAACAGACTCACTCACTATAACTCTCACTCTGCTACAGAGCCCTCTAACCCTCCCCCTAGGCTGTCCTGCTCCTCCTTTCTCCTATACTGCTCCCATGGGGACCACTGTCCCACCCTGACACCTAGTGGGGAAACCCGTTATTGCCGTAAAACACAAATAACATCACATCAATATCTTTAACATCTCTGGCTACCCCAGCGTGAGGCATCTTCAGGGGGGGGAAACTGCTTCTTCGTTCTAGGGGTCCGTCCACCCCTTACACCGCTACAGCGCATGCGCGGAACCACGGGCGCCCAGGGGCGCCGTCCTGAGACATGAAATTCAGCGTTGGGGAAGGGGGGGGCGGCGTAAATCTGCTGGAGGAACAGCAACGGTCAGCAGAGAGCCTGCCCCCATGGACTATTTACAAAATTTACATAGCAAAAAGGTACAAGTTTATAAAGTATTTAATTTTGTTTAAAAGGGGCCACAAAAAGTACAGGAACCTTGCTAGAAAACAGCCCACGAGCTGCAGAGGGGGGAACTTTTAGGTTTTAAAGCAAAATTTCTGATGACCGGTTCCCTTTAAGTACTCACCGCCGACATCTTCAGAATGGCCTGTGCCTCGCCGTTGGCCGCACAGAGCACCGCTACCTGCAACCTGGCACAGAGCAGCGCCTGCAGCACAGCGCATAGCATTGTCCTGCCTCTTGTGACCCCTGCTCGCTCGACAGATGGGGCATTTCCAGTCATTATTGATCAGATATTTATAGCCTATTAAATTGTTGTTCTGTAAATATCTTTAGCGTAATATTCTATTAAACTTTATCAAAATCTATAAATTCACAATCCAATTCCCAATATTCCGCCCTCCTGTTTTAACACTGTAATAGGGTGCCCTACTGTCCCCACTTCAAGATTGGTGACTTATGGTATTACAATGCCAATGTTTATGGTAACTGTATGGTATTATGGTACCAATGTATTGAAGGCTATGTGTCTGTATTTCATTGTAAATTTTATTGTATGGTAATCTTGTGTAATACAGCCGGCTGCCACCAGGTGTCATGGATCCTGGGTCCCTTTATTGAGAAGGGTTGGTTAGGGAGTGACAGCGCATCAGGGGTTAAGTGAGAGGTTGATTCATCAGCACAGGAAGAGAGAAAGGCAGCTTCCTGTTTCATTCAGATAGGGAGATGCTGTTGTAATGGAGAGGACCAGAAGGGTCAGAAGAGCGGAGTGGAGTGAACAGGGTGGAGGTGGTTGAAGCAGAACAGAGACAGGACAGAAAGGGAAGAAGGAAGCAGTGAAGATATTTCAAGGGGGGTCATCTGCAGTGGAGTGTAAGTCCAGTGTGTCATGGAGACGTAAAAAGAGTTTAGGCATCATCTGCCGGTACCTGTGGGAAAGCAGTTGCGGCGAGAGAGCAAGTGGGTCCATTTGTCTGTGAGGCAAGCTGAACGATCCACCACCATGCTGGGGGAGTGGGTCACAAGTGGGAGGATAAAAGTCTTGTTCAGTGCAGCACGCAAAGACCGGGACCACCTGAGCATTGGCCACACCATTCCTTACCGTCAGAAAGAAGTTAAATCCTGGATAACCCCTTTTATCTAACAAATTGTCTTTTTAGGTATATTTTTGCACCTATTACAAACTTTTTTTTATATTTTTTAGGATGATTTGCCTCGTGTGAAAACAGAAATTGAAGCAATGAAGAATTTGAGTCATCAGCATGTTTGTAGACTCTATCATGTTATTGAAACCCCAAAGAAGATATTTATGGTTCTTGAGGTAGGTTCCCTTTCATGTGATATTACATATTATACTATATTGTGCAAAAATTGTAGGCTGAGTGAAAAAAATTCTGCACATGCTTTGATGAATAGAAGCGTTAAGTGCAATTTTAATCAATGGCAAATTTTGAAATTAATGCATAAGAGAAATCCAGTACTCGTAAACAGTACGATCTAATACTCGTGTATTTGTTCCGAATAGCATGTGTAATGCAAGTCATTAAAGGAAAAACTCTCAAAGTATCCAACCCCCCCCCCCCCCCCTTCTCTTCTCTCTCGCTATTGACTTTCTGCCTGCATTTTAGCTGCTTGTATCAAGGGAACTTGTCACCAGGTTTTTCTCCCTTTTATGAGCTGTGGCCACTACCAGTGAGCCTGTGTGTGTGTGTGTGTGTGTGTGTGTGTGTATAAGTGCCCAGGCTTCGCTGTATAACGTAAAACGTAAAAACACCTTTATTACACTCGCCCATCTTGTGCGGTCGCCGACCTCCCGCCAAGCCCCGTGTGCATGATGCGGAATGTTTTTCCTGTTTACCATTACAATCATGATATAATGGATGGTATAATTCAATAGTATAACTTATCCTGCAAAAGAAAAAAAAAATGCTCACACAGCTATATTTATGGAAAAAGTCAAATTATCGCTCTTGGAATAAGGAGAAGAAAAAACAAAAGTGCTAAAAACAAAAAAATAAGTACTTTAATAGTACCCTTTGTGGACTTGAAGTTGCGATTGTCTGAACCCTTGTGCTATATACAGGAATTCCATAGCATTGTTGCATATAGTGATAATCAGTCTTCTTTGAAGCTCTGCCGCAAGCAGGGTTTCCAAGGAGTGCTGCTATGACAGGCACGGAGGTCTTCAGCAGACCCTCTGCTATTATAACAATAAATATAACAATTGGCGATCCCTGATCATGTTCTGGGTGAGCTGATGGGTACTTAGAATGATGTGCCTCCATACTGGGACGTGTTAAATGCAGCAATTGGTTTAAGAGATTAAGGCCGGGGCAACACGGATCTACTGTGATCCTCGCATGACACTTGGTTCACTCTGGCAGCACAGCGGGAGCAGAGTGTCACTGCAACTGAGGTCCAATCATGCAATCGGACCACAGCTGCGGGGGGTGGGCCGGCACTGCGGAGGGGAGGGAGGGATTCATCTCCCTCTCTCCTCCGTTGTCAGCTATTGCCATTCTCGCCCTGCACTCGTGGTACACCAGTGTACCTCGAGTGCAGTGTGATTTTGTTTTGTTTTTTCTCGCCCCGTAGACTTGAATGGGTGCGAGAGAAAGAAAATGATCTCATTACAATCATAGCCTGCTGCGATTGTTTTTTTTCGGTCCGATTTAGGGCTGAGAAAATAGTCGCTCATGTGTGCTGACACACAGGCTAATATTGGTCCGAGTGGAATGCTATGTTTTATCACATCCCACTCGCTCCGATTTTCACGCCGTGTGTCGTAGGCCTAAGGCTATGTGCGCACGTTGCGTATAGTCACTGCAGAAATTTCTGCAGCGATCTGAAGAGCACATGTGCGCTTTAAATCGCTGCAGAAATGTCCGTAGTGAAAAAAAAAAAGCCGATTTCCATGCGCTCTGCCTGCAGCTCCTCCCATAGACAGAGCAGGAGCTGCCGGCAAAGCGCACGGAAGAAGTGACATGTCACTTCTTAGAACGCAGCGCTTCGGCAGAAGCCGAAGCGCTGCGCTCTAAAACACCACGTGCGCACGGCCCCTGCACAATCTCCATAGACTGTGCAGGGGACGCAGGACGCATGCAGTTACGCTGCGCTACAAAGCGCAGCGTAACTGCAGGTATTTACGCAACGTGCGCACATAGCCTAACAATCGCAGGTAGAGCTCTGCTCCACCCATGACTATTAGAGACAAGTCCTGGCTGTAAGATCCAGCCATGGCTTGCTGAGTATATACAGTCTCAAATGACAAGTCTGCACTCACTCTGTGACTGCAGTCTTATGAATCCTCATATAGCATACGCTGTCAGGATTCACCGGTGTCAGAGCCTGGAACGTGGCTGTATGTGACATGGATACTCGCAGCCAGAGGGCACGGACTTGCTTAAAGTGCACTAATCACCAGGATTTCCTATATAACCTAGATCCAGTATAGCTCTGGGTTTATCAGACTGATACTATACACACCTTTTTAGTGCTCAACTCGGATGTATAGGTTTTGAAACACAAAGTAAAGTTTATAAAATCATCAGCTTCTCGAGTGACACAAGCTGAGGATTAGATAATATCTGGAACATCTGGAAAACAGCTTATTAGAAGAAGAGGTGAGCGCTACCACCAGTCTTGTCTCATGCCAACTGTTAAGCATCCTGAAACGATTAATGTGTGGGGTTGCTTCTCAGCCAAGGGAACCGGCTCACTCAGTCTTGCCTAAAAACACAGCCATGAATAAAGAATGGTACCAGAATGTCCTCCAAGATTAACTTCTCCCAACTGTCCAAGAGCAGTTTGGCGTCCAACAATGCCTTTTCCAGCATGATGGAGCACCTTGCCATAAAGCAAAGGTGATCACTAAATGGCTCATGGAACAAAACATAGAGATTTTGGGTCCATGGCCTGGAAACTCCCCAGATCTTAATCCCATTGAGAACTTGTAGGCAATCATCAAGAGACGGGTGGACAAACAAAAGCCAACAAATTCTGGCAAAATGCAAGCATTGCTTATGCAAGAATGGACAGCTATCAGTCAGGATTTGGTCCAGAAGTTGATTGAGAGCATGCCAGGGAGAATTGCAGAGGTCCTGAAGAAGGGTCAACACTGCAAATATTGACTTGCTGCATTAACTCATTCTAACTGTCAATATAACCTTTTGGTACTCATAATATGATTGCAATTATACTTCTGTATGTGATGTAAACATCTGACAAACACAATTAAAAACCAGAGGGCAACAGATCATGTGAAAATATAATTTTGGTGTAATTCTCAAAACTTTTGGCCATGACTGTACAGATCATACTCAGCCACGCGACCGCCGTTCCCTGGCTTTGACATCTGTGAATCCTCAGTGTGCAGTTATAGTGACTGTAAGATGTATATGCTGTCTTTTTGGTTGTCACTTGAATCACTAGTTGTCTTTTCTTGCAGTACTGTCCGGGTGGAGAATTATTTGATTACATTATTGCAAAAGACCGTTTATCTGAAGATGAAGCGAGGGTGTTTTTTCGGCAGATTGTATCTGCTGTTGCATACATTCATAGCCAAGGATATGCCCACAGAGATCTAAAACCGGTGAGTGTCATATCTATCTTTGTTCGTGTTTTAGCCTACATATAGTATACTTAAATTTATTTGTTCTTTGTAGGAAAATCTTCTTATTGATGAGGATCAGAACTTGAAACTAATAGACTTTGGACTTTGTGCAAAGCCAAAGGTATGCAAGTGTCTTTTCATCACCAGAAATTACAGTAATCCCTCTTGTGGCGCTATGGTTTATAGACCCTTATTTGCTGCTAATAAACTTGCAAACTTCCTTTTTTTTTTTTTTTTTTTTTTTTAATTTTTTTTTTTTCCATATTTCTGTTAACAATTGCGCCATCTACTGCTCATCCTGTCGATTGCAGCTAAATTGTCTGAAACCTTTATCCCTTCAGCTGAAGAATAGGGGAAATGGATATGCTTCACCGATTTTTACCAGCGACCATTTTAAAATTCTGTAATATCAATCCCATAGTTGTATTATAAGCATTTGGCTGAGAGAGTAATGACATGACTTCCTAGTAAGGATAGAATTTGAATGTTACTTCATCACATTAAATATAACACTTTGTAGAAATTTCTAAGACATGCAAGCTTGGTGACTTGTGACAGAGGCCTGTTACCTTAGTATGTTTTACCGTATTTTTCGGACTATAAGATGCACCTGACCATAAGACGCACCCTGGTTTTAGAGGAGGAAAATGGGTAATATAAAACCATAACCAAAAAATATGGTCATGACACACTTATGGGGCGAGGATCTGCTGCTGACACTGTTATGGGGGTAATGTCCCCAAATTCTCTACTAAGGTACCCCATTCTGGTAAGGATCTTCCTGCCTTGTATATGATCCTGCTCATATACCCCCATCCTGCTTATAATATACCCCCCCATCCATCCTGCTCATAATATACCTTCCCCCCCCCCCCCCCCCCCCCCCATATCCTTCCTGCTCATAATATACCTCCCCCATCCATCCTGCTCATGATATACCCCCCGATCCATCCTGCTCATGATATACCCCCATCCTGGTATATGGCCTGTATCCTGTGGCACAGAAAAAAATAAACATTTTATACTTGCCTTTCCTCAGTCCCTGAAGCACCGATCTGTCTCAGCTGCAGCGTCGCTGTGTGGAGCCGTCACCGTTGTCTGCAGCATCGCGAATCGATGTCTTCCTGTCTGAGCCCGGTCAGCTGATCTGGTGGACACTAGCGGTGCGCACAGCAATGACGTCATCGCTGTTCGCGCCGCTAGTGTCCAGATCAGCTGACCGGCACAGACAGGAAGACATCGCGCGATGCTGCAGGGGGACTGCTCCACACACTGTGACGGGTGAGTGTACTGCTCCCCGCGCTGATTATGATGTATGGGGGGCAGTGAATACAGCCGCACATGATCACTCCAGGCTGTAGTTGCCAGGGGTGATCACGGCCGGCTGTTTACTATGCGCGCACACCCCGCCCACCTGTCAGCGCCGGTTTCACTGAGAGATGATGGGCGTGCATATGTAATGAGCGGGCCCACGTGGTCACGGCAGGCGCTGCTGCAGCCTGCTCATGCCCCCGATGGCCCGCTCCACCGCAGCACCCTCATTCCCGGCCGCAGCCCTATAGTCAGACCATAAGACGCACCCCCCACTTTCCCCCAACATTTGGGGGGAAAAAGTGCATCTTATGGTCTGAAAAATACGGTATCTCATCTTTTCTTCTCAATTCTGGAGTAGTATGTTTTCTGGCTTGACTTCTCAGAGTTTGAGTGCACTATTGCTTCTAGGTATACTTCTCCCCCCCCCCCCCCCCCCCCCCCGAAATATCTGTTTCAAAGAAAATATAGTTGAAGAGATATACCCATCTTCAAGATTCAGTCCCAATATGTAGTCGTAATAATATTAGCAAATACAGTTTAAATGAGAAGTTTACATACGCAATCTATAAAGATACACGTTTGTGGGTTTTTTTTCTCAGTATCTGACATTAAATCAGAATAAACCTTTCCCGTTTTAGGTCAATTAGGAACCAAAATCTAATATATATAAAGGTGTGTCCGCTAAAGGAATCCGCACCGTCTCATTTACAATCACGAAATTTTGCACAGACACTTCATGTGACCCAGGGAACATCGTAGACTGTTTTTGACAGGAAAATTTAACCCCGCTCTTTAGTTACACTCCAAAAAACATGCCTCCATTAAAGTAAATGGAGCCTGGAACTACTGGTTTTAATAGCAGCTGTGATTGGTTGCTATAGGAACAAAAGACTTTGTTAGTATAATCTTATATGTGAGGTAATATGATGTCAGTGGGGAGACAGACATAGACACAGAGTAAAGGCCCAGTCACACACGACGACTTACCAGCGATCCCGAAAACGATGCGACCTGATAGGGATCGCTGACAAGTCGCAGGGAGGTCGCTGGAGAGATGTCACACAGTCAGATCTTGCCAACGATGCAGGAACGATACAGGTCGCAGTAGCGACCTGTATAACGATCTCAGCAGTCAATGTGACCCTGTCGCACAGTGTCAACACAGCGATGTGTCCTGCCCAGCAGGACATCGCCTTTGAAGAAAATTGCCTGGACCATTCTAGAACGACTAGAGATCTCACAGCAGGGGTCTGATCGCTAGTAGATGTCACACATAACGAGATCGCTACTGCGTCACAGAAACCGTGACTCTGCTGCGATCTCGCTAGCGATCTCGTTATGTGTGACGGTACCTTAACCCCTTCACGACCGTGGGCAGTAAAATTACGTCCTATTTTAACGTGACTTAACGACCAGGGACGTAATTTTACGGCCTAAACTTCATTTGATTGCCGTGGCCATAGCAACGGCTTTCAAATGATGTCCCCTGCTGTTTCTTACAGCAGGGGACCTTTGCTTGACCCCAGGGGGGGTGGCATCGCCACCCCCCCATAGGCGATCGATGTGATTGGCTGTTCAAATCTGAACCGCCAACCACATCGTTCGCACTAATTTCGGCAAAAATAATGCCCGAATTAGTGCAAGACTGTGAGATCCAGCTATGAGATGCCGTAGCAGCTACAGCAGATCATAGGTGGATCTCAAACATGTCGCCCCCAGCCCCTGCAGCACTGATTGGAGTGATTGCGCGTCATAGCACGATCGCTCCAATCAGTGTGCAGAGGGGCGGTCTGATCTGCGGGTGGCCGCCCTCCCCAGGCCTGTGCTGGTCTGGGGACCCTCCCCCAACATGTCTGCAGCGTGGAGTGGCTGGTACTTTTGGTACCACGCCACCGCTGCTGCCGCCGCAGACGCCGCCTCTGCTGTCACCGCGCCTGCTCCAATGGTAAGTATTGCGCTCCCGTGAAGGCCCCTGCGCGCTCCCGTGAAGGCCCGCCCCGATCTGCCCCCCCTACGCCCCGATCTGCTCCCCACGCGATCTGCCTGCCTCCTCTGTCATCTCTATTCTGCTTCCAAGGTTCCTTCCTTCTGCCTTTTGCTTCTCCGCCCCCTCTGCCCCCCCTCTCCCCATCCCCCCCCCCCCCATCACCCTCTGCCCAACCCCCCCCCCCCCACCCCGACGTCCTCTTACCTGCCTTCAATCAATTCATCTATCCATCTTTCTATCCATTATCTTTTTATCTATCCAGCTATCTATCATCTATATTATTATTTATTGCTCTTAAAGCGTTAACACAGGGACCTGCAAAAAAACGCACAAACGGTGCGTTTTTTTTTAACACTAGTGTGCTAATCCTTCACTTTTCTTGAGAAAAATTCTTCTAGTGCACACAGGGCCTAAATTTGCGCACTGGGGTTTCAGATTTCCACATAGTGACAACAGACTTTACCCACCCCACACCTCCCCTGTGTTTCAAAGTGTAATACTTTTACATTTTGCATTTTTCGTTTACAGGGTGGCATGGATTATCACTTAATGACCTGTTGTGGCAGTCCAGCATATGCAGCTCCAGAACTCGTACAGGGAAAAGCTTACATAGGATCTGAAGTAGGTCTCATTGGACAGAACCTTATAGCAAAATACTGGAAGCCGTTATATATAATGGAACTTACATAGTCTCTTATGTATTTCTGTATCACCAGTTTGAGCATGCTAAACTGGACACATCATGGTGTAGTGGCTGCAGTGATGACTGAAAGGTGTTGCAACATTATATATGTGTGTGTGTGTGTATACAGTATATTATAATATATTTTATAATTTATCTCCTCCCTGATGTCACTACTGCCATTTACAATCCTTCCAAGCAGCTGGTGGGGTGGTGCTGGACTTTCACTACTGTACCCAGTCGGCTTTTCAGACTGTTCTGTCTGAGCCCAAACTTTTCAGAGAATAAATACCAGGCTGCAACCATCCAGGCAGGCCCTTATTCATGCTACATGTAGTTCAGGCAGCATGAATCGACTGAGGGGTTCTCTTTTTAAGGTGGCTGGAATATGCAATAGATGTTGTAGTGTCAATAGCACAGCATTCATTAATAACGTGTGTGTTTACAGGCGGACATATGGAGCATGGGAGTGCTGATGTATGCACTAATGTGTGGTTACCTACCATTTGATGATGACCATGTCATGCTCTTGTATAAAAAGATAATGGTAAGCTATTTTCTTAGAAGTATTCCACTCTTTGCTTGTGTTTGTCTTTTACATGTCTATATTTCTGTCCTCTTCTGTCTGCAGAGAGGTAAATATGAAGTACCAAAGTGGCTTTCTCCTGGAAGTGTACTACTGCTGAGTCAAATGCTTCAGGTATTGCTGGGATCTCTTGACATGGTTTTAGGTTAAGTTTTTACACCCTGTAGTGGCAAAGATCAAGCCTGTATGTTTTTGAAGGTAAAAGTCTGTTTACCCGCAGAGTCTTGCAGCCATTGGCTACTGCCTTTCAGTGAATTTTGTATGATAAGTAGTAGTTGTATGTCTCTAGTCTCCTTACACCTAAAATACATTTATCTGTAGGTGGATCCCAAAAAAAGGATTTCCGTGAAGCATCTTCTGAGACACCCATGGCTTTTTCAAGGTTACCCCTGCCCTGTGGAATGGTACAGTAAATGCCCGGTGAGTGTTCCTATAGAAAACTCCTGGGATCTGGTAATGTCCAGTCATGTGGTTCTTGTACACTTGACTTCTAAATTCGGGCAACTATGGCTGTACTTCCCCTAATTTACATGGTTACTGCATATCCATATGCCTTCAAAGCTGCCATTATCCTAAAATTAAACCAGGATGCATTTTATTTTTTCATTAGGTTGATACCAATTAATTCTCAGAAATAGGGCATTAAAATGATTTTGTTCTGCCCATAGCTTGGATACATGGATGAAGATTGCATTACAGAGCTATCCGTATATTTCAGGCTTAGTAAAGAAAGCACGTCTCAACTCATCTCTGAGGTATACTCTTGCTTTTCAGGAAGGTCTCTCCTTGTATCCATTAATATCGCACTGCTATAGATGTACTGTGCGGAGTTTTACTATGAACATGTGCTCACTTTCTGCATCACAGAAGGGCTGTATTTACCGAGTATTAATGTTCCCTAGGACATTCATATGAGCTGGACTCCCAAGGTTGTCACTGACTTGTACAGATCTCACAAAATTAAAGGCCTTGTTCTTTAATTAAAATACATTAAAACCTTGGTCACTTTCCCAGCTAAACTTTGTATTTTGTAATCCTTTTGTAAATGTATTGTGTAAGTGTATTAATATACTTTAAGGATCTGACTTCCCCTTTCCAGCGCTACTTCGGTCCTCTTCTGACCCTCGTGACCTGGAGTTTCACCACTCATCACAGACCAGCATCTCCCTGCTGCCTCCTCCTTCACTGCAGAGCGCCGCAAGCAGGAGCAATGCTGAGCTGTGACTAGCGGTGAAACTCCGCCCACAGCCCAGTCATTCACTGAGACTGGGGCCGACCGCGGTTATGTCGGGTTAACTGGAAGTTTTAAAACAAGGCATAGACAAAGAACGGGGATGGCTTAAAGGGAACCTGTCACCAGTTTTTTGCCCTATAAGCTGTGGCCACCACCAGTGTGCTCCTATATACAGCATTCTAACAGGCCGCTGGGTGTAACCTAAAAAACACTTTATAATACATATTTGCATATATATTATTCTGCGCTAGACTAAACCTCATCTGGAGTAGTACTTGTTTTGATTTGTGAATAATTAAATTACAGTGGAATTATGATCACACTACTGCTACCTATCTGCTGCTTCAAACCAAGAAGAGTCGGGGAAAGCCTGTACGTTTGGTGCGCTCATCAGCTGCCGTGGAACCCTCTTGCTCGAGTTTTAAGGATCTTCGGGTATTTGTACGTTTGACATAATGAAATATTGTGTATATTGCAAAAATGGCACTGTAGGTTTGAACTAATTCTCCTCACCCTTTTTTGGGGGGGGGGGGGACTGTCCTGAAGTTTCTAGACAGTTGGCAAGCCATATTCTTACACTGCTCCGTGAACGCACCTAGGAGGGAGACTAGTGCCCCTGCCTCAAAATTGCGCATTTATACCTAAGCATTCAGGAATGGACTTGCAGACCTAAATTCTGCCCAAAAGATTGATTAGTCAATGGGCTTCTCATGACATATATAACACAACACGCTGGCATGGATAGGTGCTAGTTTGCTGTTGATTTCTCCTCCTCCCTGTCCCCTTGGATCCAGCTATATTGATGACCACCTTCTGAGAAAAGGTCCACTGAGGCCTGTGATTGGCTGCGGCGCTCACTTGACTAGGTCAACACGTAATTGAATTTCTTCAGATCTTTCCTACAGACTAGTGTAGCAACATCTTCTGAAGCCATGAGGGTAGCCACTGATGATTATGTATAATATTTTTTTTTTTTTTTTTTTTTTTTCCTTTCGCCCATGACAGCACCACCTAAGAGAGAGGTTCTGCCCACCTTAGGACAGGAAACCCAGTGAAATAAAAGGACAGCACCTCTCCTCCGCATCAGTTTGGTTTCTTGTCCTGATGGGACAACCCACGGAATCTTCCAGGTCCAACCCGGTGTGGAAGTTTGGTTCTTGCCAAAAGCCGGCATTCGGGATTGGACGCACCTCCCCAGGGCTTCAGCTGTCTGCGGTGGTGGGGCGCGGGCCTGAAACGGGAGCTCTTCGTCGCCCCAGGCTAGGTGATCCTCACATGGAGCTCGCGAGACGGGCGTCCTGCTAATGGAACGCCGGGGTGAAGAGTAAGTGACGTGGCACCCGGAATTTCGTCACCTGCGCATGCACAGGGTGTTCCAAGATGGCGCCCAGCAAGCGGATTCTGGGTGGGACATTTGAACCGGGGAGGTACAAGGAGTCTCCTTCTCCGCATTCTGGTGAGTATGGCTTCTCCCCTATTCAGGATAAAAGACAGCTCTCCAAAAGAGCAGGATACGCTGGAACACCAGGCTTCACAGAAGCAGCAGTGAGGGGTGCGCTCCTCCGGCAGGACTAGTCGCTCCAGTCTGGCAAGTCGACATTCCGGGGGTTCTAAGAAATCCAAACCTGGAAGTCATAAACCACCTCTGTAACCGGTACCAGATCTGCCATCTGAAGTCAGGGATTCTATGGGCTCCCTCTGTCGGCACCGAAAACACAAAAAAAAATCTAGGAAAGATTGGGGAGATTCAGATAAATCGGGCAGCTCTGAACGGGGTTCCAGAAAATTGTCACCTGCCTCTTCCTCAACCTTGGACTTCTCATCTTCCTCAGACGAAGGCGGCAGACCATGCTTCCCATCCTCTAAGGTGACACCCCTGGTGAAAGCTGTCCGCTCCACTATGGGGCTGATGGATGTGTTAGATCCTGAATCCACACAAGACCTCATTTGGAGGCCTGGAATGTAGGAAGTAAAAGGTGTTCCCAATTCATCAAAAGGTCCAGGACCTGATCATGGATCAATGGAAGAAACCAGATAGAAGGGTATTCCTGTCATCTTCCCTGAAAAAGTATCCTTTTGATGAAACGGCTACCACTTCATGGGACAAGTCACCTAGAATTGATGTTGTGGTCTCCAAGGCATCCAAATCCACTACCCTCCCCTTTAATGTAGGTTCATGCCGTGATCAATTGGACCGGAAGTCGTATGGGTTTCTCCGTGGTACATGGGAGGCTGCAGCAGGAGCTCTTCGCTCGGCGGTGGCAGGTACAGGTGTAGTAAGGTTCCTAATGGTCTGGGTCCAACAATTAGAAGATCAACTTAAAGGGGGCATGTCTAGAAAGGACATGATCTCCTCAATTCCACGTATACAAGGGGCTGCAGCCTTTCTAGCGGATGCCTCAATCGAGTCACTCAAATTATCTGCAAAGGCAGCAGCTCTTTCCAATTCAGCCAGAAGGGCCCTCTGGTTAAAATCCTGAAATGGAGACATACAGTCCAAGAGCAGACTATGCAGGATGCCTTGTGAAGGAAACATTTTGTTTGGATCACAGCTGGATGACCTGCTGTCCAAAGTGGCAGACAAGAAACAAGGATTTCTGGCTGTACAAACTCCATTCCCTCGTAGCCGTAATTTTCGGAGGAAGCAATTTTTTTCCATAAGATTGCCCCAGAAACCAAGACTCCTGGAAGGATAGAAGGAAGAAGTCCTCAGAATTTGTTTGGTCCATCCTCCGCTACCAAGCAAAAATGACGTTATCATCCCAGTGGGGGAGGGGGGGGGACTCTCCTTCTTCCTTCCTGCATGGGAAAAGATTTCATCCAGCCCGTGGATTCTACGGGTCATCGCAGAAGGGCTGACATTACAATTGGAGTCGCCCCCTCGGGGTTATTTTATTGTAACATCCATAAGACAGGGAGAGAAAAGAAGGGCTTTAGAAAAGGAAATCAATTCCCTTCTCTTAAAGAAGGTGATTCAGGAGGTCCCCAAGGGAGAGACAGGGCAGGGGTTCTATTCCCGACTGTTCCTTATTCAAAATCCGAACACGTCCTTTAGGACCATTGAGCCTCCTCAGATTGATAATCAGAGCCTAGCACAGCACTCCTTTAAGATGGAATCTCTCAGGTCCACGATCAACCTGTTGTATCCAGGGTGTTTAATGGCAGTCCTCGATTTAAAGAATGCCTATTATCATGTTCCTATCCACGCAGCTTCTCAACAATTCCTAAGATTTGCCTTTCAGAAGGAATACACTTAACTTCATTACCAGTTCAGAACATTGCCATTCCGTATCTCCATGGCACCCAGGATCTTCACAAAGCTAATGGCGGAAGTGATGGCACACATCAGAATCCAACAGATCTTCATTGTCCCTTACCTGGATGACCTGTTGGTGGTGAGTGGATCAGAGGCTCTCTGCAGAAATCATGTGGGGATAGTGATCTCCATCCTAGAGCACTTGGGGTGGATCATAAATCGGGAAAAATCCAGAATACAACCTCAACAGTGTCAGTCTTTCTTGGGGCTGATCGTGGATTCAGTCGCTGAGAAGTCTTTTCTCCCGGAGGAGAAGATACTCAAGTTACAATCTCTGGTCACCTTGGCAATGGAAAAAACAGTCATGACCTTCAGACAGGCTGTCTCTCTTGTGGGGTCCCTCACATCCTGTATCCCCGCGGTTTCTTGGGCTCAGATATATATTGAATCCCTTCAGATGGAGGTCCTGACCTGGCAACAACAGTCAAAAGGCTGCTTGGATCCAAAAGTGTTGCTTTCACTGTCCTGGTGGCAGGACTTAACTCATCTGTCCGCAGCGGTGTCATGGTGTCCCGACATCACGGATATCCTCACAATAGATGCAAGGCACTTAGGCTGGGGAGCTCACCTGTTACAAGGACTATGGGATGATCATGTGAGGAATCAGTCCTCAAACGTCTGGGAACTTACTGCGATAAAATTGGCACTCAGCTGATTCCTCCCTTATCTGACAGGTCAACGGGTCCAGATACTTTCAGACAACAAAGTTACAGTGGCCTACCTGAATCAAGGGGGGACCAGATCTCCACTACTGCTCGCCCTTACAATGGAAAATTTTCAAATGGTAGAGTCCCGTCTTCTCTCGGAGTGCACTTCACATTCGGAAGGACAACAAGGAGGCTGTTTTGGTGTGGTGTGTGTTGTGTGGTGTTTTTTTTTTTTTTTTTTTTTTCTTCTCTCCTCCTCTCTCTCTCAGCAGGCATCTGCATCAAGGAGACCGGGCACTGAAGCCCCCCGAGTCTTTCGGTTAATTGCACACTTCTGGAGGACTCCAGTTTTGGACCTTTTTGCAACCAGTGCCAACAGGAGGTGGATAGTTTCTGTTCTCTCAATCCCAGGGATCATCCCATGGAGATAGATGCAATGCAGATCCCCTGGTCACAGGGTCTTCTATATGCCTTTCCACACCTGGTTCTTCCGGCAGTGCTCATGAAGGTTTGGGAAAACAAAGCCCACATTATCCTCATAGCTCCCTTCTGGCCAAAAAGACCCTGGTTCTATTGGCTCCTAAAACTGGCAATATCAGACCCTTGGCTACTGCTGGACAAGACAGACCTAAAAGACAAAAAAGACTGCCTGCACTCAGCCTCATCGACCTGACGTGTGAACAGGCGCATAGCTTAACATAAAATACAAAAAAAGACAGTTTGCGCTCTGCTAATGCTAAAGTATGGAAACCATGAATGTGTGAACATGGACCTGCATTACTGCTAAGAAAAATGAGCTATTTAGCATATAGAAATGGCCATTTGTATATCTGCCCAGGTGCCCCTTCACAGCATATCTCGTAACTGGGTACCTAACGCTATTCTGAAGCCTCTCTCTGGGTTAAAAACCTCCTGTGTATGGGCACGTAGGAACCTGCTATATAGAATGAGATTACCTGTGGCAACTGGGCAGATATACAAATGGCCATTTCTATATGCTAAATATCTCATTTTTCTTAGATTTTCCTTAGCAGTAATGCAGGTCCATGTTCACACATTCATGGTTTCCATACTTTAGCATTATCAGAGCGCAAACTGTCTTTTTTTGTATTTTAAGACAGACCTAAAAGTCCAGGGACCAGTGTGCCACACACAGGATCCTGCCCTCCACTTGACAGCGTGGCATTTGAAAGGCAGCTGCTCCTAGCACAGGGATTCTCTGAGAATTTAGTAGAAACTCTCCTTTAAAAGTAGGAAGCCGGTCACCACTGGTATTTATGGAAGGGTCTGGCGGAAATTCCTGCAAGTTTCCGGGGCACAGATAGGAGGTCCCCCTCCTTTCCCAGCCATACTGGAATTCCTTCAGAAGGGGTTGGAGTTGGGCTTACCCACTAGCACCTTGAAGGTACAAGTTTCGGCCCTACGAGCCCTCTATATTCATAACCTCACAGAGAATAAATGCATTAGCAGGTTCATTAAATCCTGTGCTAGAGAGACTTCTGTCTCTTCTCCTCGTATGCCTTCCTGGGATTTAAATCTTGTCCTTGATGCCCTTATAGATGCCTTGTTTGAGCCCCTTTCGGATGTTCCCCCTCAAGACCCTGAACCTGAAGGTGGTGCTACTCCAACACTTTGACGTCTGCTAGACAGGTGGGGGACCTACAGTCGCTCTCCATTCTCCATCCATATACTCAAATTTTGGTCGATGGGGTGGTAATGCGTACAGATCCCTCATACCTGTTTAAAGTGGTAAAGTCCTTTCACAGGTCCCAGGAAATCATATTGCCTTCCTTTTGTGACCCTCCTTCCAATGAAAGAGGCCAGGCTCCATAGATTGGATGTGAGAAGGGCATTTCTAACCTACATAGATAGAACCAGGGAATGGCGAAAATCTCAGGCCCTGTTTGTTGCGTTCCAGGGAAAGTCCCGGGGCTGTAAAGTGTCTAAAAGCACCTTGGCTAGGTGGATCTGGGATGCTATCTCGCTGGCCTACTCAGCTAAGTGGGTGCCAGTTCCCCTGCAGATTAGGGCCCATGCCACTAGGTCAGTTTCTACTACTTGGGCTGAGAGGGCAGAGGTCTCTATTGATCAGATATGCAGGGCCGCCAATTGATCCTCTTCCTCTACCTTTTTCCGTTACTATAGATTTGACTTGTCCTCCACGGCCGACCATTCTTTTGGTAGACTGGTATTACAGGTGGTAGTCCTTCCTTAAGGTGATTTGTCTCTAGAATCTCTCAGGTGGCGCTGTCATGGGGGAAACGGAAAAATCTTAATTACTTACTGGTAATGGGATTTTCAGAAGCCATTTATGGTACCCTTAGTTCCCCTCCTATTCACTAGTTGTGGGCACCTTTCAGGGAGTGTTAGGCTATGTGCCCACAGGAAAAGTGTCCTGCGGATATATCCGCAGGACATTCCGCAGGAGTTCCCAGAAAGCCGCAGCACAACTTTGTCTGTTTTATTTCTGCGGTTGTATTGCAGAATTCCTGCGGATATGGTGCGGTCATACTGCATTGAGGATACAGTACCATGGATTCGGCACTGCATCCTCAATGCAGAACAAGTGTTGGAGTGATCGGGGCATTCATGCACTTCACTTTCCGGCAGTGTCTGTCTGCACTTTGCAGGAGAAGGTGGGCAGGCCTGAGCTAGCTCCGGCTGTCACATGACCACAGCTTGTACAGGCCCCGCCCACCTCCTGTTTTCCTGCTTCTGGCTCCTCTGCACCGGAGGAAGTGACTCCAGTGTCTATCAAGGCAGGTAAGTATAGAATCGTGCAGAAAAATCCGCAGGAATAATTCACATGCTGCAGATTTTTCCACAGGGAAATCCGCATTATTTCCGCTGTAGAGAAAAACGTAGCATGGGCACAGCACTTCCAAAATGCCATAGAAATGGCAGGGAACTCGCTGTACTGCAGATTTTTGAGAAATCTGCGGAATTTCCGCGAAAAAATCACGGCGAATTTACTGCAACCTAATGTTTGTTCTTGGTGGCGGTACAATTTTTTTTTTTTTTTTTTTTTTGTTGGTCCTCTCTGGCTCTGTAAACCTACTGATGCGGAGGAGAGGTGCCGCCCTTTTATTTCAGTGGGTTTCCTGTCCTGAGGTGGGCGGAACCTCTCTCAGGTGGTGCTGTGATGGGCTTCTCAAAATCCCATTACCGGTTAGTACTTAAGATTTTTTTTTTTTTTTCTTTAGTTGCCCCATCCATGACCCTAATAACATTGTTTAGGCTGGAAAACACTTTAATCAGTATTACAACATATGAAAACTAAATAAAAGCTTAATTGTATGTATTTTCATACTTTTAACAGGACCGGAACAAGTTGAGTTTTGACGAGGCGGAGAACGGTGAACTTCCATATGTTTTTGGCTCCATGGAATTCTCTGATGACGATCTCTTTTATGAAGACTGTACACGCAGTAGTGTGGAACCGATCACCATGAAAGAGGTATAGAAATGGCTGTTCTGCCTTCATAAAATTGATGTTAGATCAGATAGACTTGTGGGATGGATGACTGATTATCTTGTACCAATGCTGACTTATTCCTTTTATGGATTTGTTTAGCGCACAAAATATCGTGCTGAACTGAATAGTGTGAGTTCTGCGCCTTCAACACCCATGGAGCATAAGAGCCAAGTAAAACAAATGGAAGATAAAGAAAACTCTGACACCAAGCTGTCCAAAAATGAAGGTCCCTTTTTGCATCCAGCACCATGGACTCCAGTTACTAGGAAAAAGGGGATACTTACCACGCCCAACAACAATATTCTGGTACCAGGAAAAGGTAGGGTGTTGTTTTTTTTTTTGTTTTGTTCTATTTCTCCTTTACAAGTTGAAGCATAGAGCACAAAGGCTTTGTAAACGTAGGTGTACGTTTTTCAGTTGACTATGCGCCTGCTGTCATCTACTAGTGGTGCGTGTGTGTGTGTGTGTGTGTGTGTGTGTTATATTTTAGGATAGTTTGGAGAAAGTGCAACATTTTTGTTTTTAAAAACTAGTCAAAGCGCCCCCCCCCCCCCCCATGACAATTTTGGGTTTTGCGCAAAGTTCCTAAGCCACGTGTACGAATATTATTTATTAAAAAAAAATAAATATTGACTTAATCATCTTCAGGGGAGTGGGGGTTAATCTGGTCCTCTGTGCATTTGGGGAGTGCCATGGTGATACCTGTCCACCACTGAAGGCACATAAGCATCAGAACTAGACCATAGCAGATAGCTCGGTATGATGAATGTGGTAATTCCATTATGCCATAATAGGGTGGTGAATTTTACTGCATGCAGTATTGTTCGTGTATCTGACTTCTGCTTTTATGATGAAATTCTTAGTAAAAGTACAGTAATTACAATTGCTTTTTAAGATATACAGCACATGCTTATACCTAGAGTTCATCAATATATTAGAGAAGGTGGACTTCTGTATGCCACATTGTGGAAAGCGGTCATGATCTACGTTAGATCTTCCCGACATTAGCTTGAACTATATTTGTAGTCTTCCATGCTCTGGCAATAAGCCCCTCTTTACTGCATACAGGAAAAGTGACAACAGAACTGGATTATACAAAGGTTGTGCGCCCTCTAGTGGACAAATTCATATAGTATTTGAGAAAATACATTTTAGAGGATATATTTATTAATAATGATAATAATAATAATTTAATTTTTTTGTGGGGGTGAGAAGGCATTGGAAGAGTTTTCATCTATCATTTTGAAAACCTGTTACCTGCGAATTGTCAGGTTTAAACTCTATAGGTTTACCCCCTTCACGACCGGCCGATTTTTCGCTTTCCGTTTTTTTTTTTTTTTTTTGCCATTCTTTTTCTGAGACGTAACTTTTTTTTATTTTTGTCAATATGGTCATGTGAGGGCTCATTTTTTGCGGAACGAGCTGTACTTTTAAATGAAACCATTAGTTTTACCATATAGTGTACTGGAAAATGGCAAATTCCAAATGCAGAAAAATTGCAAAAAAAGTGTGGTGGCACTATGGTTTTTGAGATTTTATTCACTGTGTTCACTATATGGTAAAACTGATGTGTGGGTGTGATGCCTCAGGTCAGTGCGAGTTCGTAGACACAAACATGTATAGGTTTACTTTTATATAAGGGGTTAAAAAAAAATCGGAAGTTTGTCCGAAAAAGTGGTGCACGTTTTATGCCATGTTCCGTGACCCGTAGCGTTCTCATTTTTCGGGATCTATGGCTCAGTGACTGCTTATTTTTTGCGTCTCGAGCTGACGTTTTTAACGGTATCATTTTTGCGCAGATGCTAAGTTTTGATCGCCTCTTATTGCATTTTGCGCAAAAGTTGTGGCGCCAAAAAAACGTCGTTTTGGCGTTTGGAATTTTTTTGCCGCTACGCCGTATACTGATCCGATTAATTGATTTTATATTTTGATTGGGCGTTTCTGAACGCGGTGATACCAAATGTGTGTATTTTTTTTTTATTTTTTTAACCCTTTAATTTTCAATGGGGCGAATGGGGGGTGATTTGAACTTTTTAGTTTTGTGGGTTTTTTTATTTTACTAGTCCCCCTAAGGGGCTATTGCGATCAGCAATCCGATCGCTCTGCACTATCTGCTGATCACAGCTACAAGGCTGTAAACAGCAGATACGCTCACTTTCTCTTTTGCTGTGCCGCTGGCACAGCGAAAGTGAAAGCAAGTCAGGTGTAGTACAGGAGTCATCACATGACCCTGTGCTACCATGACAACTATCGGAAGTCACGTGATCGCGTCACGTGACTTCCGGTATCGGGCGGTAAGTAAAGTTTACCGCGATCGCGCTTATAATGGCGCTGTCACATATTGACAGCGCCATATAAGGAGTTAAACGGCACGAGCAGATAACGATTCTGCTCGTGCCTAGCAGGCACACATCTCGGCTGTGAAAATCAGCTGAGATGTGTGCCGATCGCAGCATGATGCTGCCAGCAGACCGCGGGCAGTAACGTTATGACCGCTAGGACGTAATCTTACTGCCCGCGGTCGTTAAGGGGTTAATGGGAAAATCTAATGGCATAATATTTTTAGGAATGTAATGGCGATTTTGCAAGTTTTAAGACATCCACTGCTTTCATGAATTTGAGTTCAGCCCATTTTATGCCACCTAGAGAAATGTATATTAAGAGTAAGGCAAATTTGCAATAGAAACTTTTTCTTTTTTGCACAAAATTTCTAGGGAAAAGCTCCAGTGTCAGATGTTCACACTATAGATTCTGAATGGGGGGGGGGGGTGGATCAATGGGTCGTGAACACAACCTTTTTATTGCTGCTTTTGCTTTCCATAGAAATTCATAAAAAAAAATGATAACATGCATTAATAAATGAAAAAGGTGATAAAGCCACATTAATCAAAGTCCGGATGCAAGCTACAAAGTCAATATTATTGGACTATAAAGGATAAACAATGAAGGCAATGTTTGTTTTTATGTGGCAGTACAGTGGAACCTTGGTTAACGAGAACAATCCGTTCTGGGACTGTGCTTGTTAACCAAGTTACTCGTTCAGCAGAGCAAAATTTCCCATAGGAAATCATTGCAATGCAGACAATTCGTTCCACAACATGTTAACTGTCCCATCCTGGTCCACTATTGTGCCATTCCACACATGCACGAACACACACACAAACTCACACAAGCACGCACGCACGCACACACATATAATGCTCACCTTACCTTCCGTTCCATCGCCGGTCTCCTGGGACTTGCTGTTCTCTAGTACGGGCTGTGTGTCGGGTTACCATAATGACGAGGGAGGAACTTCCGCTGCCAGAGCGCTGACGTCAAACGCAGGAGACGCTTGCCTCTGATTGGCCAGCGCGCTGCCTTTGAGTAGCGGTGACAGAGGAAGTTCCTGCTTCGTCGCTATGGTTGCCGATGCACAGCCTATACCGGCGACCTACAGGAGACCGGCGATGGAACTGAAGATACACATTATGCTCACCTCACCTTCCGTTCCATCGCCGGCCTCCTGGGTCTTGTAGTTCGCCGCGAGGCCGTCGCAATGTACCGGCGGACTACAAGAACCATGAGGCTTGTTAAGCGAAATTCTCGTTAACTGGGTTACTCGTTAAGCGAGATTCAAATGTACTGCTATTCTTCATTGATGGAGGGATGGACATATCTGAGATCACATGTACAATAACCAATCTTTGGAGAGACAATTTGATTAAACAATTGCTTTATTTTTATGCTATAGAGGGTTAAAATTCTGTGGATTTTTCCATGACTAATTGTGTGTATAATCTTATACAGGGCTTGGCATCTACATACATAATTGCTAGTTGCGGACGTAACCATATCCCACAATGCACTGTCAGTCGTGCAGTTGCAGTTCACGCCCACATCATAGCCATGGTAACCAGGGACAACGGTGAAGGCGGAACCCAAATTACAAGAGACCATATAGTGTAAACACACAAACGGCACACAGGGGAGATACCACAGTGAACAAAGCTCAAGAAACACAACACCAGATACCAATATACAGCACACAACAATGAAGAGACAGTGCACAGGGGTGAAAGAGGTCAAATGACGCAACACATACAATACACAAATGTAGAGGGATAACATACAACAGATATATTGGAAAGCGCAAAAAGACACATGCCCACTGCTCCTGTCAACACAACTAAGCATAGACTGATGTTCATTTCACCGCACTCCCGATGAGATAGCATCGGGCCTATTTCTAGTAACCAAAAGTACCAAGATAAGACATGTTTGTTCAACAAATCTTTGGTGCATTATATATAATGCACCAAAGATTTGTTGAATAAACATGACTTATCTTTGTTTTAGGTTATGCTAAGCCCCAACTGATCTGTAGAATGTATGGACCCCAGCCCTTTCACTTTGTCACTCCTGTCAACCCTGTTTGTGGGGGTTTCAGTAGGCCCTGTTCATTTTTGATTAAAATGGCGATACGATACCTGCTATATAATGATTTTCCAGTGCTTAATGGCGTTTTAATTCTTTTGTCAGCTTAAAGGGAATGTCCACTACTACTAGGACAATACTTTCTCATCCCCCTTGTCTATACTTGCCTCCGGTGCGGCTGTTTGTTACAGCGATGTCTGTCTGAATCTGCGTTCCTGGGGTCTACATGACATTGGTCGCGTGGCTTGCCTGTCATAACAAGCAGTGCTGGATTCCTTCTCATGTTTGAGCAGGAACGCAGCGCAGCCCTCACATCCTGCTCAAATGTATAAAGGTGGGGAGACAGACGCCAGGCGCTGATTGGTCACATGGCCAGCATGTCATAACAATGTTGCGTGTGCCCTGGGAACCTGGCTTCAGACATCGCTGGAATTGTGGTTACACAGGAGGAGAGTATAGGCTTTATTTTTACAAGGGAAATGAGGAGTAGGGGTTGTCTAAGTAGTGGGACAACCCCTTTAGCTACTATGTTAGAAATGTCTTTAAAACGTTTACCTGCTGTTGATTTAATATAATATCACTGTTATTACAGATAAAAATTCCGCAAAAAAAGAAACCCCTATAAAAAAAATGAACGAGGCCAGCAGTGAAATGAACCCTGTATTAAGCCCTGAAAGACGGTAAGTGACTATGAATCGTCCATGTGGTGGTCTACTGGTGCATTGATTTCAGTGGCTGCTGTTTAACTCTTCATTTCCCCAGTGGCCCAGATAAAGTGATGATATGTGACTGGCATTCCTGGGTGATAAGTTGCCAGGACTCAAACTAGTTGCTGTTGACATCGAAGGACCTGTTATCCAATTTGGACAACTCCCTTTTACAACAGTGGGGAAGGTTTACTACAGAATTCTAGGCCTATGTGCGGCAAAAAAACCTTACAGTACATACCTTGCACCACTGAGGAGAGCTAGACGCCTTAACCCCCTCCAGTCGCTGTTACTACTGCGCTGATATGTCTTATACAGTCTAATAATTGGACAGGAGCAGTAAATCTGCCCCAGTGAGTGGTGATTAAAGGCAATCTGTCAGGTCCCAGTCAGGATTTGAAAAACCAAGCACAGCACCCTGTAGGGAGCTAAGAAAAATAATACCCTTCATGTAAAACAATATGCTCATTTTTAATCTTTAATTCTACATGGAAAAGGGGTCCTATGGGGAGACAAACAATTCTAATAGCAATGCCCTGATAAACTAAAGATGAGATCCATAGAGCTGTCCTCCACACTCACAGTACCTATAATTCAGTGTAATGCTGGATGTTTTCCTTGCTGCTCACACTCCCTTCTGGGACGTTGCATTACACATCAGGGGGCATGACCTTATCCATGGTGTTATCAGGGGGCTGGCTGTTACTGTCCTCTTCTGTCTGAGAACAGGAGTCATGGCCTAATCAATGCTGTTAACAGCCAGCCCCTTCATAATATCTGCATCCATGCATTCCAAGAACGGGGGCGTTCAAGCAAGCAGATATCAGGGGGCTGGCTTTTACTAACAGCATGAGCAGACTACGCCCTTGATGTGTGATGTAATGTCCCAGAAGCGATGAGGAGCACCAAGGAACAGCTCCAGGGTCACACTGAATTCCAGGTTCTGTGCAGGTGGGGAACAGCACTGTGCCTCTCATCTTTATAGTTTGAGGACATAGCCATTATAAGAATTTTTATATCTCCCCAGAGTACCCTTTTAAAGGGAACCTGTCATGTCGTTAGATATTAAACCACTCTCAATGTGTTTTTTAAATAATGCAGTGTACATTACTAGCATGATTTTCTTAATTAAAAAAAAAAAACAAAAAAAAACTTAAAAAAATAGAATGTCTTAATGGGTAAACACTTGACAAATGAGATTTAATGTTGATAAATGTAAAGTAATGCACCTAGGATGGAGTAATCCTACAGCCGTGTATACAATATATGGAAGTAAACTCGGGACTACAGAACAGGAGGAGGACTTGGGTATTCTCATTACAAATAAGCTGAGCAGCAGCACTCAATGTCAGGCAGCAGCTGCTAAAGCAAACAAGATGCTAGGGTGTATAAAAAGAGAGATTAGATCCCGTGATCCCAACGTATTGTTACCCCTCTATAAATCACTTGTAAGGCCACATCTGGAATATGGGATCCAGTTTTGGACTCCACATTTTAAAAAGGACATTCAGAAGTTAGTCAGTTCAAAGGCAGGCAACTAGACTATTACAAGGAATGGAAGGCCTCAATCATAGGTCTTGCATTACTAGTGCTTGTGAAGGACCTGTGCTGATGTCACAATCATGTGACCATAATGGGCGGAGCTCAGCAGAGAAGTACTGGTGAGGACCTGTGGTGCAATCAATTACAATGCAAGGAGCGTGGCTAAGTTTGAAAAAAAATGCCTGAACTTGAGTGACAGTGACTGATAACTGGAAAAAGCCCACCCCTATGACTAAAACCCAAGATATTTACTTAATCATATAAAGGGTTTTTTTTTGTTTTGTTTTTTTTTTGTAAGATAAATACATTGTTTTTTAAAACCGTGTTAGTGCTGCACATTGCATCATTTAAAACACCTTTGGGGGCAGTTTAATATCAAAAAATCCCTTTTTGTAGTTTGTGCACCTTCCTATAAACATGTCTTTCTTCAGCGCTCTATTGGGAGACCCAGACGATTGGGGTATAGCTACTGCCCTCCGGAGGCCACACAAAGCACTACACTAAAAAGTGCAAGGCCCCTCCCCTTCTGGCTATACCCCCCCGTGGTATCACGGGTTCTCCAGTTTTCAAGCTTTGTGCGAAGGAGGTCAGACATCCACGCATAGCTCCACAGATTTTAGTCAGCAGTAGCTGCTGACTATTTCGGATGGAAGAAAAGAGGGCCCATATAGGGCCCCCAGCATGCTCCCTTCTCACCCGTGGATGGTGTTGTAAGGTTGAGGTACCTATTGCTGGTACAGGGGCTGGAGCCCCACATGCTGTTTTCCTTCCACATCCCCTTGTAGGGCTCTGTGGAAGTGGGATCCTGCCGGCCTCTAAGCTCTGACGCCGGGCTCCATCCACAGACCCATAGCACCTGATGGATATGGAGCAGGAGTACAATCAGGGACAAGGCCCTGCATCATACAGGTACTCTGTGTCCCCGGCAGGCACAGACACACTCCGGGCTGGCTGGGTGTTGTAGTGCGCCGGGGACCGTAACGTTGGAGTTAGTGTTCCTACAGTTTACTGGGGGACTTTGTGTTGTGGGAACGCAGCGCCGACCCCCACTGGACCGGGCGGCGCTGCTGTGACTTGTGGTGCGCCGGGGACACGCCGACCGCGCTTTTACGGCGGCGGCGTTTATAAATCCAGTCCCCGGCTTTTGCGGCCTAGCTCCGCTTCGTTCCCGCCTCCACCCTGTCAATCAGGGTAGGGGAGAGACGCTGTTTCGCAGCAGCGACGAGGGCTGGAGCCTGATTTACATGCTCCAGCCCTCTCACTAGGCACAGAGGGAAGCAGGCTTCCCGCTCTTAGTCAGGAACGCCCAGGGCCCGCCCCCCCTCCTCTCCCAGGACGCCGGCAGCCATTACATGCAGTCTGGCTAGAGGAAGGACGCAAGGCTCTGGGAGACCTGGACTAGGGGGCTTTTGGAGACCACACACCCGCTCTTAAGCGGGCGGTAAGCGGCATTTCAGCTGGCCCCTCTAGTGCCTCAGTGTGTATTGGTGTACTGTGTCACCAGATATATATATTTAGTTATTTCTTACACTGTGAGGTCGCTTCCTGGCTGGATACCCCAGATCGCTCTGAGGAGGCAGCAACATGTCATCCACAAAACGCAAGGCTGCCAAGGCTAGGGCTGTGTACACTGCGTGTGCTGCATGTGGGGCTGCTCTACCAGCAGGTTCCAAAGACCCCCATTGTGTGCAATGCTCAGATCCGGTGCTGCTTCGCCAGCCGGAGTCCGGAGGGGTAGTGACCCAGGCTGAGACGCTTGTAAGTCCTGCCCCGGTGTCAGGGACAGACTTTGCAGTTTTTGCTGATGGAATGTCTGTGACTATGGCAAAAATCCTTGAAACTTTGCAATCCATGACTGGGGCTCAGTCTATGGACACGGCGAGGTCTCTGTCCTCTAATCCCCCTCAGTTGGAATTAATCCAGACTGCAAGGGGGTCCCCGGCTTCCCAGGCTGAGTATTATGACTCAGATGATAGCCCCAGCCACCCTAAGCGAGCTCGCTGGGAAAGACCCTCAACGTCATCACACTGCTCAGGGTCTCAGCGCAATCAGTCGCCCTGTGATGCGTCTGAAGAGAGTGATCAGGAGTCTTATCCTGGAACCCCTCTCAATCTGGATACCCCGGATGGGGACGCCATGGTAAACGATCTTATCTCAGCCATCAATAGACTGTTGGATATTTCTCCCCCAGCTGCTTCTGCAGAGGAGGCAGCTGCAGAGCAGGAGAAGTTTCGTTTCCTCTATCCCAAGCGTAAATTGAGTGCTTTCTTGGATCACTCTGACTTCAGAGAGTCAATCCAGAAACACGACGCTCATCCAGAAAGGCGTTTCTCTAAACGTTCTAAGGATACACGTTTTCCTTTCCCCCCTGATGTGGTCAAGCGCTGGACCCAGTGTCCAAAAGTAGACCCCCCGATTTCCAAACTTGCAGCTAGATCCATAGTTGCAGTGGAGGATGGCGCTTCACTTAAGGATGCCAATGACAGACAGATGGACCTTTGGTTAAAATCTGTCTATGAAGCTATCGGCGCGTCGTTTGCTCCAGCATTCGCAGCCGTATGGGCACTCCAAGCTATTTCAGCTGGTTTAGCAAAAGTGGATGCTATCATACATCCAGCGGCGCCGCAAGTGGCGTCCCTTACCTCGCAGATGTCTGCGTTTGCGTCTTACGCTATCAATGCGGTCCTAGAATCTACCAGCCGCACCTCAATGGCGTCCGCCAATTCGGTAGTTTTGCGCAGAGCCTTGTGGTTAAAGGACTGGAAAGCAGATGCTGGTTCCAAAAAATGTTTAACCAGCTTGCCTTTATCTAGAGATAGACTGTTTGGCGAGCCATTGGCTGACATCATTAAACAGTCCAAGGGTAAAGACTCTTCCTTACCCCAGCCCAGATCAAGCAAACCTCAGCAGAAAAAATGGCAGCAGAGGTTTCAGTCCTTTCGAGGTTCGGGCAAGACACAATTCTCCTCGTCCAAAGGGACTCAGAGGACGCAAAGAGTCTCAGATTCCTGGCGGGCTCACGCACGCCCCAAGAAAGCAAATGGAGGAACCGCTTCCAAAGCGGCTACCTCATGACTTCCAGCCCCCCCTCCGCATCTCCGGTTGGGGGCAGGCTCTCCCGCTTTTCCGACATTTGGATGTCACAGGTCAAAGACCGGTGGGTGACAAACATTTTGTCTCGCGGGTACAGAATCGAGTTCAGTTCTCGTCCTCCAGCTCGGTTCTTCAGAACCTCCCCACATCCAGACCGAGCAGATGCCCTGCTGCAGGCGGTGGACTCCCTAAGAGCGGAAGGAGTAGTGGTTCCTGTACCGCCTCAGGAACAAGGGCGAGGGTTTTACTCCAATCTCTTTGTGGTTCCAAAAAAGGACGGCTCGTTCCGTCCTGTTCTGGATCTAAAGCTGCTCAACAAACATGTGCACGCCAGACGGTTCCGGATGGAAACCCTCCGCTCTGTCGTTGCCTCAATGTCTCAAGGAGACTTCCTTGCCTCAATAGACATCAAAGATGCTTATCTCCACGTGCCAATTGCTACAGAACATCAACGTTTTCTACGTTTTGTGATAGGAAACGATCATCTTCAGTTCGTAGCTCTGCCATTCGGTCTGGCGACAGCCCCCCGGGTCTTCACCAAGGTCATGGCGGCGGTGGTAGCAGTCTTGCACTCTCAGGGACACTCGGTGATCCCTTACCTAGACGATCTACTTGTCAAGGCACCCTCTCAAGAGGCATGCCAACTCAGTCTACATGCTACGCTGGAGACTCTACAGACGTTCGGATGGATCATCAACTTTCCAAAGTCGAATCTGTCACCGTCACAGTCGCTAACGTATCTTGGCATGGAGTTTCATACTCGAGCAGCGAGAGTGAAGCTTCCGCTGAACAAGCAGCGGTCCCTACAGACAGGGGTGCAATCCCTCCTTCAAGGCCAGTCGCACCCCTTACGGCGCCTCATGCACTTCCTCGGGAAGATGGTGGCAGCCATGGAAGCAGTTCCCTTTGCGCAGTTTCATCTGCGCCCACTTCAATGGGACATTCTCCGCCAATGGGACGGGAAGTCAACGTCCCTGGACAGGAAAGTCTCTCTTTCCCAGACGGCCAAGGACTCTCTACAATGGTGGCTCCTTCCCACCTCATTGTCTCAGGGAAGATCCTTCCTGCCCCCATCCTGGGCAGTGGTCACGACAGATGCGAGTCTGTCAGGGTGGGGAGCAGTGTTTCTCCACCACAGGGCCCAGGGGACGTGGACTCCGCAGGAGTCCACTCTTCAGATCAATGTTCTGGAAATCAGGGCAGTGTATCTTGCCCTACTGGTCTTCCGACAGTGGCTGGAGGGAAAGCAGATCCGAATCCAGTCGGACAACTCCACAGCGGTGGCATACATCAACCACCAAGGAGGGACGCGCAGTCGGCAAGCATTCCAAGAAGTCCGGCGCATTCTAATGTGGGTGGAGGACACAGCATCCACCATATCCGCGGTTCACATCCCAGGCGTAGAAAATTGGGAAGCAGACTTCCTCAGTCGCCAGGGCATGGACGCAGGGGAGTGGTCCCTTCACCCGGACGTGTTTCAGGAAATCTGTCGCCGATGGGGAGTGCCGGACGTCGACCTAATGGCGTCCCGGCACAACAACAAGGTCCCGGCATTCATGGCGAGGTCGCGCGATCAAAGAGCTCTGGCGGCAGACGCATTAGTTCAAGATTGGTCGCAGTTCCGGCTCCCATACGTCTTCCCACCTCTGGCACTCTTGCCCAGAGTGTTACGCAAGATCAGATCCGATTGCAGCCGCGTCATACTCGTCGCCCCAGACTGGCCGAGGAGGTCGTGGTATCCGGATCTGTGGCATCTCACGGTCGGTCGACCGTGGTCACTGCCAGACCGACCAGACTTACTGTCCCAAGGGCCGTTTTTCCATCAGAATTCTGCGGCCCTGAACCTGACTGTGTGGCCATTGAGTCCTGGATCCTAGCGTCCGCAGGATTATCTCAAGGAGTAGTAGCCACAATGAGACAAGCTAGGAAGTCAACGTCTGCTAAGATCTACCACAGAACGTGGAAGATTTTCTTATCCTGGTGCTCTGCACAGAGAGTATCCCCTTGGCCATTTGCATTGCCCACCTTTCTTTCCTTCCTGCAATCGGGGTTGGAAAAGGGCTTGTCGCTCAGCTCCCTTAAAGGGCAAGTCTCGGCACTATCTGTGTTTTTTCAGAAGCGTCTAGCACGTCTTCCTAAGGTGCGCACGTTCCTACAGGGGGTCTGTCATATTGTGCCCCCGTACAAGCGGCCGTTAGATCCATGGGATCTGAACAGAGTACTAGTTGCTCTGCAAAAGCCGCCCTTCGAGCCTCTAAAGGACGTTTCCTTTTCTCGCCTGTCACAGAAAGTGGCGTTTCTCGTTGCGATCACATCGCTTCGGCGAGTGTCTGAGCTGGCAGCTCTGTCATCCAAGGCTCCCTTCCTGGTGTTCCACCAGGACAAGGTAGTGCTGCGCCCCATTCCGGAGTTTCTCCCTAAGGTATCCTCGTTTCATCTTAATCAGGATATATCCTTGCCTTCCTTTTGTCCTCAGCCGGTTCACCGGTATGAGAAAGACTTACGTTTGCTAGATCTGGTGAGAGCACTCAGAATCTATATTTCTCGCACGGCGCCTATCCGCCGTTCAGATGCACTTTTTGTCCTTGTCGCTGGCCAGCGCAAGGGGTCGCAGGCTTCTAAAGCCACCCTGGCTCGATGGATCAAAGAACCAATTCTGGAAGCCTACCGTTCTGCTGGGCTTCCGGTTCCTTCAGGGCTGAAAGCCCACTCAACCAGAGCTGTGGGTGCGTCCTGGGCTTTGCGACACCAGGCTTCGGCTCAACAGGTGTGCCAGGCAGCTACCTGGTCGAGTCTGCACACTTTCACCAAACATTATCAGGTGCATACCTATGCTTCGGCGGATGCCAGCTTAGGTAGAAGAGTCCTGCAGGCGGCAGTGACATCCCCGTAGGGGAGGGCTGTTTTGCAGCTCTAACATGAGGTATCTCTTTACCCACCCAGGGACAGCTTTTGGACGTCCCAATCGTCTGGGTCTCCCAATAGAGCGCTGAAGAAGAAGGGAATTTTGTTACTTACCGTAAATTCCTTTTCTTCTAGCTCTTATTGGGAGACCCAGCACCCGCCCTGTTGTCCTTCGGGATTTTTTTGTTGTTTGCGGGTACACATGTTGTTCATGTTGAACGGTTTTTCAGTTCTCCGACGTTATTCGGAGTTAATTTGTTTAAACCAGTTATTGGCTTCCTCCTTCTTGCTTTGGCACTAAAACTGGAGAACCCGTGATACCACGGGGGGGTATAGCCAGAAGGGGAGGGGCCTTGCACTTTTTAGTGTAGTGCTTTGTGTGGCCTCCGGAGGGCAGTAGCTATACCCCAATCGTCTGGGTCTCCCAATAAGAGCTAGAAGAAAAGGAATTTACGGTAAGTAACAAAATTCCCTTCTTAGGGTTTCTCCTCTGCAGTTTTGCTTGATCGACAGTTCTGTCTCCACTAAAAATCTTCTTGCATTCATAAGAAATGCAATTTATGTGGAAAACTGATTATTCTCCAGTCGCTGATCATATTTTTACGAATGTGCTGGTACTAATTTATTTTTATTTTTATATATTTTTTTTTTTTTTTTTTCCCCTCTCTCTCTCCCTTATTCGTGTGGAAGTCTAAAACTGGGTAACACAGGTGGCTGGGGCTGCACTCCCTCCCCACAGCATCTATCACCCATCCTGGAATAGGACATCACAGGGGGCAGTGAAACACTTATTACAGTTTAAAAATACATGTCGGGACTAGCTAGATAAGGAGAAATATAAAGTATTGTAAAATAAATTAAATTTAGAAAGGACAGGTCAGGTAACTTACCGTATTTTTCGGACTATAAGGCTGTGTCCACGGGAGCTTGCTCCTGCGGATTTTGCCGTGGAAAACCTGCGGATTTCTGGATTTTCCAGATAAATCCACAGGTGTCAGCAAGTACAGACACTCCCCATGTTATCCTATGGGACATGGGGAGTGTCTGTGTCCACGCTGCGGTATGTGCGGGTGTGGAATATGCTGCGGACGTCCCGCAGCCGCACATAACTGCATGTCAATTATTCCTGTGGATTTACCTGCGGAAATCTGCCTTGGTCCCATACTTACCTGCCTTGATAGCAGACAACACAAGTCACTTTCCCTCGGTGCGCAGGAGGTGGGCGGGGCCTGCACTAGCTTTGGTCATGTGACAGCTGGAGCTAGTTCAGGCCCGCCCACCTTCTCCTTCACAGTGCAGATGCTAACAGTGATACCGGAGAGAAGTGCTGCGTGATGGAGGTAAGTATGAATGCCCCGATCACTCAGCACTTGTTCTGCATTGAGGATGCAGTGCCCAAGCCATGGTACTCTATCCTCAATGCAGAATGACCGCAGCATATCTGCAGGAGATTCCGCAATACAACCGCAGCATTGAAACAGACAAAGTTGTGCTGCAGTTTTCTGGGAGCTCCTGCGGGTATAACCGCAGGACACTTTCCCCTTGGGCACATAGCCTAAGACGCACCGGACCATAAGACTCACCCTGGTTTTAGAGAAGGAAAATAGCAAAATATAATTTTAAGTAAAAAAAATGTGGTCATGACACACTGTTATGGGGCGAGGATCTGCTGCTGACACTATTATCGGGGTAATGTCTCCAAATTCTCTACTAAGGTACCCCATCCTGGTAATGATCCTCCTGCCTTGTATGTGTGTATGTATGTCCCTCCCTCATCCTGGTATAGCTCCATCTTGCTATATACTGCCATCCTGGTATGTGCTCCCATCCTGCTCATAAGCCATAATCCTGCTAATAAGCCATCATCCTGCTCATAAGCCATCATGCCGGCGTGGCTACCTGCATGACGTCATCGCTGTGAGCACTGCTAGTCTCCACACAGCCGCGCCGGCACAGACAGGAGGAGATCGATGCTGCAGGAGAACCAGGAGTATACGGATTCACTGCCCCCCGCGCTGATGATGATGTGCAGGGGCAGTGAATACAGCTGCACATGATCACTCCAGGCTGTAGTTGCCAGGGGTGATCATGCGGCCGGCTGTTTACTATGCACGCACCCCCCCACCCATCATTCTGCCTACCTGTCAGCGCTGGCTACAGTGCCGAAAGATGACGGGCGGGAGGATGGGCATGCATATGTAATGAGCGGGCCCACGTGGTCACGGCAGGCGCTGCTGCAGCCTGCTTGTACCCCCGATGACCCGCTCAACCGCAGAACCCTCATTCCCCGCAGCCCTACATTCAGACTATAAGATGCACCCCCCCACTTTCCCCCAACATTTGGGGGGGAATAAAGTGCGTCTTATAGTCTGAAAAATACGGTACCGACCGTTCAAGGTGTTAAACATCGATTGGCAGCTGACAAACTGGTTAATCACATTACTCTTTGTAGTACACAAGACAAAAATTAGGGGGTCTTGTATGTTTGGATGCTTGTTTGGTAAATAGGCTATTCTGTAGAAGAGGGATAGCTTAAAGGAAAAGCATAATCCGAAAACTACCTATTGTATAAATTGCCATTTTGTGTTAAATCATTTAACATTTTTGGCCATGATTTTCCCCCATATCAAACTCTGCATTAAATTAATAGAACTCTTGCAATTTTCACACTGGTCACTGGGACATTTTTAGACCCCCTTTTTTTTTTTTTTTTTTTTTTTTTAACACTTTGAGTCAGTCTGACCATTGTAGCATCTAATGTTTGTGTGCAAAGGTCAATGTGAAGGGAGGGGGAGCTGTTATCTCCTATTGTGAGTGTCCTGTTATCAGCTGTGTATAGAGGTGCTGTTCCATAGAGGCAGACTAGCAATGACAGGTAAGGAGCCTTGCTGTAATCTGCTGAAATAACATGAAGTATGTCTAAAGACCCGGTGGCTACTATGAAAATTTTGGTTAAAAAAAACCAAATCTAACACTTAAGCTTGAACATGGAAGTATTTAAAAAAATATATATTTCTTTTTCGCTCTATTGGGAGACCCAGACAATTGGCTGGGTCTCCCAATTAGAGCTAGAAGAAAAGGAATTTACGGTAAGTAAACAAAATTCCCTTCTTCTTTTTCGCTCTATTGGGAGACCCAGACAATTGGGTGTATAGGCTATGCCTCCGGAGGCCGCACAAAGTACTACACTTAAAAGTGTTAGGCCCCTCCCCTTCTGCCTATACACCCCCCGTGCTCCCACGGGCTCCTCAGTTTTTGCTTTGTGCGAAGGAGGTCAGACACGCACAGCACAGCTCCACAGATTAGTCAGCAGCAGCTGCTGACTAGGTCGGATGGAAGAAAAGTGGGCCCATATAGGGCCCCCAGCATGCTGCCTTCTCACCCCACTTTTGTCGGCGGTGTTGTTAAGGTTGAGGTATCCATTGCGGGTACGGAGGCTGGAGCCCACATGCTGTTTTTCCTTCCCCATCCCCCTTAGGGCTCTGGGTGAAGTGGGATCTTATCGGTCTCCAGGCACTGAGACCGGGCTTCATCCACAACTCCTGTGGAGCCTGATGGATAGGAGCCGATACCGTTCAGGGACATGGCCCTGCATCTTAAAGGTACTCTGTATCCCTATGGGGACCGCGCACGGCATCACCTCAGCTTTGCTCGGTGTGCTAGTGCACCGGGGACCGCGGCGCTGACCGGGTCTATATGTGCCATTACACACTCAGCGTCGCTGAGTGTGTTTATATGTAAGGGCTACCGCACTGACCGCCGTTGCCACGGGACACTGCGGCGCGGCTGGGACTTGTAGTTCGCCGGGGACTTTCACGCGACCGCGCTTTTACGGCGGCCGCGTTTATTACTACAGTCCCCGGCTTCATTGCGGCCTAGTTTCCCTTTTTTTCTCCCGCCCTCAGCCCTGACAGGCAGGGGAAGGGCGGGACGCTGCACGGAGCGAGCAGCAATGAGGGCTGGAGTATGATTTACATGCTCCACTCCCCTCACTGTGCACAGTATGAGCGCCCGTTTCGCGCTCTTTCTAGGCCACGCCCACAGCTTCCTCAGCTCGTCAGGACGCCGCAGCCATTCCTGTCAGCTCCACCGACGCTGCAGAGAGGGACATATTCATGGGAGACCCAGACACGGTCTCTGGTGGCCTCACAACCGCTTAGGCGGCTGGTAAGCAGCACATGTGGTGCTAGCCCCATGGTGCTGTATTGTATTGGTACATTATTTGTGTACTGTATATAATTTACACTGTATGAGCACAGTGCATTCTGGCTATATACCCTATTGTGTTACTCAGGGAAAACTATAGCATGGCGCCCATAAACGGCAGGGGTGCCAAAACACAGGCTTATTATGTTGCCTGCGCCGCATGTAAGACCCAGCTACCGGCAGGTTCCACTGACCCTCATTGTGTACAGTGTTCGATCCCTGTGACACTTCCTCAGCCGGATCCTCTGCTAAGAGGGGCCCAGGGGGAGCCACCTGTTGACACTGTCCAGGTGACGGGGACTGAGTTTGCAGCCTTTAAGGATCAACTCTGAGACTATGGCTAAGATACTAGAAGCCTTGCAGTCCAGACCGGTATCTCAGCAAAGGGACTCTGTTGAATCATTGTTCCCTGACCCCCCCCTCAGTTGGACCAACAATGTCCTCACGGGGTATCTCATACATCCCAGACGGAGGGTTCGGACTTAGAACCTAGCCCCAGATCGTCTAAGCGGGCCCGCTTAGAATTTCCCTCGACATCATATTGTTTAGGGTCTCAGCGGGGGGATTCTCTGGTTGATGATGCGGAAACAGCTGATCAGGATTCTGATCCTGGGAGCGCTCTCAATCTTAATTCTCCAGACGAGGACGCCATAGTGAATGATCTTATTGCATCCATTCATCAGTTGCTGGATATTCTTCCCTCAGCCCCTCCGGCGGAGGAGTCTGTTTCTCAGCAGGAGAAATTTCGCTTCAGGTTCCCCAAGCGTACACAGAGTATGTTTCTAGACCACTCTGATTTCAGAGAGGCAATCCAGAATCACCATGCTTGTCCGGATAAGCGTTTCTCTAAGCGCCTTAAGGATACACGTTATCCTTTTCCCCCGGAAGTGGTTTAAGGTTGGATTCAATGTCCCAAAGTGAATCCTCCAATCTCCAGACTGGCGGCTAGATCCATACTTGCAGTGGAAGATGGGGCCTCGCTTAAAGATGCCACTGACAGGCAGATGGAGCTCTGGATGAAATCCATCTATGAAGCTATCGGAGCTTCTTTTGCCCCAGCATTCGCAGCCGTATGGGCGCTACAAGCTATATCAGCAGGTCAAGCGAAAATTGAAGCGGCCGCGCCACAAGTGGCTTCCATTACCTCCCAGACCTCGGCAATTGCGTCTTACGCTATGAATGCTGTCCTGGACTCTGTGAGCCGTACGGCAGTTGCGACCGCCAATTCGGTAGTAGTCCGCAGGGCCTTGTGGCTACGGGAGTGGAAGGCAGATTCCGCTTCCAAAAAGCGTTTAACCGGTTTGCCAATTTCTGGCGACAGGCTCTTTGGCGAGCGCCTGGATGAAATCCTCAAACAATCCAAGGGAAAGGATACATCCTTACCCCAGCCCAAGCAGAACCTCTCCCAACAGAGGAGAGGGCAGTCGGGGTTTTGGTCCTTTCGGGGCGCGGGCAGGTCCCAATTCTCCTCGTCCAAAAGGTCTCAGAAAGAACAAAGGAACTCTGATGCATGGCGGTCTAAGTCACGTCCTAAAAAGGCCATTGGGAGCACCGCTAACAAAGCGGCTGCCTCATGACTTTCTACCTCCTCTAGTAGCATCCTCGGTCGGTGGCAGGCTCTCCCGCTTTTGCGACACCTGGCTGCCACAAATAAAAGACCGCTGGGTGAGAGACATTCTCTCTCACGGTTACAAGATAGAGTTCATCTCTCGTCCCCCGACTCGATTCTTCCGGTCCTCTCCGCCTCCCGAGCGAGCCGAGGCTCTTCGGCAGGCGCTGGGCACCCTGAAGGCAGAAGGAGTGGTGGTCCCTGTTCCTCTTCAGCAACAGGCCCACGGTTTTTACTCCAACTTGTTTGTGGTCCCAAAGAAGGACGGGTCCTTCCGTCCTGTCCTGGACCTGAAACTTCTCAACAAACACGTAAAGACCAGGCGGTTCCGGATGGAATCCCTCCGTTCCGTCATCGCCTCAATGTCCCAGGGAGATTTCCTTGCATCGATCGATATCAAAGATGCTTATCTCCACGTTCCGATTGCCCCAGAGCACCAGCGCTTCTTGCGCTTCGCCATAGGAAACGAACACCTGCAGTTCGTGGCACTGCCATTCGGCCTGGCAACAGCCCCACGGGTTTTCACCAAGGTTATGGCTACTGTAGTAGCGGTCCTCCATTCTCAGGGTCACTCGGTGATCCCGTACTTGGACGATCTGTTGATCAAGGCACCCTCTCAAGAGGCATGCCAACACAGCCTCGACGCTACCCTGGAGACTCTCCAGAGTTTCGGGTGGATCATCAATTTTCCAAAGTCAAATCTGACACCGACCCAATCGCTCACATACCTTGGCATGGAGTTTCATACCCTCTCAGCGATAGTGAAGCTTCCGCGGATCAAGCAGCGGTCACTACAGACAGGGGTACAATCTCTCCTTCAAGGCCAGTCACACCCCTTGAGGCGCCTCATGCACTTCCTGGGGAAGATGGTGGCAGCAATGGAAGCAGTCCCTTTCGCGCAGTTTCACCTGCGTCCTCTATCCTGGGAAGTAGTCACGACGGACGCAAGTCTGTCAGGGTGGGGAGCGGTTTTTCTCCACCACAGGACTCTGGGTACGTGGTCCCGGCAAGAGTCCTCGCTTCAGATCAATGTTCTGGAAATTCGGGCAGTGTATCTTGCCCTGAAAGCGTTCCAGCAGTGGCTGGAAGGCAAGCAGATCCGAATTCAGTCGGACAATTCTACAGCGGTGGCATACATCAACCACCAAGGCGGCACACGCAGTCGACAAGCCTTCCAGGAAGTCCGGCGGATTTTGATGTGGGTGGAAGCCACGGCCTCCACCATATCCGCAGTTCACATCCCAGGCGTGGAAAACTGGGAAGCAGATTATCTCAGTCGCCAGGGCATGGACGCAGGGGAATGGTCCCTTCACCCGGACGTGTTTCAGGAGATCTGTTGCCGCTGGGGGGTGCCGGACGTCGATCTCATGGCGTCCCGGCACAACAACAAGGTACCAACGTTCATGGCACGGTCTCAAGATCCCAGAGCTCTGGCGGCAGACGCCTTAGTTCAGGATTGGTCGCAGTTTCAGCTCCCTTATGTGTTTCCTCCGCTGGCACTGTTGCCCAGAGTGTTACGCAAGATCAGGGCCGACTGCCGCCGCGCCATCCTCGTCGCTCCAGACTGGCCGAGGAGGTCGTGGTACCCGGATCTGTGGCATCTCACGGTCGGCCAACCGTGGGCACTACCAGACCGACCAGACTTGCTGTCTCAAGGGCCGTTTTTCCATCTGAATTCTGCGGCCCTCAACCTGACTGTGTGGCCATTGAGTCCTGGATCCTAGCGTCTTCAGGGTTATCTCAAGAAGTCATTGCCACTATGAGACAGGCTAGGAAACCAACGTCCGCCAAGATTTATCACAGGACGTGGAAAATTTTCCTGTCGTGGTGCTCTGCTCAGGGTTTTTCTCCCTGGCCATTTGCATTACCTACTTTTCTGTCCTTCCTTCAATCTGGACTGGAAAAGGGTTTGTCGCTCGGTTCCCTTAAGGGACAAGTTTCAGCGCTCTCTGTGTTTTTCCAGAAGCGCCTAGCTAGACTTCCACAGGTACGCACGTTCCTGCAGGGAGTTTGTCACATCGTTCCACCTTACAAGCGGCCGTTAGAACCCTGGGATCTAAACAGGGTGCTGATGGTTCTTCAGAAACCACCATTCGAGCCAATGAGAGATATCTCCCTCTCACGACTTTCGCAGAAAGTGTTTTTTCTAGTAGCAGTCACTTCTCTTCGGAGAGTGTCTGAGCTAGCAGCGTTGTCGTGCAAAGCCCCTTTTCTGGTTTTTCACCAGGACAAGGTGGTTCTACGTCCGGTTCTGGAATTTCTCCCTAAGGTGGTATCCACCTTTTTCATCTCAATCAGGATATTTCCTTACCCTCTTTTTATCCTCATCCAGTTCACCAATGTGAAAAGGATTTGCACTTGTTAGATCTGGTGAGAGCACTCAGACTCTACATTTCTCGGACGGCGCCCCTGCGCCGCTCGGATGCACTCTTTGTTCTTGTCGCTGGCCAGCATAAAGGATCACAGGCTTCCAAATCAACCCTGGCTCGGTGGATCAAGGAGCCAATTATCGAAGCTTACCGTTCGGCTGGGCTTCCGGTTCCCTCAGGGCTGAAGGCCCATTCTACCAGAGCCGTGGGAGCGTCCTGGGCTTTGAGGCACCAGGCTACGGCTCAACAGGTGTGTCAGGCGGCTACCTGGTCGAGCCTGCACACTTTCACGAAGGACTATCAGGTGCATACCTATGCTGCGGCGGATGCCAGCCTAGGTAGACGAGTCCTTCAGGCGGCGGTTGCCCACCTGTAGGAAAGGGCCGTTTTACGGCTCTCTTACGAGGTATTATTTTACCCACCCAGGGACTGCTTTTGGACGTCCCAATTGTCTGGGTCTCCCAATAGAGCGAAAAAGAAGGGAATTTTGTTTACTTACCGTAAATTCCTTTTCTTCTAGCTCTAATTGGGAGACCCAGCACCCGCCCCTGTTTTTTTGTGTACACATGTTGTTCATGTTGAATGGTTTCAGTTCTCCGCGTTTCCTTCGGATTGAAGTTACTTTAAACCAGTTTATAATTATTTTCCCTCCTTCTTGCTTTTGCACCAAAACTGAGGAGCCCGTGGGAGCACGGGGGGTGTATAGGCAGAAGGGGAGGGGCCTAACACTTTTAAGTGTAGTACTTTGTGCGGCCTCCGGAGGCATAGCCTATACACCCAATTGTCTGGGTCTCCCAATAGAGCGAAAAAAAAGGGAATTTTGTTTACTTACCGTAAATTCCTTTTCTTCTAGCTCTAATTGGGAGACCCAGCCAATTGTCTGGGTCTCCCAATTAGAGCTAGAAGAAAAGGAATTTACGGTAAGTAAACAAAATTCCCTTCTTTTTTCATATCACAAAAACCTGATTTAAATCTGTCATTTTCTGATTACCCATTCCCTGTAACACATTTGCATCATGATTTTTCGCTGTCAGGTCCAATTTATAGTTTGTGTCCTGTTCCCTACAGGCACAAGGGCTCAATTGTAACTGCACCCACCCCCCATATGCTAGTAACCACAAATTCTAGGCAGTCCACCTAATAAACGTAAAAGCATATGCAAAATTGATTCAATTACAAAAAAAATAACAAAGAATGGGAAATTTAATTTTTTTTTTTTTAAGTCTTGTAAATTGAAACTACATTCTGATGTAATCCTGTTCACAATCGGAAATATTTTTTGTAGCATGCAATAGACCAGTTTGTCCACTAGGTGGTGCTACATGGCAATAATACTGTTTTTTTGTTTTTTTTTTCAGCTGCCGCTCAGTAGATTTAGACTTGAATCAAGCACATCTGGATGGTGCCCAAAAGAAAAAAGGCACAAAGGTATTTGGGAGCCTTGAAAGAGGACTTGATAAAGTAATCACTATGTTAACACCGAGCAAACGGAAAGGATGTACAAGAGATGGACCCCGAAAGCTCAGGGTAAAAGTTTGTTTTTGGATGTGCATGCATTTTGCTTATGATTTATCATAATTAATGTAGAAAATATAAGGCTACCATTGTTTTTTGTATACTATTACAGGCTCATTACAATGTAACCATGACAAATATGCTGAATCCTGATCTGCTGCTAAATGAAATAGTCAGAGTGCTGCCCCAAAAGAATGTGGACTACGTACAGAAGGGGTAAGGTAGTTTTGTTAATTCGAGAGCGACACACACACTCACTCATGATCTACATATGTGGCTCATAAATGGAGACAATATTTATCTAGTATATTACAAATATATATTAGAGATATAAAGTGTGTGTGTGTGTGTGTGTGTGTGTGTGTGTGTGTGTGTGTGTGTGTGTGAGATGAATATATATAAAGCTGTGTGTGTATGTCCGGGATTGGCATCTGCACCGTCGCAGCTACAGCCGCAAAATTTTGCATTCTCACACGTCCGGACCCCGAGAACATCGTAGGCTATGTTGTGAGGTGAAATTCTAACCCCACGCGTTCCAATTTACTAATCAATTTTGCCCTATCTACATAATGGGGGGGGGGAAGTGAAACGAAAAGTGTATCTGCACTGTCGCATTTACAATCACGAAATTTTGCACACCCCTCGTGACCCAGGGAACATCATAGACTATGTTTTGATAGGAAAATTTAACCCCGCGTTTTACAGTTACGCTCAAAAAAAACATGCCTCCATTAAAGTAAATGGAGGCTGGAACTACAGGTTATTAGTAGGAGCTGTGATTGGTTGCTATAGGAACAAAAGACATTCATAGTATAAGAAGCTTATGTGTGAGGTAATAAGATGTCGGTGGGGAGACTGATAGAGAGGCAGACGGGGCACATTACTTGGCCAATTTAGTTAAATCTGTGTGGAATATCTGTGGTGTTGAAATATATGTTGTGAAATTCTTCTATTAGCTTAGTTTTTGCCTTTTTAATAATTTACATTTCTATTTGTTTTGTGGTTTTTGTGTGCAGAATACATTTTTGTTAATACATTCTATTTTTGTTAAAAGCAGTTATTAACCCGGGCAGTTTGTTTAATTCGAGAGCCTCCCTCGCCCTCTTTATGTGGCTCATAAGTGGAGACAATATTTATCTAGTATATTACACATATATTAGAGATTTTTTTATATATTATAATTTCAAGAATTTTGAGAGGGAGGTTGTATATTAGTTATGTTGGAGACCACTTTGCGTAGTCAATCTTCCACACTTCTCCTTTTGCTGAATGACAGCCATTGCTTTGGATTACTGCCTGAATGGAATACTCAGCCCCGCAAACGCTGACACTGCAGCCGCTGAGAGAGCACAGTGGCAGTAGAAAAGGATGCACCTGCGCAGCGTGCTTCTTGTACAGTAATTTCGACAGTAACTGGTGCCCGAGGCTGTTTGGAGGGGGAGATGGGTATGCACGCACACACAGTTGGATCGTACAGTGTGTGTGCTTGTTTCCCTTTTTATGTCATCTGCTACCCAGTACTATGTGATTCTGTGTGCAGTGAACAGCTGCTGCCGACAGGAAAGTGGAATGACCACACAGCTGCACATGCTGTGCTCCTGACTCCTTCAGTGTCAGTGTGCTTAGGGCTGAGGATAAGCCGGACTCCAAAGTGAGTACTGTCAAACATCATAAGGGGAGGGGGGGGGCAAAGGATTGTAATAGAGGGTGAGAAATGGTGTGCTGAGTCCCTTGGCCACACCAAGAGCACACTGAGGACTCCTCATTTACAGATCAATGAAATATTAAAGAAAATGATACGTTTGTAGATTTTAGAGGGGCTCAGGTCCCTGTATGCATATAAAAGTGGTTTAACTTTAACCTGGGTTAAGAGGTTGACATACCCCCATTATACATTTAATGATGACCTAACCTTTAGGGAGTATATTATATTTTTACATGGTTATTCCCATCTTCATAGATGGGTGTTGACTTTTGCTTCTCAAAACAGTTTTGTAATTCACTGTTTAGTACAATTTCTGTTATGCGAGCTATACAGCAGCAGTGGTGGACGTGTAGGCAACAAGTTGTAAAGACGAGTATTGCTCAAGAACCGCTGCAATTACACATAATTTGCAAAACTGCTTGTTGTACCTGCCCCATCCAACAGTCAAGTACACACATGGAGTATTTGAGTTTTTACCTCAGTATTTGTAAGGCTACTTTCACATTGCGTTTTTGCTTACGTTCGTTCAGTGGTCCCATCGGGGCATCCGTCCGAAGTTTCCAACCCCCTTCCCCCACAAAACATTGTAGTTGACTACGTTTTGGTATCCGCCTGCAGAAAACTTGTATGCCCGAAAACGGTGCAAGACAGAGCACACGCTAAGAGTCTGCTCTATTATAGTCAATGGCCCTGTCGGCGCATGCGCGTCTGAAACACGTTTTTCGTGTGGGGGGGGGGGAGGGTTTGTTTCGGAAGGATGGCCCAACGGGGCCACTGAACGTAAGTAAAAATGCAATGTGAAAGGGGCCTAAGGTCACATGCACATGTTCAGTATTTGACTTCTTTTTTTTTTTTTTTTTTTTTTTTTTACCTCAGTATTTGTAAGGCTACATGTACAGATTCAGTATTTGGTGACTTCTTACCTCAGTATATGTAAGGCCACGTGCACACATTGAGTATTTGAGGGGTTTTTTTCACCTCAGTATTTGTAAAGCAAAATCAGGAGTGGGTAATAAATACAGGAGTGGTGCCCGTGTTTCTATTACACTTTTTCCTCTGATTATGCCACTCCTGGTTGTGGCTTACAGCTACTGAGGTAAAATCTCACCAAGTACACAACGTGTGCACATGGCCTTACAAATGGGAGCGTAAAAAACTCAGAGGCTGCTTTCACACATCAGTTTTTTTGGCATCAGGCACGATGCGGCGAAAAAACTGATGCGACACATCCGGCTAAAAAACGGATCAGTTGCATCAGTTTTTTTTGACGCATCTGTTGTGTTACTGAGCATGCTCAGTTCAAAAAACCAGATCCGGTGACCATATCTGTTTGTTTTGCCGCATTACGCCGGATCTGGCGTCCATAGGCTTCCATTCTAAAACACGCGATACAGCGCAATACGGTTTTTCGCCACAGAGCAAAAAAGTTCCCCTCAGCGTTCCATCTGGCCGCCGGACAAGCAAATTTTGCCGGATCAAGTGAAAGCTGGATGGAACGCAAGGCCATCTGGCACAATCCGGCACTAATAGAAGTCTATTGGGGAAAAAAACAGATCCGGCGGCAAGTCGCCTGATCAGTTTTTTGTTTCGTTTTTTTTTCTCACGTTTTTTGCCGGATTGTGCCTGATGCCAAAAAACTGGTGTGTGAAATCAGCCTAACTACTCAATGTGTGCACATGGCCTTAAAGATCCCTTGTAATAAAAGGGAACCTGTCACCAGATTTTTCCCTATTAAACTAAAAATCACCACCTGCAGCTCCTGGGCTGCCTTCTATGAAGGTGCACCTTGGCCCTGACTCCCCTTCCAGACCCTAAAAATAACTTTATAAAACTTGGCCCTTTGGTATGCTAATTACCTGTGTTGGCCAGGTGGGCGGGCTCATTTTCTGCTCCTTTCCCCCCTCCTACCGATGATCGCCGTCCTCCTGTCTTGATTGACGGGATGACGCCCTCAGTCATCCTCCTTGTCGCGTTTTCAAATCTCGCGCCTGTGCGGTTAGGTCTGCTTGCGCAGGCGCAGTTCGCTCTGCCATATCGTGGGCAGAGCAGAAAACAGCTGCCCTAGCTTGTGCTGGTGAGCTAAATGCGCAGGCGTGAGATTATGGGCGGGTAAGAGCATGGTGCTGTTGAGGTCATGCACAACGCTGCTCTGGCCGTCCATCTGGCCAACCAAGGTAATTAGCATACCTAACGGCCAAGTTTTATAAAGTTATTTTTTGGGGTTTGGAGGGTGAGTCAGGGCCAAGTTGCACCTTCATAGAATGTAGCCCAGCAGCTTCAGAAGGTGACTTTCAGTTTAATAGGTAGAAATCTGGTGACAGGTTCCCTTTTTATTACAAGGTCTCTTGCATTAATGAATCTAATGCTGGGTTCACACATAGCGATGCAGCAGCGATCATGACTGGCGACCTGACCTTATCAGGATCGCTGCTGCGTCGTTACATGGTCGCTGGTGAGCTGTCAAAGAGGCAGATCTCACCAGTGACCAGCCCCCAGCCAGCAGCGATGGGTGGAAGCGGTGCTGCGCTTGGTAACGAAGGTAAATATGGGGTAACCAAGGGCTTGGTTACCCGATATTTACATTGGTTACCAGCGCACACCGCTTGGCACTGGCTCCCTGCACGCCAGAGTACACATCGGGTTAATAAGCAAACCCTTGCTTATTTAACCGATGTGTAATCTGGCGTGCAGGGAGCCGGCAGCATGAGAGCGGCGGACGCTGGTAACGAAGGTAAATATTGGGTAACAAAGGAAAGGGCTACCCTTGGTTACCCGATGTTTATCTTGGTTACAGCTTACCGCAGGCTGCCAGAAGCTGGCTCCCTGCTCGCTTCAGTTCGTCGCTCTCTCGCTGTCACACACAGCAATGTGTGCTTCACAGCGGGAGAGCAACGAGCAAAAAATGAAGCAGGACATTCAGCAACGAGCGGCGACCTCACAGCAGGGGCCAGCTCGTTGCTGGATGTCACACACAGCGACTGGACATCGCTGCTACGTCACAGAAAATGGTGACGTAGCAGTGACGTCGTTGTCGCTGTGTGTGCCACCACCTTTAAAGGTAGAAGGGCCATTGTATTGATGTCTTGCTCTGTTTTTTGTGAAACTATTTTGCTATAAGGCTATGTGCGCACTTTGCTTTTTACCTGCTTTTTTGCTGCTTTTTCAACTGCAGCGTTTAATGCCAAAATGGTTGTGTTCTGCTTTTCAAGCAAAGTCTATGGGAATTTGGTTTTCTTGTCCGCACTTTGCAGTTCAAACTGCAGCCTTTTTGTTGCAGAACTTTGGTCAAAAACTCACCTTTGCAGGTCAGAACCCAAATGGCAAAAACAAAAACAGGACAATTGTTTTTGCCATTTTGGGTTTTGCACTGCAAAGCTGAGTTTTTGACCAAAGTTCTGCAACAAAAAGGCTGCAGTTTGAACTGCAAAGTGCGGACAAGAAAACCAAATTCCCATAGACTTTGCTTGAAAAGCAGAACACAACCATTTTGGCATTAAACGCTGCAGTTGAAAAAGCAGGTAAAAAGCAAAGTGCGCACATAGCCTTACAGTATATATACACCAAGGTGCCAGCACCATCTTATTGTTTCTGCCCTGTACACTGATGTCAAATACCTATTGTCCAGTAACTTGTGACATGTTTGGAATTTCAGGTATACTTTAAAATGCAAAACTCAGTCTGACTTTGGAAAGGTGACCATGCAGTTTGAACTAGAAGTGTGTCAGCTAAACAAGCCAGATCTTGTAGGGATCAGAAGACAGCGGCTTAAAGGTGATGCTTGGGTATATAAGAGACTGGTAGAAGACATCCTTTCAAGCTGCAAAGTGACGGAGGTCTAGGTACTACAGAATTGAATCACTGTGTACATAGAAATTCACTCTAAATATTCCTCTCTGTATCATAGTCTGTAAAATAACAATATGGGAGATTTAGCTTACCATTAGGACGACTCATTTGTGCAAATCATGTGAATAACTGTAAAATAAAATTGTCGTGTGTTGTTTTTTGTTTTTTTTTTTAATTGTAACCTTTCAATGTTTGTATGTTACATTTAAAATAAAACCATTTTAACATTATTTTTGAGTATTTCTTATCATTCCACCCACCCCTATATGGATATAACAGCAGAAATTCCCCCGAATGTGGAATGTTTCCTAGGACATGGGTGTTGGCAAATTTGCATAATTCTTTTGCTGTCTGTGGTTCTTAAGTAGGATTTATTGAGGTCGTTAATTAAGCCACAGCTGTGGTTACTAGAGTTAAACTGTATGCTCATATGTCGAGGAAAATAGGATTGACTCCAATAAATGTGTTCTTTAGTCAACAAAATGCCAGGCTCCCAACGATGAAGCTGAATGCTTTGTAATGAAATGTAAATTCATTACTTCGGTCTAGGACCAATGGGTAATGATCAGGACTCTGAATGTCTATTGCTAATCCCCTTTGAAAGGTCATCAAATCCTTCACATTAGTATCCTTGTACTACCAATAAGGCATTTTTAACTTTTGTTCTTCTTCTTCTTTTTTTTTTTTTTTTTTTTTCCCTTTTTATAATTTTATACAATGTCCTTCATATTATTTTTTTTTTTTCTCTTCTACACAAATTACTTTTTTATAGACTGTTATCAATGTCATGGTTTGGGCCACGCATTTTGTAATCCTCTTAGGGGAATTGAACCTGTGGTCATCCGATTAGCATTGCTGTACATCACAAGCATAGTATTGCAAAAATCAGTCTTTTAGGAATGCCAATGGCTTTTAGAAAAGTACTGTCATGACAGGCTTGGGAAGGGTGAGTCTTCAGCAGACCCCTGGCTGTCATAACCTCCAATTGGTCCCTCGTGATGCCATAACAGTGCACCCCCCTGGACCACTCTGTAAATGATGATGTTCTTGGGGATTGACCGCAGTACTTAACATATTAGCCATGAGCAGAGCTCCACTTCCCCCATGAAAGTTCGAGACAGATGATGGTTAAGGCCAGTTTCACACATCCGGCATTTTGCCGGATCTGGCACACATACAGTACATTAATTAACAGTGGAAGCGCAACACCATGTGGTTGTGTGCTTCATACACCACCGCATTTGTCCGCATGGTGTCACGCTTCCACTGTAAATGAATGTACTGTACTGCATGTGTGCCGCATCCAGCGAAATGCTGAATGTGTGAAACTGGCCTAAGTAGCATAGTATCTGAGCCTGTGATAAAGATGGTGGCTACATAACATGACATACCAGTGTGTCACATATTGGAAAGGGGTTAAAATCGCCCCTCCCGCCCCCACCCTTTTTTAATTTAAAAAAAAAAAAAAATGGGACATAACACATTTCTAGAAATGCTTATTTATCTGTGAAGGTATTAAATACCCATACTAATGGGAATTCAACCACATAAAGAAGGAAAGATCAAAATGCCAGAATGCGTTTGTGTTTAGGTGACATAGCTGAATAGGCTGTCTTGTGTACATACGTGAGGAATCAGTATTTGGAACTACAGTATATTACTTGAATTGATCGTTTAGCACCATGTATTTTTTGTTTCTCTCAAGCTTCAGTTTTTTAGTTTGCGCTGAGCTGGTGGGTGGAGAGTGCCTTGCTTTTAATGTCTTCCATACACAAACATGGAAACGGTTTCCTACAGCATGAAGCTCACAGGAGCTTCAGCATGGATGATTACAAGTACTGAGCTCTGTGGCTGTACTAGAATAAACTTGCTAGAAGCTGCAGCACAATCTGCTGAGTTGCTTGTTTCTTCATTGTCATTATACCTAATGCTCCTTCGCTCTCCATGAAGGAATTTTAATAGCTGTAATTTTAAACCTTGGTAACCTTGCTTACATAGACCAACACTGATCTTAGCTTACTATTTTTTATTTTTTTTTGTCTTTTGAGTAAATGATGAGTTCAAGGGATGGGGTGCAGGGGGAAACTAACTATTCTGAAAGTTATACAGTGGAACCTCGCTTAACGAGAATTTCGCTTTAACAAGCAAAGCTTTCTGTAAATTTGTAACCCGCTTTACGAGAAAGCTTTGCTGTACGAGTGAAATCCTCACTGCACACACTTCCAGTTCCATACATCCACCGTGCTCTGACTGACCCGCACTTGCAGTCCACACAAACACGCGCGCGCGCACACACATACAGGATTATGCTCTCCTTACCTTCAGTTCCACCGCCAGTCTCATGATTCTTGTAGTTCCCGGGTACATCGCGGCGAACTACAAGTACCATGAGGCCGGCGGTGGAACGAAAGGTAAGGTGAGCATATAATCTGTACCTTCCGTTTCATCGCCGGTCTCCTGGATCCTGTAGTGCGCCACTCCACTCCAGGCATCGGCATCCATAGCGACGAAGCAGGAACTTCCTGGTTCCTGTCACCGCTGCTCAAGGCAGCGCGCTGGCCAATCAGAGGCAAGCGGCTCTGCCTTTGACGTCAGCGCTCTGGCAGGAAGTTCCGCCCTCGTCGTTATGGTTACCGATACATGGCCCACACCGGAGAACAGCAAGTCCCAGGAGACCGGGGATGGAACGGAAGGTAAGGTGAGTATATAATATGTGCTTGGGTAAGTTTGGGCATGTTTGGACATGAGTAGTGTGTATTACACATGATCCATCAAAAGGAATTGACAGGTGCCCCGCTCCTATCAAAATGTGTCAAGTTGTGCTGTAGCACACCCTTTATCTATCAAAGTGTATCAAAATATGTTCTCTTTTCTTGATTCGTGATATATTTATTGTATTTTGATAAATCTTGGTGGTGTAATTCACAATCTATAATATTAGTTCATAGGACTAATATTATAGAATGTGTATTACACTACAGCATACAATTAACATTTGATTGGGCATATTATATATATTGCCAATTATACTATTACCCGTCCGGTGCTATTAATTAGCTTTTATAAGTCCCCGAGTATAAGGTTATACTGTTTGTATAAAAGACAGACATTAATATTATCTACCATTATTCACACTGTGTATTTGGTTTTGATTGGGCATATTATGTATACGGCCAATTATACTATTACCCCATCCTTTGCTATTAATTAGCTTTTATAAGTCCCCGAGTAGAAAGTTATACTGTTTGCATAAAAGACCGACACATTAAAAGTTTAAATTCTTTATTGATCAAATGTCAATTGCAATCAGTAAATTACTGCATTACAATTAGAACTGTATTAAAACAGAACAATATAAAAGTATTACAAGCAACGGCATAATACATTATTTAAAAATATACAAATATATATTTTCTTTGTCGCCCCATTGGGAGACCCAGACAATTGGGTGTATAGCTATGCCTCCGGAGGCTGCACAAAGTATTACACTAAAAGTGTAAAGCCCCTCCCCTTCTGCCTATACACCCCCCGTGCTCCCACGGGCTCCTCAGTTTTTTGCTTTGTGCGAAGGAGGCAGACATGCACGCATAGCTCCACAGATTAGTCAGCAGCAGCTGCTGACTATGTCGGATGGAAGAAAAGAGGGCCCTTAACAGGGCCCCCAGCATGCTCCCTTCTCACCCCACTCTTGTCGGCGGTGTTGTTAAGGTTGAGGTATCCATTGCGGGTACGGAGGCTGGAGCCCACATGCTGTTTTCCTTCCCCATCCCATTTAGGGCTCTGGGTGAAGTGGGATCCTAATCGGTCTCCAGGCACTGAGACCGTGCTCCATCCACAGCCCCTGGGGATTCTGCTGGATAAGGAGCCGAGTATCGTCAGGGACATGGCCCTGCTACTCTGAGGTACTGTGTCCCCGTGGGGACCGTGCACAGAAACACTCCAGCATTGCTGGGTGTGTTAGTGCGCCGGGGACCGCGGCGCTGACCGCACTTGTGCCATCACACGCTGCAGCGTGGCTGGGTGTGTAGTGTATTGGGGACTACCGCGCTGACCGCCGCTGCCATTGTTATACATGCGGCGCGGCTGGGACTGTTAGTGCGCCGGGGACATCCGCGCCGACCGCCCTTATACGGCGGCTGCGCTTATAACTATAGTCCCCGGCTTCTGCGGCCTAGTCTCATTCTCTTCCCGCCCCCAGGCCTGCCAGTCAGGGGAAGGGCGGGACGCTGTACAGAATGTCAGCACTGAGGGCTGGAGCATGCTTTGCATACTCCACCCCCCTCACTGTGCACAGTGGGGCACCAGTTTCCCGCACTTTCTAGGGCACGCCCACGGCCCCCTCCTCTCCTCAGGACGCCGGCAGCCATTCCTGTCAGCTCTTCTGACGCTGGAGAGGGGAGACAAGCTCTGGGAGACCCAGGCAGGGATTCTGGTGGCCACACAACCGCTTTGAGCGGCCGGTAAGCAGCACCTCAGGTGCTGGCCCCACTTGTGCAGAAGTGTACTTATAGATTATATGATTATAGGCTATACTTTACACTGTATAGTGCACGGTTGATTTTTGGCTATATACCCTCCTGGGTTGCTCAGGGGAGACAACAGCATGGCGCCCACAAGAAGCAGGGGTGCCAAAACACAGGCTTACTATGCTGCCTGCGCCGCATGTACGGCTTCACTACCGGCAGGTTCCACTGACCCTCATTGTGTGCACTGCTCGGCCCCTGTGGCACTTACTCAGCCGGAGCCTCTGCTAAGGGTGGCCCAGGGGGAACCACCTGCTAACACTGTCCAGGTGACAGGGACGGAGTTTACAGTTTTTACTGAAAGGCTTTCTGAGACTATGGCTAAGATACTAGAAGCTTTGCAGTCCAGACCGGTATCTCAGACCATGGGCACTGTGGAATCATTGCCCCCTGGTTCCCCTCAGTTGGAACAACCATGTCCTCCCGGGGTGTCTCATAGATCCCAGGGTGAGGTCTCTGACACGGACCGCAGTCCCAGACCGCCTAAGCGAGCTCGCTGGGAAATTCCCTCGACATCATCATTGTTCAGGGTCTCAGCGGGAGGACTCTCTGTATGATGAAGCGGAGGTAGCTGATCAGGATTCTGATCCTGAGGCCGCTCTCAACCTTGATACTCCTGATGGGGACGCCATAGTGAATGATCTTATCGCGTCCATAAATCAAATGTTGGATATTTCTCCCTCAGCTCCTCCAGTAGAGGAGTCAGCTTCTCAGCAGGAGAAATTCCGTTTCAGGTTCCCCAAGCGTACAACGAGTATGTTTCTGGACCACTCTGACTTCAGAGAGGCAGTCCAGAAACACCGGGCTTGTCCAGATAAGCGTTTTTCTAAGCGCCTTAAGGATACACGTTATCCCTTCCCCCCTGACGTGGTCAAGGGCTGGACTCAGTGTCCCAAGGTGGATCCTCCAATCTCCAGACTGGCGGCTAGATCCATAGTTGCAGTTGAAGATGGGGCTTCACTCAAGGATGCCACTGACAGAGAGATGGAGCTCTGGTTGAAAACCATCTATGAAGCTATCGGCGCGTCTTTTGCTCCAGCATTCGCAGCCGTATGGGCACTCCAAGCTATCTCAGCGGGTCAAGCGCAAATTGACGCACTCACACGTACGTCTGCGCCGCAAGTGGCTTCCATAACATCTCAAACGTCGGCATTTGCGTCCTACGCTATTAATGCTGTCCTGGACTCTGCGAGCCGTACGGCGGTTGCAGCCGACAATTCGGTGGCAATACGCAGGGCCTTGTGGCTACGGGAATGGAAGGCAGATTCGGCTTCCAAAAAGTGCTTAACCGGTTTGCCATTTTCTGGCGACCGTTTGTTTGGTGAGAGATTGGATGAAATCATCAAGCAATCCAAGGGAAAGGAAGCATCCTTACCCCAGGCCAAACCAAACTTACCCCAACAGAGGAGGGGACAGTCGAGGTTTCGGTCCTTTCGGGGTGCGGGCAGGTCCCAATTCTCCTCGTCCAAAAGGCCTCAGAAGGATCAGAGGAACTCCGATTCATGGCGGTCTAAATCACGCCCTAAAAAGACCGCCGGAGGTGCCGCTACCAAGGCGGCTTCCTCATGACTTACGGCCGCTTCACACCGCATCCTCGGTCGGTGGCAGGCTCTCCCGCTTTTGCGACACCTGGCTGCCACAGGTAAAAGACCGTTGGGTGAGAGACATTCTGTCTCACGGTTACAGGATAGAGTTCAGCTCTCATCCTCCGACTCGATTCTTCAGGACATCTCCGCCTCCCGAGCGAGCCGATGCTCTTCTGCAGGCGCTGGGCACTCTGAAGGCAGAAGGAGTGGTGGTCCCTGTTCCTCTTCAGCAACACGGTCACGGTTTTTACTCCAACCTGTTTGTGGTTCCAAAGAAGGACGGGTCTTTCCGTCCTGTCCTGGACCTAAAACTGCTCAACAAACACGTAAAGACCAGGCGGTTCCGGATGGAATCCCTCCGCTCCGTCATCGCCTCAATGTCTCAAGGAGATTTCCTTGCATCGATCGATATCAAAGATGCTTATCTCCACGTTCCGATTGCTCCAGAGCATCAGCGCTTTCTGCGCTTCGCCATAGGAGACGAACACCTTCAGTTCGTGGCACTGCCGTTCGGCCTGGCGACAGCCCCACGGGTTTTCACCAAGGTCATGGCTACAGTAGTCGCGGTCCTCCACTCTCATGGTCACTCGGTGATCCCTTAGACGATCTGCTGGTCAAGGCTCCCTCTCGAGGCATGCCAGCACAGCCTCACCGCTACTCTGGAGACTCCAGAGTTTCGGGTGGATCATCAATTTTCCAAAGTCAAATCTGACACCGGCCCAATCGCTGACATATCTTGGCATGGAGTTTCATACCCTCTCCGCGATAGTGAAGCTTCCGCTGAACAAGCAGCGTTCACTACAGACGGGGGTGCAATCTCTCCTTCAAGGTCAGTCACACCCCTTGAGGCGCCTCATGCACTTCCTGGGGAAGATGGTGGCAGCAATGGAGGCAGTTCCTTTCGCGCAGTTTCACCTGCGTCCTCTTCAATGGGACATCCTACGCAAATGGGACAGGAAGCCGACGTCCCTCGACAGGAACGTCTCCCTCTCTCAGGCAACCAAAGCTTCCCTTCGGTGGTGGCTTCTTCCCACTTCATTATCGAAGGGGAAATCCTTCCTACCCCCATCCTGGGCGGTGGTCACGACGGACGCGAGTCTGTCAGGGTGGGGAGCAGTCTTTCTCCACAGGGCTCAGGGTACGTGGACCCAGCAAGAGTCCTCACTTCAGATCAATGTTCTGGAGATCAGGGCAGTGTATCTTGCCCTGAAAGCGTTCCAGCAGTGGCTGGAAGGCAAGCAGATCCGAATTCAGTCGGACAACTCCACAGCGGTGGCTTACATCAACCACCAAGGAGGAACACGCAGTCGGCAAGCCTTCCAGGAAGTCCGGCGGATTTTGATGTGGGTGGAAGCCACGGCCTCCACCATCTCCGCAGTTCACATCCCAGGCGTGGAAAACTGGGAAGCAGATTTTCTCAGTCACCAGGCCATGGACGCAGGGGAATGGTCCCTTCACCCGGACGTGTTTCAGGAGATCTGTTGCCGCTGGGGGATGCCGGACGTCGACCTAATGGCGTCCCGGCACAACAACAAGGTCACGGCATTCATGGCACGTTCTCACGATCACAGAGCTCTGGCGGCAGACGCCTTAGTTCAAGATTGGTCGCAGTTTCAACTCCCTTATGTGTTTCCTCCGCTGGCACTGTTGCCCAGAGTGTTACGCAAGATCAGGGCCGACTGCCGCCGCGCCATCCTCGTCGCTCCAGACTGGCCGAGGAGGTCGTGGTACCCAGATCTGTGGCATCTCACGGTCGGCCAACCGTGGGCACTACCAGACCGACCAGACTTGCTGTCTCAAGGGCCGTTTTTCCATCTGAATTCTGCGGCCCTCAACCTGACTGTGTGGCCATTGAGTCCTGGATCTTAGCGTCTTCAGGATTATCCCAGGAGGTCATTGCCACTATGAGACAGGCTAGGAAACCAACGTCCGCCAAGATCTACCACAGGACGTGGAAAATATTCCTGTCGTGGTGCTCTGCTCGGGGTTTTTCTCCCTGGCCATTTGCCTTGCCCACTTTCCTGTCCTTTCTTCAGTCCGGATTGGAAAAGGGTTTGTCACTCGGCTCCCTTAAGGGACAAGTCTCTGCGCTCTGTGTTTTTTCAGAAGCGCCTGGCCAGACTTCCACAGGTACGCACGTTCCTGCAGGGGGTTTGTCACATCGTTCCTCCTTACAAACGTCCGTTGGAACCCTGGGATCTGAACAGGGTGCTGATGGTTCTTCAGAAACCATCGTTCGAGCCGATGAGGGATATTTCTCTCGCACGCCTTTCGCAGAAAGTGGTTTTCCTAGTAGCAGTCAATTCACTTCGGAGAGTGTCTGAGCTGGCAGCTCTGTCATGCAAAGCCCCCTTCCTGGTGTTTCACCAGGACAAGGTGGTTCTGCGTCCGGTTCCGGAATTTCTCCCTAAGGTGGTATCCCCCTTTCATCTCAATCAGGATATCTCCTTACCCTCTTTTTGTCCTCATCCAGTTCACCAATGTGAAAAGGATTTGCACTTGTTAGATCTGGTGAGAGCACTCAGATTCTACATTTCTCGTACGGCACCTCTGCGCCGCTCGGATGCACTCTTTGTCCTTGTCGCTGGCCAGCGTAAAGGGTCACAGGCTTCCAAATCAACCCTGGCTCGGTGGATCAAGGAACCAATTCTCGAAGCTTACCGTTCTGCTGGGCTTCCGGTTCCCTCAGGGCTGAAGGCCCATTCTACCAGAGCCGTGGGTGCGTCCTGGGCTTTGAGGCACCAGGCTACGGCTCAGCAGGTGTGTCAGGCGGCTACCTGGTCGAGCCTGCACACTTTCACGAAACACTATCAGGTGCATACCTATGCTTCGGCAGATGCCAGCCTAGGTAGGCGAATCCTTCAGGCGGCGGTTGCCCACCTGTAGGACGGAGCCGTTACGGCTCTATTATGAGGTATTATTTACCCACCCAGGGACTGCTTTTGGACGTCCCAATTGTCTGGGTCTCCCAATGGAGCGACAAAGAAGAAGGGAATTTTGTTTACTTACCGTAAATTCCTTTTCTTCTAGCTCCAATTGGGAGACCCAGCACCCGCCCCTGTTTTTTTGTGTACACATGTTGTTCATGTTGAATGGTTTCAGTTCTCCGATATTCCTTCGGATTGAATTTGCTTTAAACCAGTTTACAATTTTTTTCCTCCTTCTTGCTTTTGCACCAAAACTGAGGAGCCCGTGGGAGCACGGGGGGTGTATAGGCAGAAGGGGAGGGGCTTTACACTTTTAGTGTAATACTTTGTGCGGCCTCCGGAGGCATAGCTATACACCCAATTGTCTGGGTCTCCCAATTGGAGCTAGAAGAAAAGGAATTTACGGTAAGTAAACAAAATTCCCTTCAATTCTCTTACATAATAATTTAGTACATTACAATTCAGCATTCTGACTGTTACATTGTGAGCCACATTGATTGTAGTATCAGGAGAGTCCTTTTTTTAGGCATCAAACTTGCTTGTGTGATACCTAATGGAGAATGTAAAGATTGAATTGGTCGGCGGGGTGTAGATAGAGTCGGAGGTTTAGATACACCACTAGCTTCATTGATAGAGCGGTTTTAGACGGATTAAAATTGCCTAAGTAGTGGGATTACCCACAATGGTAGACGGTATATTTAACTCTGCCATTGCCTGCATAAACGTATTCCATCCCTGGGGTAAATTTCTGTTAGTCAAGGAATGACTCTGTGTTGTATTACGTACTAAATCCAACATGTTGGATCCAGGTATTACAGATCCTTTGAAAATAAACTCGCTTTTATCATTCCATGTTGCAATATTTTTGTTCTGCAGCAGTCTGTTTAGTAAAAATTCAGCATTCTTTTTATATCGCTGGTTTACATGACTTACAATTTCAATGACAGTTTTGTTTTCATCAGGGTCTGGATTTGACATTTGCCGATGATCAGGCTCAGGAGTGTTAATGATCTTTAAAGTTGATAGTTCCATCGCATCATGTTTAGCATGAACCAAGTATCTCTCTAGTACCTCACTACATTTTTTAATTTTCACGTCGTCCGGTATGTCAGTCCGGTATGTCAGACATCTTTACAACACTGCGTACACAGCATAGAATGTCTGATTTATTGTAAAATTCACTTTTTAGAAGTATTTTTCTTTTGAATATACACAGCTGGCAAAGCTGGTGGAAACAAGCCTATCCTTAAGCGCAGATCCTCAGGGGTATTGGCTCTTAAGTCTAACAGCAAATACCCATAAGGCTCCCGTGTGGCGTCCTCAAAAGCTTCTAAGAAGAAGCGTGTTTTTCCGGGGTACATTTGGCGAGCTAAAGTTACAATTTGTAATTTATCTCGAGGGTTATTTAAAAAGTACCATGTACTTTGTTCAAATTTATCGTGCGACTTTTCTTACCCTGACAAAATATTTTTTGTACCAGGTAGAAAATGCTGAGGTTTCTGTGGTGTACATACTTGGCAAATGCTTTTTCTATCTCACAATTATCACTAGCACTCTCCATGAGGTCATCAACAATAGTCAAATTTACCTTTGTCAGGCGGGAATAAATTATCTACGAATGTATGCGGCAGACCCTCCACAAATCTGATATTGGGAAAAGAGAGAAATTTCGTCATATAATTTTTGCCAGCACGAATAAAACCAAACAATATTATCTGGTTTGTGCGAAAAATGAGTATCAATATTCTGTAATAACTGTTTTACAAAATAACTTTTTCCAGAATTAGACGGCCCAGCTAGAATACATGAGAATGGGTGCTGCAGTCTTGGGTCCATCTTGAGCCACAACTAATAGACAATGTTACCACCCTACCCCTTTGGCTAACAGCCGCCGCTTTGTGTAAACACACTTTTGTGTTTTGCGCAATGGCCTTGTCTCAATGTCCCAGTACTTTTTATTTCTCACAATACCCGGTTGTTCAATGATAATTTGTCTGTGTTTCTGAGTCAGAATTACGCTGGTAGTCCAGAACTAGATCTTTTAGACTGTTGAAATTAATAGACTGTGTGTTAGCAACATTTAGTGTTATACCCTTCACTTTTAAGACCGTTTTACCAGTGTTGAATTTGTAGCCGTAGGTTTTTGGTCCTGCAGATACAAATTCAGTGATGTACAGTGCCTACAAGTAGTATTCAACCCTCTGCAGATTTAGCTGGTTTACACATTCGGAATTAACTTGGCATTGTGACATTTGGACTGTAGATCAGCCTGGAAGTGTGAAATGCACTGCAGCAAAAAAGAATGTTATTTCTTTTTTTAAATTGTGAAAAGTTTATTCAGAGGGTCATTTATTATTCAACCCCTCAAACCACAAGAATTCTGTTTGGTTCCCCTAAAGTATTAAGAAGTATTTCAGGCACAAAGAACAATGAGCTTCACATGTTTGGATTAATTATCTCTTTTTCCAGCCTTTTCTGACTAATTAAGACCCTCCCCAAACTTGTGAACAGCACTCATACTTGGTCAACATGGGAAAGACAAAAGGAGCATTCCAAGGCCATCAGAGACAAGATCGTGGAGGGTCACAAGGCTGGAAAGGGGTACAAAACCCTTTCCAAGGAGTTGGGCCTACCTGTCTCCACTGTTGGGAGCATCATCCGGAAGTGGAAGGCTTATGGAACTACTGTTAGCCTTCCACGGCCTGGACAGCCTTTCAAAGTTTCCACCCGTGCCGAGGCCAGGCTTGTCCGAAGAGTCAAGGCTAACCCAAGGACAACAAGGAAGGAGCTCCAGGAAGATCTCATGGCAGTGGGGACATTGGTTTCAGTCAATACCATAAGTAACGTACTCCACCGCAATGGTCTCCGTTCCAGACTCCGTTCCAGACGAGCCCGTAAGGTACCTTTTACTTTCAAAGCGTCATGTCAAGGCTCGTCTACAGTTTGCCCATGATCACTTGGAGGACTCTGAGACAGACTGGTTCAAGGTTCTCTGGTCTGATGAGACCAAGATCGAGATCTTTGGTGCCAACCACACACGTGACGTTTGGAGACTGGATAGCACTGCATACGACCCCAAGAATACCATCCCTACAGTCAAGCATGGTGGTGGCAGCATCATGCTGTGGGGCTGTTTCTCAGCCAAGAGGCCTGGCCATCTGGTCCGCATCCATGGGAAGTTGGATAGCACAGCCTATCTGGAGATTTTGGCAAAGAATCTCCGCTCCTCCATCAAGGATCTTAAGATGGGTCGTCATTTCATCTTCCAACAAGACAACAACCCAAAGCACACAGCCAAGAAAACCAAGGCCTGGTTCAAGAGGGAAAAAATCAAGGTGTTGCAGTGGCCTAGTCAGTCTCCTGACCTTAACCCAATTGAAAACTTGTGGAAGGAGCTCAAGATTAAAGTCCACATGAGACACCCAAAGAACCTAGATAACTTGGAGAAGATCTGCATGGAGGAGTGGACCAAGATAACTCCAGAGACCTGTGCCGGCCTGATCAGGTCTTATAAAAGACGATTATTATTAGCTGTAATTGCAAACCAGGGTTATTCCACAAAATATTAAACCTAGGGGTTGAATAATAATTGACCCACACTTTTATGTTGAAAATTTATTAAAATTTAACTGAGCAACATAACTTGTTGATTTGTAAGATTTATGCATCTGTTAATAAATCCTGCTCTTGTTTGAAGTTTGCAGGCTCTAACTTATGTGCATCTTATCAAACCTGCTAAATCTGCAGGGGGTTGAATACTACTTCTAGGCACTGTACGTGTCATCAGGTATCTCACTGGTCAATTCCCCAGGTAATCACCTAAAGTCGGGTTCCACTCACCAGCTTTCTGCACAAAAATTACTGAATCGGTGTCATAATAAAGACATCTTTCCTACAACCTGTCCAGTAGAGAATACAGCTCTAGTCGGGCATACGCCGTTGTAAAACAGGTGATAAAAATGTTTTTGTTGACTGTGTGGTGTCCTTTTACATATTTCCAATTGATGGTGGCTGTTTCATCATCAATAAAATGAACCATTGAGATGTCATAGTACAGTAGAAACACACGCTGAAAAAGCTCATCAGGATCACGAACAATGCTGGTACATGGTAAATTAGATCTCTGTGCAAACTTGCCCCATAAAGAATTTAAGAACAATTTAGAGATCTGTCTCTTAGCCGGATTCACCCCTATATTTTCAGGGCGTAATTGCACACCTTCTCTCTCTAGAAAGGAGTCAATGTATTGCTGTTTCTTTGCATAATCAGTGCACCAGCTGGGATAGCCGGAAGCCTCCTGCTTATCCCTAAGATGTAATGGGGCAAACAAATCATCACTGGTTTCAGGAAAATGCCAGATTTCATAGATGTGCGCTATCCTATACCCTTTTTCTATGGCCATCTCAAGTTCTATAGTGCACCATGTACCAGTCAGCGATCGCTCCTCATCGGTATGCCCCCAAACCTCTGTGAATTTACAGCGCATGTGTGGCAAAGAATAAACATTAATTTTTTATTGAGTTTTAGCGGCAAAACAGGAAAAAATAAATCTCTTGGAGGGTAGACCTTGACTTTGGCAATACCAAAGTATTTTTTAATGAACCCAAAATTCTCGTAGATAATGTGCGGATGACCTACAGGGTATGTTTTAGTTGGTTTACAAAAGGGTACAGACTTGTGAAATAGTAATGTAATGTCTCCCCATCTTTCAGACTGTGATAGAGTTTAATGGCATTAGTCCGACCCCCATAAAGCGCATCGCGGGGGTCTAAAGGTGTAGGGAAATCCATTTGGTGAAGAAATGTTTGAAGGTGAAAAAATCGACCTAATAAGGCAAGTCTTCTCTGCTCAGCCACCACAACCCCTTCATGTAGCTGACCACTGCCCCTCTCCCATAAACTTCCTCCCCACCATCACCGAAGGAGAGCTTGCACGTCTTCTCTCAAAAGCGCACCTCACCACCTGCGCACTTGACCCCATGCCATCCCACCTCCTTCCCAACCTCACCACCATCCTTACTCCAGCCTTAACCCACCTCTTCAACCTATCTTTAACGACTGGAACCTTCCCCTCTGCCTTTAAACATGCAACAGTCACACCTATCCTAAAGAAACCTTCCCTCGATCCAACCTCTACTACCAGCTATCGCCCCATATCACTACTCCCACTTGCCTCAAAACTCCTGGAACAGCATGTCCATGCTGAACTTTCCTCCCACCTCTCCTCTAACGCTCTCTTTGACAACCTACAGTCCGGCTTCCGTCCACATCACTCTACCGAAACTGCCCTGACTAAAATCACAAATGACTTGCTTACTGCCAAAGCGAACAAGCACTTCTCTATACTCCTACTCCTAGACCTGTCCTCAGCCTTCGATACCGTTGACCACTCCCTCCTATTACAGACCCTCTCTTCCCTTGGTGTCAGAGATCTTGCCCTCTCTTGGATCTCTTCATACCTCTCAAATCGCACTTTCAGTGTCTCCCACTCTCACACAACCTCTTCATCCCACCATCTCTCTGTTGGCGTCCCTCAAGGCTCTGTCCTAGGACCCCTACTTTTCTCTATCTACACACTTGGCCTAGGACAACTCATAAAGTCCCATGGCTTCCAATACCACCTATATGCCGACGACACCCAGATCTACCTCTCTGGCCCAGATGCCACATCTCTGCTGTCCAAAATCCCTAAATGTCTATCTGCTATATCCTCCTTCTTCTCCTCTCGCTTCCTAAAGCTCAATGTGGCCAAAACTGAACTAATCATCTTTCCTCCGTCTCACCTACACTCTCCACCTGATCTATCTATTACAATAAATAACACCACGCTCTCGCCAGTACCCAAAGTTCGCTGCCTCGGAGTGACCTTTGACTCTGCCTTATCCTTCATACCACACATCCAGTCCCTCACCACCTCCTGCCGTCTTCAACTCAAAAATATTTCCAGAATCCGCCCTTTCCTCAATTTGCAATCTACTAAAATGCTAGTGCATGCCCTCATAATCTCCCGCCTCGACTACTGTAACATCCTCCTCTGTGGCCTCCCTGCCAACACGCTCGCCCCTCTCCAGTCCATCCTTAACTCTGCTGCCCGACTTATCCACCTCTCTCCTCAATACCACCCCGCTTCTCCCCTCTGCATGTCCCTCCACTGGCTTCCAATCTTCCACCGTATCCAATTCAAACTTCTAACACTGACCTACAAAGCTGTGCATAATCTTTCCCCTCCGTACATCTCCGAACTACTCTCCCACTACACTCCAACACGTCACCTCCGGTCCTCCCAAGATCTCCTCCTCTCCTCCTCTCTCATTCGCTCCTCACGCAACCGACTCCAAGACTTCTCCCGAGCATCCCCAGTCTCCTGGAACTCGCTGCCTCAACACGTCAGACTATCCCCTACCCTTGCAAACTTCAAACGGAACCTGAAAACTCATCTGTTCAGAAATGCCTACAATCTACAATGAACTCGCTGCCGCCCGACCACCGTGCGGAGCTGCCGCCCGACCACCGTGCGGAGCTGCCGCCCGACCACCGTGCGGAGCCGCCGCCTGACCTACACCCCACCTATTGTCTCCTCCCCATAATCCTATAGAATGTAAGCCCGCAAGGGTAGGGCCCTCTTCCCTCTGTACTAGTCTGTCTACTGTAACTTGTATACGTATTTTGTATGTAACCCCCTTCTCATGTACAGCACCATGGAATTAATGGTGCTCTATAAATAAATAATAATAATAAAATAAGGTTAGAATCTTTTTCAACCATTTCATTCCACTCATGTTCCCACATCAATCTCAGTGTGTACCCACAGCACTGCAAGTAACGCTTTTTAGCTAGAAAGGCGTAATATAATTGACCGTACGATGTGTTTGTGACCGTGTTGGTATCATTTTCATTATAACACACAGGGCAGCCGTGGTAAAAACATCCCTGAAATTCAAAGGCTATGCGTTGATTGTTAACATAGGCATAGCCGTCTAAAAAATATTTACTGACTTGTTTTTCACCACCTCTCAAAGCATGCTGAATGGTAATGTTCTCTGTGTGTGCTACAAACATGAGCCACTGTATAGCGGGGGAAGAGAAACGCTTTTTTGTTTTGTGATAATTATCACCGGGTAAAATGGCCATGGTATGTTTAGGAAGAAATTTAAACCTGTACATTGACATGCATACAGATGCCAAGGTGATGAGTTGGAAAGGATCAATGCATCTGGACACTTCAATTTTTTTCTTTTCTCGTTTACAGTATATTTTAACTTTTTTTTTCTCGTCATGTCCCTAACACGTTCCCTATAGAGTACACACTAGCGCCTCAGAATCTCAACATCTTGCTTGCAATAAGATTTTAGTTCCGTCTTAAAGTCAGAAGTGGTGTTTGTGTGGCCCTCATACCATTCTATAAATTCAGTTTTCTCACTAGCTGTCATACTCCACACCGTAATATTTTACAGGTGGTAGGGGACCCACAGTTTTGATTTTCCTTGGTGTTAAAAAAGTGTGGAAAATGTCCTTTTGAGTCTGAAAACCCAATAGCCTGCGGTAGTTTACTAAGCTTCATGGGAATGAAATTGAGCGAGTCTATGAATCTTATACCCAAATCAGGCAGCATAACACACAAGAGACGACCACCTTGGGCTATCAGCTTCACTTGTAGTTTTTCAGATATCAGCTCCTTAACAATAAAGTATGCGTCATATCTGCCGGCATTGTGCGCTATACACGTATAGCCTGAAAATTTACCGCTCGTTAGAAACTGAACAAAGTCATGAGTGCATGTTTTACCTTCAAACTCCCAGGAAGGGTGACCATACAGCGTTGTTGCATAAATGTAATTTGGGATGTGCGTACCGGTCTCCTGCATGCATTCAATGTCATAAAACATATATCGATCTGTCTCGCCCTTTGGTACATACGGCCGCATGTAGTAAAGATGAGCATCAAATTTATTTAGACGAATGCCACAAACACTGCAGCGCAATCCTCTACATTTATGCTCGGTCTATTTCTGGGCACAAAATGGTGACATTCATCACAGAATGTTTTAAGTCTGCAAAAAGTTGGATTAACTGCAGCTAGTTGTGTGTGTTGGTCTAAGCACTCGCTTGAGCGAGAATACAGCCGACAGCTAGGACACCGGGGTTGTTCTACACCAGGGCTCTCCACACAACCCTCTCTTTGACAAGCTTTACAAAAATACTGACAAGAATGGTTATACTTGTGCTGATACATTGAGTTTCACCTCTCACAAAAGTAAGATTCGCCGATAAAGCCTTTCATATTCTTTATACCATAGTAGTGATTATCATGATGCAGTATGAAAACGGTTTTGGCACCAGATGAATTACCTGTGTCACAGTAACGCCAATCACCCTGGCTATAATACAGCACTTTCATGTGGACGTTCAGATGTTTTTCAAAACTCGCAATATCACTAAAGCTTACTAGGTGATTCTCAGGGATACTTAGCGCTGCTTGTACGGCTTTAGCATGAATCAGTAAAATTGTATCACCAACATCACTGTCAGCAATCAATGCGCACACACTAGCGGCAAAGCACAGATTTGTGTTGTAATTGTTCAAGTCGTACAGCCAGTGTCTCCTTTGTTTAAGTATTTGGGTGCTTGCTATGGATTTTAAACGGCGTTTCACGCCACCTCTTCTGTTTTTAATTATTGTTACGACTAATTTCAGGGTGTTGGATGCTATGCATTCTGCATTACTTTGCAGTGTGCAAGCAACAGAATTTAAAAAGGATACAGAGCTAAAATTCTCACGACTTTGTTTTGTAGTAAAAAAAGAGAATTTTGTTTACTTACCGTAAATTCTTTTTCTTATAGTTCTGTCTTGGGAGACCCAGACCTTGGGTGTTTAGCTTCTGCCTCCGGAGGACACACAAAGTACTACACCTAAAAGTGTAGCTCCTCCCTCTGAGCTTATACACCCCCTGGTGAGCAGTCACAGCCAGTTTAGTGCAAAAGCTGAAGGAGAATAGCCACTCACAAGTAGAACAGAGCAAGAACCGGAACAACCGGAGACTCTGTCCACGACAACAGCCGGTAAAAACACGCGGAACAAGGAAATTGCCAACAGGCAACAGGGAGGGTGCTGGGTCTCCCAAGACGGAACTATAAGAAAAAGAATTTACGGTAAGTAAACAAAATTCTTTTTCTTTATCGTTCCTTTGGGAGACCCAGACCTTGGGACGTTCCAAAGCAGTCCCTGGGTGGGAATAAACAGAAAAACTAAGAAGTAGGCAGAACCTAACTTCACAAATGGGCGACAGCAGCCTGAAGGATGCGTCTGCCCAAGCTCGCATCTGCCGAAGCAAGAGCATGCACTTTGTAGTGCTTCCAGAAGGTATGCAGGCTAGTCCAAGTGGCAGCCTGACAGACTTGTTGAGCCGTAGCCTGGTGCCTAAAAGCCCAAGAGGCACCGACAGCTCTGGTCGAGTGTGCTTTGATCCCCGGCGGGGGAGGCACCTGAGTACTCTGTTAGGCGTCCGAAATGGTCGACCTAATCCAACGGGCTAAGGTCGGCTTAGAAGCAGGAAGGCCTTTGCGCCAACCTGTGGTTAGCACAAAAAGAGAGGTGCACCGCCTAAGCGCAGCGGTGCGAGACACAGATCCGGAGAGCACGCACCGGATCTAGAGTATGCAGCGCTTTTTCAAAGCGATGAACAGGGGCCGGACAGAAGGAAGGTAAGGTAATGTCCTGGTTAAGGTGGAAGGGAGAGACCACCTTAGGAAGAAAGTCCGGAGTTGGATGGAGAACCACCTTGTCTTGATGAAAAAACAAAAAAGGTGACTCCGAGGAGAGCACAGCCAAATCAGAGACTCTCCTGAGGGAAGTTATGGCAACCAGAAAGGCCACTTTCTGTGAAAGCCGATACAAAGAAACATCCCTAAGAGGCTCGAAGGGGGGTTTCTGCAAGACCGTGAGAACCAAGTTAAGGTCCCAGGGATCCAAAGGCCGCCGGTAAGGTGGAATGATGTGAGACGCGCCTTGCATGAAGGTGCAGACCTGAGACAGCCGAGCGAGACGCCGCTGGAATAAAACTGACAGAGCTGAAACTTGTCCCTTGAGAGAGTTGAGGGACAGTCCTAGCCGCAGACCGGACTGTAGAAAAGACAGAAGGGTTGGTAAGGAGAATTGCCAAGGAGGATGGCCGTTAGAGCGACACCAGGACAGGAAAATTTTCCAAGTCCTGTGATAGATCTTAGCAGAGGAAGACTTGCGGGCCAGAGTCATAGTGGAGATGACTTCAGGGGGGATACCAGAAGCCGTCAAAATCCAGGACTCAAGAGCCACGCCGTCAATTTGAGGGCCGCAGAATTCGGGCGGAAAAACGGACCTTGCGAGAGTAGGTCTGGACGGTCCGGGAGATGCCACGGCATGTCTATGGACAGTTGGAGCAGATCCGGATACCAAGCTCGCCTGGGCCAGTCCGGTGCAATGAGGATGACTCGACGACCCTCCATTCTGATCTTGCGCAGGACTCTGGGCAAGAGAGCTAGAGGGGGAAACACGTAGGATAGACGAAACTGGGACCAGTCCTGAACCAGAGCGTCCGCGGCGAAGGCCTGAGGATCGTGGGAGCGAGCCACGTAAACTGGGACTTTGTTGTTGTGACGGGATGCCATGAGGTCCACGTCCGGAGTGCCCCACCTGCGGCAGATCGACTGAAATACTGCCGGATGCAGGGACCACTCGCCAGCGTCCACGCTTTGACGGCTGAGATAATCTGCCTCCCAGTTGTCCATGCCTGGGATGTGGACTGCGGATATAGTGGACCTGGAGTCCTCCGCCCATTGAAGAATGCGGTGAACCTCCATCATTGCCAGTCGGCTGCGTGTCCCGCCTTGATGGTTGATGTAGGCAACCGCTGTCGCGTTGTCTGACTGGACTCGAATGTGCCTGCCCGCCAGTAGGCGGTGAAATGCTAGGAGAGCTAGAAGCACGACTCTGGTTTCCAGCACATTGATTGAAAGGGCTGACTCGGACGGAGTCCAAGTGCCCTGTGCTCTGTGGTGAAGACATACCGCTCCCCAGCCGGATAGACTGGCATCCGTGGTGAGAATCACCCAGGACGGGGCCAGGAAGGAGCGCCCTTGGGACAGGGAGAGGGGCCGAAGCCACCACTGAAGGGAGCTCTTGGTCCGTGGCGACAAAGCCACTAACCTTTGTAAGGAGGAAGGCCGCTTGTCCCAACAGCGGAGAATGTCCAGCTGCAGGGGGCGCAGATGGAACTGGGCAAAGGGGACGGCCTCTATGGACGCCACCATTTGACCCAGCACCTGCATCAGACGCCTGAGGGAATAACGGCGGGACCTCAGGAGAGAACGCACCGCCAACTGGACAGCTGGACATTGACAGCTGTTTGCTTAAGGGCAACTTCACAAGTGCCGGCAAAGTCTCGAACTGCATCCCTAGGTACGTGAGACTCTGGGTCGAAGTCAGAGTGGATTTGGGAAGATTGACAAGCCACCCGAATTGGGCTAGAGTGGCGAGAGTGAGCGAGACACTCCGCTGACAGTCTGCGCTGGATGGAGCCTTGACTAGAAGGTCGTCCAGGTAAGGGAGCACTGCCAATTCCTGGAGGTGCAGAACCGCAATCACTGCTGCCATGACCTTGGTGAATACCTGAGGGGCCGTGGCTAACCCGAAGGGGAGAGCCACGAATTGGAAATGATCTTCTCCTATTGCAAAGCGTAGCCAACGCTGGTGTGAAACTGCAATTGGCACATGTAGATAGGCATCTCTGATGTCGATGGACGCTAGGAAATCCCCTTGGGTCATTGAGGCAATGACTGATCGCAGAGACTCCATGCGAAAGCGCCGCACCCGAACATGCTTGTTGAGAAGCTTGAGATCCAGGATGGGTCGGAAGGTACCGTCCTTCTTGGGAACTAGGAAGAGGTTTGAGTAAAAACCTCTGAACCGTTCCCGGGCGGGAACTGGAACAATTACCCAGTTGGCCTGCAAGACTGCCACGGCCTGTGAGAAGGCGGCGGCCTTGGAGCAGGGGGGAGTTGAGAGAAAAAAATCTGTTTGGCGGGCTGGAAGAGAATTCTATCCTGTAGCCGTGCGAGATGATATCTCTCACCCACTGATCGGAGACGTGTTGGAACCAAGCGTCGCCAAAGTGGGAGAGCCTGCCACCGACTAAGGACGTTGCTGGAACGGGCAGAGAGTCATGAGGAGGCTGCCTTAGTGGAAGGACCTCCTGCGGTCTTCTGCGGACGCGGTTTTGAGCGCCAGTTGGATTTCTGATCCTTGGCTGAGTTAGCGGACGAGGCGGAGGGCTTAGAGGACGACCAGTTGGAGGAACGAAAGGAGCGAAACCTCGACTGCATCCTACCCTGGGCAGGTTTCCTGGTCTTGGTTTGTGGCATGGAAGTGCTCTTCCCGCCAGTAGCTTCTTTAATAATTTCATCCAGCTGTTCACCGAACAGCCGGGAACCAGCAAAAGGAAGCCCGGCAAGGTACTTCTTTGAAGAGGCATCTGCCTTCCACTCTCGAAGCCACAAGACCCTGCGGATAACGAGGGAATTAGCCGAAGCCACCGCAGTGCGGTGAGAAGCCTCTAGGATGGCAGACATGGCATAAGAAGAAAAAGCTGAAGCTTGAGAAGTTAGGGCAACCATCTCGGGCATAGATTCTCTGGTGAGGGAATGCATCTCCTCTAGGGAAGCCGAGATGGCTTTGAGGACCCACACTGCTGCAAAAGTTGGGGAAAACGAGGCCCCTGCCGCCTCATACACGGATTTGGCCAGAAGGTCAATCTGACGGTCAGTGGCATCCCTAAGGGAAGTGCCATCAGCCACCGACACAACGGTCCTGGCTGAGAGCCTAGACACCGGAGGGTCTACCTTTGGGGAGTGAGCCCACTCCTTGACCACCTTAGGTGGAAAGGGAAAACGGTCATCAGAACCACGCTTTGGCAAGCGTTTGTCAGGACAGGCCCTGGGTTTGGTCACAGCGGTCTGAAAACTGGAGTGGTTAAAGAACACACTCTTTACTCTTAGGCGAGGTAAACTGGTGCTTTTCTGCCATAGAGGGTTGCTCCTCTGATACTGGCGGATTGAGATCCAGTACAGAATTAATGGAAGCAATCAAATCACTTATTTCTGAGTCACCCTCAGAAAGATCAATGGGGCACATGGAGTTAGCCTCCGAACCCCCTCCCTGTAAAGGCATCCTCCTCATCCTGTGAGTCAGCTCTTGAATCAGAGCCGTGGGAAGAGGAGGGAGAGGAGACCCTGTGGCGCCTCTTAGGAGGATGGGGTCTGGGCCCTGATGATGAATCCTCAGTGAACTCCAGTGGACGGGGTTCAGAGGATAGGGATCCTTAGCAAGCGCGTTAGAGGCACCCTGTGAAGGGGGCTGATGCATATTCATCAACGTCCTGGACAGAAGTCCCATGGACTCAGCAAATGACTGGGATATAGACCTAGAGAAGGACTCTACCCAGGCCGGGGGTTCAGCCACAGGGGCAGAAGCAGCCTGAGAGACCACTGGGGGTGAGACTCCAGGCTGTGGCACCGGCAAGTTAGAGCAGACCTCACAATGTGGGTAGGTGCTTGGTTCAGGCAGCAGGAGCTTACAAGCAGCGCATGCAGTATAAAGCTTTGGGGCCTTGCTCCTCGTGTGAGACATGCTGCTGGAGTGGGGAAGACAGCTCCTACAAATAGAATGCACCCCAGGGAGTATATTCAGAAGTCCACAACTGGAGACCGGCTGTGGCTTACCAGACCGCTGGAGCCGTGTTGTGTGCCCTCCAGATCCCGAAGCCCGGACCCCCAGGGAACAGCACCTCAGCAGGGATGCAGAGTGTAGGATGGCCCAGCGCCGAATGAACCCTGTTAAAAAAAATGGCCACCGGAGCGAAGAGAAGGGGCGGGACTTTGGGGCCGTCCCTGTAAAAGAGCGGGATCTGGAGGGCCATAGAGACCTGCAGAGAAGGAATCACTCACAAGCGGTTGGGAGTGTCCCTCCCCTGTGCAGGACGGCCGCCGGGAGGAGCCGTGCCTGTCCCTTTGCATGAGTGACATGCGAGAGCAGGTACCAGAAACTAGGCCTCCGGCGAAGCCGGGGCCTAAATTTGAGCAGCGAGGCCGACGAGCAGGCACCATCGGCGCGGTTCTCAGACGAAAACCAGAGAACCCGCCGGGAATGCCAAAACAAATACAGCAAACACTCTCCCCATACAATAAAGTACATGGACCCCCACATATGAACGTCTCAGGTACTTAGCTGCTGAGACGCAGGGCCAGGTCCCTGGGGATGAGTTCTCCGGTCCAGCAGGGTCCTCAAGGGGCTGTGGAACGGAGACCGGTCTCCTGCCCGGCATGGAGACCGCGCTGGCTCCCACTTCAAGCCAAAGCCCAGAAGGGATGGTGAAGGAGCACGGCATGTAAGGCTCCAGCCTTGGAAATCAACCTTACAACACCACCGACACAGTGGGGTGAGAAGGGACATGCCGTGGGTCCAAACGTTGACCCGCGCTTCTTCAATCTTCTTCCAAAAAAGAAATCATATGAGAATGCATGTGTGGATGTATGCCTCCTGAACACAAAGCGATAAACTGGCTGTGACTGGCTCACCAGGGGGTGTATCAGCTCAGAGGGAGGAGCTACACTTTTAGGTGTAGTACTTTGTGTGTCCTCCGGAGGCAGAAGCTAAACACCCAAGGTCTGGGTCTCCCAAAGGAACGATAAAGAAATGGGATCTAACGTGTCACCTCCTTCAAGTCTTAACTGAATAAAGTCACCAGGCTCAATGTCTCTGATGATTCTGTCCAGTAATGATTGAATGCCCTTATGGATAACATTCAGGGCCTCTTCAAATGATTGTATACGATCTAAATTTACAAATTTGAAATGATGGGTATACATGAGGGCATTGAAATTGCAGAGTTGTCTTTGGGGATGATAAAAATGTTGTAAAACATCAGCATTAACGGTCCGCACATCATCACCAAAGACAACAGAACCATCATTTACATTTTCACCGTGTGTTTCAATATGGGTGCTGCTTTGAGCATTTGGAGGCACATTGGGGCTAATGCCACCAGGAACATCTTGAGTGTGTAAAGATGGACTCTGTGCATGTATCAGTATCTGTGGATTTTCTGTAGTTCTAGATCTGCGAGCTGCAACCCGTCGACTTCTATCTGCTAGTGAGCGTTTCGATCTAGCCAACAGCGCTAGAGCCCTTTTAATTTACTCTCGATCTAGAAGACCTCTGTGGTCCTATTTTGGGCAATTTCTGCAGACCATGACCATGATTGACTTGACACAGACTGGTTGTGGAGTGTCAGCAACACAAATCATTCCCACGATTGACCAGACACAAGCGGCTCGTGAAGCACTCTATAGAGAAATTGACCAGTTAGCTGACGGTAAGAATGTGTGTCATGATTTTAATATCTTTAATCCTTTGAAGAGGAGGCGAGCACATTCAGGACCGAGTAAAAGTAAAAAGCAGAGAGTTGACTCTAAATCAGCTTACACAGTGAAACCTGTGTGGTCTGATGAACAGGAAAACATGCTTCACGCTATGTCTGGTCAGTACATCCATAGTAAAATCTATCAGAACAAACTAAAATATTTCTGTGAAACGTATGAAAGATTGATAAATGTATGCCCAACACCTGACATTATCGCAGAACTATATGCATTCAATAGAGAACATGCTATTGTATCATCACAATCTAATAAAAATAATTTGATGTGACTAGGCATGGTTGGTTATGGGCTGCAGAAATTGCCCAAAATAGGACCACAGAAGTCTTCTATATAGAGAGTAAGTAAAAAGGCTCTAGCGCTGTTGGCTAGATCGAAACGCTCACTAGCAGATAGACGTCGACGGGTTGCAGCTCGCAGATCTATAACTACAGAAAATCCACAGATACCGATACATGCACAGAGTCCATCTTTACACACAAGATGTTCCTGGTGGCATTAGCCCCAATGTGCCTCCAAATGCTCAAAGCAGCACCCATATTGAAACACACGGTGAAAATGTAAATGATGGTTCTGTTGTCTTTGGTGATAATGTGCGGACTGTTAATGCTGATGTTTTCCAACATTTTTATCATCACCAAAGACAACTCTGCAATTTCAATGCCCTCATGTATACCCATCATTTCAAATTTGTAAATTTAGATCGTATACAATCATTTGAAGAGGCCCTGAATGTTATCCATAAGGGCATTCAATCATTACTGGACAGAATCAGAGACATTGAGCCTGGTGACTTTATTCAGTTAAGACTTGAAGGAGGTGACACGTTAGATCCCATTTTTACTACAAAACAAAGTCGTGAGAATTTTAGCTCTGTATCCTTTTTAAATTCTGTTGCTTGCACACTGCAAAGTAATGCAGAATGCATAGCATCCAACACCCTGAAATTAGTCGTAACAATAATTAAAAACAGAAGAGGTGGCGTGAAACGCCGTTTAAAATCCATAGCAAGCACCCAAATACTTAAACAAAGGAGACACTGGCTGTACGACTTGAACAATTACAACACAAATCTGTGCTTTGCCGCTAGTGTGTGCGCATTGATTGCTGACAGTGATGTTGGTGATACAATTTTACTGATTCATGCTAAAGCCGTACAAGCAGCGCTAAGTATCCCTGAGAATCACCTAGTAAGCTTTAGTGATATTGCGAGTTTTGAAAAACATCTGAACGTCCACATGAAAGTGCTGTATTATAGCCAGGGTGATTGGCGTTACTGTGACACAGGTAATTCATCTGGTGCCAAAACCGTTTTCATACTGCATCATGATAATCACTACTATGGTATAAAGAATATGAAAGGCTTTATCGGCGAATCTTACTTTTGTGAGAGGTGAAACTCAATGTATCAGCACAAGTATAACCATTCTTGTCAGTATTTTTGTAAAGCTTGTCAAAGAGAGGGTTGTGTGGAGAGCCCTGGTGTAGAACAACCCCGGTGTCCTAGCTGTCGGCTGTATTCTCGCTCAAGCGAGTGCTTAGACCAACACACACAACTAGCTGCAGTTAATCCAACTTTTTGCAGACTTAAAACATTCTGTGATGAATGTCACCATTTTGTGCCCAGAAATAGACCGAGCATAAATGTAGAGGATTGCGCTGCAGTGTTTGTGGCATTCGTCTAAATAAATTTGATGCTCATCTTTGCTACATGCGGCCGTATGTACCAAAGGGCGAGACAGATCGATATATGTTTTATGACATTGAATGCATGCAGGAGACCGGTACGCACATCCCAAATTACATTTATGCAACAACGCTGTATGGTCACCCTTCCTGGGAGTTTGAAGGTAAAACATGCACTCATGACTTTGTTCAGTTTCTAACGAGCGGTAAATTTTCAGGCTATACGTGTATAGCGCACAATGCCGGCAGATATGACGCATACTTTATTGTTAAGGAGCTGATATCTGAAAAACTACAAGTGAAGCTGATAGCCCAAGGTGGTCGTCTCTTGTGTGTTATGCTGCCTGATTTGGGTATAAGATTCATAGACTCGCTCAATTTCATTCCCATGAAGCTTAGTAAACTACCGCAGGCTATTGGGTTTTCAGACTCAAAAGGACATTTTCCACACTTTTTTAACACCAAGGAAAATCAAAACTGTGGGTCCCCTACCACCTGTAAAATATTACGGTGTGGAGTATGACAGCTAGTGAGAAAACTGAATTTATAGAATGGTATGAGGGCCACACAAACACCACTTCTGACTTTAAGACGGAACTAAAATCTTATTGCAAGCAAGATGTTGAGATTCTGAGGCGCTAGTGTGTACTCTATAGGGAACGTGTTATGGACATGACGAGAAAAAAAAAGTTAAAATATACTGTAAACGAGAAAAGAAAAAAATTGAAGTGTCCAGATGCATTGATCCTTTCCAACTCATCACCTTGGCATCTGTATGCATGTCAATGTACAGGTTTAAATTTCTTCCTAAACATACCATGGCCATTTTACCCGGTGATAATTATCACAAAACAAAAAAGCGTTTCTCTTCCCCCGCTATACAGTGGCTCATGTTTGTAGCACACACAGAGAACATTACCATTCAGCATGCTTTGAGAGGTGGTGAAAAACAAGTCAGTAAATATTTTTTAGACGGCTATGCCTATGTTAACAATCAACGCATAGCCTTTGAATTTCAGGGATGTTTTTACCACGGCTGCCCTGTGTGTTATAATGAAAATGATACCAACAAGGTCACAAACACATCGTACGGTCAATTATATTACGCCTTTCTAGCTAAAAAGCGTTACTTGCTGTGCTGTGGGTACACACTGAGATTGATGTGGGAACATGAGTGGAATGAAATGGTTGAAAAAGATTCTAACCTTCAAACATTTCTTCACCAAATGGATTTCCCTACACCTTTAGACCCCCGCGATGCGCTTTATGGGGGTCGGACTAATGCCATTAAACTCTATCACAGTCTGAAAGATGGGGAGACATTACATTACTATTTCACAAGTCTGTATCCTTTTGTAAACCAACTAAAACATACCCTGTAGGTCATCCGCACATTATCTACGAGAATTTTGGGTTCATTAAAAAATACTTTGGTATTGCCAAAGTCAAGGTCTACCCTCCAAGAGATTTATGTTTTCCTGTTTTGCCGCTAAAACTCAATAAAAAATTAATGTTTATTCTTTGCCACACATGCGCTGTAAATTCACAGAGGTTTGGGGGCATACCGATGATGAGCGATCGCTGACTGGTACATGGTGCACTATAGAACTTGAGATGGCCATAGAAAAAGGGTATAGGATAGCGCACATCTATGAAATCTGGCATTTTCCTGAAACCAGTGATGATTTGTTTGCCCCATTACATCTGCAGATTTAGCTGGTTTGATAAGATGCACATGTCACGTATGTGGTTGGCACCAAAGATCTCGATCTTGGTCTCATCAGACCAGAGAACCTTGAACCAGTCTGTCTCAGAGTCCTCCAAGTGATCATGGGCAAACTGTAGACGAGCCTTGACATGACGCTTTGAAAGTAAAAGGTACCTTACGGGCTCGTCTGGAACGGAGTCTGGAACGGAGACCATTGCGGTGGAGTACGTTACTTATGGTATTGACTGAAACCAATGTCCCCACTGCCATGAGATCTTCCTGGAGCTCCTTCCTTGTTGTCCTTGGGTTAGCCTTGACTCTTCGGACAAGCCTGGCCTCGGCACGGGTGGAAACTTTGAAAGGCTGTCCAGGCCGTGGAAGGCTAACAGTAGTTCCATAAGCCTTCCACTTCCGGATGATGCTCCCAACAGTGGAGACAGGTAGGCCCAACTCCTTGGAAAGGGTTTTGTACCCCTTGCCAGCCTTGTGACCCTCCACGATCTTGTCTCTGATGGCCTTGGAATGCTCCTTTTGTCTTTCCCATGTTGACCAAGTATGAGTGCTGTTCACAAGTTTGGGGAGGGTCTTAATTAGTCAGAAAAGGCTGGAAAAAGAGATAATTAATCCAAACATGTGAAGCTCATTGTTCTTTGTGCCTGAAATACTTCTTAATACTTTAGGGGAACCAAACAGAATTCTTGTGGTTTGAGGGGTTGAATAATAAATGACCCTCTGAATAAACTTTTCACAATTTAAAAAAAGAAATAACATTCTTTTTTGCTGCAGTGCATTTCACACTTCCAGGCTGATCTACAGTCCAAATGTCACAATGCCAAGTTAATTCCGAATGTGTAAACCAGCTAAATCTGCAGAGGGTTGAATACTACTTGTAAGCACTGTACATCACTGAATTTGTATCTGCAGGACCAAAAACCTACGGCTACAAATTCAACACTGGTAAAACGGTCTTAAAAGTGAAGGGTATAACACTAAATGTTGCTAACACACAGTCTATTAATTTCAACAGTCTAAAAGATCTAGTTCTGGACTACCAGCGTAATTCTGACTCAGAAACACAGACAAATTATCATTGAACAACCGGGTATTGTGAGAAATAAAAAGTACTGGGACATTGAGACAAGGCCATTGCGCAAAACACAAAAGTGTGTTTACACAAAGCGGCGGCTGTTAGCCAAAGGGGTAGGGTGGTAACATTGTCTATTAGTTGTGGCTCAAGATGGACCCAAGACTGCAGCACCCATTCTCATGTATTCTAGTTGGGCCGTCTAATTCTGGAAAAAGTTATTTTGTAAAACAGTTATTACAGAATATTGATACTCATTTTTCGCACAAACCAGATAATATTGTTTGGTTTTATTCGTGCTGGCAAAAATTATATGACGAAATTTCTCTCTTTTCCCAATATCAGATTTGTGGAGGGTCTGCCGCATACATTCGTAGATAATTTATTCCCGCCTGACAAAGGTAAATTTGACTATTGTTGATGACCTCATGGAGAGTGCTAGTGATAATTGTGAGATAGAAAAAGCATTTGCCAAGTATGTACACCACAGAAACCTCAGCATTTTCTACCTGGTACAAAAAATATTTTGTCAGGGTAAGAAAAGTCGCACGATAAATTTGAACACAAAGTACATGGTACTTTTTAAATAACCCTCGAGATAAATTACAAATTGTAACTTTAGCTCGCCAAATGTACCCCGGAAAAACACGCTTCTTCTTAGAAGCTTTTGAGGACGCCACACGGGAGCCTTATGGGTATTTGCTGTTAGACTTAAGAGCCAATACCCCTGAGGATCTGCGCTTAAGGATAGGCTTGTTTCCACCAGCTTTGCCAGCTGTGTATATTCAAAAGAAAAATACTTCTAAAAAGTGAATTTTACAATAAATCAGACATTCTATGCTGTGTACGCAGTGTTGTAAAGATGTCTGACATACCGGACTGACATACCGGACGACGTGAAAATTAAAAAATGTAGTGAGGTACTAGAGAGATACTTGGTTCATGCTAAACATGATGCGATGGAACTATCAACTTTAAAGATCATTAACACTCCTGAGCCTGATCATCGGCAAATGTCAAATCCAGACCCTGATGAAAACAAAACTGTCATTGAAATTGTAAGTCATGTAAACCAGCGATATAAAAAGAATGCTGAATTTTTACTAAACAGACTGCTGCAGAACAAAAATATTGCAACATGGAATGATAAAAGCGAGTTTATTTTCAAAGGATCTGTAATACCTGGATCCAACATGTTGGATTTAGTACGTAATACAACACAGAGTCATTCCTTGACTAACAGAAATTTACCCCAGGGATGGAATACGTTTATGCAGGCAATGGCAGAGTTAAATATACCGTCTACCATTGTGGGTAATCCCACTACTTAGGCAATTTTAATCCGTCTAAAACCGCTCTATCAATGAAGCTAGTGGTGTATCTAAACCTCCGACTCTATCTACACCCCGCCGACCAATTCAATCTTTACATTCTCCATTAGGTATCACACAAGCAAGTTTGATGCCTAAAAAAAGGACTCTCCTGATACTACAATCAATGTGGCTCACAATGTAACAGTCAGAATGCTGAATTGTAATGTACTAAATTATTATGTAAGAGAATTAATATATATTTGTATATTTTTAAATAATGTATTATGCCGTTGCTTGTAATACTTTTATATTGTTCTGTTTTAATACAGTTCTAATTGTAATGCAGTAATTTACTGATTGCAATTGACATTTGATCAATAAAGAATTTAAACTTTTAATGTGTCGGTCTTTTATGCAAACAGTATAACTTTCTACTCGGGGACTTATAAAAGCTAATTAATAGCAATGGATGGGGTAATAGTATAATTGGCCGTATACATAATATGCCCAATCAAAACCAAATACACAGTGTGAATAATGGTAGATAATATTAATGTCTGTCTTTTATACAAACAGTATAACCTTATACTCGGGGACTTATAAAATCTAATTAATAGCACCGGACGGGTAATAGTATAATTGGCAATATATATAATATGCCCAATCAAATGTTAATTGTATGCTGTAGTGTAATACACATTCTATAATATTAGTCCTATGAACTAATATTATAGATTGTGAATTACACCACCAAGATTTATCAAAATACAATAAATATATCACGAATCAAGAAAAGAGAACACATTTTGATACACTTTGATAGATAAAGGGTATGCTACAGCACAACTTGACACATTTTGATAGGAGCGGGGCACCTGTTAATTCCTTTTGATGGATCATGTGTAATACACACTACTGACATGTTTGGAAATGTTTGGATGAGTTTGGGCATGTTTGGGCATGTTTGGACATGTTTCCAGGATGGGAAATTTAACACATTGTGGATCGAATTGTCAGCATTGCACTGATTTCCTATGGGAAATCTTGCTCTGCTGATCGAGTAACTTGGTTTACAAGCACACTCCCAGAACGGATTGTTCTCGTTAAGCAAGGTTCTGATATTCACTTGCACAAAGTCTGTTTAACCCTTTGAAGCCCATGACAGATACATCCATGGTGGAGCATGCTCCGGTTCTGAACTCACTCGATGTGTAACTGATGCTGGCTAAATTAAATAGAAGATATGTATCTTAACAGCCAAATCTGAGCTCTGCCCGCTGCTGTTAACCATTTAAATGCTTCTGTCTCTGACAGCATCATTTTAATTGGAGCAGTTCTCTGTGCACGTGAAACGGTCCGATAACTGTAGGGACCCGGATCAGTTTCCATACAGTGGTACCACTGACCGGAAAGGCAAACCTCCAAGCCAGGGGTATAACAATAACCAGATTTATTAAACGAACTCGCCCCTGTTTTTATGGGGAGGATAGCAATTAAATTACTTAAACTAACAGTAAATGGACTAAACAATAAACCTAGGGGGAGCGTAGCCTGGCTGGAGATGTGAGCAAACGCTGAGAGGGAGTGCTCCGGGAACCGAAGTTAATCCTGAGATCCACTGGGCCGTGAGGAGGATAAAATCAGGCTGGGCCACGGTTTTCACTCAACTCATACAGGGCATTCCAGAGGCGTCTGTATTCTAGTTCAGAGCAATGCCCTTTGAGTCTATCTCCTCCACAATAGATCAGGATGGTAGATTCATATGCATACACTGCAAAATATTTAATAAGGAGATCCTTCTAATAACTGTTTACATTCCCCCTCCATATAATAATACTGTTATGAACAAAATTGCGGAAATCAGCAAAACTCCCAATGTACAAGTGGTGTGCACGGGAGATTTCAACAATATTATTCACCCATGTTGGGACGAACACAATGTGGGCACACACTTAGAAAATTACCCATTACCCTAATTCTAAATTTGGGAACATGGTGGCTGAATTGGCACTTTCAGATTTGTGTAGAATCAGAAACCCTGGAATCAAACTGTTCTCGTGTTACTCCAAAACACACAATGCTCTGTCCAGAATTGACCTGGCCCTGTGTTCGGAGGGAATACTACCAATGGTGGAAAAAACTGAATATTTACCCAGGGGTTTATTAGATCATTCCCCTTTACTAACTCGACTTAATCTTTTGCCCGGGCTTGATCGTACCCGTAGCTTGTGGTCGTTTAATCCGTTTTGGCTGCAGGTTATAGATGTAGACCCGGTTGAAATAGCCCTCTTTTTTCAAAATAATTGTACTGGGGAGATGTCGCTTAACATTGTATGGGATGCCATGAAGGCCTGTTTGAGGGGGACACTGATACAAGGGGTCAGTAGATCTAAAACAAAGTCTGCACAATTTGGGATCTTTCTTAAAGAACGGGTCCAGATGACAGAACAGCAGTGTATATATATATATATATTGTCAGGGAAGACACAGGATATGCTGGAATGGAGGGAGGCACAAAAAGCGTACGACACCAACATTAAGGAGCGGGCTACTAACAAAAGATTGTTTTCTCAACAGAGATTCTTTGAAGAAGGCGAAAAAGCAAGTCACTTATGAGCGGTGATTGCTAAAGTACAAAGGGGGAACACATTTGTGGGGGCATTAAGGAACAAAAATGGGACAATAGTTAATCAACCTGACCAAATCCTAGCCATTTTTTTTAATTCTGTGAACAACTTTACAGTACTAAATTGCAATATGACAAGGAACAGTCTCATATCTGGAAGGCATCCCCTTGCCCTCACTTTCAGATGAGGACCAGACCTATCTAAATAGCCCTCTTACACTGGAGGAATTGCAATTAGCAGTGTCCTCCATGCCCAATAAGTCACCGGGTTCAGACTGGATCCCCAAAGAGATTTACAAAAAGTTTGGAGACATACTGCTCCCCCAGGTGTTGAGGACCTTCCAACAGGCAGCCAAAAATAGCTCCTTGCCCCAGTTGGTGCTAGAGGCTGTGGTAGTCGTTATACTTAAACCAGGCAAGGACCCCCTCACTCCTGACTCTTTTATAGACCTATCTCTTTGCTACCTACGGATATCAAGATAATAGCCAAAGTACTGGCTTCCAGACTTAAAAAGGTTATACACTCATTAATTCATTCGGACCAGTCAGGGTTCATGCCTTCCAGATCAACGGCAGTAAATATACGACGGTTGCATCTCAATTTACAATTGCCAACCGATAACTCAGGGGACAGAGTAGTTTGCTCCCTCGATGCCGCTAAGGCTTTCGACTCTATTGAGTGGGAGTTTCTCTGGGCAGTACTTAATATTCAGGCTGGGGAGGGACTTTATTTCCTGGGTAAGACTACTATATATATGGATTAAATTTAACGGGGCACTTTTCAGGGGTGCCCGCTGTCCCCCTTGCTATTTACCCTGGCCGTCGAGCCTATGGCAGCGATGGTCAGCTCTAACACAGACATATCAGGGTTCAGAAGGGGGAGGACAGGAGGAAAAAATAGCGCTATATGCAGATGACACACTGCTTTTTTTTGGCAAATGCATCCACTTCACTGCCAGGGGCGATGGGGGTTATACAAGACTTTGGGAGGTACTCAGGCCTAACAATTAAGTGGGAATAGCTATTGGACAGTTATCCACAAATGAGAAAAATTGAATAGCAAAGTGAATTAATATTAAATAAGGATGCCTAAAATATAACATTTAATATACTCATCAATAAAAAGGTCACAGTGATTGTAACCTAAGTAAAAGCAGACAATGACAAACATAGGTGCCAAAATGGCCAGAAAACACCCAGGGCAACAAGATCCCAAAATGACGGATCTGCCAATGTGTTCAGCAATAAATGGCCATAGGCATGTGTGTGATAAATAAACTCCAATTCATAAATAGGAAGAAAAACCGGGAACAGTCTCACCAGTCAGCCGCAAAGTCCCCTTTTCTTGCCTCAATAAGTACCGTTGACAGATATACTGGTAGTCTAGGGTCTCATAACCTCGTCCTCATCCGTCTGACACAGGGTCCCCATATATGAAAAACCAGCCTATGGCAACAGCAATGACCTCCCAACGAGTTTCACATAAATCATCAGGGGAGTAGAGGATTAGTTTTCCTGGTCCATAACGACCAAAGGGAGTACACACATACTGCAGAAAAAGATTAAAATAATGAGCAAACACACAATATGTCATACGTCCGTTCAAGCTGGAACAAATAGTACATAGTAAAATGCAGCCAGGACTTATTTTCAAATTACCGCAGGCATACCTAGGGCACAGCGCGCCCGTACCATCGCATAGTAAAGTTTAAATGTGCCCACTGCTAAGAGTGGCGTCTGATGTCACGTCCGCCCACCACGCTAAGCCCACCTCCGGGTCATATGATCGCGGTTGGGACATGCACATCATGAGGACAACATCTCCATGTACGCAGGATTGCGCTTGCGCAGACCCGCTATGTTGTCTATGAACAAATGGCAGCGTGGAAAAGTTACAGAGTAAATATAATATAGCGCCATTAAGCTGGCAGCACCAAACAATGATGAGCCAAAACCAACACTCAAACAAAGTGTGAATTGTCCAAATAAGATATGCAGTAATTAAACAACACTGGCAACAAGGTAAACAGGGCGTATAGATGCAGGCTAATAGAAGGGAATCACCTAAGGAAATCCATAAAAGAAGAATGGAAAAGAACCAAGTACAGGATAAAACAAAAACCTGCATTAGAAAAAGTATTTTTTGTTAATATTCCTACCAGATGATGGTCAAAAAAGGGGCCACACCAGCAACGGATCTAGGAAGAGGAAAACCTCAAAACAAGAAAAAACACCACATCCAAGAGGGAAGGTGGGGGGGCAAAAGCATAGGTATTGGCAAAAAACGGTCCAGGGCAAGAAGGGAAGAAATACATTTAAAATTGCTATCTCTGGGCTAAAGGTCCCTACGCTGCAAAAAGACATCCTACCTTACCGTGGAGGTCAGCCCCCTAAAGACAGAATGGTGAGTGGTACCCCCACTCGGACAACGGCTCACCCCCCTAACCTTCCTGCTCTATTCTAAAAAGGGTGCAAAGGAAAGGATATCGTTCAATCCCTGTGGTTTGACCGTTTTCAACCAAAAGATCCACTTGGTTTCTTGTTTGAGGATCTTGTTGTCCCAATTGCCTCCTCTAATTGGTGGTGTGATGACATCTATGCCCTGGAAACTAATAGCTCTAGAATTCCCCTCGTGATTCTCCACGACATGCCGACATTTTCTGTAGGTCACTGCAGGTGTCACGGGAAGGAATTTACAAATGTCACTGTCCATCCTGAGAATGGGCCAATGTTTCTCAAGGATTTTCCTAACCTCCCCTGATCTGTTGCTGAATGTGGTAATATAACGAATGAGATCATCATTCGATGTCATCTTGGCGGGTGGATGTAAAAGGTCATTCCTATCCTTCTGCTGGGTTTCCACGAAGGCCTGATTAATGACATGGTTGGGATAACCCCTATGGTGGAGCCTGTTGCTTAAGTCACGTGCTTGTGTGCGAAAACCCTGTTCATCCGAACAGTTGCGTTTTAACCTAAAGAATTGTCCCTTAGGGATACCTTTTTTCAAACTTGTAAGATGCCCACTCTCCCATCGTAAGATAGAATTGGTTGAGGTTGTCTTGCAGTAGGTGCTGGTACGTATGTTACCCCTGGAATCCCTTTGGATCAGGATGTCCAGGAAAGGCAATTTCCATCTATTAGACTCAAGGGTGAATTTCAGACCCAGAGAGTTGTCATTAAGTGAGTCAACCAACCCCTGGACCTCCTTCTCTGTGCCCTTCCATAGAACGAATACGTCGTCTATAGAGCGACACCAAAGGCTAATATTGTCATGTGGGATGGGAGATTCATCACCGAACACATACGTCTCCTCCCACCAGCCGAGGAGGAGGTTTGCATGTGAAGGGGCCACCGGGCTCCCCATTGCGGTCCCCCTCAACTGGTGGTATATCTGGCCGTTAAACAAAAAGATATTACTCTTGAGGCAGAATTCCAGTAAATCCAACAGGAAGATATGCTCCTCAAACTGTCTCCCCCTGCTTCTCAAAAAGAATTTGACAGCCTGAAGACCCAGATCATGCCTGATTGATGAGTAGAGGGACTCGACATCTATGCTGACAAAAATAGTATCCTCATCAATTGTAACCCCCTCAAGTCTTTTTAACAAGTCAGATGTATCCTTGAGGTATGAACCTAGAGACGTTACAAAAGGTCTTAACAATTTGTCAGCATAGATGCCCGCATTTTGGGTGAGGCTCCCAATGCCCAAGACGATGGGCCTGCCTCGAAGGGGATCCAACCCCTTATGCACCTTGGGAAGGCAGTAAAAAGTGGGTGTCACAGGAAAAGTGGGCAGTAAGAAAATCAAACTCAGTTTTATCAATCAACCCCTTATCCCGTGCTTCCACCAACAACCCCCTAAGAAACACAAGGTATTCAGATGGCTGTAGGATTCCTCCTGAGTTCCTCATAGCTAGTACTGTCCCCAAGAATATCCATGCACATTTTCTTATAGTCAGGGGTGTTCATGAGGACAATGTTCCCCCCCTTTGTCAGATTCCTTTATGACAATATTAGTATCCTTTTCAAGCCCCACCAAACAATTAATCTCTCCCCTGGTCAGATTGTACCTTTTAGTGTGTTTATCAGTAACCAATTCTAAATCTCTTGTGACAAGATGGCAAAAAATGTCGATGGAATTGACCTCACTAGAGACAGGCGGCATCCTACTGCTTCTTGGTTTAAGGTCCGTAAAAGGACCCCTCCCCTCACTATTAGGATCAATCTCGCCAAGGCTATAAAGGAGTCTGACATCCTCCAGTAAGTCATCAGTGATACCCATCTCTTTACAAATCTTCTATTCTCGTTTGCGAAATGCTTCTTCCATTTTAATTTCCGTGTAAATAAATTCAAGTCCTTCACGGTATGGAAATGGTTGAAATGAGATGTAGGAACGAAGGAAAGGCCCTTACTGAGCACGGTCATCTCTGAGACAGCGAGGGGCCTATTTGAGAGGTTGATCACCTGGGTTGATCCACCTGAGGATTGGGACCCACTGCGTCTATGCCCTGGAAACTATTAGTTTCCAGGGCATAGACGTCATCACACCACCAATTAGAGGAGGCAATTGGGACAACAAGATCCTCAAACAAGAAACCAAGTGGATCTTTTGGTTGAAAATGGTCAAACCACAGGGATTGAACGATATCCTTTCCTTTGCACCCTTTTTAGAATAGAGCAGGAAGGTTAGGAGGGTGAGCCATCGTCCGAGTGGGGGCACCACTCACCATTCTGTCTTTAGGGTGCTGACCTCCACGGTAAGGTAGGATGTCTTTTTGCAGCGTAGGGACCTTTAGCCCAGCGATAGCAATTTTAAATGTATTTCTTCCCTTCTTGCCCTGGACCGTTTTTTGCCAATACCTATGCTTTTGCCCCCCCCCACCTTCCCTCTTGGATGTGGCGTTTTTTCTTGTTTTGAGGTTTTCCTCTTCCTAGATCCGTTGCTGGTGTGGCCCCTTTTTTGACCATCATCTGGTAGGAATATTAACAAAAAATACTTTTTCTAATGCAGGTTTTTGTTTTATCCTGTACTTGGTTCTTTTCCATTCTTCTTTTATGGATTTCCTTAGGTGATTCCCTTCTATTAGCCTGCATCTATACGCCCTGTTTACCTTGTTGCCAGTGTTGTTTAATTACTGCATATCTTATTTGGACAATTCACACTTTGTTTGAGTGTTGGTTTTGGCTCATCATTGTTTGGTGCTGCCAGCTTAATGGCGCTATATTATATTTACTCTGTAACTTTTCCACGCTGCCATTTGTTCATAGACAACATAGCGGGTCTGCGCAAGCGCAATCCTGCGTACATGGAGATGTTGTCCTCATGATGTGCACGTCCCAACCGCGATCATATGACCTGGAGGTGGGCTTAGCGTGGTGGGCAGACGTGAAGTCAGACGCCACTCTTAGCAGCCGGCACATTTAAACTTTACTATGCGGCGGTACAGGCGCGCTGTTCCCTAGGTATGCCTGCGGTAATTTGAAAGTAAGTCCTGGCTGCATTTTACTATCTACTATTTGTTCCAGCTTGAACGGACGTATGACGTGTGTTTGCTCATTATTTTAATCTTTTTCTGCAGTATGTGTGTACTCCCTTTGGTCGTTATGGACCAGGAAAACTAATCCTCTACTCCCCTGATGATTTATGTGAAACGCGTTGGGAGGTCGTTGCTGTTGCCATAGGCTGGTTTTTCATATATGGGGACTGTTCCGGGGGGCTGTCTGATAATAACCTAAAGGAGTATCAGACAGTCAGGGTCCACCGTGCAAAGACTTTGCTGCAGACTATGGCAGAGTGCAATACCTCTGTTAACTCACAGAAGGATATAATAAGTAAGTAAAGCAATTCCTCCCTTACTTGGAGGGTGTGTGGAATGATCTCTGTTAATAATCACAGAGACAAAGGCAATGTGTGCGAAATGGCACCTACCTAGGTCCGCTCTTCTAGTGGTGCAAAAGAGACGAACAGCAGCGTAAGCCGCACAAAGCTCCTACCTGCGTTCGCTCCACTAGTGTGCGAGGACACGAACCACTAGATATGGCACCTGCCTAGGTCCGCTCTTCTAGTGGTGCAAAAGAGACGAACAGCAGCGTAAGCCACACAAAGCTCCTACCTCTGTTCGCTCCCCTAGTGTGCGAGGATACGAACAACTGCCAGACGCAGTATAAGGAACGTTACCCTAGCGGCAACGTCCACCTACGAGTCGAATCACAAGGCCCAGCCATACCATGTGCCTCAGGCACCTGCCTATGTCCGCTCCCCTAAGAGGTAAGGATACGGACAGCAGCAGAAGCTGTAAGGTATAAGAATGCTACCCTGCCGGTAGCGCTCACCTAGCATAGACAGAGGAATGCCTAGAGGAACGCGCACAGAGCGTCTACTCTTATGCATGAACCAAGAGGGCTGAGCGCCATGCGGCGTGTGTCAGGGTCTTATATAGACTCTGTGCCTCATCTAAGATGGAGGACACCAGAGCCAATCCGCTGCCAGAACGACAGGAGTGACGTCATGCTGGCCTATCACCGAGCAAGGCGTCACAAGCACATGACCAGCGACCAATCGGCATAGAAGGTGTCAGAGACATGTGACCTCGTGTCAGCGATGATGTCACCCGCACATGTGCAATGGCTCCAAGATAGGACTTAGTCTCCGGCGCTCGCACATGTGCAGTAGCAAGAAATCTGGACTTAGTCTCCAGCGCTCGCACATGTGCAGTAGCAAGAAATCTGGACTTAGTCTCCAGCGCTCGCACATGTGCAGTAGCAAGAAATCTGGACATAGTCTCCAGTGCTCGCAGCAACCGTAACAGGGACCCTGTGTCAGACGGATGAGGACCAGGTTATGAGACCCTAGACTACCAGTATATCTGTCAACGGTGCTTATTGAGGCAAGAAAAGGGGACTTTGCGGCTGACTGGTGAGACTGTTCCCTGTTTTTCTTCCTATTTATGAATTGGAGTTTATTTATCACACACATGCCTATGGCCATTTATTGCTGAACACATTGGCAGATCCGTCATTTTGGGATCTTGTTGCCCTGGGTGTTTTCTGGCCATTTTGGCACCTATGTTTGTCATTGTCTAATTTTACTTAGGTTACAATCATTGTGACCTTTTTATTGATGAGTATATTAAATGTTAAATTTTAGGCGTCCTTATTTAATATTAATTCACTTTGCTATTCAATACTAACAATTAACTGGGAAACATCTGCGTTACTTCCAGTAGATGGAACTGCAAACTCATCTAATTATGTAATCTCTGGTCTACAGGTAGTCACTCAGTTCAAGTATTTGGGGATATTAGTCACCACTCGTGTTGAGGACTATGAGAATCTCAACCTAACTCCAATCTTGTCTAAATTCAAAGACAAAAGGGAAGTTTGGTCCCGTTTGCCTCTTTCTTCAGTTGGTCGTACTAAACTGATCAAAACGATCTGGATGCCCCAACTGTTGTACAAGTTACATAACTCTCCACAATCGGTCCCACAAAGATTCTTCCACAAGGTAAACACACTATTCCGTGAGTTGATCTGGGGCGGACAGTTACTGCGCATTAGGCTCGAGACCCTTCAGAGAGATAAAAGTAATGGGGCTTTGGCAGTTCCCAATCCATGGGTTTGCTACTTGGCGGCTCAGCTCCAGCACATTAGGGGATGGGAGGATCCTGGAGAGGGAGGGGCACAGTATATGATTCTACAACAGTACTTTAATTCCACCAGTCTCTGAGGTTCTGGAGCCAGGAGGATTCGGAAATGCCGTACACGGTAGCCCTACCTTATTAGTAATTTAAAAACTTTGGAACAAAATTAAAAAAATACAAGACATACAGGGAATTTCACAATACACCTCTATTTGGAAAACTCCATGGCTCCCTAACTTGCACTGTTTGGAGGAGTTTGGGAGCTGGGTGTGACACCCCTGAACTAGTCAGGGTGTCACAGGGTACTGCACTCCTATCTCTTTTGGTGCAGAGCTCAACCCCCCATGGTTCCGTGATCCTAACCTTTGGTATTGCTCCATCAGCATTCAAATCCTATCTACACCTCACCCCGTTAGGCACACCAGTGGGTGGTCTAGCCAGAACAGGGCCACCCACCTAGGGGTCAGACAGACTGGTGGGAGGAGATAGTTGAGTGGTAGCCCTCAGAGAGTGAGAAGCTGAAGGAGTTGGAGCTCCCTGGGAGGCGTTGGTTAGGTCGCAGACTGTGGTCTGGGACCGGAGGAATCGGAGACCCGGTCGCAGGGTATTAAAAGGGGCGCCAGACTTAGTTTGGGAGAACGGTCGGCACGGGAAATCTAGTAACCGAACCGGTACCGAGCATGGCGGGGTATTGGACCTCAGGGAGTTGCTTCACGCAACCTGATAATTAACCTGTGGAGGATAGTCTCTTTATGAACTTTCCCCAAGAGCTCAGAGATCGAAGGCATCAACACAATGAGGGGGATAGGGCTTTCCAGCTTATGCAACCCACTGAAATCCCAAGTTTCAGCCATCGAGAGCACAGCTCCTCTAACTAACAGTAGGGAGCAGGACCCTGAAAGCTTCAGGCTGAGGGGTCACTCAAAACATCTAAATTCTAGGGCATGGAGGCAGGTTACAGACCATTAACAATACCAACGGGAGTGGACTCCTGGACGAGCTCATCTGAAGTGGCAGCGGCACCCAGAGACTTGGTTTACTACTGTGTCAGAGTCTACTTTGTGGTCATATCAACACCAACACGGCCCGAGTGAGTACGCTGCCTTCCCCTGCGTCCAACCTGCACTACACTCCCTCACACTCCACCATTCAGAGTCCTAGGGCCTCCCCTACCCGTGGAGGGAACGTCATCTGGCTGCCCCGCTCCATCTCCTCCGGGTACTCCCATCAGCAGCGGCGGTACTTCCCTTACTGCAAACCACGGGTGGCATCATGAACATTAATCCCCTGTAAATAGCCCCCTTTCATTTTCGGGTGACCCCGAGCCCCTGGGTCTGGAGACCCTCGAGCCACAGCAAACCCGGATCCGAGCAGTCCGACTGCTGCAGGGGCGGTACATGGGCATTGAGAGGGATAAGCAGGTTCACACATATTGCAGAGGAGGGCCAATTCAGAGGATTCTCTCAGTTGCAGGCGGAGTTCGGGATTCAGAATTTGGAGTTTTATAAGTATTTTCAACTGAGACATGCCTATCAGGCAGAAAGCTTTATTGCGGGCAGACCAATGGAGCAAAACAAAGTTGTGTAACGCATAGCAACCTCTAAAGGCTCAGCGGGAGTGATCTCTATATTGGGACATACTGCACCTAGTGCTTCAGAACTACCCAAGTGCTTCAGAACTACCCAGTAAACTCAAAGGAAAAATGGGAATGAGTTATAGGACCTATAGAGGACACACTCCTGGGTTCTTATTTGATATTGGAGTTAGAACTGATCCTTTTTGTCCACGATGCAAAATATGCTCGGCTGATCTATTGCATATGATGTGGTTGTGTCGTAATCTTGAATAATTTTTGAGAGAGGTGACAGGAATAGTTTAGAGTATATATGATAGAGACGAGCTTAACTCCCTTCGTGTGTATTTTGGGATACGTAGAAGATTTACCCTTAGAAGAGGAGGACAAAGTGGCCGTATCTAGAATGTTATATATTGCCAGGAAATTAATTGCTCAGCACTCGATCTCGGATCACATCCCTACGATTCCTGAATATGTCAATAAAGTCAATTGGTTGATAAATGTAGAGAAAAGTATATGCCGGAAAAGAAATTACGTCATGAAGTTTAAAAAAAATATGGGCCCAGTGGATCAGGGTTGGCGTCAAGGGAACTGGCTAGGTTCCGGATGGGCCTACTTTAATATGATATCAGGGGGGAAGGCGAGAAACACTTGCAGAATATATCAATAATATTGGTAGAGGCATGGGGAGGAGGGAACAGCATGGGAAAAGGTTATATCTATCCTCAAAAGTGACATATAACTGAGAACATCACTACAACCTAATAGCGTTAACTCTTAATTGTATTTTTGTTACTCATGAATATGTGACTATTAATGTATGGAGCTGCAAATTTGATATTTTCCCTGCATAAGATTTTTTGTTTAAGGTATGTTGGGAAGGGGTGGGTTAGGAGGGGGATAGAGGCTGGGTTGCTTCCAATGTATATATGGTTGTAAACTGAAAACTTCTATAAAAACATTTAATTAAAAAAAACAATAAACCTAGCCCCAGCTACACTTATACAACAAGACATATGTCTTTATTTTGTCTTTCCCTTCCAATAGAACGCCCACATATCTCTGCTCCCAGTCAGAGGGGGTTTTCTCTTGGGCACACAAAGCCGCTCCCTCCCCTAAATGTGACCGGACCTAAACAGGGCTAGTTTCTACAGGGAAGCCGTGATATGTGTCCTTTCTCCTGGATCACAATCTTAATTCTACCCCAACCAATTAACCCTCTGGGATCCCGGTGAACCCTATCTAAGCTGCGCAGCGAGGGCAAATACACATGAAATTCTCATAACCACTATACCATTTAAAACAACTGTATTCCATTCCCAATCACAGGAGTCTGTTTGTTAGCACTTTTAGTTACTCAGTAGTCTCTGCAGATTAGTCAATCCGGATAGTTGGGTGCCTTGAGAGCTTCACCATGGGCTGTGGCCTTTTGGATCTTCGCACCATGCAATCCGCATTTGTCAACAGTGAAAACACAGTTCAGATTTTGCTGCCACAGATCCGGTAAAGAAAAACTATTCAGATTAGTCCAAATACTTGCCTACCCCTAACTAGCTCACTGGACCAGTCAAAAAGCCTTCAGTGCAATTGGATGGGAACAAGGTACCTTATCCTGGGTTGTATCACAGGGTACTTTACTCTCTACAAGCGCTGCATTACTCCTCACAAGATGGCTGCCTTCTTTCATTGCTAACCCGCTGGTGCGCCTCTTCGCTCTCTCCGCTGAACAGGGGAAGAGGTTGACTGTTCCAGGTGTCACCATTCACAGGCGCATAAACTTGCTGCAGTATGCAAGGGACCAGGATCACTAGTTCAGATCCTTCCCTTCCTTTTCTTTCCATCTTTTTCTCGGAGCTCACACGACACATGTCCAGTCCCAGCTTCATCTTTGTGGCAACCCCCAACTGCTCCTTTACATCAGCTTAAGTGACAAAGTGATGATGCATTAAAAGTATTTTACATATCCCACAACAAAGGTACATTTTTACTGCACAGCTCTTCTGTTCAATACATCACGGTTTATATGTAATTATTTTAGCTTTGTTTTTCAACACTTACTAAATTCAGACCAATAGTGAGTGTTACATCTAGTGGCCAGACATTATCGTTACATGTGTGATGACCATCCATGATGACAACCTGAAATGTATAGCTCTCTTCCCCCTATAAGGGCGGCGTCACACGGGACGATATATCGGGCGATCGCATGAGCGATCGCACCCACCCCCGTCGTTTGTGCGTCACGGGCAATTTGTTGCCCGTGGCGCACAAAAAATCGTTTACCCCCGTCACACATACCTCCCGAACAACCTCGCTGTGGGCGGCAAACATCCTCTTCCTGTAGGGGGAGGGACGTTCACCGTCCCAGCGACCTCACACAGCGGCCGCCCAATAGAAGTGGAGGGACGTAACATCCCGCCCACCACTTTCCTTCCGCATTGCCGGCAGGATGCAGGTAAGCTGTATTCGTCGTTCCCGGGGTGTCACTTGGAGCGATGTGTGCTGCCTCGGGAACGACGAACAACCGGCGCGCAGAAGGAGGAACGACTTTATGAAAATGAACGACGTGTCAACGAGCAACGATAAAGTGAGTATTTTTGTTTTCAATAATGTTTTATTACATGAAGAAAGTATACTGTTGTCACAAACCACCGGGGGGGTCACTCAGAAATCCCCCGCGCTGGCTACCAGTACGTCACAATCGGGGGGTAACAAGTGGGGTCACCCCTCCTTTATACCTCCCGACCGACAGACAGAGCACGTGACGCGCTCTCTGGCGCCCCTCTTATAGTCAGGCCAATTATGGAATTGCCCGACAATAAGCAAGGAGGCCGCTATACTACTTATGCCGATTATTGAAGGGTCCCCGGTGAGAGTAGGGTATATATTCCCCCGACCTCCGCGGGCGGAATATATAATATCTTCCCGAATCTCACTGGCCTCCCCACAATAATCCTTGGCACAACTCGCTGCCACCAACCGCTTCACGGTAACTATTAGCCGAACACACAGACGTGGGATTCAAGATCGAGATAACAGAACAGCCCAAGATTAATTATATAATTTAATCAGCCTAAAGCACACTAGAAACTACAATATATACAATAGGGAATCTACAGAATATACATATGTCAGAGTACAGTTACAATCAAAGCATGGGTTACAAACAGGCATACACAGTTCCAGCAGTTACCTTGTTGCGTCTGGCCACAGGGGGGCGCTGTACCCAGGTTTCTAGGATCCTTCCCACAGATGTTTCCTACACGTGCCCCCAGTGAAAAGAACCTTGGAAAATGGCCGAAGTAGGGTTATCAACCTGGGCAAATCCAGGTCCCCTCCTACCTTCGTGACCTCACAGGGAGCACTGCTCCACCCCTGGCTTGAGTTATGGACAATATCCCAACATGGAATATGGGCCATAACTTTGCCTGGGAGCGTCGTAGGCGGACGCCAACGCTCTCATTGTGACAGTTATGAATTTAGCTACAGAACGAGGGGACTCATGACCTGTCTGCCAGTTCCCCATTGGCTGATATCACGCCTGGGGCATTTCCCAATGTCCTGCTCCCATAAAAAGGGTGTGCCGGCATCGTCCGCATGCGGAGACACCATTTTTATGGTTGCCATATTTATCGGAAATATGGCTTGCGAGATATGAACCATTTTTTACTGGAGTCGTTCTGTCTGGCTATTTCCATAGCCTTGCTAACTAGCTAGCAGCCCCCACTACAGGGTCACGGCAGGGAGTCATCCTGTGTCCATTGTCCCTAAGCCACCTAATTTCCATATCACAGGACATGGCCATGGAGGTGTAAGTGGAACACTGAGAACAAGAAGGGAGGGGGCACTGCCAGGGAGTGATGAGGGACTATGACTGGAGTCATAATTCATCTTCATATCCCGGGATTTGCCTCACAACTGTATTTAACAATATTCCTGAATTGGCTTCAAACTTTCAATACTTATATTTCATATCCTATAAATGCTTATAATTTTGTTTTATATGAGGGAAAAAGAAAAGATGGGAGGGATGAGAGGGGTAAGAATATTTTATTATGGGAGAAACCAGGGGAAGGAGGTCATAGGGAAGGAGGTTGGGGAAACATTCCTGCTTATTTAGTTCATGTAAAATATTATGATCGCTTATTAATATTAACAACCAGAGAGAAAAAGCTCATGCATAGGAGACGCGCAAACCCAGAAATAAATATGTATATATATCACAGGGATCCTCAGAAAAGTAAAGTTTGATATAGAATTTTATTGAAACAATCAAGGTGACATATAAGACATACAATTAAAATCACTTAAAATACATATAGATAGAGAACCCCCACATCTCCAAGATGTGAAATATGGGGTACCGCCCTGTGTACATGTGCAACAATGTATAAATCTGATCCCTAGAAAAACATGTACTAGATCAATCCATAAATATAATAACTCTTAACCAATAGGTCTATAACATAGGGACCACACCTGTGAGCTATACTGGTAGTGAATCCAATGGGATAGCGGCTATCAATATATGACAGAACAAGAGCATGCAAGTCATACAGTAATTACAATAAACCAGGCATGTATCATGCAAAAAAGAAAGGAAAAACATAAAAACCCTTGTCCAGCGATCCCAAAGATGGCTCACAATCAGGTGCCCAAGTGAAAAGCTATATCAAGCTCCCAACCAGTGAAGGGAGCTACAGACACAAGGAGGTACCCACAATAGGGAGAGATGTGGGGGACCCCACGCGTATCGCTGCGAACAGCTTCGTCAGGGGAGAGTGTATCCCTGATTGCAATTAGAAAGGGTATTTATAGAGGATCACAGTCTTAATTAATTGTAAAGTGACAACTTAATTACATACCATGAGTGGTGTGTGTATTTGAGCGTGGCAGCTGGCTGTAAACATGGAAACCGGAAGTGGGAGAGGGGGCGGGTTTAAGGCCCGGATCCAGCGTTATAGCCAGAAATATGTACTATGTATCTAGCCATATAATCATATAGTCATCCATGCTATATATCATACGAATAAAGGGCCGGTTTTCGCAGGAGGAAATAACAGATAAATAAATACTTAAGGATTTTATGTCGGCTCCGCTGTGACCGGAAATGATGTTCCTCCTTTAGGTTACCATGGATGCAGAGAATGCTAAGGTCACTGCGCATGTCAGAGCAGCCGGCGCTCCAGCAAAGCTGCATGTCAGATGTTAAAGTGAAAACACCGGTCAGAGGAGAAATCTCCCATTAGTATCTGGTTACAAACAGCATCCAAGGAGGATGTGTCATACAGAAATCTGAAGACATGTAAAGTAGCAGATAAAATCCGAAGGATATATAAATAGGTCAACAAATAATACAAGAACTATATCAGAAGATAGATAAAACGGCGATAAGGAGGCATAGCTAAATGTTACACATATGCATGTACACATTTATGTTGGATGCCAGATTACCGAGAGGATATTTTTTAACCCAATAGGGGTAAAGCACAGGTATACAAAATATGCCCACCAAAAAGTGGTGAATCCCCATAAGATGGCCGCTATAGGTTAATTCCTGCTCAAAACATGTGTCACAAATATGAAAGCTCGAATCCCTCTTAAACCATCAAAACAGTTAGTACCACCCAGGTGGATTTATCCTGTATCATAGTGCCCAAAGATTATTAGTCACAAATACATAACTACAAAAATATGCATGTAGAGACAAAAGAACCCCTGATGAGATGAAAATAACTACTAGTACCACCAAAGGCGGATGTATCATATACAATATCCGTACACCCAAGGTTGGAAAAAAAAAAAAAAAAAAGGGGCATTATAAAAGTATGGCTATTGTCCACACCACCGAAAATTCGGCGGATTTACTATAAATTAGGGCGACGCAGTGGGTGCAATCAAAAGTAGGAATTGGGGGTATGATGTTATATAACCACAAAGAGAAAGAGGAAATAAACCCATGAGAGGAACGTAATCTGTATACAAAATGCAAACAAGATGCAAACAAAATGCTATTCGATTGGGAGCATAGAGAGATTTAGAGTAAATATTGAGTAGCACAGGAGGGGAACCAGATTGACGAGCCATCCTGGTATGGGATGAAACATATGTATACACACAATTATGTACAATTGGCCTCAAAAGAACGACAGGCTATCCATATTGCTCCAAAATGGTGTATGTGGCACAATAGTCTCATTTGACCTAGCAAAAACAAGAAATGAGTTTTAGGTTCCGGCCAAAATGTTCCAAGACCCGTATAGATTGTAACCCCACGGGACCAGCAGGGACATCTTCATCCAATAGTGTCCGTGTAGGTAACCAAGTAATTGGGCAGGATGTAGTTGCCGTCCATAGGCTGTGCACCCGAGGTTTTCCCAATTTTATTAATATTAACAAACAATTGTTTAAAATACATAATATACAGTTAGGTCCAGAAATATTTGGACAGTGACACAAGTTTTGTTATTTTAGCTGTTTACAAAAACATGTTCAGAAATACAATTATATATATAATATGGGCTGAAAGTGCGCACTCCCAGCTGCAATATGAGAGTTTTCACATCCAAATCGGAGAAAGGGTTTAGGAATCATAGCGCTGTAATGCATAGCCTCCTCTTTTTCAAGGGACCAAAAGTAATTGGACAAGGGACTCTAAGGGCTGCAATTAACTCTGAAGGCGTCTCCCTCGTTAACCTGTAATCAATGAAGTAGTTAAAAGGTCTGGGGTTGATTACAGGTGTGTGGTTTTGCATTTGGAAGCTGTTTCTGTGATCAGACAACATGCGGTCTAAGGAACTCTCAATTGAGGTAAAGCAGAACATCCTGAGGCTGAAAAAAAAGAAAAAATCCATCAGAGAGATAGCAGACATGCTTGGAGTAGCAAAATCAACAGCCGGGTACATTCTGAGATAAAAGGAATTGACTGGTGAGCTTGGGAACTCAAAAAGGCCTGGGCGTCCACGGATGACAACAGTGGTGGATGATCGCCGCATACTTTCTTTGGTGAAGAAGAACCCGTTCACAACATCAACTGAAATCCAGAACACTCTCAGTGAAGTAGGTGTATCTGTCTCTAAGTCAACAGTAAAGAGAAGACTCCGTGAAAGTAAATACAAAGGGTTCACATCTAGATGCAAACCATTCATCAATTCCAAAAATAGACAGGCCAGAGTTAAATTTGCTGAAAAACACCTCATGAAGCCAGCTCAGTTCTGGAAAAGTATTCTATGGACAGATGAGACAAAGATCAACCTGTACCAGAATGATGGGAAGAAAAAAGTTTGGAGAAGAAAGGGAACGGCATATGATCCAAGGCACACCACATCCTCTGTAAAACATGGTGGAGGCAACGTGATGGCATGGGCATGCATGGCTTTCAATGGCACTGGGTCACTTGTGTTTATTGATGACATAACAGCAGACAAGAGTAGCCGGATGAATTCTGAAGTATACCGGGATATACTTTCAGCCCAGATTCAGCCAAATGCCGCAAAGTTGATCAGACGGCGCTTCATAGTACAGATGGTCAATGACACCAAGCATACAGCCAAAGCTACCCAGGAGTTCATGAGTGCAAAAAAGTGGAACATTCTGCAATGGCCAAGTCAATCACCAGATTTTAACCCAATTGAGCATGCATTTCACTTGCTCAAATCCAGACTTAAGACGGAAAGACCCACAAACAAGCAAGACCTGAAGGCTGCGGCTGTAAAGGCCTGGCAAAGCATTAAGAAGGAGGAAACCCAGCGTTTGGTGATGTCCATGGGTTCCAGACTTAAGGCAGTGATTGCCTCCAAAGGATTCGCAACAAAATATTGAAAATAAAAATATTTTGTTTGGGTTTGGTTTATTTGTCCAATTACTTTTGACCTCCTAAAATGTGGAGTGTTTGTAAAGAAATGTGTACAATTCCAACAATTTCTATCAGATATTTTTGTTCAAACCTTCAAATTAAACGTTACAATCTGCACTTGAATTCTGTTGTAGAGGTTTCATTTCAAATCCAATGTGGTGGCATGCAGAGCCCAACTCGCGAAAATTGTGTCACTGTCCAAATATTTCTGGACCTAACTGTAACTCTTAACTCTGTAGGGCCTATAAAGAAAAGAAGAGAAAACAGAAAAGGGAGAAAAGTAAAGAAAAGGAAAGAAAGGGAAATCAGCAAGGGGAAGGGGGGGAATTAAAATTCAAATCTTAAGCCTGCTTTACACGCTGCAATGTATCTTACAATGTGTTGGCGGGGTCACGTCGTAAGTGAAGCACATCCGGCATTGTAAGGTACATTACAGTGTGTGACAGGTACGTGCGATTGCGATTGAACGTTAAAACGTTCATTGCATACACATCGTACCTTTCTCTAGAATTGCACGTCAGATTGTTCATCGTACCCGGGGTAGCACACAGTGTGTGACACCACGAGAACGATGAACAGATCTTACCTACGTCCTGCGGCTCCCGGCCCACAATGTGGAAGGAAGGAGGTGGGCGGGATGTTTACGTCCCGCTCAGCTCCACCCCTCCACTTCTATTGGCCGGCTGCCGTGTGACGTCGATGTGACGCCGAACGTCCCTGCCACTCCAGGAAGTGGACGTTCGCCGCCCACATCGAGGTTGTATGGAAGGTAAGTACGTGTGACGGGGGTTAATCATTTGTGCGGCACGTTCAACAAATTGAATGTCCCACACATATGATGGGGGCGTTGCAAATCGCATACGATATCGTATGCGAAATTGCAACGTGTAAAGCAGGCTATAGATTAAAATATCATTGGAGAAAGGTTGCCTTTAAATCAGGAAAAGCCGATTTGCTGCTATTAGATTTTTAGTAATTAAAAAGAGGTGGATGGCTATGGGAACATGGGTTGGATCAATATTTTCAGTTCCTCGAGACAACAGAGCCATATGTGGAGAAATGGAGATATTCGATTTTGTAATTCGGTTCAGCAATTTAAAAACTTCAGACCATAAAGTTTTAATCATTGGACATTTCCATAAAATATGGACTATATCGCCTATTTGGTTACACCCCCTTCAAAAGAGAGGAGACACGTTTTTGTTGAATTTGCTTATTCTTGAGGGGGAGTAGGGGGAGTAGTACCAAGGTGAGTATTTTTGCTCGTTCACAGTCGTTTGTAGCTGTCACACGCTACGATATGTCAAACTATGCTGGATGTGCGTCACGAATTCCGTGACCCCGACGACATATCGCCCGATATATCGTAGTGTGTCATGCCGCCCTTACACTCGTGCACAACAGAGGATCATTGGGAACCACTGGGTTATAGTGGCAGCTCAGCCTGAGGGCTTGTTGAAGGCCATATTGTCTGCCATCCTGGTCTTCCTATGAAGCTCAACCATAGGCTAAGCTTCACAGAAGACCATTATTTGTTATATACTGCAATGCTAGACATTTGGTGGCACAAGTCTTTTTAGGGACCTAAAAAAACGTTTACAACATTTTAAAATGCTAATCTACAGCCATTTTTTCTGTGTTTTAAAATTAAGCAAATTTTTAAAAAAATCTGCTATTGCTGCATCCATGAAAGTCTGGTCCATGAATATTATTATATTTTTTTATTTTTTTTTTTTTACTAAAACATACCTCAGAATGGTATCAATAATATTGTTGGACTGCCATTCAAAAAGAAGAAAAAAATCCACCCCCACACAGCTGTTTTGGTATTGCCATAATCGTACTGACCTTTTAGAATCATATTTCCTGGTCATTTTTACCTCTGTGAACTGTAAAAACACCCACACACACCTTCCAAAATATGGCAGAATTGCATTTATTTTTTCTCCCCACTTGAAATTTTTCTTCCTTACATTGAATGGTAAATGGAATGTATTGCAAACTACAACTTGTCCCACAAAATAAAAAAGAAACTTTTGTTTTATAGTGATAGCAACCAAAAAGTTATGGTGCTTGGAGGAAGGGTAGGGGAAAAAAAAAATCAAAAAAATCAAACTGAGGTTAAGGTGTTAAATAACGGACCATTTAATTTGTGTGACAGTCATATTTTTCACATTCCTCTTTGGCTGTTAAAGATTAAGGAGTTGTTGTTTTGGGTGTTGGGGACGTTTGTGCCTTGCATAGGAAATTTGGGACATATAATCAATATACTTGAAAGCTGTAAAAAAGGGCTTGAAAGGTGCTGGCCTTACTTTATAAAGGGTGAAACCCTGGTGGCAGATTCCTTTTGAGAACCCCGAATATTTTTTTATTTATTTATTTATTTATTTTGTGCTTTGGACAACTTCTTTAAACTTTCTTTCCACTATTTTATTATTGTATTTATCCACCATTTGTGTTCATTGTTGTCATCCATTGTTCTATACAATATTTAAGTAATTGAGAGAATTCTATTGCTATCTTAGGCCTGTTTCACATGTCAGTGAAAAATAGATGTTTTTCACTGATATGTTAAAAACGCATATCCCACCGTGTGCCATGATTCACGGCACACGTGGGTTGTCCATGTGCTATCCATGATCCATCATCCATTATTGCACATGGTGATAAACTCACCTGTCCCCGCTCCTGATGTTCGTGGTGCTGAACTCTTTGGCTCTGCTGTGTTTCCGACCGCCGCTGCATTTACTTCCGGGTCGCAGTGTCGTGCATAAATGCATATACATGACCATAACGAGTTGGCTAGGAAGCAGCAGCCAACTGAGGCCGGAGACAGCTTCGCTGGACAAGGTAAAGTATAAAATGCTTTTTATTTTCAATGTCCATGTTTTCCTGGTACGTGTTTTACAGATCGCACCATAGTGTGGTCCGTGGGACATCAGTGATGCCAGAAAAAAATGGACATGTCTCTGTGCGGCAATCAAGAACACGCGTGTATGCCGCACGGAGACATGGTCAGTGAAAAATCACTGATGTGTGCGCAGACCCATTGATTATAATGGGTCTGCGTATGTCCGTGATTCTGGTACGTATAAAAACTGTCACATATGTACCAGAATCACTGACGTGTGACACAGGCCTTAGTGTGGAATTTTAATGTAAGATCCGAAAACAAAGGTTTTTTTTTAGTTTTGTATCATGCAGAAAATAATGGGATATCCTGTATATTCCTTGTGTCTGAATGCTGCACACATTCCCTTTTTGAAGGTAGTGTATATGTGAAAGTGAATAAAAGTACATCAACTACTTGTCTTTATTACTGACAGAGTGAAGGGTATAAATAGGTAATGAATGGGGATGGAATGCCGCGCTATAAATCAATCACGGATTTCTGAACCTATAATAAACTACCCAAGTAAAACTCCAGAGTTTAGTAATAACTCCGGTGCCCAGAGGGGAATTTATGACTCTTTTATCAATCAGTTCCTAACCATTCCCGCTTTATATCCTGTCAGAATATCGCTGATAAGAATTGTTAAATCATGGGTACTATGTTTGTTGACCGTAAGCCATTTTTTCAGTATACTTTGGCAGTAATACATCATTTTATTTCTCCAATAACTAATTTGGACCCTTGTGACTTAAAATGTATTGAAATAGGCTTCCAAATTTATAAACATTTATCGGGGTTCTGCGCATTAAAGTGAAAACCTTTTACACATTAATGTGAAAGCTTACTAACATAACTCCTTTCCTTTGCAGATTGTTTTTAACCCCCATTCACACCTAAAAATTTATAATAAAATAGAATTAAAAAAAACACTCTGCAGATTTTCTTTTTTTAGGGTGAAGTCTCATGCTGCAGAAGATATTGCAGAAGTTATGGTACCATGACTGAGAATCGGTTCCATTTATCGTGTCAGAAGTTTCGGTAGCAAATTTACTACATGTACATTACATTGAAATCTGCAGCCGTATTTCCTACTGCAGATATACAGCATCAGTGCAAAGGAGGAGCGGGGAGCCACACACTTCACTCTTTGTATTGCAAATGGGAACATGCACACTGACACACACAGCATACAGTGACATGCCACATATCTCTAACCTGCAGCTTTTGTCAATTTATGCTGTGGATATTTTTTTCAGCGTGTCCTTTAATTATTTTTTTTTTCTTTCCCCACCTCCTTTTATTAAAGATTTCTATTTACATTAGAATTAAAACACTACAGCACTGCATGCTAGAGCAAATAAGACTGCACACTGTTTTGGTTTGTGTACTAAATTCTCTATTTAAAATGGCAGGAAGGAACAATATTGTAAACTATAAAGGGTGCTTTACACGAGACGAGCTATCGTGCGATGCATCGTCGGGGGTCACGTTTTTTGTGATGCACATCCGGCATCGTTCACGACGTCGTCTCGTGTGACACCTCCGAGTGATGCAGTATCGCTCACAAATCGTGAGTCGTGTACTCGTCACTCAGTTTTAAAAAATTGTTTAATTAAAATGGTGCCGGTTGTTCATCGTACCCGGGGTAGCACACATTGCTCCGTGTGACACCCCGGGAACGATGAACACAGCTAACCTGCGTCTCGCGGCTATGCAGAAGGAAGGAGGTGGGCAGGATGTTTACGTCCCGCTCATCTCCGCCTCTCTGCTTCTATTGGCCGGCGGCTGTTTGACGTCACTGTGACGCCAAACGTCCCTCTCCCTTCAGGAAGAGGATGTTCGCCACCCACAGCGAGGTCGCTCAGCAGGTAAGTACGTGTGATGGGGGTTTCACGACTTTGTGCGACACGGGCAGCGATTTGCCCGTGACGCACAAACGACGGGGGCTGGTACGATCGATCGTGAAATCGCACAATCAGTCGTCTCGTGTAAAGCAGGCATAAGAAACAGGGCTGTGGAGTCGTTAAGCCAAACCTCCAACTCAGACTCCTCAATATCTCTGACTCCCGACTCCCTCATACATGGCTCATGTTTAAGTGATAAATTTACTGCAGTAAAATGGTAACATCAGTCTTTCAATCATTAGTATGATACAATAATCAAGCTATTTAGAACATAAAATATATTTATTGGAATACAACTTACAATTTAGAACATAAAAAAAACTTAAATTGTCAATATGCAATATACTATGCAGTTAGTGGGGAAAACTGTTTTCAACAAAAATGTACGGAATAACATTTGTGCAATCTATGAATTTGTTCTGAGAAATAGTATTTCCTCCATTAGATCCTCCTTCATAGATGACCACAAATCTGTCCTAATAATTTCAAGGCTAGAGAACAACCTCTCTATACTAACTTGGGTTGGAGGGAAAAACATAACCACAAAGGCACCATCTTTAACCATTTCAGGATATAAAGAAATTGCTTCATGCAGTCAGTTTTGATGAATGGTTCAACTCTTTTACTTCTTTGAGAGCAAGTGAAAAATTTTGCTGAAATATGGTCAATCTGTTCCTATGGGAGTGGAATATTTTTCCCTGCAGCTACGCTTTGCCTGCTCCATGTCATCCAAATACTTAAACTCCTCATCTGATGAGGCTGAAGATACGGCAGCAGTAGCAATGGCAGCATCCAAGTCCTCTTGCTCTTGGCTGTCCTGTAGCAGCTTATCCTAACTGCTACCTCTGTTAGAGTTTATTTTCCTTAAGTAAGCTGTTGATCATCCAGCAATATACAATGACTTGTGTACACATACCCAGCTGCCAAAAGAATTTTATTTTCTAATAGCAGTGTCTCTCTCTGTTTCACTGAAGCAGCAATGCCATTGGCATTTTAAACCTCTTTGAGACAGGCAAAACGGCAAGTTCTTTCACTCCTTTATGAAAATGTCAGGCATTAATCCTCAGCTTGTAATTTTTTAGTCACTGTAAATGGGTGATGAAGCAATTCCTTCAATTCCGCCACCTGTGTCCATTACCCGTCATTTAGTGTTACTTGAGGGAAAGCCATGTCTACAAGAAAGGGTTTCTGCTCAAGAAATCGCTCAATCAGTAAAGTGCTGCCCCACTAAGTGGCTTGATTGATAATTGCCCCTTTTCCAACACGTCTCTTCACAATGGAATCTAATTTTAGGAGTTGTGGCAGCAATAACTAATTTCCTCACTTTGCCAATCAGAGTTCCAGCATGTCCATCTCGTATCGCCAGCTGCAGCGTGTGCACAACACAGCGCATGTGATAAAAAGGAGAGAGAGGCAGAAGTAGCATCAACAAAATCACCGAATTATAAAGGATCATTTTGCTGTTCTTTTGTAGTAATATCTGTTTGTTGCTCAGGAACAGGACTGTGGTTCCATCTCAAACATACTGAATGTGAATTTTTCTTCTAGCTGCTGTTCACCTTCATTATTCTCATTCATAAGTAAGTTTAATTGTACTTATGTTTGATACATTGTCAGTTATAATAGCAAGAACCTGTTCCAGCAGCTCTGAGATGAGTGCAGGTGTTCCTTCCTTCCCAGTGTATTTTTACCCTTATCTGTAGAGGAGGAGCTTTACTAGTTATCACACATAAAGTGCAGCACAGGTTCAACTCAAATGAAAGCTGAGATTAGGAATAGAACAGAGATTTATAGTATATATCGGCACGGTGGCTCAGTGGTTAGCACTGCAGTCTTGCAGTGCTAGGGTCCTGGGTTCAAATCCCACCAAGGACACTATCTGCAAGGAGTTTGTATGTTCTCCCCGTGTTTGCATGGGTTTCCTCCGGGTACTCCGGTTTCCTCCCACACTCCAAAAACATACAGATAGGGACTCTAGATTGTGAGCCCCAATGGGGATAGTGTTGCAAATGTATGTAAAGCGCTGTGGAATTAATAGCGCTATATAAATTAATAAAATTATTATTATTATATTTCATAATTTTCCCAAATTATGAAACAATATTCAGCACATTGCATTGAATTACTGTACCCAATTTATTATATGTTGTCCGAGTCGGTCCATCAAACCCCCATAATACACACACACACACACACACACTCAGGGGCACCGTGACCAGGTGTGTTAGAAGCACAATATAAACCTCACCACGAATGGCCCCCTCATACCTGAAAAGACCATCAACATCAGAATGATGCGGAACTGATAGCTGGCACCCTCACCGAGCAGTAAACAACACAGCCATGCCTAGTGCAAAGTGCTACCGCCGAGAACCATACGCCAGCGCTCATTATATTGAACAAGAACTAATGTGTAATCCCCATCAGAAGCCGCCACACATCAGATGGAGCCATGCCACTCAGGCCTACCCAACGTTCACATCTGGCTGCAACCTAGGCCAATAACAGCTGAGCACTGGACACACTCCAAACAGACACCAAAGACCAAAACCAAGAATAAACCACCATCACTACATGTCTGGGTGGACCCTCTGGTATGGTAAAACACACACTCCTCAAAAGAATTTGCAATGGAAAATCAAATGCATTTTACTAGCTGTAAAAACTTAATCAGAAATCAGTATGCAGTCTATGTCCGATCTGCAATACAGTATGTTACATAACATTTGAACTATTGTCTTTACTTTTCCAGATCAATATTTACCATCCAGTCAACAGTATGTAGACAATGAACAAAAAAAACAAAAAACATTATTCCAGAAGAATTACGGTGTTTGTGTCCCATGGACTCATTGCCCTTCCCTTCTCCCCCATCATCACAAATGTCTACTTAGAGGCCAAAAGTAAGATACCCATCAGTTTTGCAGAGGAAATTGAAAAGAGAGTCAAGCATACGTATTTCTAAAGAATATCTTTCTCTTGCAACCTATAGGTAGGGATGGTGATCTTTTCTCTCTCTTTTCCACAGTGACTTCCTAATGGTAAAAAAAACCCCTACATATCGCTGGTGGATATATATTGATAACAATGTCTACATGTTATTTCAAAGAGATATAAATAAAAACACTAACAAGGTATGGTGAAACCTTGTGAAAAATGGAAGTGGACAATAAATATACAGTAACTTCTTAACGATAAATAGACAAAAATTACAAAACAGTGCTTCTAGAAAAAGAGGGACACTCAGGAGTACACAGATATAAGTTAGTAAATGAATGATAACACATGCAGTATAAGCACAACAAAACAGATGCCTATTTCCTATGGATAATAAAAAGTAATCATAGTCTTATTATATCAGGGAACCTAATTATAATCACTTAAGTATAGTAAATGAGGGATTAGATGGCCACAAAGAAGGCAACAGGTGATCAGATATAGATGTAAATAAATCCACAGTAGGTAAAGTACAGCAAAAGATAAGGTGCCAGATTGCATCATTAAAGTTTACCTAGAGGATGGTGATGAGATGTAAATGGCTCTGTGTCCCTCCACTCCGACAGGCGTTTCACCCTGCTACTTCAAAGGGTGTGACCTAATGTGGATCTATGTATTTATAGCCATACTTGATCACCTATTGCATTCTTTGTGGCCAGTGTATGGTCTCATTTACAGTATTTAAGGGATTATGTGCCACGAGTGTCTCCCATTTTTAAGAGACTTGTGACAGCTCTGAGATTTGAGCTTCATTGCTCTGTGATTTAAACGTGTTTGCTTTCTCTTGGTGAAGCAAGGATTAATGTAATTTTCCTTGCTAGCAGCTCCGTGTTTGTTCGCAAGTGCAGCTGGTTTGTGACTGATCCCATCTCCTTTAAATAGTTACATGTTCCATCACATGAGGTCGAGAAAGGAATCTCTGGTATCTACTGGAGTCCTACTGCTGCTGAAGCCTTGCTGTTGTAGTTCTGCAGGCGGAAGCTGTGTCGCTTGCAGCCATGGTGCTTGACTGCCACTATAGAAGTTGTTGAATGTCCATTTTTAGTCTATATCCCCCTGTCTGTCCTCCCCCTGTGTAATATTACCACAGAGGTAACATCTAGTGCACTCACAGACCTTGGCAATATACACAGTGAGTGGAGGGACAGTTAGGTGTTAGTCACAAGATAGCAAAGAGGGGAAAGACTCTTTTTTTAGGCACATTAGAGGACATACACATTTTAATGCCAGGAGGTGTCCCAACCCCTGCTCCCCTTCGTCAGGGCTTCCTCTCCCTTACCATCTCCGTTGATTCCCTAGCGTTACACCATGTTCCACAGGTGTGTTTTGATGAAGCAAATGCAGTTGGGGCATCTGTCCCCTCATACTAGGTTGTGTGCATTTTGCTGTGGGAAGGGGGCATGCTTTTACTATTGCTTTAAGAGTCATTATATTGGGGTTTGTCCATCTATACCCAAACATGTAATACCATGTATAAGGCCGTATTCCCCAGGTCGTGTGGAGAAAGGGGGCCTGGGTGTGTACATTTCTGGTGTATTACCCTCTTTCCTGGCCGAGGTGGCTTAAAGGGAACCTGTCACCAGTTTTATGGCCTATAAGCTGTGGCCACCACCAGTGGGCTCTTATATACAGCATTCTAACATGCTGTATATAAGAGCGCAGGCCGCTGTGAGAACATAAAAAAACACTTTATAATACTCACCTAAACCAGTTGCTGTGGTGCTGGTTGGCCTGGTGGGCGGTGCCTCCTCTCTCGGCCATCTTGCTCCTCCGTCTTCTGAAGCCTGTGTGCATGACGCGTGCACGTCATACACACTCGCCGGCACTCAGGTCCTGCGCAGGCGCACTTTGATCTTCCCTGCTCAGGGCAGATCAAAGTATTGTAGTGCCCCTGTGCAGGACCTCAGTTGGTCTTATATAATATTCTAATTTCATGAGATAATGACTTTTGGGTTTTCAGTTATAATCAACATTACCAGAACTAAACACTTGAAATAGATCATTCGGTGTGTAATGACTCTATAATATATGCCTTTCCCTTTGTGTATTGAATTACTGAAATAAATTAACTTTTTGATGATATTCTAATTTATTGAGATGCACTTTTATTTATTGTCCACTTCCATTTTTACAAGGTTTGACCATACCTTGTTAGTGTGTATAGCTTGTGTAGGTTTGCTTTCATAAAGGAAGCACTGTCCTAACAGTTTGACCTGTACTTATCAACAGGGATTACATACAAATCAAATTATGTGATGTAAAAAACATGCAACATCTCCAATATTCTTAAAAGCAAATGCTGAAACTAGGCATGTGTACATAATATCACAAGTGAGTATGCCCCTCACATTTTTGTAAATACTGTATTTTATTATATCTTTTCATAGGACAAGACTGAATATATGATACTTTGATACAATGTAAAGTAGTCAGTGTACAGCTTGTAAAACAGTGTAAATTTGGTGCACCCTCTAAATAACTCAACACACAGTCATTAATGGAAAAACCGCTGTCAATAAGAGAGTATACCCCTAAGGGAAAATTGGGCCAAAAGTTTCAATATTTTGTGTGGACACCATTATTTTAAAACACTGCCTTAACTCTCTTGGGCAAGGAGTTCACTAGATCTTCACAGGTTGCCACTCGAATTCTCTTCCACACCTTCATGACAATATCACAGAGCTCGTGATTGATAGAGACCTTGCACTCTTCCATCTTCTCTTTAAGAATACCCCACAGGTGCTCAATAGGGTTTATGTCTGGATTCATGTTTTGCTAGCCCAGCACCTTCACCCTCAGTTTCTTTAGCAAGGCAATGGTCATCTTGGAGGTGTGTTTGGGGTCATCATCATGTTGGATACTGCTCTGTGGCCAAGTTTCCAAAGGGAGGGTATCATGCTCTGCTTCATTATGTCACAGTGCTTGTTGGCATTCATAGTTCACTTAATGACCTGTTATTCAGCAGCATTCATGCAGCCCCAAACCATGACCCTCTCACTACCTTGCTTGATTTGAGGCATGATACACTTGTCATTGTACTTTTCACCTGATTGCCACCTGTTATGCTTCAGGGTGAGCACGGGGTTAGTGGGTCTACTGGACCAAACATACTGATGACTGGCCAGGAGGAGCGAACTGAAGTTCGGCAGCTGAGTCTTCACTAAAGCCACCAAAGGTGGCAATAGGCACACACGCTAGTAGACAGCTGACGGGGTAGCCCCACCAGATCAACGGTACTTCACCATCTGGCGCCATGTATACAAACAGTCTCTGGTAGAAGAAGCAGCAGCAGCCAGTGTTGTACAATGACACAACAATGCACAATGATAGCAGCACAATGGATCTGAGAACTAGCAACATTCAGAACTCGCTGCCAAGGCACCTTCCTTAAGAGGAAGGTGCCTTAAATACCTAATACTTCTCAGTCAGACTGAGAGGCAGTTCTGGATCTGGGCATATTAGCCCTTTAAAAAATGGGCATGTCCACGTGCAGCGTAGGGCATTCCCAGGAGGCCTGTGTGATGTGTGGAGGCCGCAGTGGCACCAGTATGGGCATTACAGTACACTGCCCCTTATGCCCCCTTATTCCCATGAATCTTTTAAGGAGAATTGGGGCATTAATATTCTCCCTAGGCTTCCATGACCTCTCCTCAGGACCAAACCCCTTCCAGTCCACTAATATGTAGGTTTTACCTTGGAACCTTATTATAGTAAGGATGGATTTTACCTCAAAGGTGTCTTCATCACTGACTAGAGGAGGTAAGGTACCTGGATCACTATAGTAATAGCTCAGGAAGACAGGTGTGAGGAGGGACACATGGAATGAGTTGAGGATGTGTAGGAAGGATGGGAGTTTTAACTTGTAGGGCACCTTTTTAATCCACTGGAGCACCTTGAAGGGACCGATAAAGCAGGGACACAACTTGCAAGAAGGCACCTTGAGGCGGATGTATCTGGAAGAGCACCATACCTTGTCTCCAGGCTGTAATGAAGGAGAGTCTAGGTGTCTCTTGTCCGCGTTCCTCTTCATACGGGTGGAGCACTGTTCCAAGGAGGACTTGGAATCAATACCATCTGAGAAAATAATGGCTCCCCAAGGAAGCCTAATGCGAAACGCATGTCGGGGCCCGTGGTATTTCCATCCCTATACAGGGCAGTATGGGTAAGCAGATTTAACTTATGTACATCTGTTTGCACTAGTATGCCCCTATTAGCACCAGTCTACATATGACTCGGTTTTGTTTCATATTGTGTTACAAATTCCCTCCCTGTGACTGACGTGGCCAATGTTCCTGGTATCACAACAAGGGACTAAAGAGTTAATGACATAGTATTTCAGCATTGTGCAATATATCTATTTTTCTATCTATATTTAATTATTTTTTCTGCAGATTCCCCAGCCATATCGTGTATTGGGGATGTTTTTGATCCATCTCTTATGTCCGCATTCTGCATTCTGATCTTCCTTTTTTACAGTATATTGTTATTATTTGTGATTTTCTTGTTTAAAAATTAAAGTTTACTTTATTATTATTCTTGCATTATTGACTCCATATTTTTGACTATGTAGGAAATATACAGGGAGGACTTAGTCTCCTCGCAGATGTCAGAGAATGTCTTAAGGGAATCGGTCGCAAGAATGTCAGAGGTAAGTGCTACTGGAAACTGGATTTTGAGTTTGTGTCCATATACTATGTGAAATGGAGACTTGGTGGAGGATTCACTCTCGTGATTGTTAAATTGTTATATGAAACTTCAGCTCAAGGAAGTAACTTGACAAAGTCGCTATGGTGCTCATAGACGAAGTGCCGCAGGAAGTTCTTCAGGATCTGATTGATCAGTTTCATTTGGCCGTTGGATTAGAGGTGGTAGGCCAGCGAGAAGTACATCCAGAATCTTGAAGGTAGCTCTCCAGAACCGATACGTAAACTGGACATCTCTGTCGGGCATGATGTGGAGGTAGATCGAGCAGTTGGAGGATATTCTGGATGAACTCACGCAGAGAGCAATCTGGTTGTGAAATGGGCTATTTTTGAAAACCTGTCTACTACCACCCATATGGCCGTGCAACCGGAGTACTTCGACAGGTCCTTGATAAAGTCCATTGCAATATGCTGCCAAGGGCCGGATAACACTGGTAGAGGAAGCAGTCACCCAACTGGAAACTTATTTGGGTTTTGTTGCGGGCACATGAAGGACAGGCCAAAACAAACTCCAGGACAACTTGTTGCAGCAATGGCCACCAATAATGTTGAGAGATCAGCTGAAGGGACTTTCTTCTGTTCAGCATGACCAGCCAGATTGGAGGAATGACCCTAGTGAAGAACTCACTTTCTGCCTGCTTCAGCAACAAATGTCTTACTTGGAGGGACTCAAGACATGTCTATGGAAGCTACCGAAAGCATCCTGGAAGTCTCATAATATGCTGAGGCTTCTTCTCTTGGTCGGCAGAAATGACCGAGGCAGCGCATCGGTCCTTGACATTCTTCTCAGCGAGGCAGAAATGCAGAACGAAGTCAAAGCAGGAGAAGAACAATGACCACTGGGCTTTAGTTGGATTTAGCTTCTGAGCCAAATGTAGAAAGGTCAAGTTCTTGTGGTCGATGTAGATGATGACAGGATGCATGGCTCCCTCCAGCAGATATCACCATTCCTCCAGAGCCATCCTGAGCACCAACAGTTCTTGGTCCCTAATCGAGTAGTTGTACTTAGCAAAGAATCCACAAGTTACCATCTTATCTGCAGCAGACTTCTGCATGAAGACCGTGCCAACGCTGGAGTACGAAGCATGGACTTCCAGGATAAACTGCTTGCTAGTTTCCGGTCTATGTAGTGCCAGAGCAGAAGAAAAGGTTTCCTTGAGGGCAACACACAAATCTTCAGCTTCTGGAGTCCAAACCTTTTGGATTCACCTCTTGCGGGTCAAAGAAATAGGAAGAATTCTGAAGGAGAATTGCGGGATGAAGTGCCGATAATAATTGTCAAAACCAAGGAACCGTTGGATCACTTTCAAAACATCGGGCCGAGGCCACTTCAGTAATACCATGTCTGGATCCATCCACAGGCCAGTGTACAAGATTTTGTAGACTAGGGAAGATAGATCGAAGCGTAGACACGCTGAACCCCCTTTAACCTCTGCAGCACTCACAAGTGTATTTTGAAAAGACAGGCTCTGGATATGATGCTGAGCATGTGCATTAAACTTCTTTAGTCAACCATGGCAAGGACTGTTCTGGGGAGAACCTGTCTTGTTAAACCACTGTATGGCCTTAGCCTCAGTGCTGCTGTTCAGTTTCAGGCTATAGGCAATCTTGTTATAGCTTAGACCATCTTTATCTAGAGCAACAATTCTTTTTTTCAGATTCTCAGAGAATTATTTGGCATAAGATGCCATGTTGAACTTTCAGTGACCAGTATGAGAGAGTATGTGGCCGATACCACCAAATTTAAGACACCTGCTCTTCATTCACACCTGAAACCTTGTAACTCTAATGAATCATATGACACTGGGGAGGGAAAATCGATAATTGGGCACAATTTTGCCATTTTCCCTTAGGGGTGTACTCACTTTTGTTGCCAGCAGTTTTCACATTAATGGCTGTCTATTGCTATTAAGAGGGCACACCAAATTTACACTGTTATTCAAGCTGTACACTGACTACTTTACACTGTATCAAAGTGTCATATCTTCAGTTTTGTCCCATGAAAAGATATAATAAAATATTTACAAAAATGTGAGCGGTTTACTCACTTTTGATATATACTATAAGTTATGCGAAGAAAAGAATCCAAAGTTTGGTGCTTTCTTTTGAAAAAAAAAATTATATATTTATAAATACACAGCATGTGAAATAGGTATTGAACACGTTACTAATTTTCTAAGTAAATATATTTCTAAAGGGGTTATTGACATTAAATTTTCACCAGATGTCAGTAACATCACATCCAGTCTACGCAGGCAAATAAATCAAACCATAGCTGTCCATGAATTAAATTATGTGGAATAATGAGAAATGACGCTGGGAAAAAAAAATTGAACACAGGAAGAAAGAGAAGTGCAAAAAGCCATGAAAAGACATGACACCAGCTGAGATCTCTTCGAAATTAGAAAGCAATCCCACCACTTATTTAAAAATAATATCAGCTGGGTCAACTGATGGCCTATATAAAGGTGTCTCATTACCATGGTGCCACACTAGAAGCATTTCATGATGGGTAAAGCTATTGAGCTGTCTCAAGAACTTGGAAAACTTATTGTTGCAAAACATAATGATGGCATTAGTTACAGAATTTCTAAACTACTGAAGTGTCCAGTGAGCACTGTTGGGGCCATAATCCGAAAGTGGAAATATCATCATTTCACCATAAACAGGTCATTACCAGGTGCTCCCCTCAATATTACAGACAGTGGAGTGAAAATAATTATCAGAAGAGCTGTCCAAGAGCCAAGGACCACCTGTGGAGAGCTATAGAAAGACCTGGAATCAGTATGTACAGTTGTTTCAAAGAAAACACCAAGTAAGGCTGTGTGCACACGTTGCGTTTTTTACCGCGGAAACGCTGCGTTTAGAACCGCAGCGTTTCAGTGGCAAATTGCATGCTTTCAGCTTTCCCAGCAAAGTGTATGAGAAAGCCGAAAAATCAGTGCACACGCTGCGTTTCTAAACGCAGCGTTTTGGATGCCAAAAATCGGTGCGGAAAGAAAAGCAGCATGTCACTTCTTTTGTGCGGTGTGGCTGCGTTCTCTCCCCCATTGAATCAATGATGTGGGTCAGAACGCAGCTACACCGCAGTGAGCTGCTTTTTGTTGCGGTCCGCGGGCTTTGTCGGCATACAGAACGCAGGCATTTACCTGGAAGTGAGGTCAAGAGGTTTCCTTTTGACCTCACTTCCTGGCAAAGTCCAGGAAAGCCCCCGGTGTCTCCAAAGTGCCCGCCCCGACCCCCGAACCCCCTCCCGAAAATCCAACATGGCCGCGCGCACAGTAGCGCACCGGCCGCCCTGCTCCTATGATTTCTGTCGCATGTGCAATAACACATGCGACAGAAAAATGCCCCCCAGGCCCTGCCCGGTCACCCCCTATTCCCCCGGTATTCCCCCTTACCTGTCCGGTCGCAGCGCTGATCCCCCGCGGCCCCCTCCTCCTTCACAGTGCACGCTGGCCGGTCACATGAGCAGAGCAGCTGACAGCCAGCACTGTGTTCAGTGTGAGCTGTGCTGGCTGCTCGCACTCTGCAGCTGTGACCCGGGGAGAGTGGGTGCAGATTTTTGGCACCCACTCTCCTCAAATGGAGGGTCTGCCCTCCTAGAAAATGGGGGATACGTTCCCTGAACGTGAATTTTTTGAATAAATTGGAGAACAAGGGAATGATTTGGGGAGTGTTTTTTCTAATAAAAAATTTTTTGTCATTTTTTTTTGCTTTTGTTTACTGTCAATTAGTTATGTCGGGTATCTAATAGACGCCGTGACATCACTAATTGCTGGGCTTGATGACAGGTGACATTACACATCTGGTATCAACCCCATTTATTACCCCGTTTGCCAACGCACCAGGGCGCGGGATGAGTTGGGGCGAAGCGCCAGGATTGGCGCATCTAATGGATGCGCCACTTCTGGGGCGGCTGCGGCCTGCTATTTTTAGGCTGGGAAGAGTCCAATAACCATGGCTCTTCCCACCCTGAGAATACCAGACCCCAGCTGTCAGCTTCACCTTGGCTGGTGATCTAATTTGGGGGGACCCCATGTTATTTTTTTTTTAATTCTTTATTTATAAATAAAAAAAAATAGCCTGGGGAGCCCTCCAAATTGATCACCAGCCAAGATGAAGCTGCCAGCTGTGGTTTGCAGGCTACAGCTGTCTGCTTTACCCTGACTGGCTATCAAAAATAGGGGGGACCCCACACCATTTTTTTCATTGTTTTTTTTTTTTTATTGGATAAATACTAAGCTAGGCACCCTTTAGTGCCACATGAAAGGTACTAAAGGTGCCAGCTTAGAATATGCAGGCGGGGGTGGGACGTTATATATATTTGACATCCATTCATCCATTGACGCTTTTTAGGTTGTGTGCCCACAATCAGGGTTTGCAGCGTTATGGGCGCTGAGTGTTTTCCCTGCGTCCATAACGCTGCGTTGTGCAGTAGAAGCACAGTGGAAAGATTTTTAGAAATCTCATGCCCACTGTGCTTCTTTTCTCCATAGCATAGAGCTCCACAGTAGCCTGAACCCAAATCGTGGGCATGGGCAGCTGCGTTCTCCCGTGGACAACACTCACATCTCTGCAGGAAGGCTGACACTGTGTACTAGACGCCGTGTCGCTGGATCATGGCCACATAGCCTTAGGCCTCTTTCACACGTCAGTGATTCTGGTACGTTTGTGCTTTTTTTTTTAAACGTAACAGAATCACTGACATACGCAGACGCATTATAATGAATGGGTCTGCTCACACGTCAGTGATTTTTCACTGCATGTGTCTCCGTGCGGCGTACCCGCGTGTGCGTGATTGCCGCACGGAGACATGTCTATTTTTTTCTGGCATCACTGATGTTCCACGGACCACGCAGTGGTGTGGTCCGTGAAACACATGCCAGAAAAAAACGTGCTTTTAAAATAAAAATCATTTTAACTCACCCGGCGTCTAGCGATGTCCTCTGCAGCCCGTTCTCCCTGCTGCTTCTGAGCCGGCTCATTATTGTCGCGCATATTCATGATGTGCGACACAGCCGACCTGGAAGCAGCTGCTGCGGGGGTCAGCGCCGGCCGGATGCTGCACCACGGGAGCGATCAGCACCATGGAGAGCGGGAGCGGGCACAGGTGAGTTAATCTCTAAGTGCAATCACGGGCCACGGAGAACGGAGCCCGGATTGCACTTAGACAACCCATGTGTGCCGTGATTCACGGCACACGGAGGGACATGTGCGTGTTTTACACGCCAGTGAAAAACGTCAGTGTTTTTCACTGACGTGTGAAACGGGCCTAAAAGTGAGAATATTGTTCCTACAGCAACATTTTGGGTGAAGTAGCTGTGGATTCAAAATGCTTAATATACTCCTGAATAAAATCCTTGAGGGGTGCAGATTCCAAAATGGGGTCACTTGTGGGGGTTTTCTGACGTATAGGTACCCAAGGGGCTCTGCTAATGTGACATGGTGCGCGAAGTTTATTTCAACTTTTCCAAAATTCAAATGGTGCTCCTTCCATTCCAAGCCCTCCCATTTATCCAAACAGAATGTGGAGAAGGAAATGACATCACAGGTTTTTTTTTCCAAAGGTCTGTGTTCAACCAACTTTATTAACACTGACACTGACAAGTCTTAAAAAACGCACCTAAAAAAACGCATGAAAAACGCATGAAAACCGCATGAAAAACGCATGAAAAACGCATGCGTTTTCGATGCCTTTTTCTCAAAAAGCATTGTTTACAATTCTCCCCTCTGCCAGAGGGTGTGTTTTTTTCCGCGCTGAAAAAAAAGCAACGTGTGCACATAGCCTAAAGAACTCAACCTCCATGGCCTATATGCACTTTCACTATGCAAGATTCCATTTATGAAAAAAAAGCATGCTCATGCGCATTTAAAGGTTGCACAACAAAATTTAGAAAAAGACTGAAATACTGGGAGAATATAGTCAGTTTAAAGGAGACTAAAATTACATTTTTTGACTGCCATAATATACACTATGTTTGGAGGCCATTAACACCATACCAACAGTGAGGTTTGAAGTGGGGCTGTTTTTCAGCATATGGCAATGACAAACTTTAAATGTTGAAGAAAGGATGAATGGACAAATGTGTTGAGACATTTTTACTAAAAATCCACTGCAATATAATAGGATGATGAAGATGAAATGAGAGTGGACATTTCTGCAACACAATGATCCTAAATATACAGGCAAGGAAACTCCATTTATCTCAGAGAAAGAAAATAATGCTGCTAGATTGGTCCAGCCAATCACCTGACCTGAATCCAATAGAAAATGTATGGAAGGAACTAAAGCTGAGAGTTCATGGAAAGAGCCAACTGAATGTTCTGGATTGGAAGAGTGTTTGTGTGTAAGAATAAGTCAAAATCACATGTGAGCAACACATGCTGCTAGTTTATCCATACAGGAGGCTTCTTGAAGCTGTCACCACCAAAAAGGGCTTTTGCACAAAGTATTAAAAACATTTCAATAAATGTGTTCAATACTTTCCCCTGTGTTGTTTCTCATTTATACACATAACTTCATTTATGGTCATCTATGGCTTGATTTATTTTCCTGTGTGGATTGGATGGATTGTTACTGACATCCGGTGAGAATTTCATGTCAATAGCACCTTTATAAATATATTTACTTAGAAAATTGTTTTTATATACACGGTGTGCAGAAGTATTAGGCAAGCTGTATTTTAGAGGATTTTTTTTATTATTGATCAACAACTATGTTCTCAATCAACCCAAAAGACTCATAAATATCAAAGTTTAATATTTTTAGAAGTTGGAATGTTTTTTTTTTTAGATTTGGCTATCTTAGGAGGATATGTATTTGTGCAGGTAACTATTACTGTGCAGAATTATTAGGCAACTTAATAAAAACCAAATATATTCCCATCTCACTTGTTTATTTTCACCAGGTAAACCAATATAACTGCACAAAATTTAGAAATAAACATTTCTGACATTCAAAAACAAAACCCCTCAAAAATAGTGACCAATATAGCCACCTTTCTTTATGATGACTCTACAGCCTACCATCCATAGATTCTGTCAGCTGCTTGATCTGTTTACAATCAACATTGCGTGCAGCAGCCACCACAGCCTCCCAGACACTGTTCCAAGAGGTGTACTGTTTTCCCTCCCTGTAAATCAGACCTGGGCAAGGGGCGGACCGCGGGCCACATCCGGCCCGCCTACTCTCTGTGACCGGCCTGCCTGGTTCAGGGCGTCCTTGCTGGCCGGTCAGTGATGAGGGCAATCTGACCTGTTGTCCGGAGCTCCAGGCTCTGGGAGACCCCTGGTCAGATCGCCCTCATCACACGCTGTGTGCTGGGCAGGGAGCGATCCTGCAGCTCCGCACAGTGCAGGCAGTGGAACACAGGAATCTCTCCTCTGTTCCCTGCCCGACACCTTTCTCTGTGACACACGCGCGCCCTGATATCATCAGTACTGTGCGCGTGTGTGTCATTTGAAAAGTTCCCGCCAGGCAGGAGAAGAAGCTGCAGCAGCGGGGGCCCGTACGGAGAGAAGCAGCGGTGGGCACCCGTACAAGAACAGCAGTGGCGGGGGCCCGTACGGAGAGAAGCAGTGGCGGGGGCCCGTACAAAATCAGCAGCGGCAGGGGCTCCTAGGAAAACAGCATCGGCACAGCCTGCGCATGTGAAAGAGAAGCAGCTCAGCGGGGGGGCTCGTACGGAGGTGCCTGAGGAAGGGACAATAAGAAGGAAGAGGTGAGTGGTTACTAGTAACCCTCGGGTGACAATGGGGGGTGGGCGGTGGGATGGTGGTAACTGTTGACAAATATTTGAGGTGTAGTAGTGTAGTATATGGGAATGTAGTTTTACAGGTGTGGTATATGGGGGGTGTAGTGGTGTAGTATATAGTGGTGTAGTTTTATAGGGGTGTAGTATAATACAGGTGTAGTATATAGGAGTGTAGTATAATACAGGTGTATATAGGGGTGCAATATAATACAGGTGTATATAGGGGTGTAGTGGTGTAATATAATACAGGTGTATATAGGGGTGTAGTGGTGTAGTATAATACAGGTGTATATAGGGGTGTAGTGGTGTAGTATAATACAGGTGTATATAGGGGTGTACTATAATACATTTGTACATAGGGGTGTAGTGGTGTAGTATGATACAGGAGTATATAGGGTTGTAGTATAATACAGGTGTATATAGGGGTGTAGTATAATACAGGTGTACTATATAGTGATGTAGTGGTGTAGTATAATACAGTTGTAGTATATAGGGGTGTAGTGGTGTAGTATAATACAGGTGTAGTATATAGGGGTGTAGTATAATACAGGTGTATATAGGGGTGTAGTGGTGTAGTATAATACAGGTGTAGTATATAGGGGTGTAGTATAATACAGGTGTATATAGGGGTGTATTGGTGTAGTATAATACAGGTGTAGTATATAGGAGTGTAGTATAATACAGTGTATATAGGGGTGTAGTGGTGTAGTATAATACAGGTGTAGTATATAGGAGTGTAGTATAATACAGGTGTATATAGTAGTGTAGTATAATACAGGTGTAGTATATAGGGGTGTAGTGGTGTGGTATATTACAGGTGTATATAGGGGTGTAGTGGTGTAGTATGATACAGGTGTATATATGGGTGTAGTGGTATATTATAATACAGGTGTAGTATATAGGAGTGTAGTATAATACAGGTGTATATAGTGATGTAGTGGTGTAGTATAATACAGGTGTAGTATATAGGGGTGTAGTGGTGTAGTGGTGTAGTATATTACAGGTGTATATAGGAGTGTAGTGGTGTACTTTATCACAGGTGTAGTATAATACAAGTGTAGCATATAGGGGTGTAGGGATGTAGGTTATCACAGGTGTAGTGTATAGTGATGTAGTGGTGCAGTTTATTACAGGTGTAGTATATAGATATTACAGGTGTATATAGAGGTGCAATGATGAAGTATATAGTGGTATAGTACGTATATAGAGGTGTAGTTTATTACAGGTGTAGTATATAGGGATGTAGTGATGTATATTACAGGTGTAGTATGTGGCAGGTGTAGTGATGTAGTATATGGGGATTGTGTGTGCATGCATGTATACAGTGTGTGTATGTGTATATATATTATATACACACACAGTATATATATGCGTGTGTGTATATACATTTTATATACATATATATATATATATATATATATATATATATATATATAGATAGATGTAGAACGGAGTTAATTATATTAGTCAGGCCCTCTAAAACCATCCCAATCTCTCATGCGGCCCCATGGGAAAATGAATTGCCCACCCCTGCTATAGATCTTACATTTTATGAGGGACCACAGGTTCTCTATGGGGTTTAGATCAGGTGAACAAGGGGGCCATGTCATTATTTTTTCATCTTTTAGACCTTTACTGGCCAGCCACGTTGTGGAGTTGTTGGATGCATGTGATGGAGCATTGTCCTGCATGAAAAACATGTTTTTCTTGAACGATACCGACTTCTTCCGGTACCACTGCTTGAAGAAGTTGGCCCATCCATCTGGCCCATCAAGAGTCACTCTCATTTGATCAATCCATAAAACCTTTGAAAAAGCAGTCTTAAGATATTTCTTGGCCCAGTCTTGACTTTTATCTTATGTTTCTTGTTCAAAGGTGGTCGTTTTTCAGCCTTCCTTACTTTTGCCATGTCCCTGAGTATGGCACACCTTGTGCTTTTTGATACTCCAGTAATGTTGCAGCCTGAAATATGGCCAAACTGGTGACAAATAGCATCTTGGCAGCTTCACGCTTGATTTTCCTCAATTCATGGGCAGTTATTTTGCACCTTTTTTGCCCAACACGCTTCTTGGCTATTCGTTATTTGCCATGAAACGCTTGATTGTTTGGTGATCATGCTTCAAAAGTTTGGCAACTTCAAGACTGCTGCATCCCTCTGCAAGACATCTCACAATTTTGGACTTTTCAGAGCCCGCCAAATCTCTCTTCTGACCCATTTTGCCAAAGGAAAGGAAGGTGCCTAATATTTAAGCACACCTTATATAGGGTGTTGATGTCATTACACCACACCCCTCCTCATTACAGAGATGCATATCACCTGATTTACTTAATTGGTAGTTGACTCTCAAGCCTATTCAGCTTGCAGTAGGACAACATGTATAAAAAGTATCATGTGATCAAAATACTCATTTGCCTAATAATTCTGCACACAGTGTATATGTAAATATGAAACTTACCACAAACTTGCTTCTTTGTATCATTTTATGCAGGTTTGAGTAAAATGTAGCATACTTTAGATGAGCAGAAGAAAATATTAAAGCGTGTGTGTGTGTGTGTGTGTGTGTGTGCGTGTGCGTGTGTGCGTGTGTCTAAGAGGTTTAGAACCTTTTCTTATAAAATACACATTTTTCTGACCAATATTCATAGTCTAAAAGAAAATAGTTTATGGAAGGAATTTACAGAGCTACTTAATTTTTATGTAGATTTCAACTATAAAGGTTTTATTTTAATTTATTTATTTTTAGTTGATCAAGTTTGAACATACACTGTGTACAATTAAGCAATTTGTATTTTTGATGATTGATTATTTTTGTTATTTAATAACTACAATCATTAAGGGTAAACCTGAATATTTAAGAAAGTGAAGGAGAGGTTTTGTCTTTCTTATGAGAATTTCTATGTGTACAGAAGTATTGGGCAACTAATAGTGTGTAAATTAATTATGCAACTAAATAAAAAACATACATTTTACCATCTCAGTTGCTTTTTTTCATGTGCTGAAGTGAGAATAATAACTAGTGAGGAGTGAATGTGTGGCTATCTAGGTTCACTGAACCAGCAAGGACCCCTAAAAAAATCGGGTTTGGCAACTGAACTTGACCCCAAACAACGAACCCCATACAATTCAAAGGGGAACCCAAGTTCTGGGCTGTAAAATGGTCATAGTAAGACCTAGGGGACTGCAAAAGGAACCTAAATGGGGGTAAGAGCAGGATAATGTGGATAGGTAAATGAGTTAAAGGGCTTCTGTTACCATAGCAATTATAGTTACATAGCAAGTAAATGAAGAAACTAAAAATTTTTAACAGTGACACACAGATGGATTTCAGAGATTTTCCACAAACCAACAATTTAAAAAAAAGGACCTTACAGAGCCTGTATTCCCAGTTCACCCACACAGTCAAGATTGCCCCCACAGAACAACAAATTTAACAAATTTCCCCTACTTAGTCTGTATTCTCGGTTCACCCATACAGTCAAGATAGGTAAAGTTGCTCAACAGAGCAACAATTTAAAAAAGGCCCACACGGAGTCCGTCCACAGCTCCAGCTCTGTGGGGAATTTCAACACCAAACAACTGAGTCTCAGAACAGCCTGCTGTTGTTTCCCCTTGGCTGTGCTTAGCTGAGGTTGATAGACAAAGGGGAGTAGTAGTAGGAAACATGGGCAGAGAAATGTCCACCAATCCTTGGTGGTATTAGGACATGTGCTAAAACGGTTTCCGCCTAAAGGGGGTGTTACATGCAGCGATATCACTAGCGAAAGCACCCGTCCCCATCGTTTGTGCGTCATGGGCAAATCGCTGCCTGTGGCGCACAATAGCGTTAGGAGCCCTCACACGGACTTACCTGCCTAGAGACGTCGCTGTTGCCGGCAAGCTGCCTCTTTTCTAAGGGGGCAGTTCGTGCGGCGTCACAGCGACGTCACTAAGCGGCCGCCCAATAGAAGCGGAGAAGCGGAGATGAGCGGGATGTAACATCCCGCCCACCACCTTCCTTCTGCATTGCCGGCGGCCGCAGGTAAGCTGCAGTTCATCATTCCCGAGGTGGCACACGTAGCGATGTGTGCTGCCTTGGGAACGACGAACAACCTGCGTGCTCAACAATCAATGATTTTTTAAAAAGGAACGACGTGTCAACGATAGACGATTTGGTGAGTATTTTCCATCATTCGTTGTCGTTCGTGCGTCTCACACGCAACGACGTCGCCAACGTGTTGTTCATCACGGAAACCGTGACCCTGGCGATATATCGTTAGATACGTCGCTGCGTGTGACGGCCTTAAGGCGCAGCCCACATTGCATTAAACAATGCCACAATGCCGACCCTGTTTTCCTTTTTCACCATCCCACCCTAGATTGAAATGGTATGATCACAGAATAACATTTATTCAAAAAGGCCCCAAAAGAGCCTGTTCTCCAAGTTCCCCCTAGAGAGCTTAATTTTCAGCTCCTGTTTAGCAAAGTATAGCTGTTGCAGTTAAAAAGCTCATAGATGGATTTGGAATTGAGCCGGAGGAAAGCCAGATAGTTGGGACTGGCAGTAGCAAGTCTATTTAAATTTAAAGCGGCTCACCCATGCTGCTCAGTGTCTCTCGGGAATCCAAAGCATTTATTTTGAAAAAATTATTGTTGAAAGCAAGTAGACATACAACATTGGCATAATTTATCAACAAACCAACAAGCTTAACAAATAACGTGCTCTATATACAGTGCCTACAAGTAGTCTTCAACCCCCTGCAGATTTAGCAGGTTTGATAAGATGCAAATACGTTAGAGCCTGCAAACTTCAAACAAGAGCAGGATTTATTAACAGATGCATAAATCTTACAAACCAACAAGTTATGTTGCTCAGTTAAATTTTAATAAATTTTCAACATAAAAGTGTAGGTCAATTATTATTCAACCCCTAGGTTTAATATTTTGTGGAATAACCCTTGTTTGCAATTACAGCTAATAATCGTCTTTTATAAGACCTGATCAGGCCGGCACAGGTCTCTGGAGTTATCTTGGCCCACTCCTCCATGCAGATCTTCTCCAAGTTATCTAGGTTCTTTGGGTGTCTCATGTGGACTTTAATCTTGAGCTCCTTCCACAAGTTTTCAATTGGGTTAAGGTCAGGAGACTGACTAGGCCACTGCAACACCTTGATTTTTTCCCTCTTGAACCAGGCCTTGGTTTTCTTGGCTGTGTGCTTTATGTCATTGTCTTGTTGGAAGATGAAATGATGACCCATCTTAAGATCCTTGATGTAGGAGCGGAGGTTCTTGGCCAAAATCTCCAGGTAGGCCGTGCTATCCATCTTCCCATGGATGCGGACCAGATGGCCAGGCCCCTTGGCTGAGAAACAGCCCCACAGCATGATGCTGCCACCACCATGCTTGACTGTAGGGATGGTATTCTTGGGGTCGTATGCAGTGCCATCCAGTCTCCAAACGTCACGTGTGTGGTTGGCACCAAAGATCTCGATCTTGGTCTCATCAGACCAGAGAACCTTGAACCAGTATGTCTCAGAGTCCTCCAAGTGATCATGAGCAAACTGTAGACGAGCCTTGACATGACGCTTTGAAAGTAAAAGTACCTTACGGGCTTGTCTGGAACGGAGACCATTGCGGTAGAGTATGTTACTTATGGTATTGACTGAAACCAATGTCCCCACTGCCATGAGATCTTCCCGGAGCTCCTTCCTTGTTGTCCTTGGGTTAGCCTTGACTCTTCGGACAAGCCTGGCCTCGGCACGGGTGGAAACTTTGAAAGGCTGTCCAGGCCGTGGAAGGCTAACAGTAGTTCCATCAGCCTTCCACTTCCGGATGATGCTCCCAACAGTGGAGACAGGTAGGCCCAACTCCTTGGAAAGGGTTTTGTACCCCTTGCCAGCCTTCTGACCCTCCACGATCTTGTCTCTGATGGCCTTGGAATGCTCCTTTGTCTTTCCCATGTTGACCAAGTATGAGTGCTGTTAACAAGTTTGGCGAGGGTCTTAATTAGTCAGAAAAGGCTGGAAAAAGATAATTAATCCAAACATGTGAAGCTCATTATTCTTTGTGCCTGAAATACTTCTTAATACTTTAGGGGAACCAAACAGAATTCTTGTGGTTTGAGGGGTTGAATAATAAATGACCCTCTGAATAAACTTTTCACAATTTAAAAAAAAAAATAAAAAAAGAAATAACATTCTTTTTTGCTGCAGTGCATTTCACACTTCCAGGCTGATCTACAGTCCAAATGTCACAATGCCAAGTTAATTCCGAATGTGTAAACCTGCTAAATCTGCAGGGGGTTGAATACTACTTGTAGGCACTGTAGCCTGATTTCCCATATCACCCACACAGCTAAGATTGACAAAGTTCCACCACAGACCACCGAGTTGTAAAAAAAGGCCTTGAAACAGCCTGTTTACCCGATTGACTGTCACAACTTTCAATGCATGAGAGCCACCACACAGCACAAAATTAAAACAGGGATGGGCCTTTGAAGTCCATCCAACAGAGTGCTCAAAAACCATAAGTGACAGGTGCCTGACTTGTTGAGGTTCCCACTGCTTTTCTTGCTTTCAAGGGGTGATGTTGACGAAAGATGTCCATGCTCCTCAGGTGCCAACTCTACGCTTTGAACAGGACAATGATTCTTAGCCTCCCACACAGGAGACAATTTTCTGCACCAGGGGTGGACAGTCTTGTTGCTGCATTTAAAAAGCTCATAGTTGGATTTGGAATTGAGCTGGAGATACTACCAGGTGTGAGGAGGAGTGATATGTAGCACCAGAGAGTATCACCACTGGGCTTATTCCCCTACTCTCTGGCACTACATATCGTTTTTCCACACACCTGGCAGTCTGTCTGAAGAAGGTCTATATTGCAGACGGTATGATTGCCATTACCAATAAATCAAGTTTCTACCACAATTTTCAAAGGAGTGCCAAATTTATTGTTTACTCAAAACTTGGAGGTTGTGCAATAAGTAGGCACAATACTAGAAGGTCAAGTTGTGATATGGATCCAAATGAATGAAAAAACAGCTGCTGCAGCTAATGAGAAGCCTTTGTTGTAGCTGGTCATGCACACAAAAATTAACAAGAAGTACAAAAAATAATTACTAAGCATTGGCCACATTTGGCTGGGAAGTCCAGATGAAATACAAAGTGTTGTCTAAATGAGTATTTTACTGATCAAAAGTACTTAAACATAAAAAACAGGCATAACGCAGGAGATAGAAAAGATCATGCAACACTTTTCAATGCCGGACTGGTGTCTTCATCAGGCAAAATGGAACCTAGTCCCTGGTTGCAATATGATGAAAGGTCTTTTTTAAGTACAGTGACCTCAAACCTAATTTAAAAAAATGCACAAACAAAAATACTATAAAAAGTGTCAAATAAATACCAGAGAGTCCACTAAAATCAGACATAAAACAGTGGGAATAAATAGGTCTGACACAGACTGATGGACTGTTAAATAGAACCCATGGAAAATGGCAAATATTTTTATTTTTTTTTGTTTCCCAAAATACATATGTATATATTTCCCTACATGACTTGTAATACAGGTTACCTTCTATGAGGATAATGTGGCAATATGCAAGGATGACTGGCACAATACCTGTGGTAACTGCTACATCACAAAAGGTGAAGACTTAATTATGCTATGAATGAGGACAGAGAATATCAGGCTCCTAGTACATGTGAAAGAGCATAGCTAAAGGGGTTTCCCACTGCACTAATATTAATAACCCATCCTTTAAATAAGTAATGTGTATCAGATCAGTGAGGGACTGACACCGTGTGATCTCCTGTGATCACACTTTGCACCCTTGGTATAGGAGGAAACTTCCTTGGAATTCAGACGCTTTCACCCCCAGAGCAGAGAGGACATCAACCTCTCCTATAATGAATTTTGCAAATCCTGTGGGCATACATTTTAAGATCTCTGTTTCCATTTTGTATTCAAATATGCACAACATATTTAACATAATCTGTGAATATTGCCACCAGGCTGTAAACTGTGAGTTACTTTTGCAAATCTGATAATCCCTGCTCTCTCTACCACATCTGTTAATGAAGTGCCAGCAATTAAATCGGTCACCGGTAGAATTTCATTCCAAACTAAAGTTACTTAGATCAGTTCTGTACTATTTTGACACTTCAGATAAATGGTTAAGCATAGATTATAATGGCATCCTGGCATTTTGCTTCTCTTTCTAGCATATGTAGAAATATATTTTAAACTCAAGTATATAAAATGTTACCATTTAAAATTGTCCTAAGTAGTAATAAGTACATTTTCAGTAGCAAACTGTCATCTTGGGGACTATCATAACGTTCGACATACAAAATACAAGTGCATCTCAATAAATTACAATATCCTCAAAACGTTAATTTATTTCAGTAATTCAATACAAAAAGGGAAATGTGAATATTATATAGAGTCATTACAGAGTGATCTATTTCAAGTGTTTATTTCTGTTAATGTTGACGATTATGGCTTAAAGCCAATGAAAAGCCAAAAGTCATTATCTCAGAAAATTAGAATAATTACCACAAAACACCTGCAAAGGATTCCTAAGCATTTAAAATGGTACCTTAGTCTGGTTCAGTAGGCTACACAATCATCGGGAAGACTGCTGACTTGGCAGATGTCCAGAAGGTAGTCATTGACACACTCCACAAGGAGGGTAAGCCACAAAAGGTCATTGCTAAAGAAGCTGGCTGTTCACAGAGTGCTGTATCCAAGCATACTAATGGAAAGTTGAGTGGAAGGAAAAAGTGTGGTAGAGAAAGCTGCACAAGCAACTGGGATAACCACAGCCTTGATAGGATTGTTAAGAAAAAGCCATTAAAAAATTTGGGGCAGATTCCCAAGGAGCGCACTGCTGCTGGAGTCAGTGCTTCAACAGCCACCACACACAGATGTATCCAGGACATGGGCTACCACTGTCACATTCCTTGTGTCAAGCCACTCATGTCCAATAGACAATGCCAGAAGCATCTTACCTAGGCAAAGGAGAAAAAGAACTGAAATCAGTGGTCCAAGGTGTTGCTTTCAGATGAAAGTATATTTTGCATTTCATTTGGAAATCAAGGTTCCAGAGTCTGGAGGAAGACTGGAGAGACATACAAGCTAAGCTGCTGAGGTCTAGTGTGCAATTTCCACAATCAGTGATGGTTTGGAAAGCCATGTCATCTTCTGGTGTAGGTCCACTGTGTTTTTTGAAGATCAAAGTTAGCGCAGCTGTCTACCAGGAAATTTTAGAGCATTTCATGATTCTTTCTGCCGACAAGCTTTTTGGAGATGGAAATATCATGTTCCAGCAGTACTTGGTACCTGTCCACACTGCCAAAAATACCAGTACCTGGTTAAATAACCACAGTATCACTGGACTTGATTGGCCAGCAACCTTGCCTGACCTAAACCCCATATAGAGTCTATGGAGTATTGTCAAGAGGAAGATGAGAGACCCAACAATGCAGATGAGCTGAAGGCTGCTATCAAAGCAACCTGGGCTTCCATAACACCTCAGCAGTTCCACAGGCTGATCGCCTCCATGCCACACCGCATTGATGCAGTAATACATGCAAAAGGAGCCCCGACCAAGTATTGAGTGTATTTACTGTATAGACTTTGTACAGTAGGCCAACATTTCTGAGTTTAAAATCATTTTTTCAGTTGATCTTATATAATCTAATTTTCTGAGATTATGACTTTTGGGTGTTCATTGACTGTAAGCCTTAATCATCAACATTAACAGAAATAAACACTTGAAATAGATCACTCTGTGTGTAATGACTCTATAATCAGAGGTTCCCAACTCCAGTCCTCAAGGCACACCAACAGTGCATGTTTTCAGGATTTCCTTAGTATTGCACAGGTGAAAATTTAATCACCTGCAAAGGTGCTGAATCCAACACCCATGCAATGCTAAAGAAATCCTGAAAACATGCACTGTTGGTGTGCCTTGATGACTGGAGTTGGGAACCTCTGCTCTATATAATATATGTGTTTCCATTTTTGTTTTGAATTACTGAAATAAATTCACTTTTTGAAGATATTCTAATTTATTGAGATGCACTTGTAGGTACCCTACAGTTTCAGTGCACTCTCCTTTCCTTGGCCGTGCCTTTAGATCATCCAAATGCATCTGTTCTAAACACATGATTATGTTTTTTCTACATCTTAAATTATTTCAATCACTCATTTTTGCCTGGTTTCCCCCACCCATAATACTGCCTTGTTTTGCTGCCTTTCCTACAGCATTATATAGACAAATGTAAGGGAAATTTATCACAAGGTTTTTGCTATGTAATCTGAGCATGATGTATGCATAGAGACCCTAATTTCCTAATTTCAGGAATGTGACACATGCTATTATTTTGATAAAATTACAATTTTCTCTGCTGCAGATCTACCAGTTCTCTGAATGTGGAACTCTCTAAGAACTTACCCACAACACAACTGATTGACAGCTTTATATGTACACTGTTTACTAGCATAATGCTGCCATTCTACTGAGGGGGGTGGGTTACACAGAACAAGACAGAGGACTACATGACAGGAGACAAAAAATGCAACAAGGAGCTGTGGCGCCCCTGACCTGGTCAGGCACCACTGAGTACTGCACCCATGCTGGGGACAGTACAACACAGGTAATCCAGAAGGCTGACCGAGGTGTGACTACACAGGCGCATAGTGATCAGGTCTCACACATGTACCTTTGAGAGGACCCCTGGGGATCCCAGGAGGGGGCAAAGCCTTCACCTCCACTTGAGGAGTGGAGGGGGCGAAGCCTCCATCTCCACTCAAGGGGTGTGGTAGAGAGCCTGGTTGCTAGGTGACGTAGGCAGGCACAAAGGGAAAAGAGAAGGAGGAGTAAAGAGTCTGAAGCAGAGTGTGGAGGAGTGAGGAGCATGGAAGTGGAGCTCAGACAGGAGCAGCAGTGCAGGTCCCACGAGTGAGCCAGTTTAGTGTGCAGCTCAGGAAGAGCAGAAGCAGACCCTGGAGCTGTTGCAGTCTAACAGCGTCCGCGCAGTGACTACCGACGGGGGAGAACGGTCACCTGGTAGTGCTGCCTGAACCCCACACACAGCTAGAGAGAGCAGCGTAGTGGAAAGTACGGAGACTGTCAGGGAGTACCAGGCCCAAACGGGCGGCAGATCCCGGTGCGGGGATAGATCTACCTTTCCTTGCTAAACCTGCCGGTGTGGGGCCCTTAAAGCCCACGCCACAACACCACAAAAGCCGCAGCCACGTAGCCACAGTTAGGGCCCATAGTTCACAGGAGGCAAGCAGCTGGAGTGATCTGGTCCAGGCGACAAGCAAACGGCAAACAAACGAGGGGAGCAGCTACTTCCCTGGGTGACCCCCATAGGGACTAAAAGTCGGGGTTACCACAAACCACAGAAGGGCTAAGGAAGGCGAGTCGGTAGCCACCCTCATCAGTCAGCCTGAAGGATACCTGGTTCCAGCCTGGTTCATCCCAGCTACGCCCGGGTTACTCACTCTGCCACCTTCTGTGAGTAAAACCCTTGAAAGACATTCTGCTTGTGTGGAGTTATTCTGCGCCTTGTGGTTCTACACACCTACACAGGGCCCTGGGGCTTGCCTCACTCTCAGGAGGCTATTACAACTGGCTGCACCCACCATCAGCCCCAGGCATCCCTTAACCTGCAGTGGCGGTCCCCACTGACCGCAATTCTGAGAGTGGCGTCACGACAATCCTAAAAGAAGATCTCCTACCTGTGACAAGATCCAGCTACGTGGAGTCCCTGAAGGTAATGCACCGACACAACACTGGAGGGGCTTCACAGAGCCTAAAGGCCCAGTTACACGCAACGACGTATCTAACGATATATCGCCAGGGTCACGGCTTCCGTGACTCACATCCGGCATCGTTAGCGACTTCGTTGCGTGTGACACCAACGAACGGCCGCTAACGATCAAAAATACTCACCTTATCGTTGATCGTTGACACGTCGTTTATTTTAAAAAAATCGTTGATTGTTGCAGGACGCAGGTTGTTCGTCGTTCCCGAGGCAGCACACATCGCTACGTGTGACACCTCGGGAACGACGAACTGCAGCCTACATGCGGCCGCCGGCAATGAGGAAGGAAGGAGGTGGGCGGGATGTTATGGCCGCTCATCTCTGTCCCTCCGCTTCTATTGGGCATCCGCTTAGTGATGCCGCTGTGACACCGCACGAACCGCCCCCCTTAGAAAGGAGGCGGTTCGCCGGCAACAGTGACGTTGCTAGGCAGGTAAGTCCGTGTGACGGCTCCTAACGATTTTGTGCGCCACGGGCAGCGATTTACCCGTGATGCACAAACGACGGGGGCGGGTGCTTTCACCAGTGACATCACTAGCGATTTCGCTGCGTGTAAAGCCCCCTTTAGGCCCGTTTCACACATCCGGCATTTCGCTGGATTGCCGGATTCGGCACACTCCAGTACAGTGTAATACTGTACAATGGCATCGCGGAAAGCTCCGTTCACATGCTCTAGTCACATGACAGCATGTGACCGGAGCTTGCCGCGATGCCAATGTACTGTATTGCACTGTACTGCAGTGTGCCGGATCCGGCAATCCGGCGAAATACCGGATGTGTGAAACGGGCCTAATAAATGATTCATCATTAGAATCAGAGTCTCTGAGTCTCTGCTATTCAATTAAACAGAAAAAAAACTTGCTGACAGCTTTCCTTTAAAGTGGTTGTCTCACTTTCACTTTTCAGAAATGCACCACTCCCTTGCCACTTGGCTTAAGGCCCCGTCACACGCAGCGATGTATCTGCGATATATTGCCGGGGTCACGGATTCCATGACGCACATCTGGCATTGTTAGCGACGTCGCTGCGTGTGACACACACGAACGATCGTTAACGATGGAAAATACTCACCAAATCATCCATCGTTGACACGTCGTTCCTTTTTAAAAAATCGTTGATTGTTGAGCACGCAGGTTGTTCGTCGTTCCCGAGGCAGCACACATCGCTACGTTTGACACCTCGGGAACGACGAACTGCAGCTTACCTGCGGCCGCCAAAAATGTGGAAGGAAGGAGGTGGGCGAGATGTTACGTCCCACTCATCTCCGCCCCTCGGCTTCTATTGGGTGTCCGCTTAGTGACGCCGCAAGAACTGCCCCCTTAGAAAGGAGGCAGTTTTGCCGGCAACAGCGATGTCGCTAGTCAGGTATGTCCTGTGTGACGGCTCCAAACGATATTGTGCGCCACGGGCAGCGATTTGCCTGTGACGCACAAACGACGGGGGCGGGTGCATTCACCAGCGATATCGCTAGCGATATCGCTGCATTTAAGCTCCCTTTACTCCTGATAATTGCTAGCAGATTTTGTTCTTTCTAAGGCTAAATTCACACTTCCGTTGTTTTGCATCAGTCACAATCCGACGCCTTGAGAAAATACGGTATCCTGCAAAATATTTTTCAGGATTCCGTTTTTTCCCCATAGACTTATATTAAGGACGGATTGCGACTGATGGCCCTGCGTTGGATTCGCTATGCGACTGATCAGTCATGGAATGACTGACCGCCGGGCGAAAGCAACGCAGAATATAACGTTTTTTGTAGTGTGGGAAAAAGCAGTGCGCAGGATTCTGTCGGCATCCGTCATTGGTTATAATGGAAGCCTATGGGCGCCTGAATCCGTCTAATTCGTAAAATGACGGATTTCGGCAACTGTTCCGTATTTTAGCAACAGACCATGCTCAGAAGTGTAAATTCCTTTCTGGTTAGAAAATCTCTCTCTCTGTCGGTGTTGGTCTCTCTCTCTCTCTGTCTGTCGGTCGGTCAGTCTCTCTCTCTCTCTGTCTGTCGGTCTCTCTCTCTGTCAGTCTCTCTCTCTCTGTCGGTCTCTCTGTCGGTCTGTCGGTTGGTCATCTCTCCCTCTCACCCCCTCTCTCATACTCACCGATCACTGGAGCTGCACGGCTGTTACACTACTCCAGCAGCTTCTACTGCTTTTGAAAATGCCGGCCGCTCATTATTCCATCTCATATTCACTGCTTCCCCTGCCCATGGTGCCTATGATTGGTTGCAGTCAGACCCGCCCCCATGCTGAGTGATAGCTGTTTCACTGCAACCAGTCACAGCCGCCAGTGGGTGGGTCTATATTGTGTCGTACAATAAATAAATAATTTAAAAAAAAAGTGATGCGGTCCCCCCCAATTTTGATATTAGCCAAGGTAAAGCCACACGGTTGAGGGCTGTTATTCTCAGGATGGGGAGGCCCACATTATGGGGAGCCCCTAGGCCTAAAAATATCAGCCAGCAGCCACCCGGAATTGCCGCATCCATTAGATGCGACAGTCCTGGGACTCTACCCTGCTCATCCCAAATTGCCCTGGTGCGGTGGCAATCAGGGTAATAAGGAGTTAATTGAAGCCCATAGCTGCCACTAAGTCCTAGGTTAATCATGGCAGGCATCTATGAGACCCCCCCATGATTAATCTGTAGTGAAAGTAAATAAACACAAACACCGACAAATCCTTTATTTGAAATAAAAGACAAAAAAACACCCTCTTTTACCACTTTATTAATCCCCAAATACCCTCCAGGTCCGGCGTAATCCACACGAGGTCCCACGACGCTTTCAGCTAAGTTACATCGGAAACTGACAGGAGCAGCCGTAGAGCACTGCCGCTCGCTGTGAGCTCCATGCAGCACCTGAAGTGAGTCGCGCTGTCAGCAGTGACGTCACTCAGGGTACCCACGGCCACCGCTGGATTCCCGGTACAAACTGCTACAACGGATCCGTTTTTTTAACGGATCCGTCCTATTAGTTGTACCACAATCTTCAACGCATCCGTCTCATCAGTCACAAAACGGATTGTGACTGATGCAAAACAACGGAAGTGTGAATATAGCCTAATACTGCTTGCAGCATTGCTGTAGTAGCATCAAAGAAGCATAGAGACACTGAAGCTGTCTAGATTCTTAAAGGTACAAGGCAACACATACATGCTCTAAAACAAAGTGCTTGCAAGACTGCACTCCTGTTGATAAATATTTATGGCATATTCATAGGATATGCTCAGCTATATAACCAGCTTATACACTTATAGCATATCCATAGGATATGCTCAACTATATTCCTATCTAAAGGTCGCTTTACACGCTACGAGATCGCTAAAGCGATCTCGTTGGGGTTACGGAATTTGTGACGCACATCCAGCTGCTTTAACCGTTGCGTGTGACACCTATTAGCGATTTTGAATCGTTGCAAAAATGTTCAAAATCGCTAATCGGTGACATGCCCCTCTTCCCAAATATCGTTGCAGCTGCAGTAACGATGTTGTTCCTCGTTTCTGCGGCAGCACACATCGCTACATGTGACACCGCAGGAACGAGGAACCTCTCCTTACCTGCGTCCCGCCAGCAATGAGGAAGGAAGGAGGTGGGCGGGATGTTCATCCCGCTCATCTCCGCCCCTCCGCTTTGATTGGACGGCCGCTTAGTGACGTCGCTGTGACGCTGAACGAACCGCTGCCTTAGAAAGGAGGCGGTTCGCCTGTCACAGCGACATCGCAAAGCAGGTATGTGCATGTGACTGTCACGCTCCCCGGTGCCCGTGCCATGCTCCCCGGTTCCCCTGCCACGCTCCCCGGTTCCCCTGCCACGCTCCCCGGCTCCCCTGCCACGCTCCCCGGCTCCTCTGCCATGCTCCCCCGCTCCCGTGCCACGCTCCCCGGTCCCCCGCTCTTCAGCCTCCATGCTCCCTCACCTGCGTCCTCCAGGCAACCCGGTCCCCGGTCCCGGCGCCCGTCTGCTGTCCTGAGCCGGCCCGGCACTCCTGCCTCCTGTACACCGCATCCTGCTATGGCTTCTGGCACCCGGGCCTCGCGCATGCGCATTAGGGCGCGCGCGCGGTCATTGACCTTTTCTTAAAGGGCCAGCGTCCTCCACCAGGATATTGAAGAGGCAGGTACAGGGTATATAGGGAGTTCTTTTCCAAGTGGGCGGGGCCTGTTCGTGTTTGCTAATCTAGGAGTCAGGTCTCCTTGTGCCATTGTCTCGTACTCACCTATCTCTCTTGTAGAGCCGCTCCTGTCCCGCCTACCGGTCCTGACGGTTCCAGAACCCCGAACGGACTGTCCGCCATCTTCTCAGTCCCTACCGTCTCCTATTCCTGGATCTGTGTGGTGACCGACCCCCCGTTCCGCTGGTTACGGACCCTGCCTGACATCATCTCGGCCTCCGAACCTGCGCTCCATCACCCGGACTACCTTCAGAGACTCCGTAATCCCAGGCACTTCTACACCCACTCCTCTGAACGGACTGTCCTGCTACCCGTAGTGCTTCGGCTACCGGGCACCTTGCCCTCGGTGAGGTGTTCAGCCCAGTGGATCCACCTCCTGGGCCTACCCGTCCTCCTGGTCCTAACAGTAAGAAGAGGCCATGGATCCCGCCAAAGCACTAGCGGCCCAGCTGGGCAACTTGCAGCAGGAACTCGGACGACAGCGCGAGACTCAGTCCCGCATGCTGGCCTTCATGTCCTCGGTGGATACCCGCCTGAACACGCTGCAAGCAACTGCCACGTCCCTGGCATCCCAGGCTTCAACAGCACAGTCCATGGCCGCAGTTCCCGTGGCGGCTTCCTCGGAAGCCTCTAAACTCCGCTTGGCCTCTCCACCCCGATATGCCGGAGATCCTAAGACCTGCAGAGGATTCTTGAATCAATGCTCCCTCCACTTTAAGCTGCTTCCGCACCTGTTTGCCTCCGACCAAGCCAAGGTGGCGTTTGTGATGTCCCATCTAGAGGGTGAGGCACTGGCCTGGATGAACCCCTTGTGGGAGAGGGAGGACCCTGTAACTACTAACATCCAGGAATTCCTGCAGGCGTTTAGAACCACCTTTGACGAACCCGGACGTGCCGCCGCGTCCGCCTCATCACTCCTCAGGCTACGTCAGGGGACCTTGACGGTGGGCCAATATGCCATCCGCTTTCGCACCTTGGCCTCAGAATTGGGGTGGAACAATGAGGCCCTCACCGCCGCCTTCTGGGAAGGACTCTCCAGTCGTATTAAAGACGAGCTGGCAGGCCGCGATGTTCCTTCCACCCTGGATGCCCTGATCGCACTAGCCACCCGCGTGGACCTCAGATTCCAGGAACGATCCAAAGAGGTGTCCCGTGAGAGACGTTCGATACGGCATTCCTCTCCTCCGCAGAAGCCCGCCGTACTTCAGTCAGCGTCGTCTGGTGTCTCTGTCCATGAGCCCATGCAGATTGACCGCTTGCGGCAGTCCGAACAACGCCGAGCAGAACGGCTCGCCAAGGGCCTCTGCTTCTACTGCGGAGAGGGCACACACCTGCTACGTTCCTGTTCAGAGAGGCCGGGAAACTCCAAAGCCTAGGGCTGGTAGGAGAGGCCACCCTAGGTACTGGGACTCTCTCAGACCCGGTTACGTGGACGGTACAAGTGACAGCGGGAGAGACGCGGTTCACGGCGGAAGCGTACCTCGATTCCGGGGCAGCAGGCAATTTCATCCAGCAGGCCACGGTGGACAAGTACCAGGTGCCTGTTACTCCACTCGACAAACCCCTCGTGATTGCCTCTGTAGACGAGAGACCCCTCTCTGACACCATCTCTTGGATCACCAAGCCTGTTGTACTACGCATCGGTGCCCTGCACACTGAGAAAATCGCCTTCTACATCCTCCCGCATATGTCTCATCAAATCCTCCTGGGACTCCCCTGGTTACGGACACACGAACCGTCGGTCAGCTGGCGCGCTGGCGAAATTACCCGATGAGGCCCCTCTTGCCACGAGAACTGCTTGAGGTCCATACAGCCCATCCGACGACCTCCGGTCCCGGAGTCCCTACCAGGGCTGCCTTCGGCCTATTGGTCCTTCGCGGACGTCTTTGATAAAAAGGAGTCAGAGGTACTGCCGCCACATCGTCCTTATGACTGTGCCATCGACCTACTCCCGAATTGTTTGATCGGCTTAGAGGAGCTCGTTTGTTTACCAAGTTGGATCTTCGTGGTGCCTACAACCTGGTCCGCATCCGCTCTGGGGACGAATGGAAGACCGCATTCAACACTCGTGATGAGCACTACAAGTATTGTATGATGCTCTTCGGCCTGTGTAACGCACCGGCAGTCTTTCAGGAACTAGTGAACGACGTGTTCCGGGACCTTCTCTACGTCTGTGTGGTGGTATATTTGGATGACATCCTGGTCTTCTCTCCGGACCTCCAGACCCACAGAGAGAACGTGCAGCTGGTACTACAAAGACTGAGAGAGAATCGTCTGTACGCCAAGTACGAGAAGTGTGTCTTCGAGCAGTCTTCTCTTCCCTTCCTGGGTTACGTAATCTCCGATACCGGCCTGCAGATGGACCCAGAGAAGGTCTCTTCCATTCTCAACTGGCCCCTTCCTTCCGGACTGAAGGCAATTCAACGTTTTCTCGGCTTTGCGAACTATTACCGTCAGTTCATCCCTCGCTTCTCTGCCCTGACTGCGCCTCTCTCTGCCTTGACCAAGAAGGGGGCTAATCCGAAGGACTGGTCACCTGCAGCCGACGCCGCGTTTGGCTCCCTGAAGCGGGCATTTGCTTCCTCTCCTGTGCTCCACTGTCCTGAGTTAAACCGACAGTTCACCTTGGAGGTGGATGCCTCCTCCTCTGGGGCCGGGGCAGTGCTCATGCAGAAGTCCTCCAACGGGAAGATGGTCACTTGCGGTTTCTTCTCCAAGAGCTTCTCAGCGTCTGAACGCAACTATACCATCGGTGACCGAGAGCTCTTAGCAGTCAAACTGGCTCTGGAGGAATGGCGCTACCTTCTGGAGGGAGCAGTGTACCCCGTGATCATTTACACGGACCACAAGAACCTGGAATACCTGCGGTCTGCTCAGCGACTGAACCCACGACAAGCCAGGTGGTCCTTGTTCTTTGCCAGGTTCGATTTTCAGCTCCATTTTCGGCCCGTGGATAAGAATGTGCGAGCAGATGCCTTGTCCAGGTCATTCGTGCCCATGGAACAGGAGGAGGAGACATCTCAGCTAGTGATGAGCGAGTATGCTTGTTACTACTCGGTACTCGCACGAGTATCACTGTACTCGGGCTACTCGGCGGGTACCGAGTAATTTCGCGATACTCGTGCTGTACTCGTGGTCTTCATCCCTGCATGTTGGCACTCTTTTGAGAGCCAGCCCTCATGCAGGGATTGGCTGGCAGACCACTGCAATGCCACAGCCCTGTTAGTTGTGGAATTGCAGTGATTGGCCGGCCTGCACAGCGTGACCGAGCCTTTATACCGGCGGGCGCGCTGTGCTCTGCACACAGCCATCTCATATTCCATGCTTTCCACGCCCACAGGCGCCTATGATTGGTTGCAGTGAGAAACGCCCCTACGCTGAGTGACAGGTGTCTCACTGCACCCAATCACAGCAGCCGGTGGGCGTGTCTATACTGTGCAGTAAAATAAATAAATAAATAAATAATTAAAAAAACCGGCGTGCGGTCCCCCCAATTTTAATACCAGCCAGATAAAGCCATACGGCTGAAGGCTGGTATTCTCAGGATGGGGTGCCCCACGTTATGGGGAGCCCCCAACCCTAACAATATCAGTCAGCAGCCGCCCAGAATTGCCACATACATTAGATGCGACAGTTCTGGGACTGTACCCGGCTCTTCCCGATTTACCCTAGTGTGTTGGCAAATCGGGGTAATAAGGAGTTAATGGCAGCCCATAGCTGCCACTAAATCCTAGATTAATCATGTCAGGCGTCTCCCCGAGATTCCTTCCATGATTAATCTGTAAATTACAGTTAAAAAACACACACACCCGAAAAATCCTTTATTAGAAATAAAAAACACTAACAAAGTCCCTCATCACCAATTTATTAACCCCGACAAACCCTCCATGTCCGGCGTACTCCACAGTCCTCCAGCGTCGCATCCAGCTCTGCTACATTCAGGTGACAGGAGCTGCAGAACACACCGCCGCTCCGGTCAGCTTCACACAGCAACTGAGGTGAGTAGCGCGATCAGCTGCTGTCAGTCAGGTAACTCACGGCCACCGCTGGATCCAGCGGTGCCGCGATTAACCTCAGTGACAGCAGCTGATCGCTATACTCACCTCAATTGCTGCATGGAGCTGACCGGAGCGGCGGTGAGTAGCGCGATCAGCTGATCTGTCACTGAGGTTACCCGCGGCCACCGCTGCATCCACCGCTGGATCCAGGTAACCTCAGTGACAGCTCAGCTGATCGCTATACTCACCTCAGTTGCTGTGTGAAGCTGACCGGAGCGGCGGTGTATTCTGCAGCTCCTGTCACCTTCATGCAGCACAGCTGGACGCGACGCTGGAGGTCCGTGGATTACGCCGGACATGGAAGGTTTGTCGGGGTTAATAAATTGGTGATGAGGGACTTTGTTAGTGTTTTTTATTTCTAATAAAGGATTTTTCGGGTGTGTGTGTTTTTTAACTGTAATTTACAGATTAATCATGGAAGGAATCTCGGGGAGACGCCTGACATGATTAATCTAGGATTTAGTGGCAGCTATGGGCTGCCATTAACTCCTTATTACCCCGATTTGCCAACGCACTAGGGTAAATCGGGAAGAGCCGGGTACAGTCCCAGAACTGTCGCATCTAATGTATGCGGCAATTCTGGGCGGCTGCTGACTGATATTGTTAGGCTGGGGGGCTCCCCATAACGTGGAGCTCCCCATCCTGAGAATACCAGCCTTCAGCCGTATGGCTTTATCTGGCTGGTATTAAAATTGGGGGGACCGCACGCCGTTTTTTTAATTATTTAATTATTTATTTCACTGCACAGTATACACACACACACCGGCTGCTGTGTTTGGGTGCAGTGAGACACCTGTCACTCAGCGTGGGGGCGTGTCTCACTGCAACCTATCATAGGCGCCGAAAAGCAGGAAAGCAGGGAATACGAGATTGTTTAATCTCCGGCTTTTTCAAAAGAGGAAAAGCCACCGGAGTTTAGTGAACACAACTGTGCAGCGCCGCGGCAGTGATCGGGGAACGGTAAGTAAGAGAGAGGGGGGAGAATGACCAGACTGTGAGAGGAGGACAGACAAGACAGAGAGAGACCGACAGAGCGAGACCGACCGACGGGAGATAGAATGAAAAAAAAATGACCGACATCGCTAGTAAAAAGCACAAAACGTGCGTTTTGGACATCGGAGTGCCACACAATGTTTTACGTAAAATCTTTCATGTATTAATCTCAAAAAGTAACATACACCAGCTCTATCTCACTATTGGGTATGTGCCTTTAACATTTCCGCCATGAAAATTCATTTTGGTGTCATTTTGGAAGGTTTTCTGGTGAGTCCGTAAAAATGGCGTAAAACGCGGACAAAATTGTTCACAGCTGTGATTTTTGAGTGATAAATGCTTCAAGGGGTCTTCCCCATGCTGTTGCCATGTCATTTGAGCACTCTTCTGAGACTTTTGTGACATTTTTAGGGTTTCTACATGCTGCCGGGGGTCATTTCAGAAAAATACTCGGGTCTCCCATAGGATAACATTGGGCTCGGTGCTCGGGCCGAGTACACGAGTATCTTGGGATGCTCGGCCCGAGCCTCGAGCACCCAAGCTTTTTAGTACTCGCTCATCACTAATCTCAGCCCATCATCTGCCCACGTAAAATCATTCCGGTGGCTCCTGTCACTCTGGCCCAGATACCGCCCGGGAAGACCTATGTCTCTGAAACTGACAGACAAAAAGTGTTGCACTGGGGCCATGCCTCGAAAATAGCCGGCCATGCTGGTCAGAAGAGAACATGGAGTACAATTGTACGTCACTATTGGTGGCCATCCCTTTGCACGGACGTCGCGTCCTTTGTCTCAGCCTGCTCCTCTTGTGCCCGGAACAAGACGCCCAAACACCTGCCATATGGTCGTCTTCTGCCGCTGCCAATTCCCTCCGTTCCGTGGCAACACATTGCAATGGACTTTATTACAGACTTGCCCCTGTCCTCCGGACACACAGTCATATGGGTCGTGGTGGACCGTTTCTCCAAAATGTCTCATTTTGTCCCTATGGCTGTACTCCCCTCTGCCCAGGAACTCGCTGACGCCTACATACAGCACATCTTCCGGTTGCATGGCTTTCCATCACACATTGTGTCCGACAGAGGAACTCAGTTTACCTCCCGCTTCTGGAGGGCTCTCTGCAAACATCTGGGAGTGACTCTGGACTTTTCTTCAGCCTACCATCCTCAGTCGAATGGCCAAGTGGAACGAGTCAATCAGATCCTGACCTCCTTCTTACGTCACTATGTTAACGCCCATCACGACGACTGGTCCACGCTTCTTCCTTGGGCTGAATTCTCCCATAACCATCACGTCAGTGAGTCCTCCTCCAGCTCTCCCTTCCATGTCGTTTACGGACTTCAGCCCTCCGTCCCATTACCTGTATCTTCTTCCTCGGATGTCCCTGCTGCTGATACCGTAGTCCGTGACTTTTCAACGATTTGGGACTCTGTCAAGACGTCCCTTGGACGTGCTTCCCTGCGGATGAAAAGACACGCTGACAAGAGGCGTCTGGATCCCCCGTGTTTCTCTCCAGGAGATCTGGTCTGGCTTGCTTAAAAATATGTCCGATTGAAGCTTCCGTCATACAAGCTGGGTCCTCGCTACATCGGGCTGTTTAAAGTCATCGGCAAAATAAATGAGGTCTCCTACAAGCTGCAGCTCCCGGCCACGATGAGAATACCCAACTCCTTCCACGTCTCCCTGCTCAAGCCAGTTATCCTTGGTCCCATCTCCGCTGCTGCCAGTCCTGCTCCTCCTCCTATTGCTGATGATGACATCTATGTGATAAGGGATATCATGGCCATGAAGACTGTACGGGGCCGACAGTTCTTCCTGGTGGACTGGGCTGGGTATGGTCCTGAGGATAGGTCCTGGGAACCCCGGGAGAATGTGGGTACTCCTCTGATACGTGCCTTCCTGTCCCAGTTGCGGGGAGGGGGGCGTGGGGGAGGGGGTACTGTCACGCTCCCCGGTGCCCGTGCCATGCTCCCCGGTTCCCCTGCCACGCTCCCCTGCTCCCCTGCCACACTCCCCGGCTCCTCTGCCATGCTCCCCAGCTCCTCTGCCACGCTCCCCTGCTCCCGGACCTCACTTCCCCGCTCCTGGACCTCGCTCCCCGGTCCCCCGCTCTTCAGCCTCCATGCTCCCTCACCTGCGTCCTCCAGGCAACCCGGTCCCCGGTCCCGGCGCCCGTCTGCTGTCCTGAGCCGGCTCGGCACTCCTGCGTCATGTACACCGCATCCTGCTATGGCTTCTGGCACCCGGGCCTCGCGCATGCGCATTAGGGCGCGCGCGCGGTCATTGACCATTTCTTAAAGGGCCAGCGTCCTCCAACAGGATATTGAAGAGGCAGGTACAGGGTATATAGGGGGTTCTTTTCCAAGTGGGCGGGGCCTGTTCTTCGTGTTTGCTAAGCTAGGAGTCAGGTCTCCTTGTTCCATTGTCTCGTACTCACCTATCTCTCTTCTAGAGCTGCTCCTGTCCCGCCTACCGGTCCTGACGGTTCCAGAACCCCGAACGGACTGTCCGCCATCTTCTCAGTCCCTACCGTCTCCGATTCCTGGATCTGTGTGGTGACCGACCCCCCGTTCCGCTGGTTCCGGACCCTGCCTGACATCATCTCGGCCTCCGAACCTGCGCTCCATCACCCGGACTACCTTCAGAGACTCCGTGATCCCAGGGACTTCTACACCCACTCCTCTGAACGGACTGTCCTGCTACCCGTAGTGCTTCGGCTACCGGGCACCTTGCCCTCGGTGAGGTGTTCAGCCCAGTGGATCCACCTCCTGGGCCTACCCGTCCTCCTGGTCCTAACAGTGACGCTGCCGTAGTGATAATGTTCCCTACGGTAGCGATCACCACATATCGGCCGTACGATGGGGGCGGGTGCTATCACGCTCGACATCGCTAGCATCGGCTAGCGATGTTGCAGCGTGTAAAGCGGCCTTCAGATATCTATGGTATATCCACAGCATGTGCTCAGCTATATTCCCTCCTTAGACATCTGTGGCATATCCACAGGATATGCTCAACTACTGTATATTCCCATCTTAGATATCGATGGCATATCCACAGGATAAGCTCAGCTGTTTTCACGCCTTAGAAATCAATGGCATATCCACAGCATATGCTCAGCTATATTCCCACCTTAGACATCTCTGGCATATCCACAGGATAAGCTCAGCTATATTCCCACCTTCAACATCTCTGGCATATCCACAAGATAAGCTCAGCTATATTCCTACCTTAGACATCTATGGCATATCCACAGGGTAAGCTCAGCTACTGTATATTCCTATCTTAGACATCTATGGCATATCCACAGGATATGCTCAGCTATGTTCCCACTTTGACATCTATAGCATATCTACGGAATAAACTCAGCTATATTCCCACCTTAGACATCTATGGCATATCTATAGGATATGCTCAGCTGAATGCCTCCCTTAGGGCTTTTTCACACGTCAGTGATTCTGCTACGTATGTGCTAGTTTTTTTACGTACCAGAATTACAAACATACGCATACCCATTATAATCAATAAGTATGTGCACAAATCAGTGATTTTTCACTGACCGTGTCTCCATGCGACATACACGCGTGTTCGTGATTGCCGCACGGAGACATGTTCACTTTTTTCTAGCATCACTGATGTCCCACAGACCACACTATGTGTGATCTGTGAAACACGTGCCAGAAACACAAGGACATTGAAAATAAAAAGCTTTTTAAACTCACCTTCTCCAGCGATGCTGTGTTCGGCAGCTGCTCTCTGCTTCTTCCTGGCCGGCTCATTACTGGGATGCATATTCAGTTATGTAGCCACAGCCAACCCGGAAGTAGCTGCAGATGTGAGAGACACATTGGCCGGATGCAGCAGAGCTGGAGAGTTCAGCACCATGGACAGCAGGAACAGGACAGGTGAGTTTATCTCCATGTGCAATCACGGCACATGGAGGGACATATGCGTTTTTAACACGTCAGCGAAAAACGTCTGTGTTTTTTACTGACTTGTGAAACAGGCCTTAGCCATTTCTGGTATATTTACATTTGCTTGTATAGTATATACATAAAATATAAGGAGCTGTGCATGCATGTAGTCATTTCTCCATTTATTCTCCACCTTAACCCCTTAACGACCCATGACGTACTATGTACGTCATGGATCGTGTGCCGGTAAGCCCCTCCCCCTGCCGCCGGCAGGCGGCGGCGAGAGGCGCACATATCAGCTGTTATCAACAGCTGATATGTGTGCCTGCTAGCCGCGGGTGGAATCGCTTCCACCCGCGGCCATTAACCCCTTACATTTCGCTGCCAAAGTCTTGGCAGCGATATGTATATGGGCGCCGCCATGACAGTGACTTACCCCGCCCCCACCGGAAGTCACGTGACATGATCACGTGACTTTCGGCGGTTACCATGGTAGCACAGGGTCATGTGATGACGCCTGTAGCTAACATGAGTCACTTCCTCTCAATGCCGGAATACAGCCGGCATTGAAAGTGAAGCAGCAAATCTGCAGTTCTCAGCTCTGTAGCTGAGATCTGCAGATAGTGCAGAGCGATCGGATTGCTGATCGCAATAGCCCCCTAGGGGGACTAGTAAAATAAAAAAAAAAAGTAAAAAAAAAAGTTTTAAAAAATTAAAAAAAAATAAAAAAACCTAAAAGTTCAAATCACCCCCCTTTCACCCCATTGAAAATTAAAGGGTTAAAAAAATAAAAAATACACACATATTTGGTATCGCCACGTTCAGAAATGCCCGATCTATCAAAATATAAAATCAATGAATCTGATCAGTAAATGGCGTAGCGGCAAAAAAATTCCAAACGCCAAAATTACGTTTTTTGGTCGCCGCAAATTTTGCGCAAAATGCAATAACAGGCGATCAAAACGTAGCATCTGCACAAAAATGGTACCGTTAAGAACGTCAGGTCGAGACGCAAAAAATAAGCCATCACTGAGCCTCAGATCCTGAAAAATGAGAACGCTACGGGTTTTGGAAAATGGCGCAAAATGTGCGCCACATTTTTTGGACAAGCTTGTGAATTTTTTTTAACCCCTTAGATACAAGTAAACCTATACATGTTTGGTGTCTACAAACTCGCACCGACCTGAGGCATCATACCCACACATCAGTTTTACCATATAGTGAATACGGTGAATAAAATATCCCAAACACTATTGTACAATCCCACTTTTTTTGCAATTTTTCCGCACTTGGAATTTTTTTGCCGTTTTCCAGTACACTATATGGTAAAACTTATGGTTTCATTTAAAAGTACAACTCGTCCCGCAAAAAACAAGCCCTCATATGGCAAGATTGATGGAAAAATAAAAAAGTTACGCCTCTCGGAAGAAAGGGAGCAAAAAACAAAAACGCAAAAACGGAAAGTGCCCAGGGGCTGAAGGGGTTAATATGACAGCTGTTGGTTGCTTCACTGTGGCATAGCATATGGATATACCATAACACTCTGAGGTGGGAATAACCTTTTTTTATCAATATAATTGTAAAGCATGGATGACAAATTATCTTTTAGCTCTGTTTTTTAATTTTATTGTGCAATTGAACACAGACCAAAAAAAAATTAGGCTACTAAATAAATATTTAGAGCATTTTTTTTATTATTATTCCCTAAAGGGTATATATTAGTAGGTTTGGGGTCTGTAAAACATCAGCATCTTTATTCAGGTAGGGTTTAGCATTCCAAACATGCTCATGTCAAAACTAGCTAGTTAAAGGCTTTATGAATGACAAAAATGAGTCGGAAAGAGTCTAACAGATGCATGAGCTTTGCACAGTCGAAGTTGAAAATAGTACATATTACTTCTCTGCACATGGACTGTAAAGCAAATTGTACTACCCCTAACTTTATCTGCCCAATGAATGTGCAAGGACTCATTCCATGATAATAAATACAGTGTGTCCACACATATACTGTCCACCGCCATTAACTTGAGAACGGCGGCAGCTATAGGCATAGAAGTGGTGTCTAGGTATAGTAAAGTAGCCATGCACTACGCAATGAAACCACCTATAGCGCTACCTGGTGGAAAACAACAAAGTTAGCATTTTTACCTCGAAAACGGAACAAGATAGAGAAAAAAAGGGAATTAAAAAATTGTAGGGCATCATCAAGTCAATACGAATAGACACCTTGCATACAGAAATGCTATGATATGAAACCCATGACCATGACCCCCCAAAACATTGAATGCTGGTCACACATATGGCGCTCATTTAACTTTGATGCTCAAAGTGGCCACCGTCAGCTGCAATGCACATCTGGACTCTGGACAGCATACTGTATCTTGCTGCACGTTGGGCAATATGGTAGGTGACACGTTTGCACAAGAATCTGTGATACATCGTCGTAGGTCCTGCAATGTTGGTGGAGGGGTCGCATACACCTGCTGTTTGCTTTGAGCTCACAGAAAGAAGTCCAATGGGGTCAGGTCAGATGAGCGTGGAGACCACTCCACGCAGCCACCATACCCAATGACTTGTAGGAAGGTCTCCATGAGGTATCGCTTCCCGTCCGCAGCTTTGTGAGTTTTACACATTCTAATCATAGCATTTCTGTATGCAAGGTGTTGATTCCTATTGAATTGATGATACCCTACAACTTTGTAATTCACTTTTTTTCCTCTATCTCGTTCCGTTTTCTAGATAAAAATGCTAACTCCGTTGTTTTCCACCAGGTGGTGCTATAGGTGGTTTTATTGCGTAGCACATGGATACTTTACTATACCCAGACACCACTTCTATGCCTATAGCTGCCACCATCCTCAAGTTATAAATCCCTTTGCTACCAAGAGTGTAAAAGCCCAGTTATGACATGGGCATAGTATAAATACCTAAGCCCTGGCTGCATACAATATGCTTATGGTTTACTGGCACCAAGACAGTTTCATTAAAAGTAGGAAAAAACACCAACTGCCAAAAATAAAATAAGACAATGTATTCAATAAAAAATGATATTTCACCTTCCAAAGGTACGCAATTTTTTTTACCTGTTGTAAACCCAGCTGTTCTTCTTAATATGGATTTTGTTTTTATATATCTCCATTTCTAAAATATGAAGTCGTCTTCTCTGCATGTTAATTTATTATTTTTTTTTTTACCTAAGGGGTAGATCCTTAACTATTCTCTTTTGGGCATCTGCGATGTCGCACGCGATAGTCCACGCCCCCGTCGCAGGTACGATATTGTGTGATAGCTGGCGTAGCGAACATGATCGCTACGCCAGCTTCACATGCACTCACCTGCCCTGCGACCGTCGCTCTGGCCGGCGACTCGCCTCCTTCCTAAGGGGGCGGGTCGTGCGGCATCATAGCGACGTCACACGGCAGGCGGCCAATAGCGGCGGAGGGGCGGAGATGAGCAGGATGTAAACATCCCGCTCACCTCCTTCCTTCCGCATATCCTACGGAAGCCGCAGTGATGCCGGTAGGAGATGTTCCTCGCTCCTGCGACTTCACACACAGCGATGTGTGCTGCCGCAGGAGCGAGGAACAACATCGGACCGTCGCGTCAGCGTAATTATGGATTACGCCAACGCTGCACCGGTGATACGATTACGACGATTTTGCGCTCGTAAATCGTATCATCTGGGCTTTCCACACTACGATGTTGCATGCGGTGCCGGATGTGCGTCACTTTCAATTTGACCCCACCGACATCGCACCTGCGCTGTCGTAGTGTGCAAAGCCCGCCTAAGTTGGATAAAAATGGGGAAAAAAAATGGGATTTACATAGAGTGAAGATGTGGCTATACCATAGGAAAGGAGAGGTGCAGGAGCAATAAATAAACAATCCCAGATCCAGGAGAACACCGGTATGTACACACACACACGTGGTCAAAATTGTTGGTACCCCTCGTTTAAGAAAAGAAAAACCAACAATGGTCACAGAAATAACTTGAATCTCACAAAAGTAATAATAAATAAAACATCTATGAAAATGAACAAATGAAAGTCAGACATTGCTTTTCTGCTTCTACAGAATTTTTAAAAAAATAAAACTCATGAAACAGACCTGGACAGAAATTATGGTACCCCTAAAAATAATGTGACAAAAGGGACATGGTAAATCAAGGTGTGTCCACTAATTAGAATCACAGGTGACTACAATTTTGTAATCAGTCAGTGGACCTGTATATAGGGCTACATATACTCACTGTGCTGTTTGGTGACATAGTGTGTACCACACTCAACATGGGCCAGAGGAAGCAAAGGAAAGAGTTGTCTCAGGAGATTAGAAAGAAAATTATAGAGAAGCATGTTAAAGGTAAAGGTTATAAGACCATCTCAAAGCAACGTAATGCTCCTGTGACTACAGTTGCACATACTCTTCAGAAATTTAAGATCCATGGGACTGTAGCCAACCTCCGTGGACGTGGCCGCAGGAAGAAAATTGATGACAAATCAAATACAAATGGAAAAAAAGAGCCCAGAAAAACTTCTAAAGAGATTAAAGGTGAACATCAAGCTCAAGGAACATCAGTGTCAGATCGCACCATCCATCGCTGTTTGAGCCAAAGTGGACTTCATGGGAGACAACCAAGGAGGACACCATTGTTGAAAAAAATGATAAAAAAGCTAGACTGGAATTTGCCAAACTACATGTTGACAAGCCACAAAGTTTCTGGGAGAATGTCCTATGGACAGATGAGACAAAAATTGAACTTTTTGGCAAGTCGCATCAGCTCTATGTTCCCAGATGGAAAAATGAAGCATATGAAGAAAAGAACACTGTACCTACTGCAGAACATGGAGGAGGCTCGGTTATGTTCTGGTGCTGCTTTGTTGCATCTGGCACAAGGTGTCTTGAATCTGTGCAGGGTACAATGGAATCTCAAAACTATCAAAGGATTCTAGAGAGAAACGTGTTGCCCACTGTCAAAAAGCTTGGTCATGGGTCTTACAACAGGATAATAACCCAAATCATACAACTAAAAACACCCATGAATGGCTAAGAGGAAAACATTGGACTATTCTGAAGTGGCCTTCAATAAGACCTGACCTAAATCCTATTGAGTATCTTTGGAAAGAGCTGAAACATGCCGTCTGGAAGAGGCAACCTTCAAGCACGAGACAACTGAAGCAGTTTGCTCTTGAGAAGTAGCCAAAATACCTGCCGAGAGATGCAAAAATTTTCATTGACAGTTACAGGAAACGTTTGATTGCAGTGATTGTCTCAAAAGGTTGTGCAACAAAATATTAAGTGAAGGGTGCCATAATTTCTGGACAGGCCGATTTCATGAGTTTTATTTATTTTTTTAAATTCTGTGGAAGCAGAAAAGCAGCAATGTCTGACTTTCATTTGTTCATTTTCATAGATATTTTATGTATTATTACTTTTGTCAGATTCAAGTTATTTCTGTGACCATATGTGGGTTTTTCTTTCATTAAACGAGAGGTGCCAACAATTTTGACCACGTGTGTATTTATGGCAAGTAAAGGGTCCTCTCCAAATCCTTCCTGAGGCTGTCAATTTCCATTTTTGTGGTTTTGTTTTTTTCCCTCTCTTTCTTCCCAGAGCCATAACTTTTTATTTTTCAGTCTGAATAGACATAAGAGGGCTTGTTTTTTGTGGGACGAGTTGTACATTTGGAAGACATCATCGTTTTACCACATAGTGTACTGGAAAGTGGGAAAAAAATCCAAGTGTGGTGAAATTGTGAAAAAAAGTCAAGTCCAACATTGTTTTTTGAGAATTGTTTTTACAGTGTAAATCTTATGGTAAAAATGACCAGGCAGCGTGATTCTCCGCATCAGTACGGTTACAGCAATATCAAATTTGTCAGGTTTCTTATTTTAGTGGTGAAAAAAAAAAAATAGAACTTTGAAAAAATTATTTCTTTTTAGTGTGCCGCCATTTTCCGGGGTTCATAATGTATTGATATTTTGGTAAATGGAACTGTGTCATGGCTTATTTTTGCGGGTTGAGACAATGTTTTTAATGATACCATTTTGGGATAGATTTCACGTTTTGTTCACTTATTACAGCATTTTAGTGGTATTGTGGGGACCAAGGAAACATAATTTTTGGGGTTTTGATTTTTTTTTTCTTTTTGGCAACACACAGCCAATACCTGTCACATATGGAGTGAGCTCACCCTGTGAGCCTGCTCCATACACTGGCTGCCAACTTGCACCATACATGTAAAGCCTGTTTTAGACGTCAGTGATTCTGGTACGTATGTGCTAGTTTTTACACGTACCAGAATCACTGACATATGCAGACCAATTATAATTAATGGCTCTGTGCACACATCAGTGATTTTTTTTTTCCACTGACCATGTCTCCATGCAGCATACACGCGTGTAAGTGATTGCCGCACAGAGACATGTCTGTTTTTTTTCTAGCATCCCTGATGTCCCACAGAACACACTATGGTGTGTTCCGTGAAACAGAAAAAAACGTACATTGACAATAAAAAGCATTTTCACTCACCTTCTCCAGCGATGCTGTGTTCTGCCTCTGTTCTCTGCTTCTTCCTGGCCGGCTTATTATGGCATGCATATTCGTGTATGCAGGCACAGCCGACCCGGAAGTAGTTGCAGAGGTGAGAGACAGTGGTGGCCAGATGCAGCAGAGCCGGAGATTTAGCACCACGGACAGCAGGAACAGGACAGGTGAGTTCATCTCCATGTGCAATCATGGATGACGGATCACGGATTGCACATGGACAACCCACATGTGCCGAGAATCATAGCACATGGAGGGACTTGGAGTTTTTTACATGTCAGTGAAAAAGTCTGTTTTTCACTGACGTGTGAAACAGGCCTAAGGTGGGTGTCTGCGAGGGGCTAAAATACCATTCCGGTGAATTTTTATTTGTTATTTTTCCCTATTAGGTATTATGTGTGTGTCTTAATGGTAGTAATATACTCACCAGTGCTTCAAATAACATATAATCATAACAAAAATTTATATAAAAAATATACTAGCATGTATATACAATTTGTAATGAAATCCAAATTCCGTGTGATTCCAGACATTCTTAGTTTTGGGATTTATTGGATTTGTCTGGAAATGTATCAGTATATGGAGTCTGTGTTGCATTTGCTAGAGGATGGTTTCTATAAAGTCTTATTATGATACCTCCTATTTTCTTCTTTAGCAAATAGTTACCATTTTAATTTAAATTTAAATGATTCTGTATTAGCCCGACATATCGTTCTTACATCCCCAGAGGTTTTCATTTCAATGTTTCTGTCTGAGCTTAAATTATCTTTTTAGAAAATCTTGTTTAAAAGCGGTAACATTGTTTTAGTCTTTCTTTCTTTATTTACATCCACTAATCTCCATTATTTTGTTGTGCTATACAGTTTCATGATTAAATTTTAGTGATAATTGGAAGCAAGTAAACACTTGCTAATTCTAAAACTGAACAAGGATTAAGTTGGAAGCTCCTGGTCGGATTAAAAAGTAAATCCAATCAAAGAAGAAAATTTGACTTGATCAGAACTCATCATAAAACCAAATAAAATATATGTGCATTACAATTTTATTCATTGCATATAAAGAAGTTGAAACGCAGCAAATTTCTGTATTTTTCTTATAAAATAATAGTAAAGCAAATGTCCCCAAAAAGATGTTACATATTGTTCCACAAATTATTCATATTATGGAGTTCTTCTTGATACCATAGGAAAAAAAAATCACTGTTTGTAGTGAACTATGAATGAGTATATACTAAGAAAAAAAATACTGTATGTGCAGCTATATACAATGGAAATAAAAATTAGAGAACAATTTTGAGAATTAGAGTTAGAGAACACTTGCTTTTTTCAGAAATAATGTAATCTACATTGTTCAACATTTGAAGGTTTATCAACATAAAACCTTTATTTTGTGCAAATCGAGATGATCATAATTAGAGAACAGCAATGGCTGTAGCACAGAGAAATATCCCAAGTACATTTTCTGAAGGTAAAGCCTGCTTTACACGGGACGGCCGATCGTGCGATTTCACGATCGATCGTACCCGCCCCCGTCCTTTGTGCGTCACGGGCAATTGATAACCCGTGGCGCACAAACTCGTTAACCCCCCATCACACGTACTTACCTCCTGTGTGATGTCGCTGAGGGCGGTGAACATCCACTTCCTGAAGTGGAAGGGATATTTGGCGTCACAGCGACGTCACGCGGCGGCTGCCAATAGAAGCGTAGGGGCGGAGATGAGCGGGATGTAAACATCCCGCTCACCTCCTTCCTTCCACATAGCCGGCGGGAGCCACGGGATGCAGGTAAGTGATGTTCATCGTTCCCGGGGTGTCACACGGAGCAACGTGTGATGCCATGGAAACGATGAACAACCAGCGCCATGTTTCATAAACGATTTTATAAAACCTAGCGACGAGTACACGACTCACGATTTGTGAGCGATACTGCGTCGCTCGGAGGTGTCACACAGGCCGATGTCGCAAGCGATGCCGGATGTGCATCACAAAAACCGTGACCCCGACGATCTATCGCACGATAGATCGTCTCATGTAAAGCACCCTTAAGAACAGTCACCAATCAGTAGGTTGTGTACAGGCCTTTACTTTGAATGACTTCAGCACATCTGCCGCCACAGAATATCACTAGTCTCTCTCACTGCTCTGGTATGATTTTGGTCCACACTTCATCCTGCCACTCCCACAGTTCTTTGACCGTTGTGAGTTTCTTGTCCATAACTTTGTCACCAAGGTTTTTCTAGAGATTTTTTTATTGAGTTTAGATCAGGACTCTGGGTTGGCCATTTCATTGTTTCAATGGTTTCTGTTTCAAGGAACTGCTTTACCCGTTTTGCTGTGTAACAGGGGGCATTGTCCTGCATGAAAATTGCTGGCTAATTAAGTGATGAAAGCAAGTAAGGAACCATGTGTTGTTGAAGAAAGTTCTGATACACACTGGCATTCACTCTGATACTACTCTCTTCCTCTATCTTTTCTTTATTTCATTATTTCTCTCTTTCCTTTGTCTTTTAATCTTTTTCTCTCTTAAGGTTAAGTCTCCCTTTTACCAATTACCCTTCCCACCCTTTCTCCTTCCCAAGTTTGCCCCAATAATGTTCTTCTTCCCTAACCTTTCCTCCCCAACCCATCTTCCTTGACCCATAAAAAATACTAAATGGTAAACATACGTATACTTATTCAGAACGTGTGTATATATATAAATTTATATATGAAATTCTTTATGTAATATATGTTTAAACTTAAATTACAATAAAAATTATTGAAATTCTTCAATTCACTCTGCCATGCAGCTGTATGAGAAGTCCAACTCCTGCTGCAGAAAACAGTCCCAAAACAATGACCCTTCTTCCACCACCTTTCACTGACTTCTTAACACACTTTAGGTTCAGTCTTTCCCCAGTTTGTCAATGAACATAATGTTTCCCATCAGACCCAAATAAATTAAACATGCTTTCATCACTAAAATGAACTGTGGACCACTTCTCATCTTTCCACAAAACATGTTCCTCACCAAAGGTAAAGTCTAACCTTTTGATTCTTTCTGCTAATGAGATTTTTGGTCACTGCAGAGTGGGCTTTCAGTCCAAATGCTCTTAAATTTCGTGACACTGAATGATGAGACAGACCATTACCCTGTACAGTGCTAAACTGGCAAGCAATTCCAGCTACAGTGTTGAAACAATTACCCATGGAGATTCTCCATATTATCGTGTCCTCTATTGCATTTGTCTTTCAAGGGTGACCAGCCTTCTTAAGGGACTTGAAAAAGTTTGTGTTGTTGTAAAGATGCAATATTCTCGAAATCAAAGACTTGCAATGACCAACTTCTCTTGCTATGGCTGATAAGGTCAGCCCTTTGACGTTCATCTGGACAACCTGCTGCTGGAGGGTTTCAGTCACTTTGGAATGGCACACCATTTTTGCAAAGTCAGTGCAAACTAGAAAGTTAAGGCCCTGTCACACTAAGCAACATCGCTAGCAACATCGCTGCTAACGAACAACTTTTGTGACGTTGCTAGCGATGTTGCTGTGTGTGACATCCAGCAACAACCTGGCCCCTGCTGTGAGGTCGTTGGTTGTTGCTGAATGTCCTGGGCCATTTTTTAGTTGTTGCTGTCCTGCTGTGAAGCACAGATCGCTGTGTGTAACAGCGAGACAGCAACAACTAAATGTGCAGGCAGCAGGAGCCGGCTTCTGCGGAGGCTGGTAACCAATGTAAACATCGGGTAACCAAGAAGCCCTGTCCTTGGTTACCCGATATTTACCTTTGTTACAAGCCTCCGCCGCTCTCACTGTCAGTGCCGGCTCCTGCTCTGTGCACATGTACCTGCAGGACACATCGGGTTAATTAACCCGATGTGTGCTGTAGCTAGGAGAGCAGGGAGCCAGCGCTAAGCATTGTGCGCTGCTCCCTGCTCTGTGCACATTTAGTTGCAGTACACATCGGGTAATTAACCCGATGTGTGCTGTAGCTAGGAGAGCAAGGAGCCAGCGCTAAGCGGTGTGCGCTGCTCCCTGCTCTGTGCACATTTAGCTGCAGCACACATCGGGTAATTAACCCGATGTGTGCTGTAACTAGGAGAGCAGGGAGCCAGCGCTCAGTGTGCACTGCTCCCTGTTCTCTGCACGTGTAGCTCCGTGCGCTGGTAACCAAGGTAAATATCGGGTTGGTTACCCGATATTTACCTTAGTTACAAAGCGCAGCATCTTCCACGCGGCGCTGGGGACTGGTCACTGGTTGCTGGTGAGCTCACCAGCAACTCGTGTAGCGACGCTCCAGCGATCCCTGCCAGGTCAGGTTGCTGGTGGGATCGCTGGAGCGTCGCAGTGTGACATCTCACCAGCAACCTCCTAGCAACTTACCAGCGATCCCTATCGTTGTTGGGATCGCTGGTAAGTTGCTTAGTGTGACTGGACCTTTAGGCTGCTAGTTAAATAGGGTTTGTCAGATAATTAAGGAAATTAGCACCAGGTGCCAGATTAACACAAATAACTTGCAAGTATCTGAAAGTGTTCTCTAATTTTGATCCGTGTTCTTTTTCATTTATCTCATTTACATTTTTATTATGTGCTTTTGAAATAAATTCAATTTATGAAATAAGCTTAAAATACTGCTAGTTTACTCATGTAAGGATATAATCACATAGGACAACACAATGACCTTAATATTTATGAAATTGTGTGTTGTTCTCTAATTTTGATCTCTAGTGTATTTTACAACTAAAAACAATATACGGCATCTGATTAAATCAGAAACAAATTTGTGTTTCAATTCACACAGCTAAATATTCAATTAAAAAATCTGAATGTCTATTGTAGCTAAAAGGAAAAGCACATTGCAAACAAATTTATGCAATATAAATAGATAATAAAGTCCCATCAAGGGTGTTGACTAGTAGAATTTAAGGCTACTTTCACACATCCATATGACACATCCCAGTGTGTTTTTTTTTTTTTAACTAGACAGCACACTCACCCAATTGAGTTTTACTCATCCACATACACTTGGATATTAAATACAGATCCATGTCTGTGGTCCATGAAACTTAGAGTATGTCATATATTCATCAGTTTTCTGTATCAGACTAGGCCATTAATCTCTTCATGACCTAGGATGTACTGTGTTTGTCCCGTTAACAGCGAACCCGTGGTAATCCCTGTACATGTCTGCTGGATCGGGGATCAGCAGAGGCGATTGAACTGTGTAATCATAAAGTCCCCTAGGGGAACTAGTAAAGTCAGTTAAAAAAAGAGGTTTAAAAAAGAAAAAATACAAATGTTCAAATTAACCCCCCTTTTGCCCCATTGAAAATAAAGCAATAATAATGAAAAAATGCACATATTTGGTATCACCGAGTTTAGAAATGCCCGATATATCAAAATATAAAATTGATTAATTTGATTTAAACTACAAAAATGGTACAATAATAAACGCCAGCAAGATGCAAAAAAAATAAGCCATCACTGAGCTCCAGGTCCCGAAAAATGAAATCACTACAGGTCTCAGAAAATGGCGACAAAAGTGCTATTCTTTTCTTTTTGTTTTTTTTTAGAAACTTCTGAATTTGTTTGTACCACTTAGAGAAAAGTAAAACTATATACAGTGGGGGAAAAAAGTATTTAGTCAGCCACCAATTGTGTAAGTTCTCCCATTTAAAAACATGAGAGAGGCCTATAATTAACATCATAGATAGACGACAACTGTGAGAGACAAAACGAGAAAAGAAAATCCAGAAAATAACCTTGTCTGATTTGGTAAGATTTTTTTTGCAAATTATAGTGGTAAATATGTATTTAATCACCTAAAAAAAATGCAAGATTTCTGGCTCTCACAGACCTGTAACTTCTTTAAGCGATTCCTCTGTCCTCCACTCATTATCTGTAGTAAATCAGTATAAAAAACACTTGTCCACAACCTCAAACAGTCACACTCCAAACTCCACTATGGGGAAGACCAAAGAGCTGTTGAAAAACATCAGAAACAAAATTGTAGCCCTGCACCAGGCTGTGAAGACGGTATATGCAATAGGCAAGCAGCTTGGTGTGATGAAATCAACTGTGAGAGAAATAATAAGAAAATGGAAGACATACAAGACCACTGATAATCTCCCTCAATCTGGGGCTCCACGCAAGATCTCACCCCGTGGGGTCAAAATGATCTCAAGAATGGTGAGCAAAAATCCCAGAACCACACGGGGGGGACCTAGTGAATGACCTGCATAGAGCTGGGACCACCAATACAAAGGCTACCATCAGTAACACGCTCACCGCCAGGGACTCCGATCCTGCAGTGCCAGACGTGTTCCCCTACTTAATCCAGTACATAGAAAAAGGAGCCAGTATAATCTGAAATTGGCATGCATCATATAAAAAGTGAAAATTCAGATTTATTCCAACTGTACTACAATAACAAAATGAGATTTTTAGCAAATAAGTGATCAATTCTTTGAGCCACCCCTGTCAACGTCACGGCAAATCTCAATAGGGGGGGTCCTATACTATATTATGTATTTTATGTGCCATGCGGCCTCCTACATAAAGTTAAAAGGAGAACCATAATGGAGCACACATACCTGTAACCTGTATATAGCCGCTTCCATGTTGTAAAAGAGGCAATTATGGATAGAGGCCAGCCCAGGTCCCAGCATGAGGAACAAGCTCTACACATACCAGGACTATATCAGAACTGACCCTCCCAGTGCCAGACAGCAACCATTGATAAAGGCGGACCAGATCCAAGTATGGTACTTAATTAGCATTGCTTGTGGAAAGGGGTGAGGCAACTGAGTGTGAACAGCTACCAACAGGAGGAATACATTGCAAACCAAAATCAGGCGTGCATAGCATGGTGGTGGTCAGCCACCAGAAAAATGTAGCATAACTACAGTCATAACAGAGAAAAAGGAGCCAGTACGATCTGAAATTGGTATGCATCATATAAAAAGTGCAAATTCAGATTTATTCCAACTGTACTACAATAAAAAAATGAGATTTTTAGCAAATAATTGTACATGTCTGGGTCCATCTGAAGCTTGATAAAGAGCATTTGGATTATCCAGAAGTGTATTGGGAGAATGTGATATGGTCTGATGAAACCAAAGTAGTACTGTTTATTAGAAACACAATTCGTCATGTTTAGAGGAGACAGAATGCCGAGTTTCAACCAAAGAACACCATACTTACTGTAAAGCATGGAGGTGGCAACTTCAAGATTTGGGGCAGTTTCTCTGCAAATGGACCAGGACGAATGATCCGTATACATGAAAGAGTGAATGGGGCCATGTATTGTGAGGCTTTGAGTGCAAACCTCCTTCCATCAGCAAAGACATTGAAAATGAAACGTGGCTGCGTCTTTCAGCATGATAATGATCCCAAGCAAACTGCCAGAGCAATGAAGGAGTGGCTTCATATGAAGCCTATGAAGATCCTGGAGTGGCCTTGCCAGTCTCCAGATCTCAACCCCATAGAAAACCTTTTGAGGGAGTTGAAAGTCCGTGTTGTTCAGCGACAGGTCCAAAATATCACTGCTCTAGAGGAGATCTGCATGGAGATATAGGCCAACATACCACCAACAGTGTGTGCCAACCTTGTGAAGACTTACAGAAACGTTTGACCTCTGTCATTGCCAACAAAGGATATATAACAAAATAAAATCTTGCCAAATCAGACTAGGTGATTTTCTGGATTTTTTTTTTCTCATTTTGTCTCTCATAGTACTGGTCTACCTATGATGTCAATTACAGGCTGACCTCATCTTTTCAAGTGGGAGAACTTGCACGATTGGTGGCTGACTAAATACAATTTTTACCAGACTGTATGTTTGGTATAAACAAACTTGTACTGACTTGGGGAATCATAATGCAGGTCAGTTTTTCAAAAAATTTAACACGGTAAATAGAAAAAATCAAAACAACTGTGCAATTGCACTTTTTTTTTGCAATTTTACCGCACTTATATTTTTTTTCCAATTTTTCAATACAATGAATGAATCGTGTTGTTCAAAAGTACAACTCGTCCCGCAAAATAACAAGCCCAAATATGACTATATTGATGGAAAAATAAAAAATGTATGGCTCTTGGAAGAAAGGGAGGAGAAAAATAGAAACGGAAAACTACCAATCGGTGAAGGGGTTAAAATCCTTGTTGATTCGTAAAAATCAGGTGATACACAGAAAACTTACTTTGAATTTCAGGGCTTCATCTGAGTTTCATCAGCTTTTAACTGATTCATTGTTAAGCGTCAATCAGAGGCATAGCTAGAGGTTCAGCTCGGGGTGGGGGGGGGGCAAAGCATCTGAATGAAATAACTATGTTGGCGCTCTCTAATTATGGGTACAGGGGAACCTCAGCAGATTGCCTCACTGTTACCAGAAATAAAGCTCTATACAAAGGCCAACATCAATATTACCGCTATATGGTGACAATATAATGGTAGCTACCAGTCCTACAAAATATATGAGATTACAGTGTAGTTATAGATTGTGATTTACAGCTGACATTCTTTCTGATGGAGTCGTTCACTTTTCTCATCATTTCCATTGGGTCCAGATCATCAAGACAACTTCTTTAGCCACGAATCGTCTGCAGAGATTACAACAAATACACATTTGACTTCTTACATTTCCAGCACTGTATAATAGCTCCCGCGTTAGCTCCAACACTGTATAAGGCCCCAACACTGTATGTCCATAGCATCTCCTCATTTTCAGTACACTTAATGGGAACTGAGCTGCAGTACCGAATTACAGCCATTACACAATGTACAGAGCATGGCTGTATGAGAAGTTAGTCTGATAAAAAGTGCTGCTTCATTCTCCTGGATTGTTTAGTGTACAGCTTAGTGGCATTTTGGCTCCATACTGTAAAGGGGAATTGTATTTAGAAACTTTGTAGCACATAATAAGGCTTCCACGGACAGACTTTGTGCAAGCTCGCTACTTAGCTGGTCCCAGAGGAACCCCTGGCATTTACCTATAAAAGGATCTTGACGGGTCCACTGGATTGCATCCAAAAACTAGCTGCCGGCTGGTTAACTGAGCTGCCAGAGGAGACGAGTTGTTTTAAAACCTGAGAAGGGTAGAAAAGGGACAAAATGAGTAGTGAGAGACAAGGCTAGGAGACAGCCATAGTCAAGACTGGGAGGAAAGAGTTAGAGGCAAAAATGTCAGGCAAATGGAGAGTAAGGGATACTTCAGATGTCCGTGCAACACAGTCCGTGCACAGACATTGCACGGACTGGCAGTGGGTCTCCTGACCAGAGCATGACAGTTTCATATATTTCTATGAGACTGTCACGCTTGAGCCAGGAGAGCCATAGCCAGTCTGTTGCATTGTGATCTGTGCATGGAAGGGTCACGTATCGCCTGTGCCGAGTGTGAAAGTCTCATATAAATATATGAAACTGTCACGCCCTTATCCGGAGAGCCGTGGCCCGTGCATTCCGTTCTGTTCACAAGCTGTGTTCCATGGATGTCTGAAAGAGTTCTAAAGTAAATCCAGGGTCCATACCCAGAAATCAAGAAGTAGTAACAAAATTGCTACAGGGGAATCAATCAGGGTCACTATCAACTTTTAACTGCTATCTCTCAGCAGTAGAGATGAGCGAACCGGTCGCGGTTCGGCTCGAGGTCGGTTCGCCGAACGGAGGTCCCGTTCGAGTTCGGCTCGTCGAACGTTCGACGAACCGAACTCGAACTGCATAGGAAACAATGGCAGGCAATCACAAACACATAAAAAAACCTAGAAAACACCCTCAAAGGTGTCCAAAAGGTGATAAACAACTCACAACACAACACAAACACATGGGAAAGTGACAAGGACATATACTCATGCGAAAACAAAAGAGCTGGACAAGGAAAAAGAGGAGGACACACAGATATATGAGTATATGCAAGGAAACATCGATGCCATTACTGTGCAACTTGAGCCCTGCTCATTTTAGGCTTCCAATCTGCATAAATTGCCTGAGCTTGCCACGTACGCCTTGGGGATCTTGTCGTGTCCTGCAGCCAGTGCTCTCTCAGAACCTGTCTTCAGTTCTGCTGGGGGTCTGCTGGCAGATAAGCACACGCGTCTGTCCACTGACAATGTGGACATGGCTCTCAGAGGACTTTTCTTCCCCTGGGTCAGCCAGGGGACGGGAAAGGCATGCGTATTTTTGAGAGTGCTTCATGCAAAGCATCTTTTTCATCTTGAAAATTGGGTCAACTGATGCCAGTCAAGTGGGGTGTGTGTGGCCCAATTAGTGGCAACGAGGGAGACTGTGGCTGGAGTCCCCTCGCTGTGTTTCTAAAAGAACCAAGATGAACAAGTCATGGCTCTCAGAGGACTTTTCTTCCCCGGGGTCAGCCAGAGGACGGGAAAGGCACTCGTATTTTTGAGAGTGCTTCATGCAAAGCATCTGTTTCATTTTGAAAAGGGGGATCAAGTGATGCCAGTCAAGTGGGGTGTGTGTGGCCCAATTAGTGTCAACGAGGGAGACTGTGGTTGGAGTCCCCTTGCTGTGTTTCTAAAAGAACCAAGATGAACAAGTCATGGCTCTCAGAGGACTTGTCTTCCCCGGGGTCAGCCACGGGACGGGAAAGGCACGCGTATTTTTGAGAGTGCTTCATGCAAAGCATCTGTTTCATTTTGAAAAGGGGGATCAAGTGATGCCAGTCAAGTGGGGTGTGTGTGGCCAAATTAGTGGAAACGAGGGAGACTGTGGTTGGAGTCCCCTTGCTGTGTTTCTAAAATAACCAAAATGAACAAATCATGGCTCTCAGAGGACTTGTCTTCCCCTGGGTCAGCCAGGGGACGGGAAAGGCACGCGTATTTTTGAGAGTGCTTCATGCAAAGCATCTTTTTCTTTTTCAAAAGGGGGGTCAACTGATGCCAGTCAAGTGGGGTATGTGTGGCCCAATTAGTGGAAACGAGGGAGACTGTGGTTGGAGTCCCCTCGCTGTGTTTCTAAAAGAACCAAGATGAACAAGTCATGGCTCTCAGAGGACTTTTCTTCCCCGGGGTCAGCCAGAGGACGGGAAAGGCACTTGTATTTTTGAGAGTGCTTCATGCAAAGCATCTGTTTCATTTTGAAAAGGGGGATCAAGTGATGCCAGTCAAGTGGGGTGTGTGTGGCCCAATTAGTGGAAACGAGGGAGACTGTGGTTGGAGTCCCCTCGCTGTGTTTCTAAAAGAACCAAAATGAACAAATCATGGCTCTCAGAGGACTTGTCTTCCCCTGGGTCAGCCAGGGGACGGGTAAGGCACGCGTATTTTTGAGAGTGCTTCATGCAAAGCATCTTTTTCTTTTTCAAAAGGGGGGTCAACTGATGCCAGTCAAGTGGGGTGTGTGTGGCCCAATTAGTGGCAACGAGGGAGACTGTGGTTGGAGTCCCCTCGCTGTGTTTCTGAAAGAACCAAGATGAACAAGTCATGGCTCTCAGAGGACTTGTCTTCCCCTGGGTCAGCCAGGGGACGGGAAAGGCACGCGTATTTTTGAGAGTGCTTTATGCAAAGCATCTTTTTCATCTTGAAAATTGGGTCAACTGATGCCAGTCAAGTGGGGTGTGTGTGGCCCAATTAGTGGCAACGAGGGAGACTGTGGTTGGAGTCCCCTCGCTGTGTTTTACATGATTTTCGAAGGGCATGACATGCCTAAGAGGTTGAGTTTCATCATCTGCAACTTGTTGGCAACAGAAAGGCTGCCTTTACACCCTTTTGAGACCGAGGATTTTTGAGACCTTATGCCCATTGCAGTGCCCCAAGAGCCGATGGCCAGTCGTCACTCCTTCTCCAAGAAAGGCGTGCCCGCGCTACCACAGTAGGTCGCACACAACCTCACCGATTCCTTGAGAAACTCTGTGTGTGACAGGGTGCATTTCAACACAGATACTTGGACCAGTAAGCATGGACAGAGGAGTTACATGTTGCTGACTGGGCACTGGGTAACTATGGTGAGAGATGGAGAAGGGTTTGCTGTACAAGTCTTGCCGTCCCCACGACTTGTGTGTCAATCCTTCCTCTGTATGTACAAGTTCCTCCACTGCTTCTGCCTCCTCAACCTCGTGTGGGTCCTCCACCTCGGCCCAAACCCTGTGTGGTCAGGCCACCCTTCCTTGTAACTGCGCCCAAGGAATCCCACACACCTCCTTACTATGCTGGCAGCAGAGCTCAAGGCCATCAGGCGGTCAAATGTTTACTTTGAAATGTAGGGGAAATGTGAGACACCGCTGAGGAATTGTGGACGGTTAGCTCTGGAGAGTGAGACCGAGTTTCATCAATGGTTGTCTCCACTCAACCAGCAGTCAGGGAAGGTCGGGTGCGACAATGATGCAAACCAGTCTGCGACCCTTCTTCAGGGCAATGTGACACACGGGCCTTGTATGGCTCACGTGTTGAATCTGATTCTCCAGCAATTTTTAAAATACCATCCCGGCCTACATGGCCTTGTGCAGTGGGCACGCTGCTATGTGCTCACTTTCATCCTTCGCACCCAGCAGCTCAAAAACTTTCATCGCTCCGGAAGTCTTAGGGACTGGCAGTTAAACGCCGGAAATGCGATGTTCCGACACGCAGGAATTGGAATCTGCACATGTTGCAGCGTGTGTGGCAGCACCGCAGAGCCCTGCTGAAATACGGTATGACGTATACCCTGGGCTAACTTGATCCAGAGGTGGTGCAGATCACGCTGCTGGAGTGGTGTCAGATCAAGGACCTATGCACCCTTCTACACAGTTTACAAATGTCAACGAAGATGTTTAGCACTGGCAATGCCATTCTCAGCGTGACAATTCTGGTCATCTACATGATGGAGCACACTGTAAGCATTATTCGGAGTCAGGTATTGGTCCAAGAGGAAGGTGAGGAAGTACAGGAGGAGTCATATGCAGAAGGGATAATAAGATCTACAAGGTCCATACGGTAAGCGGCACCTAGGCAGCAGTTATGGTGGGGGATAGGGATTAACAAGGGCGCATAGTATCAGCAAAAATTGTTGAGGAAGGTGCAGGAGCCATGAAGAAATGGAGGACGAACTTGCGATGGGCATGGAATGCTCAGCAGATGAGTCAGAGCTTGCTCACATTTCGTTTGTGCGAGGTTGGGGGGAGAGGGCAGAGGAAGGAGGCACGATTCTCACCTCTCTGCCACCAACACACCAAGGACTTGGTCCTCCTGGATGCACAAGACACATGAGCGTCTTCTTGCTGCACTACCTACAACATGACCCTCGGATTGTACGAATTCGAAGTAATGCTAACTACTGGGTTGCCACACTGTTAGATCCCCGATACAAGACAAAATTTGGCGAAATAATTCCTGCCATAGAAAGGGACGCACGTAAACAGGAGTATCTTCAGAAGGTGGTACGCAATCTTAGATCTGCTTTTCCACTAAACACCAGTGCTGCACAGAGTGAATCTCAACGCTTTGTCATGGATAGGAGGAAATGGTCTTTTACTTGTCCACATCTGAGGGACCGAGGGCTGGCTGCTGTGCTGAGATGGCTTTGAGTACGGTGTCCCTGCAGAGTTGCACTTTTGGTCATATACAAAATGAGTTGAAAAAGGCCAGATGCTGGTGGAAAGGGGAAAAGGTGTGTTGGAAAGGGGAAAAAAGTTTTGGTCCATGGGTTTGGTGGTTAAGCAAAAGTAACATTTGATGAAGAAACACCATCTGTTACGGTGGGACTGGCAGATTTGGATAAAGTGGTATATACTGTGTTACCGCTATATAACGAAAATTAATAAGAAAAGAAAGAGAAAGGTATATATCCCCATCAGCAGTCAGTGTCCACCGTGCTCCCAGATGGAAAAGGAGAGGTTGGCAACTGGAAGGTTAGATGGAGGATACAGAGCTGTGTGGCTATGAAACTAATAGTAGCCTGAACCAAGTTAGACGCCACTCGGATCTTGAGACTGGGAGCCCTGTTAGCGTAACAGGGTCCACACGCCCACCCAGACCAGGAACTCCCTGTTAATATCACAGGGGCCATTCAGTACACTGACCGTGTGCATTGGGGCCACACCTGTGGACAGCAGGCGCATCAGCAGCAGCAGGCCTGTTAATGCCACTGGGCTGCACAAGCAGGACTTGTAGGACAGGAGCTGGTCTTAACCGTTCTGCGTTACCAACTGTGGTGGCGGCCTGCATCGACGCCCTATCCCTGCCTACCTCTGGCCTAAAGCCGCAATGGGTTCAACACATAATAGAAGACTGCGCACCTCCTTGTTGTCTCCAGCCCCTTTTATAACCTGGGTCCGCCCCAAACCAGGGTGGACCACAATGCACCTCCTGGAGACAAAAGCAGAGTGATACGTCATGAGTGGCATAACTAGCGTCCTATTTGGAACCGCAACTTCAATGATGACCTCATGGCTGTCATGACCCAAACACCTCACCAGTCATCGTCTGACCATCAATAATGAGGTGACAAGTCATAGGGGCGGGCCTCTGCAAACCATTTGGGAGTGGCCTGGCCACATCGTCAGGACACCTGATGCCCTGTGGTCTAATTTACCCTCTCACTGTATATGCTGTGATACTATGTCATGATATGTATATTTCCCTGGTTGTATTAGTTGTAATTCATGTATTTTCTTGGGGGAGCTACTGGTCTCAATGCGTCTCTCTCATACAATTGTAGTCTTGGCATCTAATGTGATTATGTAAATAGCCTGTCCTCTTCTTTCCAGAGTTGTGTATCTAATCTGTAATTGCATTGGCCAGTGAAGGAATAGTCATTGTTCTTTACAGCAGGGGATCCCTTCATCTACTGTGGCTGGCAGACATATTGGAGCCCTGTGATGGACCAAACCATTGATGATAGGATGTGTGACCCCTACCCCCTGAACAAACATGGTGGGCTGGTCAAGCAGCACAGACAATGCATTTCCCTTTTTGTAACTTCAGAGTGAGCTGAAACTTGAAGAGAGCAGGAGCCCCAGCCTGGGTGGCTGTGGACACGGACGGAGCTAGGCCTGTGTGGCGGCCCATGGGATTGTGTGGAACTCTTTGGACTACTGTAAGGACGATTGCTTTGTTATCCGGTCCGAGGATTGTCGGGAAGGGCCCCCGAATCTGTTTTATGTGGACTAATCATGTGCTGTTCCTGTATTCCTGTTAGTAAACCTGTTGGATCATCCTCGGCCTGTTGTCTCTCTTTGCTCTGATGTACACCCCGTCACAAACTGGTTGGCAGCGCTGGGATCAGAGCAGAAGGAATGGAGGACAATGGCTCAACATCAGGAACCAGCACTGCAGAGTACAAGACCTGGACTTTGGGGAGCCTGCAATCAAAGGCCCGTGAAGTAGGAGTTCGTTTCAAAGGACTCTCCAAGGAGCAGCTGATTGAGGCGCTAGAAGGAGTCTGTTCGCAAAATGACGTGGAGGAAGGATTCTCACAGCAAACTGAAGAAAGACGGCAGCCGGAGGTGAATACCCAAAAAAGTCAATGGGTTGTGTGGTACAAGGAGGAGATGGCACTGCTTGGAGATGAGGCCACCATAGAAGATAAGAGGGAGGCCATGCGTGGAGCTAAAGAGAAGGAGCGCAGGATGGAGGAGATGGCACTGCTGGATAAGGAGCTCGCTGTGGAAGCCGCGAGAGGTTCCAGACAGACTGTAACCCCAGCACCCATCATGAGGGAACTTCCCAGGGTGTCCCGCAAAGACTTTAAGCCGTTTAATGAGGCTGCAGGCGACATTGAGGGCTTCTTCCAGGACTTTGAGCATCAGTGTCGATTAATGGAAGTCCCGGACAGGGAGCGTGTCCGGCATCTGGTTGGGCTCCTAGAGGGGGGAGCTGCTGAAGCCTATAGAGCTATGGACCCTCGGTGGAACTGTGAGTATGCGGATATTAAACAGACTATTCTAGAACATTATGCTGTGACCCCAGACACTTACAGGACTCAGTTCCGTGCTTTAGCCTGTGATGGGGAAGTGTCTTTTAATATATTTTAATATGTATATTTCCCTGGTTGTATTAGTTGTAATTCATGTATTTTCTTGGGGGAGCTACTGGTCTCAATGTGTCTCTCTCATACAATTGTAGTCTTGGCATCTAATGTGATTATGTAAATAGCCTGTCCTCTTCTTTCCAGAGTTGTGTATCTAATCTGTAATTGCATTGGCCAGTGAAGGAATAGTCATTGTTCTTTACAGCAGGGGATCCCTTCATCTACTGTGGCTGGCAGACATATTGGAGCCCTGTGATGGACCAAACCATTGATGATAGGATGTGTGACCCCTACCCCCTGAACAAACATGGTGGGCTGGTCAAGCAGCACAGACAATGCATTTCCCTTTTTGTAACTTCAGAGTGAGCTGAAACTTGAAGAGAGCAGGAGCCCCAGCCTGGGTGGCTGTGGACACGGACGGAGCTAGGCCTGTGTGGCGGCCCGTGGGATTGTGTGGAACTCTTTGGACTACTGTAAGGACGATTGCTTTGTTATCCGGTCCGAGGATTGTCGGGAAGGGCCCCCGAATCTGTTTTATGTGGACTAATCGTGTGCTTTTCCTGTATTCCTGTTAGTAAACCTGTTGGATCATCCTCGGCCTGTTGTCTCTCTTTGCTCTGATGTACACCCCGTCACAGCCTGGCCACATCGTCAGGACACCTGATGCCCTGTGGTCTAAATGGGCCCCCCACATCAGGTGCAGGGCCAAAGAGTTCATTACCGGACCTAGTTTCTGATGCAGTAAGTGCCTGACCATGGTCAGTTGCATGAAATACAGTCTCTGAAAAAAGACTATCAGCTTTAGCATGGTGTCTAGGCACAACACAGGACTTAGACCCGGCACGGAGTGCAAGTACCTGTGCAAAGATGCTTTTCGCACTAAGTGTGGGAGCATGCGCTGTAGCCCGAAATGAAGACTTAGCCTCAGGAATGGCACAGTCAGGCTGAGCCTACTCACTAGGCGAAACACTGGAGTTAGGCTGTGGCTGGGGTAAATCGGCACACGCATGCGCACTAGCTGCCTCTCCACACTTAGATGTGGAGGAGAAAGCAGCCAGCTGGACAACCCGAGGCACAGGCCTATATGGCAGCTGATGCCTGGGCGCAACTGAAACCGCAGCAGGCTGCTTGCGTTTAAGGCGTCACCGTTTTGTAACAACAAATACCATCCAAAAGAACAGGCTATCCTTCTTCCCATGGATAATCTGATATGATCCCTTTTTTCATGGCCACGACCATCGCTAACAAATGTAGATGAGGCCAAAACAGCAGCTGCTTCAATGGATCTGAAGTGCTCCATAAAGTGGCCTCTCCTCCACCCCAATTTCAAGATCCCAAATACTCCATTCCTCTGTGGTGTCAATCCAATCGCACTTGCTTCCTAACAGCTCTCAAGTTTCCACCAGCCCTGCTGAGTATGGGGTAACAGAGATGGTTGAGTTTGCATAGCTGTTCAGTCGCACTATAGCCTGGGAATCAGAGGTCTGCTCCAAACCTGCAATGAGTACAGACAAGGAAGTTATTAATATTTTTATTATTATTGATTTATAGAGCACCATTGATTCCATGGTGCTGTACATGAGAAGGGGGTTACATACAGAATACATATACAAGTAACTATAGACAGACTGGTACAGAGGGAAGAGGGCCCTGCCCTTGCGGGATTACATTCTAAAGGATTTTTAGGAGGAGACAGTAGGAGTGGTTTAGGTTGAGCGTCAAGTACGTATGGTGGTGGTGTCATTGAAGGTTATAGTCATTTCTGAACAGATGAGTTTTCAGATTCAGTTTGAAGCTTGCGGGTGTAGCAGATAATCTGACGTGTTGAGGTAGCGAGTTCCATGAGACAGGGGAAATGATCTGCGCAGATGGCCAGAAGCTTTGTGAGTGGGATCCAGGCCCCGATGAAGAAGGTGTTGAGCCTAATCTACACCCTCATTTCCAAAAAGTAAATCCTCCTGGTGGAGACAATGGGGAACATGATGAGGAGCACAGATACCTGATTGGAATGACAACTTTACTATTCGGTCAGGGCAGGAAGAGGTTGTCTCGGAGGACTCAGGACGAGGGGAATGAAAACACACAGGGTTATTGATGAGGTTGGAGACCACACTTACTGTCAAACCAAAGTCAGCCAGTCGATGAGGTCAGCAGAGGAGGTGGAGGAGGATGCTACTGACGACGAGGTTACGTTGCGTCTTCCTGGCCAGAGACAAAGTACTGGAAGCACGTCAACAACTGAATCCTGGACCACAACTTTGACTCTGAGCAGAAGTCGTGTTGGCTATGCAGGTCGCATGGGCTGTAAGCCTTGCCTAGCCTGTGAATTTTTGGACATCGCAAAGGATCACCCAAGTCATGGAATCTGTAAGATTTGTCAACAATCTGTAAGTAGAAGGCAAAAACTCACACTTTTGAGTACTTCCTCCATGAAGTATCACATGGATATGAATTGACAGCGTGAAGGTGTATTGCTCAGCTTTAGCAACTGTCAACGCAATATGCTTATTTGCCGTTCATTGCATGCATTGTTGCAGACTACACACAAGGGGCTGCTGTTTTTTTGGATCTGCCTTTGGTCACTATAGCAATATAAAATTGCTCTTCGGGTGTGGACTTGGAGATGCTGTCTATGAACAGAAGGAAAAGCTAAAGGTGTGTGTTACAGCAAGGAGCCACCGCGGAAACAGTTCGTTCATTTGTGAGGGGAGTTGTGTTGTACTTTGATGATGAGCACTGTAATGTCAGTGAGCAGCATCCTGTGCCACAGACCAACATTCTTACGGTGCTGTCTATACTGTTTACCGTGAGAGGAGCGTAAAGTCTGTATTTCTGGCAACTGGACATCACAGTACCCGGGTACGGTAGGCTGTGCCCAGACAATAATGCGGGCACGCAACACTTTGTTTTATTAGCAAAACACATATCTGTTCTGGGTAGGCAGACTATATAGACAATAAGACTTGCTGCCTCTGCACTGTCAAATTGTCACGTACAGTTTAAATCATAGCGGGACAGCAACACATGTTTGCATTGACTGTTGCTTTTCAAGATTTCCATGACTGTGTTGCAGAGCTGTGTGGTTTGCATTCACACTGTTATCATCTGCATTATCTGTGAGGCTTCAGCTAACAAGGGTATTCGGGGGGGTAATGTGTTTTGTCTATGTTTAGGTAGATAACTTGGAAGCTCTTGTGATGCGCCACTGGTAAGTCGTGTTCGCACACACACACACACACACACACACACACACGCACACGCACACGCACACGCACACGCACAAACACACAATTACTGCTACACAGAGGGATTAGCAGGTAGTAGGCAACAGAATAGATTGTTCAATTATTTAAATTGTATGCATGGTTCTTATTGTTTGTTTTGGTAAAGTTAAACAATCATTTATCAACCCAACTGCCTAGAGTCCTTTTCCTGTTGCCTGGTTTTGCTGCATACTGGGGAGCCCACCCTGTACACGACTTAAAATGAAGCATAAGTCGCAATGTGAATTTCACTGTGCTACAATGCGGCCTAGCGTGCCTGTGCAACCACCGCCTGCCCCATCAAGTGCATCTGCGTGCTCTTCATCCTCTGTGACTGTGGGGACAGCAGTCACACATGGTTTTTCACACTGAACTTCCACTCCTTTACCCGCAACAGGGAGTGTGATTGGCAGGTCATCACTTGTTTTGGAAGTGGAAACAGAAGGTATTGTTGAGCTGTCAGACATCGAGAGAACCATCATTGGATGCAGGCTACATTATATCCACGCCTGCACTTTCGTCACCGATTGGCTGGACTACCTGCAGTTAATAATTGCGTTCCAGAAATGGAAAGGAGTGTAGAATGCACATGTGTTGTACCTTGCTTGGCAGCAAAGGAACACTAACTTAGTATTCCAGACAATTTTAGGATGGAAGAAAAAGAGTCAGCTCTTTGGGCAAATTAAATAGCGTGGCAAAAGTGGACAGATGGGTACAGTGGCCGTGTTCTGTGGGTACCAGGACAGTAAAAGAAGCCTCACTTTCTATCCCTCCTAATGATCAAATGCAGCAAGGAATTCCCTGAGTTTGCTATAAAATTAGCATAGCAAAATGTGCATGAGGGTACAATGCAGAGGTGCTTGAGATTGCTTGGCACAAGTGGCACAATAAAGGAGTCCTACAGCCATTTTTTGTATGCCACTAAGTTGCAGTATTTTTATAGCTTATTAAAAACAGAGCAGGAGGGTGTCATGCAGAGGTGCTAGAAATAGCTTGGCACCAGTGGGACAATAATGAAATACAACAGCCAGTTCTTGTATGCCACTAAATGGCAGCATTTTTTTGCTATTATTATAGCTTATTAAAACAGAGCAGGAGGGTGTCATGCAGAGGTGCTGCACATAGCTTGGCACCAGTGGGGCACAAATGGAGTACAACAGCCACTTCTTGTATGCCACTAAATTTACTCAATTTTTGGTATTATAATGTATTAGTAACAATGAGTTTGAGTGTGCAATGCAGGCAGACGTGCTGCAAATATCTGTGCACTACTGGGACTATACAGAAGTCCAATAGCCACGTTTAGGATGCCACTAGGTACACTCAGTGTTTGCTAGTATAATGGCTTAGTAACAATGAGTTTGAGTGTGCAATGCAGGCAGACGTGCTGCTAATATCTTTGCACTAGTGGGACGATACAGAAGTCCAACAGCCACGTTTAGGATGCCACTAGGTTCACTGAGTGTTTGCTAGTATAATGGCTTAGTAACAATGAGTTTGAGTGTGCAATGCAGGCAGACGTGCTGCAAATATCTTTGCACTAGTGGGACGATACAGAAGTCCAACAGCCACGTTTAGGATGCCACTAGGTTCACTGAGTGTTTGCTAGTATAATGGCTTAGTAACAATGAGTTTGAGTGTGCAATGCAGGCAGACGTGCTGCAAATATCTTTGCACTAGTGGGACGATACAGAAGTCCAACAGCCACGTTTAGGATGCCACTAGGTTCACTGAGTGTTTGCTAGTATAATGGCTTAGTAACAATGAGTTTGAGTGTGCAATGCAGGCAGACGTGCTGCAAATATCTTTGCACTAGTGGGACGATACAGAAGTCCAACAGCCACGTTTAGGATGCCACTAAGTTCACTGAGTGTTTGCTAGTATAATGGCTTAGTAACAATGAGTTTGAGTGTGCAATGCAGGCAGACGTGCTGCAAATATCTTTGCACTAGTGGGACGATACAGAAGTCCAACAGCCCCGTTTAGGATGCCACTAGGTTCACTGAGTGTTTGCTAGTATAATGGCTTAGTAACAATGAGTTTGAGTGTGCAATGCAGGCAGACGTGCTGCAAATATCTTTGCATTAGTGGGACGATACAGAAGTCCAACAGCCACGTTTAGGATGCCACTAGGTTCACTGAGTGTTTGCTAGTATAATGGCTTAGTAACAATGAGTTTGAGTGTGCAATGCAGGCAGACGTGCTGCAAATATCTTTGCACTAGTGGGACGATACAGAAGTCCAATAGCCTCGTTTAGGATGCCACTAAGTTCACTGAGTGTTTGCTAGTATAATGGCTTAGTAACAATGAGTTTGAGTGTGCAATGCAGGCAGACGTGCTGCAAATATCTTTGCACTAGTGGGACGATACAGAAGTCCAACAGCCACGTTTAGGATGCCACTAGGTTCACTGAGTGTTTGCTAGTATAATGGCTTAGTAACTATCAGTTTGAGTGTGCAATGCAGGCAGACGTGCTGCAAATATCTGTGCACTACTGGGACTATACAGAAGTCCAATAGCCACGTTTAGGATGACACTAGGTACACTCAGTGTTTGCTAGTATAATGGCTTAGTTATAATGAGTTGGAGTGTGCAGAGGACAGGAGGGTACAGTGGCAGGGTTGTGGGGCTCTGGGTAGAGGAATGGAAGCCTGCCTTTCTATTCCCTCCTAATGGGGAAATGCAGCGAGGAAATCCCTGACCTTAGCTACACAGACGCTGTCTCTGTTTTCAGGACCTGTCACCTATGGCTCTGACCCTGCCGGTACGAGCCCTTAAAAGGACTGATAGAATGTGCTCTCCCTAAGCTGTCCAGCGCTGTGTATGGAGCGCATACAGCTGTATCGGCGATAGGACTCAGGACGGAGCTGCGCCAGTGATGTCTGACACCAAGGACGCAGAAGGCAGATAATGGCGTGCTGGAGGAAAATGTCCGGTTTTATAATGCAGGGACATGTGACATGGACATCCTATCACACATGCCGTTGCTTCTCTGGCTAAAAGTCCACTTAGCTGTGTGTGTGTCTGGGATTGGCTGACATGCTGGCCCTCCCCACTACACGCGCGCGCTTAGGGAAGCAAGACAAGGAAAAAAAAAAAAATGGCCATTATACAAACAGCAGTGATCTGAAGGCGCTGTTTCCGCACACTATACATTGAAATTTCATAATTGTGTGAGTCACAGAGTGACTCACACTATTACAGCGGAAAGCCAGCTAGGAATTAGCTGTTTTTTTGCTGCTAGAACCGTTCTCGAACGTTTCTAGAACTATCGAGCTTTTGCAAAAAGCTCGAGTTCTAGTTCAATCTAGAACAGGCCCCAAAATCACTTGAGCCTAGAACTGGAGAACCTCGAACCGCGAACCGCGCTCAACTCTACTCAGCAGATTGTTGTGCGTTTAAATAGTCTTGCTAAAAGCTCAAAGCTTTGTTGCTCTGTATAAATATACAGACTCTGTGGCTGAGCAGCAAAAGTCCCAGCCACACCAACACACTTGTCTGGAACATGTCTGCATCACCCAGTGGTGCTAACTAGAGTTGAGCGCGGTTCGTGGTTCTCCAGTTCACAGTTCGAGTGATTTTGGGGGCTGTTCTAGATCGAACTGGAACTCGAGCTTTGTCCTAAAAGTTCGTTAGCTCGAGTTACGTTCGAGAACGGTTCTATCAGCAAAAAGCCAAGCTAATTACTAGCTGGCTTTTCACTGTAATAGTGTAAGTCACTCTGTGACTCACAGTATTATGAAATTTTAGCGTATAGTGTGCGGGGACTGCGCGTTCAGATCACTGCTGCTGGGATAATGGCAATCGTCATTTTTTTTTTTCCTCCTTCCCTAAGCACGCATGTAGTGGGGCGGGCCAGCATGTCAGCCAATCCCAGACACACACACAGCCAAGTGTACTTTTTGCCAGAGAAGCAAGGGCATGTGTCATAGGCTGTCCATGTCACATGTCCTTGCATTATAAAAACGGACATTTTCCTCCAGCACGCCATTATCTGCCTTCTGCGTCTGGATGTCAGTCACCTCTCACGCAGTTCCTGTTGCCGATCCTGCTGTGTACACTATACACACAGTGTGACGCCCTGGACTAGCCAGGTAGTCACATACATACCAACATACACACCCCCCACCCTAGACAGTAACAACAGTCAACCAAAAACCCTTGTTGCCTCCCTTCAGGGTCTGATGTCCACACCAGGTGGGGTGGAGCCAGGCGGTTGGCCCCACCCACCAAGGAGTTCACAGGCCTGGAGGTGGGAAAAGCAGTAGATCAGTTTAGGAGTTGAAGGGAGAGGAGTGGAAACTGCGTGTACCTGGGTAGGAGCCCAGGCACTGACAGCAAGGTTGGCAGATGGTGGTGGCCGTCTGCAGGAGTTAGTGGAACTCTGCAGAGCCGTACGACCGGGGCTGGGCGGTGGCCCACCGGTACCAAACTGGGGAGCGGAGTGAAGCTAAGCACACAGGCAGGGCCAACGGACCCCGAAGAGGTTGGAGCCGCCGACAATATTCAAATCTGAGTGTGACAGGAACCCCAGGGGTTTCCCAACAACCAAGACCCGACAGAAGGCAAAAGTCCACACCGTGAGGATATACAGCCACCGCCATAGGCTAGAGATCCAAGGGCCAGCGCCTGCGGGCAAAACGGGCTCCTACGGCACCTATACACCGGGGAGCGGACTACCGGTGGGCAACCACAGGAGTCAGAACATTCTAAAAGGTGCAGGGAAAGACAGCCACCATCAGCCGTCCGGGGAGAGCACAACAACACTGCAGCCGGCTGCGGGACCCGTCCATCTGGCCGTTTGGTTTACCAGAGACTCTGTCATTGATTGCCTGAGTGAGTACACCAGTTCCGTCCGGCACCGCGCCGTGCTGTCCCTGCAACCCTGCACCCCAGCCATCCAGCCTCCCCGTTACACCACCAGGCCCCGGGTTCACCAACCCCCTACCCACGGAGGGGACAACATCCTCGCTGCTCCTTACCATCTCTCCCGTGATCCCCGTCACCAGCAGCGGTGGTGCCATCATCACCATGTCCCGTGGGGGGTGTTACGAACTCTCTCCCCAAACCAACCATCACCTTTCACTCACGGGTGAGGAGAGCTGCTCGAGTCCCCGGGTCCGACCCACCGCTAGAGCCACCGAGCAGCAGCAGAAGCCCCGGACCCGAGCGTGACGAGCGCGTCCCCTCCGTCCACGACAACAGCGTTCTACAGATTAGGTGAATAGGATAACTGAAGTGAGCACTAATATATATATATATATGAGTGCAAGCCAAAAATACATACTATATATAAGAATAAGGCTGCACATCAAACTTAGATAATGGTATAATGCCTCAAGCATATGGAAAAATATTGGAATATACAATGAAAAATGCTACTTGCTAATTTGAACATGTGAATAATGAATTGCATACCTGCTATGAATATTAGGAAAAAGGAGATATTTAGCAATTGCATTGATCAATGTAACTGAGCCCCAAAACCTCGTCAAGGTACATCTCTATATTGGGGTCCCTAGCTCTGTGACCCTAACTGTGTGTCATCTCATTGCAATTAAAAACTGCTATGGGTGGAGAGGGGTAACTAAGGACTTTCTTATATAGGAGATGGAAAAAACATGGCCGAAAGGGGCGGAGCTGTGTTCACATTCAGAAAAAAAAAAAAAAACTACATATAACTGAATAGGATAACTGAAGTGAGCACTAATATATATATATATATGAGTGCAAGCCAAAAATACATACTATATATAAGAATAAGGCTGCACATCAAACTTAGATAATGGTATAATGCCTCAAGCATATGGAAAAATATTGGAATATACAATGAAAAATGCTACTTGCTAATTTGAACATGTGAATAATGAATTGCATACCTGCTATGAATATTAGGAAAAAGGAGATATTTAGCAATTGCATTGATCAATGTAACTGAGCCCCAAAACCTCGTCAAGGTACATCTCTATATTGGGGTCCCTAGCTCTGTGACCCTAACTGTGTGTCATCTCATTGCAATTAAAAACTGCTATGGGAGGAGAGGGGTAACTAAGGACTTTCTTATATAGGAGATGGAAAAAACATGGCCGAAAGGGGCGGAGCTGTGTTCACATTCAGAAAAAAAAAAAACTACATATAACTGAATAGGATAACTGAAGTGAGCACTAATATATATATATATATATGAGTGCAAGCCAAAAATACATACTATATATAAGAATAAGGCTGCACATCAAACTTAGATAATGGTATAATGCCTCAAGCATATGGAAAAATATTGGAATATACAATGAAAAATGCTACTTGCTAATTTGAACATGTGAATAATGAATTGCATACCTGCTATGAATATTAGGAAAAAGGAGATATTTAGCAATTGCATTGATCAATGTAACTGAGCCCCAAAACCTCGTCAAGGTACATCTCTATATTGGGGTCCCTAGCTCTGTGACCCTAACTGTGTGTCATCTCATTGCAATTAAAAACTGCTATGGGTGGAGAGGGGTAACTAAGGACTTTCTTATATAGGAGATGGAAAAAACATGGCCGAAAGGGGCGGAGCTGTGTTCACATTCAGAAAAAAAAACTACATATAACTGAATAGGATAACTGAAGTGAGCACTAATATATATATATATATGAGTGCAAGCCAAAAATACATACTATATATAAGAATAAGGCTGCACATCAAACTTAGATAATGGTATAATGCCTCAAGCATATGGAAAAATATTGGAATATACAATGAAAAATGCTACTTGCTAATTTGAACATGTGAATAATGAATTGCATACCTGCTATGAATATTAGGAAAAAGGAGATATTTAGCAATTGCATTGATCAATGTAACTGAGCCCCAAAACCTCGTCAAGGTACATCTCTATATTGGGGTCCCTAGCTCTGTGACCCTAACTGTGTGTCATCTCATTGCAATTAAAAACTGCTATGGGTGGAGAGGGGTAACTAAGGACTTTCTTATATAGGAGATGGAAAAAACATGGCCGAAAGGGGCGGAGCTGTGTTCACATTCAGAAAAAAAAAAAAAAAAAAACTACATATAACTGAATAGGATAACTGAAGTGAGCACTAATATATATATATATATGAGTGCAAGCCAAAAATACATACTATATATAAGAATAAGGCTGCACATCAAACTTAGATAATGGTATAATGCCTCAAGCATATGGAAAAATATTGGAATATACAATGAAAAATGCTACTTGCTAATTTGAACATGTGAATAATGAATTGCATACCTGCTATGAATATTAGGAAAAAGGAGATATTTAGCAATTGCATTGATCAATGTAACTGAGCCCCAAAACCTCGTCAAGGTACATCTCTATATTGGGGTCCCTAGCTCTGTGACCCTAACTGTGTGTCATCTCATTGCAATTAAAAACTGCTATGGGTGGAGAGGGGTAACTAAGGACTTTCTTATATAGGAGATGGAAAAAACATGGCCGAAAGGGGCGGAGCTGTGTTCACATTCAGAAAAAAAAAAACTACATATAACTGAATAGGATAACTGAAGTGAGCACTAATATATATATATATATGAGTGCAAGCCAAAAATACATACTATATATAAGAATAAGGCTGCACATCAAACTTAGATAATGGTATAATGCCTCAAGCATATGGAAAAATATTGGAATATACAATGAAAAATGCTACTTGCTAATTTGAACATGTGAATAATGAATTGCATACCTGCTATGAATATTAGGAAAAAGGAGATATTTAGCAATTGCATTGATCAATGTAACTGAGCCCCAAAACCTCGTCAAGGTACATCTCTATATTGGGGTCCCTAGCTCTGTGACCCTAACTGTGTGTCATCTCATTGCAATTAAAAACTGCTATGGGTGGAGAGGGGTAACTAAGGACTTTCTTATATAGGAGATGGAAAAAACATGGCCGAAAGGGGCGGAGCTGTGTTCACATTCAGAAAAAAAAAAAAAAAACTACATATAACTGAATAGGATAACTGAAGTGAGCACTAATATATATATATATATATATATATATATATGAGTGCAAGCCAAAAATACATACTATATATAAGAATAAGGCTGCACATCAAACTTAGATAATGGTATAATGCCTCAAGCATATGGAAAAATATTGGAATATACAATGAAAAATGCTACTTGCTAATTTGAACATGTGAATAATGAATTGCATACCTGCTATGAATATTAGGAAAAAGGAGATATTTAGCAATTGCATTGATCAATGTAACTGAGCCCCAAAACCTCGTCAAGGTACATCTCTATATTGGGGTCCCTAGCTCTGTGACCCTAACTGTGTGTCATCTCATTGCAATTAAAAACTGCTATGGGTGGAGAGGGGTAACTAAGGACTTTCTTATATAGGAGATGGAAAAAACATGGCCGAAAGGGGCGGAGCTGTGTTCACATTCAGAAAAAAAAAACTACATATAACTGAATAGGATAACTGAAGTGAGCACTAATATATATATATATGAGTGCAAGCCAAAAATACATACTATATATAAGAATAAGGCTGCACATCAAACTTAGATAATGGTATAATGCCTCAAGCATATGGAAAAATATTGGAATATACAATGAAAAATGCTACTTGCTAATTTGAACATGTGAATAATGAATTGCATACCTGCTATGAATATTAGGAAAAAGGAGATATTTAGCAATTGCATTGATCAATGTAACTGAGCCCCAAAACCTCGTCAAGGTACATCTCTATATTGGGGTCCCTAGCTCTGTGACCCTAACTGTGTGTCATCTCATTGCAATTAAAAACTGCTATGGGTGGAGAGGGGTAACTAAGGACTTTCTTATATAGGAGATTATTCACATGTTCAAATTAGCAAGTAGCATTTTTCATTGTATATTCCAATATTTTTCCATATGCTTGAGGCATTATACCATTATCTAAGTTTGATGTGCAGCCTTATTCTTATATATAGTATGTATTTTTGGCTTGCACTCATATATATATATATATTAGTGCTCACTTCAGTTATCCTATTCAGTTATATGTAGTTTTTTTTTTTTCTGAATGTGAACACAGCTCCGCCCCTTTCGGCCATGTTTTTTCCATCTCCTATATAAGAAAGTCCTTAGTTACCCCTCTCCACCCATAGCAGTTTTTAATTGCAATGAGATGACACACAGTTAGGGTCACAGAGCTAGGGACCCCAATATAGAGATGTACCTTGACGAGGTTTTGGGGCTCAGTTACATTGATCAATGCAATTGCTAAATATCTCCTTTTTCCTAATATTCATAGCAGGTATGCAATTCATTATTCACATGTTCAAATTAGCAAGTAGCATTTTTCATTGTATATTCCAATATTTTTCCATATGCTTGAGGCATTATACCATTATCTAAGTTTGATGTGCAGCCTTATTCTTATATATAGTATGTATTTTTGGCTTGCACTCATATATATATATATATTAGTGCTCACTTCAGTTATCCTATTCAGTTATATGTAGTTTTTTTTTCTGAATGTGAACACAGCTCCGCCCCTTTCGGCCATGTTTTTTCCATCTCCTATATAAGAAAGTCCTTAGTTACCCCTCTCCACCCATAGCAGTTTTTAATTGCAATGAGATGACACACAGTTAGGGTCACAGAGCTAGGGACCCCAATATAGAGATGTACCTTGACGAGGTTTTGGGGCTCAGTTACATTGATCAATGCAATTGCTAAATATCTCCTTTTTCCTAATATTCATAGCAGGTATGCAATTCATTATTCACATGTTCAAATTAGCAAGTAGCATTTTTCATTGTATATTCCAATATTTTTCCATATGCTTGAGGCATTATACCATTATCTAAGTTTGATGTGCAGCCTTATTCTTATATATAGTATGTATTTTTGGCTTGCACTCATATATATATATATATATTAGTGCTCACTTCAGTTATCCTATTCAGTTATATGTAGTTTTTTTTTTCTGAATGTGAACACAGCTCCGCCCCTTTCGGCCATGTTTTTTCCATCTCCTATATAAGAAAGTCCTTAGTTACCCCTCTCCACCCATAGCAGTTTTTAATTGCAATGAGATGACACACAGTTAGGGTCACAGAGCTAGGGACCCCAATATAGAGATGTACCTTGACGAGGTTTTGGGGCTCAGTTACATTGATCAATGCAATTGCTAAATATCTCCTTTTTCCTAATATTCATAGCAGGTATGCAATTCATTATTCACATGTTCAAATTAGCAAGTAGCATTTTTCATTGTATATTCCAATATTTTTCCATATGCTTGAGGCATTATACCATTATCTAAGTTTGATGTGCAGCCTTATTCTTATATATAGTATGTATTTTTGGCTTGCACTCATATATATATATATATTAGTGCTCACTTCAGTTATCCTATTCAGTTATATGTAGTTTTTTTTTCTGAATGTGAACACAGCTCCGCCCCTTTCGGCCATGTTTTTTCCATCTCCTATATAAGAAAGTCCTTAGTTACCCCTCTCCACCCATAGCAGTTTTTAATTGCAATGAGATGACACACAGTTAGGGTCACAGAGCTAGGGACCCCAATATAGAGATGTACCTTGACGAGGTTTTGGGGCTCAGTTACATTGATCAATGCAATTGCTAAATATCTCCTTTTTCCTAATATTCATAGCAGGTATGCAATTCATTATTCACATGTTCAAATTAGCAAGTAGCATTTTTCATTGTATATTCCAATATTTTTCCATATGCTTGAGGCATTATACCATTATCTAAGTTTGATGTGCAGCCTTATTCTTATATATAGTATGTATTTTTGGCTTGCACTCATATATATATATATATTAGTGCTCACTTCAGTTATCCTATTCAGTTATATGTAGTTTTTTTTTTTTTCTGAATGTGAACACAGCTCCGCCCCTTTCGGACATGTTTTTTCCATCTCCTATATAAGAAAGTCCTTAGTTACCCCTCTCCACCCATAGCAGTTTTTAATTGCAATGAGATGACACACAGTTAGGGTCACAGAGCTAGGGACCCCAATATAGAGATGTACCTTGACGAGGTTTTGGGGCTCAGTTACATTGATCAATGCAATTGCTAAATATCTCCTTTTTCCTAATATTCATAGCAGGTATGCAATTCATTATTCACATGTTCAAATTAGCAAGTAGCATTTTTCATTGTATATTCCAATATTTTTCCATATGCTTGAGGCATTATACCATTATCTAAGTTTGATGTGCAGCCTTATTCTTATATATAGTATGTATTTTTGGCTTGCACTCATATATATATATATATATTAGTGCTCACTTCAGTTATCCTATTCAGTTATATGTAGTTTTTTTTTTTTCTGAATGTGAACACAGCTCCGCCCCTTTCGGCCATGTTTTTTCCATCTCCTATATAAGAAAGTCCTTAGTTACCCCTCTCCACCCATAGCAGTTTTTAATTGCAATGAGATGACACACAGTTAGGGTCACAGAGCTAGGGACCCCAATATAGAGATGTACCTTGACGAGGTTTTGGGGCTCAGTTACATTGATCAATGCAATTGCTAAATATCTCCTTTTTCCTAATATTCATAGCAGGTATGCAATTCATTATTCACATGTTCAAATTAGCAAGTAGCATTTTTCATTGTATATTCCAATATTTTTCCATATGCTTGAGGCATTATACCATTATCTAAGTTTGATGTGCAGCCTTATTCTTATATATAGTATGTATTTTTGGCTTGCACTCATATATATATATATATTAGTGCTCACTTCAGTTATCCTATTCAGTTATATGTAGTTTTTTTTTTCTGAATGTGAACACAGCTCCGCCCCTTTCGGCCATGTTTTTTCCATCTCCTATATAAGAAAGTCCTTAGTTACCCCTCTCCACCCATAGCAGTTTTTAATTGCAATGAGATGACACACAGTTAGGGTCACAGAGCTAGGGACCCCAATATAGAGATGTACCTTGACGAGGTTTTGGGGCTCAGTTACATTGATCAATGCAATTGCTAAATATCTCCTTTTTCCTAATATTCATAGCAGGTATGCAATTCATTATTCACATGTTCAAATTAGCAAGTAGCATTTTTCATTGTATATTCCAATATTTTTCCATATGCTTGAGGCATTATACCATTATCTAAGTTTGATGTGCAGCCTTATTCTTATATATTCTACAGATTAGGGACAGAATTTTATTTCAGCCCTTTTAAGGGCTAATAACAGCTGGCTCAGAGCCATAGGTGACAGTCAGGTCCGTGGAAACAGTTTTTAACAGCTACAGATAACAGCGTCTGTGTAGCTAAGCTCAGGGACTTCCTTGCTGCATTTCACCATTAGGAGGAATAGAAAGTGAGGCTTCCTTTCCTCTACACTGACCCACTGTACCCTCCTGCCCTTTTTAGCAAAGCCATTTCAATTTCAGAGTGCTGCCAGTTAGAGCCATCCAAAGAGTGGCTGCTGTCCTCCATTATTGTGGCACTTGTGCCAAGCAATTTCCAGCACCTCTGCATTGCACCCTCAAGCTCATTTTTACTAAGCCATTATAATAGCAAACACTGAGGAAACTTAGTGACATCCAAAAAGTGGCTGTTGGACTTCATTAGTGTCCCACTGGTGCAAAGCAACTTCCAGCACCTCTCCATTGGACCCTCAAGCTCATTTTTAGTAAGCCATTATAATAGCAAACACTGAGAAAACTTAGTGGCATCCTAAAAGTGGCTGTTGGACTTCATTAGTGTCCCACTGGTTCCAAGCTATTTCCAGCACCTCTGCATTGCACCCTCAAGCTCATTTTTACAAAGCCATTATAATAGTAAACACTGAAAAAACTTCGTGGCATCCAAAAAGTGGCTGTTGGACTTCATTAGTGTCCCACTGGTGCTAAGCAATTTCCAGCACCTCTGCATTGCACCCTCAAGCTCATTTTTACTAAGCTATTATAATTGCAAACTGTGCTGCCAGTTTAAGGGCCATAGTTGCATTGTCAGGGATAGTCTGTGTTGTTTCTTCTGCTGTCACTAAAGCTAGACCACCTCTGCAATCTACACCACCTCTCAATTTTTACTACCACGTTTTAAGTGGACAATCTTGTCGCAATCAAAATGAGTGGCAAAATGACAGATGCTGGTAGAAAGGGGAACAGGCGTGTTGGAAAAGGAAAAAATTTTGTGTCCATGGGGAAGGTGGCAAAGCTCCATTAACATCTGCTGAAGATAGGCCATTTTCCAGCAAAAGTAAGATGTCTACTACTTTCCGTGGACACTCCGATGTGCTCCCTTTTTTACGGACAGGAACAACTGGAACAAAGGTAGATGATGCCCAAAAAAAGAACATGCTTGAATGGATCTCAAGTGGTCCAACAAGTGCTCTCTCCTCCACCTCAACTACCGCATCCAAAAAAAACCCAGTCCTCTGAGTTGTCATCCCAATCACACTTGCTTTCTCCCAGCTCTCAAGTCTCCATCCACCCTGCACAGTATGGTGGAACAGAGATGGCTGAGTCTGCAGAGCTGTTCAGTCACACTATAGCCTGGGAATCAGAGGTCTGCTCCCAAGCTACAGTGAGTACAGACCAGGAAATGGTCTGCAGTGATGCCCAGAACCTTTGTGACTCAGATTCAGGCCGTGATGACCAAGTTTCTGAGCATAATGTTGACCCTTATTCACAAACTGTACCACCTGTTGTTATAGACAATGAGGAACATACTGATGACGATGAGACGCAGATATCAGATTGGGATGACAACTTAAATATTCGGTCAGGGCAGGAAGAGGCTCGGTCTGAGGGTGAGGGGAGTGCAAACACTACACTTAATGAGGAAGTTCTAGATCCCACCTACTGTCAACCCACAGTCAGGCTCTCGAGGAGGTCAACAGAGGCGGTGGAGGAGGATGCAACTGACAACGAAGTTACCTTGCGCCATCCTGGACAGAGGAGGAGTACTGGTAGCACATCTACAACTGCATCCTCAGCCACCACTCTGCCTCTGAGCACTAGTTGGGGTGGCTCAGCAGGTCGCATGTCCTCTAAGCCTTGCCTAGCCTGGTCCTTTTTTGACCTTGCAAAGGTTCGCCCAAATCATGTGATCTGTAAAATTTGTCAAGAATCTGTTAGTAGAGGAAAAAACCTCAGCAGTTTGACAACTTCTTCCATGAATCGTCACATGAATAAATATCATATGTCCCAGTGGGAAGCTCACCGTGCTGCAATGCAGCCTAGCGGAGCGGACCATCCACCTCCTGCCCCCTCCAGTGCATCCGCACGCTCTTCATCTTCTAGGACTGTGGAGACAGCTGTCATACCTGGTTTTCCATGCACAACTTCCACCACTGTAACCGCAACAGACAGTTTGCTTGGTAGGTCGTCAGTTGGTTTAGAAAGGGAAATAAGTCCGCGTGTACAGCTCTCTCAGACATCGATAGTACCAACGTTAGATGAAGGCAACATCATGTCTATGCCTGCACTTTCCTCACAAACCTGCATTTTTTCAGGGACACCCTACTCACCACCGTCTACACACAGCAGCCAGATCTCTGTCCCTCAGATGTGGACAAATAAAAGGCAATTTCCTGCGACCCATGACACAGCTAAGAGGTTGACTTTATCCCTCTGTAAGCTCTTGGCTACCGAAATGCTGCCTTTCCGCCTTGTGCACACACAGAATTTTAGAGACCTTATGTCTGTCGCTGTGCCCCAGTACCAGATGCCCAGTCGCCACTACTTCTCTAAGAAAGGTGTGCCTGCGCTACACCAGCATGTCGCACACAACATCACCGCTTCCTTGAGAAACTCTGTGTGTGAACGGGTGCATTTCACCACCGATACTTGGACCAGTAAGCATGGACAGGGACGTTACATGTCGCTGACTAGGCACTGGGTAACTATGGTGATAGATGGTGAAGGGTCTGCTGCACAAGTCTTGCCGTCCCCACGACTTGTGTGTCAATCCTCTGTCTGTCCAAGTTCCTCCACTGCTTCTGCCTCCTCAACCTCGTCTGGGTCCTCAACCTCCGCCCCCAGGCTGCCTGGTCAGGCCACCAGCATTGTAACTGTGCAGAAAGAATCACGCACCCCTCATTACTATGCTGGCAGCAGAGCGCAACGGCATCAGGCGGTCTTTATCTTGAATTGTCTTGAAAATAAGAGTCACACAGCGGCTGAGTTGTGGGCAGCTCTGGAGACTGAGTTTGGTAAATGGTTGTCTCCACTCAACCTGCAGCCTGGTAAGGCCATGTGCGACAATGCAGCAAACCTGGGTGCGGCCCTTCGCCTGGGCAAGGTGACACACATGCCTTGTATGGGTCATGTGTTGAACCTTGTTGTCCAGCAATTTTTAACACACTATCTCGGCCTAGCTGGCCTTCTGAACAGGGCACGAAAACTGTCTGCTCACTTCCGCCGTTCAACCGTCGCAGCTGAGCGACTTGCATCACTCCAGAAGTCTTTCGGCCTGCCGGTTCATCGCCTGAAATGCGATGTGCCAACACGCTGGAATTTGACTCTCCACATGTTACAGCGACTGTGGCAGGACCGCCGAGCCCTGGTGCAATACGTCATGACGTATAGCCTGGGCCAACGAGATGCAGAGGTGGGGCAGATCACCCTGATGGAGTGGTCTCAGATCAAGGACCTATGCACCCTTCTGCACAGTTTCAACATGGCAACGAATATGTTTAGCGCTGACAATGCCATTATCAGCATGACAATTCCAGTCATTTACATGCTGGAGCACACGCTAAACACTATTCGGAGTCAGGGGGTGGGACAACAGGAAGGGGAGGAACTACAGGAGGATTCATATGCGCAAGGGACAACAACATCACCAAGGTCCAGAAGTTCATCATCACCAACGCGGCAGGCATGGGACCATGGGGGACAGGGATCAACAAGGGCGAATGGTCGCAGGTGAAATGTTGAGGAAGGTGCAGGAGAACATGAAGAAATGGAGGACGAACTGTCCATGGACATGGAAGACTCAGCGGATGAGGGAGACCTTGGTCAAATTTCAGTTGAAAGAGGTTGGGGGGAGATGTCAGAGGAAGAAAGAACGGTTAGCACCTCTATGCCACAAACAGCGTGGACTTGGTCTGCATGGCTGCACAAGACACATGAGCGCCTTCTTGCTGCACTACCTCCAACATGACTATCGTATTGTCAAAATTAGAAGTGATGATGCGTACTGGCTTGCCACACTATTAGATCCCCGGTACATGTCCAAATTTTGTGACATAATTCCAGCCATAGAAAGGGACGCACGTATGCAGGAGTATCTGCAAAAGCTGTTACTCGATCTTAGCTCGGCTTTTCCACCAAACAACCGTGGTGCACGGAGTGAATCTCCCAATTGTAACTTGACAAACATGGGACGGTCTCGTCATCTTCAACAGTCTACCCGTACCAGCAGCACCATATCTGGTGCTGGTAACAGCAATTTTATTGAATCTTTTCATAATTTTTTTTAGACCATCCATTGCAAGGCCACCAGAGACAACAAGTCTGACACATAGTCAACGGCTGGAGAGGATGATACAGGAGTATCTCCAAATGAACATCGATGCCATGACTTTGCAAATGGAGCCTTGCTCATTTTGGGCTTCAAATCTTGAAAAATGGCCAGTGCTCTCCACTTACGCCTTGGAGATCTTGTCGTGTCCAGCTGCCAGCGTTGTCTCTGAACGTGTCTTCAGTGCTGCTGGGTGTGTGCTGACAGATAAGCGCACGCGTCTGTCCAGTGATAATGTGGACACACTAACGTTCATCAAAATGAACAAGTCATGGATCCACAAGGAATTTACTACCCCTGTGTCATCCTGGGGAGAGTAAATGCTTGTGTATTTTGAATGTGCTTGATGCAAATCTACCTGTGAAGTGTACAACTGGGGCACAAGTGCTGCCACTGAAGGGGTGTCTGTGTGGCCCAATTTTTGGAAAAAAGGGAGACTCCGCTTGGAGTGACCCTTGCTTGCAGTGTTTCTAAAAATGATCCAAAATGAACAGATCGGGGATCAGCAAAGACTTTGCTACCTACCCCGGTGTGATCCTGGGGACGGTTAAGGATGGCGTATTTTTGAATGTGCTTGATGCAAATCTACCTGTGAAGTGTACAACTGGCGCCCAAGTGCAGCCACTGAAGAGGTGTCTGTGTGGCCCAATTCTTGGAAGAAAGGGAGACTCCGCTTTGAGTCACCTTGCGGTGTTTTACATCATTTTAGAAGGGCATGCCATGCCTATATCTGTGTCTCCTCCTCTTTTTCCTTGTCCAGCTCTTTTGTTTTCGCATGAGTATTTGTCCTTGTCACTTTCCCATGTGTTTGTGTTGTGTTGTGAGTTGGTTGTCACCTTTTGGACACCTTTGAGGGTGTTTTCTAGGTGTTTTTATGTGTTTGTGATTGCCTCCCATTGTTTCCTATGGGTTCGAGTGGTTCGCCGAACCGAACTCAAATTAGACCTCCGTTCGACCGGTTCGCAGTGCAACAAAGACAGAGGTTATTACAGCAAATCAAGGCAAGGATGTAATACGTTCACTCTGAACTACAGTAGCAACTACAGGATCTGATAACATCTAATTGGTGTATAGTGCCTTGCAAAAGTATTCTCCCCCCTTGAATTTTTCAAACTTTTCCCACATTTTAGGGTTCAAACATAAAGATAAAAATTTTAGTGTTATGGTGAAGAATCAACAAGTGGGACACAGTTGTGAAGTTGAACGAAATTATTTTAAATGTTTTTAAACAATAAAAAACTGAAAACTGGGGCGTGCAATATTATTCGTCCCCTTTACTTTTAGTGCAGCAAACTCCCTCCAGAAGTTCATTGAGGATCTCTGAATGATCTAATGTTGTCCTAAATGACTGATGATGATAAATATAAGCCACTTGTGTGTAATCAAGTCTCCGTATAAATGCACCTACTCTGTGATAGTCTCAGTGTTCTGTTTAAAGCGCAGATAGCATTATGAAGACCAAAGACCACAACAGGCAGGTCCGTGATACTCTTGTCTAGAATTTTAAAGCCAGATTTGGTTACAAAAAGATTTCCAAAACTTAAACATCCCAAGGAGCACTGTGCAAGCGATCATATTGAAAGGGAAGGAGTATCATACCACTGCAAATCTACCAAGACCCGACCGTACCTCAAAAATTTCATCTCAAACAAGGAGAAGACTAATCAGAGATGCAGCCAAGAGGCCCATGATCACTCTGGATGAACTGCAGGGATCTACAGCTGAGGTGGGAGAGTCTGTCCATAGGGCAACAATCAGTCGTACACTGCACAAATCTGGCCTTAATGGAAGAGTGGCAAGAAGAAAGCCATTTCTCAAAGATATCCATAAAAAGTGTAATTTAAGGTTTGCCACAAGCCACCTGGAAGACACACCAAACATGTGGAAGAAAGTGCTTTGGTCAGATGAAACCAAAATCAAACTTTTTGGGCACAATGCCAAACGATATGTTTGGCGTAAAAACAACACAACTCATCACCCTGAACACACAATCCCCACTGTCAAACATGGTGGTGGCAGCATCATGGTTTGCACCTGCTTTTCTTCAGCAGGGACAGGGAAGATGGTTAAAATTGATGGGAAGATGGATGGAACCAAATACAGGACCATTCTTGAAGAAAACCTGTTGGAGTCTGCAAAAGACCTACGACTGGGACGGAGATTTGACTTCCAACAAGACAATGATCCCAAACACAAAGCACAAATCTACAATGGAATGGTTCACAAATAAACATATCCAGGTGTTAAAATGACCAAGTCAAAGTCCAGACCTGAATCCAATCGAGAATCTGTGCAAATAGCTGAAAACTGCTGTTCACAAATGCTCTCCATCCAACCTCACTCAGCTCCAGCTGTTTGCAAAGGAAGAATGGGCAAGAATTTGAAAAAAAGGTTTAAAAAATCAAGGGGGCCGAATACTTTCGCAAGGCACTGTAGATTCCAGGATTCAGTCACCCAATGATCTGATGTGAATGAACTCTCCTGAAGTCATCAATATCTCAGACCCTTTTTAAAGAAAATGCTCCTTTAAGTAGGGATGGGCGATCTGTAAAGATTGGGGATCGTAACGATCACATAGTGATCGTGTACACGATCCCAACTACGAGCTTTCCTGGGAAGCTCGTGTTACAGATCGGGTCCAGATCAGGTCCAGATCGGGTCATGGTCTGTAAAAAAAAGCACATTATTAAAAAAACATTGTCATTATACTTACAGGTCCCGCGACGCATCCTGCAAACTCCCGGGCGCTATTGCTTCTGAGTCCAATTATTGCTGTGCCGCCGGTAACCAGCAGTGACTTGCAGGAACTTCGATGACATCATAGCATGTAACCGTCTGGTGTGAATGTTGATTGGCTTTCAGACTTGTCACATGACTATGACGTCATTGAAGGTCCTGGTAACTGAACATTTATTGTCACTGTGCAAGTGTCGCCTTACAGCGCACAATCTTCCCACATGAGCGGTTGGCTGCATATATTTCCATGCAGCTGATGCGCTCCTGTCCGGCGATTGTCAGGTGCTGTATTTCCATGCAGCTGATGCGCTCCTGTCCGGCGATTGTCAGGTGCTGGGTGATGCGAGACACAAGTGCAATCATCCCCTCACTGTCAGCCTGCTTCTCGCTCTGTACAGAGTGATTTAGCAGAGCTGACATGGCTCTCTCTACTTCTCACTGTGTATAGACTGTCTGTACAGAGTGATGAAGCTGACACGGCTGTCACTGTGGATTATGTCGGATGATTTTTATAATAAAGATGGAAACTCTAAGTGTTTTTTTGGTTTTATTTCTAATAAAAAAAAATTCTCTGTTGTGTTTTTTTTTTTACTGTTTTTCAGAAATTCATGGTGGCCATGTCTAATTTGGCATGACACCATAAATTTCAGGCTTAGGACCATCTGAGAGTACAAAGCTGGTATTAACGCCTTTAATACCCAGCGTGCCACCACATTAGGGCCACTGGACGAGCCGGGTAAAGCGTCTGGAAATGGTGCTAAGAAACAATGCGCCATTTCCTGGGGCGGCTGCGGGCTGCCGAGAATCCCAGCCCCCAGTTGGCTGGCTTTACCTGACTGGCGATCAAAATACATTTTTTTAATTATTTTTTTTAAATAATTAAAAAAAATTAATGGGCTTTCCTGTATTTTGATCGCCAGGTAGGTAAAGCCAGACAGCCCGTATCCGTCCGCTTTATCTGCGCTGAGAATCAAAAATACAGCAGAGCGCTACATAATTTTTTAAATTATATTTTCCATGTAACTATATATTGTGTACATAATAGATAAATAAAATATATATATCTCAACATATACTGTATATACAGCTCTGGCGAAAGTGAAGAGAACACTGCAACATTTTCAGTTTTTCTGATTTTTCTCTTTATGTTTTTGAGTAAAATATGTATTTATTACTTGGAAATTCGGAGACATTGTCAGTAGTTTATAGAATAAAATGACAATTTACATTGTACTATAAAATATAAAGAGAAGACTCAGAAAAACTGACAATTTTGCAGTGGACTCTTAATTTTTGCCAGAGCTGTAGGTAGGTTAGGTATGTATGTATGTATGTATGTATGTATGTATGTATGTATGTATGTATGTATATATATATATATATATATATATATATCCACACATATTCACATACAATATATAGTGAATAAAAATAAATGCATAATTTAAAGAAAAGACGCAGCGCTCCGCAGGATTTTTTATTTTCAGTGCACGTAAAGCAGACGGCTACAGGCTGACACCCCATCTGCCTGGCTTTACCTTAGCTGGCAAGTAAAATACAGGGAAGCAAATTTTATTTTTTTTAGTTATTTAAAAAAATAATTTAAAAAAAATGCGTGGGCTCCCGCTGAATTTTCTATTGCTAAGGGTAATCCAACAGCTACTGGCTGCTAACCCCCAGTGCTTGCTCTTACCTTCACTGGCAATGGAAAATCCAGGGAATCCCTTTTTTGTTTGTTTTTTTTGCCCAAAAACTAGAAAAATAAAATGACATGGGCTTCACCATATTTTTGTATGCTAACCAGGTACAGCAGGCAGGTATGGGCTGCTCCCAACCGCTAGCTGCCTATTTGTACCCAGCTGGGAACCAAAAATATAGCAAAGTCCCCTTTTTTTTTAATTATTTCATGAAGTTCATGAAATAATTAAAAAATAAAGAAATGATGTGGGCTTCGCCCAATTTTTGTGTCCAGCCAGGTACAACCAGGCAGCTGGGGATTGTAATCCGCAGCGCAGGATGGCCCAAGCTTTCTGGGCCCTCCCTGTTGTGAATTTCAGTCCGCAGCTGCCCCAGTAAATGGCGCATTCATGGCAGTGCCACCTTCTGACGCTGTATCCAACTCCTCCAGCGGCGCTGGGTAATAAGGGGTTAATACCAGCTTTGGTTTACCAGCTGCTATTAAGCCCGAGATTCTTAATGTCAGGCCAAGTTTGACCCAGCCATTAAGAATCTCCAATAACGGGTTAAAAAAAAGACATTACACAGAGAAAAAATACTTTATTAGAAATAAATAAACAGACACACTTAGTGTCTCCATGTTCATTACTCCCTCTCACCCCTCCATGATCCTGGTCTTCTGTCTTCTTCAACCAATATAGCTCTGCTATATCAGACAGCACAGGGGAGAAAGAATGCTTCTGTTCCCCTGTGCTGTGTAATCACTCAATGAGTGAGCAGAAGCTGCGTGTTGATAAGCGGTGATGTCACCGCTGCCACCTTTGCCATAGTAACCTGACGGGCGGATTACTATAGCAACGGTGATCTCCGATCACCTGATTCCCTTCGCTGCTATTCACCATCTGTGGTAGCCAATCCCTGCATGTGCAAAATAAGAATGCCGCAGAGACACCATGACATATTTCTCAGCGCTGGAAATTTTGGTATAGGCGGTTTCCTTAACTGGAGACTGGCCTCCCTGTGGTTGTTCCTTCCTGGTGAAAGACCTGGCTAGTTTCCTGCCAGCGTTGAGAAATATGTGATGGTGTCTCTGCGGCATTCTTGTTTTGCATATTTTCCCAGTGGGCCTTGTTCTAGTGTCACTGCGTTGAGAAACACGTGATGGTGTCTCCGCGGTGTTGGATGTTGATCTCCCCGAGGTCAACCATCCTTACCTATGTAGTCTTCTACTAGGCATTGCTCCCACTAGCCAGTTTCATACTCAACACTGATGAGGGAAAAATACCCCGAAACAGCTGTCTGTGGATGGATACCATGTTTTGGTATAGGCAGTTTCCTTGACTGGAGACTGCCCTTTCCATGGTTGTTCCTTCTCGGTGAACGACCTGGCTAGTTTTCTGACAGCGTTTAGAAACATGTGATGGTTTCTCCGCGGCATTTTTGTTTTGCATATTTTCCCAGGGGACCTTTTTCTAGTGTCATTGCGTTGAGAAATACGTGATGGTGTCTCCGCGGTGTTGGATGTTGATCTCCCCGAGGTCAACCATCCTTACCAATGTAATTCCTGCATGTGGGCTGACTCTGTAAAGAGTGCCAACATGCAGGGACGGGGAGCTGAGCATGTGCCCGAGCATCTTGCCGGTACACGGTGCTTGCTGAGTATACTGAGTACTGAGATGCTCGGGCGAGCACCGCATACCGGCAAAATGCACTGAAAGAACCTAGCATGACATCATAGCCATGTGACCCAGTCTGTAGCCAATGAGAAAATACAGCATTCACACGTGACTGGTCACATGTTATGACGTCACGGAAGGCCCTTTTGTTACCGGGCGGCACAGCAATGATCGGACTCAGAAGGAGAAGCGGCGGGAAGCAGAATCTGCTGGACGTGTCGTGGAACCTGTAAGTATAATGACAATGTTTATTATTAACTGCAATCTTTATTTTACAGCCTCCCCCCCGCCCCATCCCTTAACTGTAGAGATGAGCGAACCGGCCGTGGTTCGGCTCGAGTTCGGTTCGTCGAACGGAGGTCTCGATCGAGTTCAGTTCGGCGAACGTTCGTCGAACCGAACTCGAACCAATAGGATATAATGGGGGGCAATCACAAACACATAAAAACGCATTATAAATGTACAAATACAGTTAATAAACATTGCCATAACACTTACTGGTCCCCGCGATCCCTCCTGCACTCTGTCTCCTGCCGCTATTCCATCCGATGATCGCTGAATCCTCCCGGTGACCAGCACTGCAAGCAGTGATACAGGACCTATCGTGACGTCAAAATAGCCATGTGACCAGTCACGTGGCTATTATCTCATTGGCTACAGACTGGTCACATGACTATGACGCGTCATGTAGGACCTGTCATTGCACTCTCCGGTACACGGTGCACATTTGTGTATCGCCGTGTACCGGCGACATGCTCTAGCACACGGTCGACTACCCGTTCCGTTAGGGACCGGCTGACACAGCCGGTCATTAACGGAGGTCACCGTTGCCATAGCAACGCAGTTAGCGGTGACGTCACCGCTAACCGCGGCTCCGGGAGCACCGTTGCTATGGTAACATGTCTGTCAGCGTTACCGCTGTTACCGCTGACAGCCAGCAGCACTGATCACTCACGGAGTGAAGGCTGCACGCTGCTTCCCGTGCAGCCTTCACGGACTGAAGGCTGCACGGGAAGCAGCGTCTTCCCCCTTGCAGCAGTGATGGAGCAGAGCTGCATTTGTTGAACGAGAAAGACAGAAGACCATGGATCGTGGAGGGCTGACAGGGGGTAATAAAGATGGAGTCTCTAATGTGTCTGTGTATTTATTTCTATTAAAGTATTTTTTCTCTGTGTGGTGTTTTTTTTAATCCCTTATTGGAGATTCTTAATGGCCGGGTCAAACGTGCCTGACATTAAGAATTTCTGGCTTAATACTAGCTAGTAAAACAAAGCTAGTATTAACTCATTATTACCCAACAAGCCACCCGGCTTCAGGGCTGTTGGAAGAGTTGGATACAGCACCAGATGACGGCGCTTCTATGAAAGCGCCATTTTCTGGGGCGGTTGCGGACTGCAATTCGCAGCAGAGGCGCCCAGAAATCTAGGGCTAACCTGTGCTGCGGATTCCAATCCCCAGCTGCCTAGTTGTACCCGGCTGGACAGAAAAATGGGGAGAAGCCCACGTCATTTATTTTTTAATTATTTCATGAAATAAGTGAAATAAATGGGCTTCCCTATATTTTTGGTTCCCAGCCGGGTACAAATAGGCAACTGGGGGTTGGAGGCAGCCCGTGGCTGCCTGCTGTACCTGGCTAGCATACAAAAATATGGCGAAGCCCACACCATTTTTTTGGTTGGCAAAAAACTTCTGCACACAGTCCTGGATGGAGTATGCTGAGCCTTGTAGTTCTGCAGCTGCTGTCTGCTCTTCTCCATACAGACAGACAGCAGCTGCAGAACCACAAGGCTCAGCATACTCCATCCAGGACTGTATGCAGAAGTTTTTTGCCCCCTGAAAAAATTATGTGGGCTTTGCCATATTTTTGTATGCTAGCCAGGTACAGCAGGCAGGTACGGCTGCCCCCAACCCCCAGTTGCCTATTTGTACCCGGCTGGGAACCAAAAATAAAGGGAAGCCCTTTTTTTATTATTTCATGAATTTCATGAAATAATTAGAAAACAAATGACGTAGGCTTCGCCCCATTTTTGTGTCCAGCCAGGTACAACTAGGAAGCTGGGGATTGGAATCCGAGGCACAGGTTGGCCTGAGCTTTCTGGGCCCCACTGCTGTGAATTGCAGTCTGCAGCCACCTCAGAAAATGGCACTTTCATAGAAGTGCCATCTTCTGGCGCTGTATCCAACTCTTCCAGCACCTGCCTGCTATACCTGGCTAGCATACAAAAATATGGCGAAGCTCACGTCCTTTTTTTGTAGTTTTTTGGCAAAAAAAATAAAAAATGCTTCCCTGGATTTTCCATTGCCAGTGAAGGTAACACCAAGCAGTGGGGGTTAGCAGCCAGTAGCTGCCTGGATTACCCTTAGCTAGCAATACAAAAAATGCAGCGGGAGCACATATATATTTTTTTTAATTATTTATTTAAATAACTGAAAACAAAATGGGCTTCCCTGTATTTTGATTGCTGGACATCACAGTGCTGTAAAAAGAAATCTTTAAAAAAAATGACGTAGCGCTTCGCGGTATTTTTGATTCTCAGCGCAGATAAAGCAGACAGCTATGGGTTGCCGCCCCCATCTGCCTGCCGTTACCTTGGTTGGCAATCAAAATACAGGGAAGCCCATTAATTTTTTCTATTTAAAAAATAGTTAAAATAAATGACGTTGGGTCCCCCCAAGCAGATGGCTGTAGCCTGAAAACCACAGCTGGCAGCTTTACCGTGGTTGGGGATCCAATGTGGAGGTCCCCCAGGCTCTTTTTTTATAATTATTTTATAAATATTAATAATTACACAAAAAAAGTAGGGTCCCCCCCAAATTGGATCACCAGCCAAGGTAAAGCGGACAGCTGTGGTCTGGTATTCTCAGGGTGGGAAGGTCCATAGTTATTGGACTGCTAAAAATAGCAGGCCGCAGGCACCCCAGACGTGGCGCATCCACTAGATGCGCCAATCCTGGCGCTTCACCCCAGCTCATCCCGTGCCCTGGTGCAGTGGCAAACGGGGTAATAAATCGGGTTGATATCAAGCCCAGCAGTTTGTGATGTCATGGCGTCTATTAGATACCCAACATCATAAACTGTCAGTACTAACAAAAAAAAAATCGACAAAATAAATTTATTTGAAAAAACAGTCCCCAAAACATTTCCTCTTTCACCAATTTATTGTAAGAAAAAAAATAAAGGGGTCCCACGACGACTCTGGACCGTCTAGAATATGGGGGGAGACACTCAGGGAACGTATCCCCCATTTTCTAGGAGTGCAGACCCTTCATGTGAGGAGTGTGGGTGCAATGAATCTGCACTCACTCTCCCCGGGTCCACAGCAGCAGAGTCCATGTCGTAATGGTTGCTACCAAAGCTGCAATGCCCTGCTCATGAGGTAAGGGCATGCCTAATCAGGAGAACTATTCTACATTTCCAAATATTGGTATTTGCTGATATTATTGCTATTCCACCTACTATATATTGGGGATAGGATCTTGGAGATGGAATACCCCTTTAAGTCCAGTTATCCAGCTGAATGAATACTTAACAACAGAGCTCGCTATTTAGATGTGTTTTCTTGTGGCGTATAACCGACTCTCATGTTTGGTAGTCATTCAGCAGGGAAACTATAAAAGCAAATCCCTCCATTTGGAAATGTAGTATATAGCTCTCCTGATCAATTATGTTCCTTACCTCATGAGCAGGGCATTGCAGTAATAATAATAATTTATTCATTTATATAGCGTTATTAATTCCATAGTGCTGTATGTCTTTGGAGTGTGGGAGGAAACCGGAGTACCCGGAGTAAACCCACGCAAACACGGGGAGAACATAAAAACTCCTTGCAGATGGTGTCCTTGGTGAGAATTGAACCCAGGACCTCAGCGCTGCAAGACTGCAGTGCTAACCACTGAGCCACCGTGCCGCTCATTTAGCTTACAGATGCATAACCACCACTCACTGTGTCTGAACACAGGAAGCTGAGCTGACAGCCGCTCTGTGCATGCGGCAGCGTCTATTGTGAAGGAGAGGGCCGTGGGGGGATCAACGCTGAACAAGTACCGTGGGACACCGGGGAACACCGGTGGGGTTATAGGGGGTGACCTGGCAGGGCCTGGGGAGGAGTTTTCTGTCGCATGTGTCATGGCTAGAGTTGAGCGCGGTTCGCGGTTCGAGGTTCTCCAGTTCTAAGCTCGAGTGATTTTTGGGGCTGTTCGAGATCGAACTAGAACTCGAGCTTTTTGCAAAAGCTCGATAGTTCTAGAAAAGTTCGAGAACGGTTCTAGCAGCAAAAAGCAGGGCTTTTTACAGCTACAGTGAGCAGGAGCCATCGCTGGCAGCCTGCCAGAAGCTTGTAACCAAGATAAACATCGGGTATCCAAGCAAAGCGCTTTGGTTAGTAACCCGATGTTTACCTTAGTTACGTGCAGGAAGCCCACGCTTCCCCGCTCAGCTCGCTCCGCCCCCTCCTGCCCGCGGCATGTACACATACATACACACACACACACACACACAAACCCCCCCCCCCGCTCGGCTTACCTGCGGTGATGAAGTCCCGCCATCCCGACCTCAGCGCTGTCACTGTCCTCCATGGCCGCCGCTTGTCACATCACCTCTCGCTTCCGACCCGAGACTGACTAGCGGTGACGTCACGGACCTCTCGCGATACTTGAGGGGAAGGCGCCGGTCATTGAACTCAGTGACAGGGGCTGTCAGTGTGCTGGAGATCAGCGCAGGTAATGTACCTCGCTGACAGCAGCACTTGTCACCCCCCTGCAGTGACCTGGGCTGACCCATTGATGTTAGCTCAGGTCACTGCACTGCTCTCCCAGCCAATGGGGAACATCCTGCTCTTCATTGACTGGGACAGTGTGGATCGTCATGGCAACCCCTTGGATTACACCAGACCTGGATTTGTTTTTCATTCTAATAAATTGGTTAAAGAGGGAATGTTTTGGGGAGTGTTTTTTCAAATAAAAATGTGTTTGTCGTCTATTTTTTTTTATTACTGACTGGGTTGGTGATGTCGGGTATCTGATAGACGCCTGACCTCACCAACCCCAGGGCTTGATGCCAGGTGACATTACACATCTGGTATTAACCCCATATATTACCCCGTTTGCCACCGCACCAGGGCGCGGGATGAGCTGGGGCGAAGCACCAGGATTGGCGCATCTAATGGATGCGCCACTTCTGGGGCGGCCGCGGCCTGCTATATTTAGGCTGGGGAGAGTCCAATAACCATGGACCTCCCTAGTCTGAGAATATCAGGCCCCAGCTGTCTGCTTTACCTTGGCTGGTGATCCAATTTTGGGGGACCCCTACGTGTTTTTTTTAAAATTATTTATTTAATTTAAAATAACAGCGTGGGGTGCCCTCAGTTTTGGATTACCAGCCAAGGTGAGGTTGCCAGCTGTGGTCTGCAAGCTGCAGCCGTCTGCTTTACCCTAGCTGGCTACAAAACTAGGGGGAACCCTACGTCATTTTTTTTTCATTTTTTTGGCTAAATACAAAGCTAAGCACCCCTTAGTGCCACATGAGAGGCACCAAAGGGTGCTCCACTTTTTCTCCACTTTTTCTCCACTTTTTCTCCACTTTTTCTCCACTTTTTCTCCACTTTTTCTCCACTTTTTTCTCCACTTTTTCTCCACTTTTTCTCCACTTTCTCTCCACTTTTTCTCCACTTTTTTTCCATTTTTTTCTCCACTTTTTCTCCATTTTTTTTCTCCACTTTTTCTACATTTTTTTCTCCACTTTTTCTCCACTTTTTCTCCACTTTTTCTCCACTTTTTCTCCACTTTTTCTCCACTTTTTTTCCATTTTTTTCTCCACTTTTTCTCCATTTTTTTTCTCCACTTTTTCTCCACTTTTTCTCCACTTTTTTTCCATTTTTTTCTCCACTTTTTCTCCACTTTTTCTCCACTTTTTCTCCACTTTTTTTCCATTTTTTTCTCCACTTTTTCTCCACTTTTTCTCCACTTTTTCTCCACTTTTTTTCCATTTTTTTCTCCACTTTTTCTCTACTTTTTCTACATTTTTTTCTCCACTTTTTCTCCACTTATTCTCCACTTATTCTCCACTTTTTCTCCACTTTTTCTCCACTTTTTCTCTCCACTTTTTCTCCACTTTTTCTCCACTTGTTCTCCATTTTTTTTCTCCACTTTTTCTCCACTTTTTCTCCATTTTTTTATCCACTTTTTCTCCACTTTTTCTCCACTTATTCTCCACTTTTTTTCCATTTTTTTCTCCACTTTTTCTCTACTTTTTCTACATTTTTTTCTCCACTTTTTCGCCACTTTTTTCTCCACTTTTTCTCCACTTTTTCTCCACTTTTTCTCCACTTTTTCTCCACTTTTTTTCCATTTTTTTCTCCACTTTTTCTCCACTTTTTCTCCACTTTTTTTCCATTTTTTTCTCCACTTTTTCTCTACTTTTTCTACATTTTTTTCTCCACTTTTTCTCCACTTTTTCTCCACTTTTTTTCCATTTTTTTCTCCACTTTTTCTCTACTTTTTCTACATTTTTTTCTCCACTTTTTCTCCACTTTTTCTCCACTTTTTTTCCATTTTTTTCTCCACTTTTTCTCCACTTTTTCTCCACTTTTTTTCCATTTTTTTCTCCACTTTTTCTCTACTTTTTCTACATTTTTTTCTCCACTTATTCTCCACTTATTCTCCACTTTTTCTCCATTTTTTTTCTCCACTTTTTCTCCACTTTTTCTCCATTCTTTTTCTATGGTCGGTCTACCCATTAGCTCTGCCATGCACAGTGTAGCTCTACACCTACTGCACGTTACTTTATGATTGACATCTCTTTCGTACCAGAGCTGTCTAAGTCTACTCTGACCCCATATTTGTCATTACTATATTGTCCTTGTACTGTATTATGACATTTGTATCATGTGTTTCATTTCTTGCTGTGTTGCAATTTTTTTGCTGCATCCCAATTGTACCTCTACATTGTTCGAGTTTATGTTATTGTTCTCTCACTCTTATGTGATACTGATTATTGTCATTTTTCATGATTACATGCAGATAAGTCCAATCTGCCAAAGGCTCAGGCCGAAACGTCATTTGTAACTTGTTTTGGACAAAAACATATATGCTTATGAAAAATTTTTTTTTCTTAATACGGACCAATAAAGAGTGATTTTGCATTACTATCCGTTGTGACTTACTGACTTAGTCTGGGAGATTTAGAGTGCCGAGGTTACTCACTAATTTTATCTATTTTTACCTCTGAGCACCTATATACCAGTGAGCAGAGCTTCCTCTACAGTAGTTCTCCTGATTAGGCATGCCCTTACCTCATGAGCAGGGCATTGCAGCTTTGGTAGCAACCATTACGACATGGACTCTGCTGCTGTGGACCCGAGAAGAGTGAGTGCAGATTCATTGCACCCACACTCCTCACATGAAGGGTCCGCACTCCTATAAAATGGGGGATACGTTCCCTGAGTGTCTCCTCCCCATATTCTAGACGGTCCAGAGTCGTCGTGGGACCCCTTTATTTTTTTTCTTACAATAAATTGGTGAAAGAGGAAATGTTTTGGGGACTGTTTTTTCAAATAAATTTATTTTGTCGATTTTTTTTTTTTTGTTAGTACTGACAGTTTATGATGTTGAGTATCTAATAGACGCCATGACATCACAAACTGCTGGGCTTGATCTCAGGTGAGTTTACAGCTAGTATCAACCCGATTTATTACCCCGTTTGCCACTGCACCAGGGCACGGGATGAGCTGGGGTGAAGCGCCAGGATTGGCGCATCTAGTGGATGCGCCACGTCTGGGGTGCCTGCGGCCTGCTATTTTTAGGCTGTGAAGGCCCAATAACTATGGACCTTCCCACCCTGAGAACACCAGACCACAGCTGTCCGCTTTACCTTGTCTGGTGATCCAATTTGGAGGGGACCCTACTTTTTTTGTGTAATTATTAATATTTATAAAATAATTATAAAAAAAGAGCCTGGGGGGACCTCCACATTGGATCCCCAACCACGGTAAAGCTGCCAGCTGTGGTTTTCAGGCTACAGACGTCTGCTTTACCCTAGCTGGCTATCAAAAATGGGGGGACCCAACGTCATTTTTTTTTAACTATTTTTTAAATAGAAAAAATTAATTGGCTGCCCTGTATTTTGATTGCCAACCAAGGTAACGGCAGGCAGATGGGGGTGGCAACCCATAGCTGTCTGCTTTATCTGCACTGAGAATCAAAAATACCACGGAGCGCTACGTCATTTTTTTAAAGATTTATTTTTACAGCACTGTGATGTCCAGCAATCAAAATACAGGGAAGCCCATTTTATTTTTAGTTATTTAAATAAATAATTAAAAAAAATATATATGGGCTCCCGCTGCATTTTTTGTATTGCTAGCTAAGGGTAATCCAAGCAGCTACTGGCTGCTAACCCCCACTGCTTGGTGTTACCTTCACTGGCAATGGAAAATCCAGGGAAGCATTTTTTATTTTTTTTGCCAAAAAACTAAAAAAAAAGGACGTGAGCTTCGCCATATTTTTGTATGCTAGCCAGGTATAGCAGGCAGGTGCTGGAAGAGTTGGATACAGCGCCAGAATATGGCGCTTCTATGAAAATGCCATTTTCTGAGGCGGCTGCAGACTGCAATTCGCAGCAGTGGGGCCCAGAAAGCTCAGGCCAACCTGTGCTGCGGATTCCAATCCCCAGCTGCCTAGTTGTACCTGGCTGGACACAAAAATGGGGCGAAGCCTACGTCATTTGTTTTCTAATTATTTCATGAAATTCATGAAATAATAAAAAAAGGGCTTCCCTTTATTTTTGGTTCCCAGCCGGGTACAAATAGGCAACTGGGGGTTGGGGGCAGCCGTACCTGCCTGCTGTACCTGGCTAGCATACAAAAATATGGCGAAGCCCACATAATTTTTTCAGGGGGCAAAAAACTTCTGCATACAGTCCTGGATGGAGTATGCTGAGCCTTGTAGTTCTGCAGCTGCTGTCTATCTGTATGGAGAAGAGCAGACAGCAGCTGCAGAACTACAAGGCTCAGCATACTCCATCCAGGACTGTATGCAGAATTTTTTTGCCCACCAAAAAAATGGCGTGGGCTTCGCTTCGCCATATTTTTGTATGCTAGCTAGGTACAGCAGGCAGCCACGGGCTGCCTCCAACCCCCAGTTGCCTATTTGTACCTGGCTGGGAACCAAAAATATAGGGAAGCCCGTTTTTTTTAATTATTTCACTTATTTCATGAAATAATTAAAAAACAAATGACGTGGGCTTCGCCCCATTTTTGTGTCCAGTCGGGTACAACTAGGCAGCTGGGGATTGGAATCCGCAGCACAGGTTAGCCCGAGGTTTCTGGGCGCCTCTGCTGCGAATTTCAGTCCGCAGCCGCCCCAGAAAATGGCGCTCTCATAGAGGCGCCATCATCTGGCGCTGTATCCAACTCTTCCAACAGCCCTGGAGCCGGGTGGCTTGTTGGGTAATCATGAGTTAATACTGGCTTTGTTTTACTAGCCAGTATTAAGCCAGAGATTCTTAATGTCAGGCACGTTTGACCAGGCCATTAAGAATCTCCAATAAGGGATTAAAAAAAACACCACACAGAGAAAAAATACTTTAATAGAAATAAATACACAGACACATTAGAGACTCCATCTTTATTACCCCCTGTCAGCCCTCCACGATCCTCATAGTTTTTAAGGTTGAAGGGAGACTCTAAGTCCATCTAGTTCAACCCGTAGCCTAACATGTTGATCCAGAGGAAGGCAAAAAAACCCCAATGTGTCAAATAAGCTCCAATGGGGAAAAAAATTCCTTCCTGACTCCACATACGGCAATCAGACTAGTTCCCTGGATCAACACCCTGTCATAAAATCCAATATACATAACTGGTAATATTATATTTTTCAATTAATGCGATCAGGCTCTGCTTAAATTTTACTTGTGAATCCCTCAATACAACATCATACGGCAGAGAGCTCCATAGTCTCACTGCTCGTACAGTAAAGAATCCTCATCTGTGATTATGATTAAACATTCTTTCCTCAAGACGTAGCGGATGCCCCCGTGTTCCAGTCGCAGGCCTAGGTGTAAAGAGATCTTTGGAAAGGTCTCTGTACTGTCCCCTCATATATTTATACATTGTGATTAGATCCCCCTAAGCCTTTGTTTTTCCTAACTAACTAACCCCAAGTTTAATAACCTGTCTCGGTATTGCAGCCCACCCATTCCTCTAATAATCTTGGTCGCTCTTCTGTCTTCTGTCTTCTTTCTTTCTAGTGTAGTAGTAGTGACGATTGTAGTGAGGATGAGGTTCCCCAGCCCATCATGGGCTGAGGCATCTCATCCTCACTACAATCCTCACTAGTGTAGTAGTAGTGACGATTGTAGTGAGGATGAGGTTCCCCAGCCCATCATGGGCTGAGGCATCTCATCCTCACTACAATCCTCACTAGTGTAGTAGTAGTGACGATTGTAGTGAGGATGAGGTTCACCAGCCCATCATGGGCTGGGGAACCTCATCCTCAGTACAATCCTCACTACAATCGGGAAGCAGCGTACAGCCTTCACTCCGTGAGTGATCAGTGCTGGCTGTCAGCGGTAACAGCGGTAACGCTGACATACGCTTTACCATAGCAACGGTGCTCTCGGAGCCGCGGTTAGCGGTGACGTCACCGATAACTGCGTTGCTATGGCAACGGTGATCTCCATTAATGACCCGCTGTGTCAGCCGGTCCCTAACGGAACGGGGAGTCGACCGTGTGCTAGAGCATGTCGCCGGTACACGGCGATACACATATGTGCACCGTGTACCGGAGAGATGCACTCGCAGGTCCTACATGACGTGTCATAGTCATGTGACCAGTCTGTAGCCAATGAGATAATAGCCACGTGACTGGTCACATGGCTATTTTGACGTCACGATAGGTCCTGCATCTATGCTGGCAGTGCAGGTCACCGGGAGGATTCAGCGATCATCGGATGGAATAGCGGCAGGAGACAGAGTGCAGAAGGGATCGCGAGGACCGGTAAGTGTTATGGCAATGTTTATTAACTGTTTGTGTACATTTATAATGCATTTTTATGTGTTTGTGATTGCCTCCCATTATAGCCTATACGTTCGAGTTCGGTTCGTCGAACGTTCGACGAACCGAACTCGAACGGGACCCCCGTTCGGCGAGCCGACCTCGAGCCGAACCGGGACCGGTTCGCTCATCTCTAGTCATGGCACATGCGACAGAAATCAGAGGAGTAGGGTGAATGCAGCCGGCGCGCTGCTGTGCGCACGGCCATCTTGGATTTCTGGGAGGGCATCAGGGGGGCACTTTGGTGACACCGGGGGACCGGAGGGGACCGGGGAGGAGATTTATTATGTTTGTTCATGCCAGATGGGAGATAAATAATTTTTTACCGGCGCTGTCATTTACTGTAACGTGATCATCGGTGTACGGTGTATACCTGTGATCACGTGAGCGGGGACCGGAAAAACCGTCCTGAATCATGATCTCCAGGGTCTCAGCTAGCCCTGAAACCCCGGAGATCTTCTGACGCTGGGGGGCGCTATTCACTTATTTCTGCCTGCTGTTTATAAACGGCAGATCAGAATAAGGCTACATTAACACGACCGATCCATTTTTGCGGTCTGCAAAAAACAGTCCGTTTTTTTTCACGGGTGCATCCGTGTGGCATCTGTTTCCGTTCCGTAGACGGTCCGTATGTCATCTGTTTGTCATCCGTGTGCCTTCTGTTTTTTTTGTGTACTGCAAAAAAACTTAAGGAGGGAAAATGCATAAATTTACCCAGGATCCATAGCTTCATCCTACATGAGGTGGTCACATGTTCACTCCAGTGCCATTTTCTACTGCTTTTCACAGCGTAGAGCGCTCTGGTGATTTTCCTGTGCTTGTGCACTTCATATCAGTCTTTTCTGTCATTATAATGGCAGAAAGACACATAATGTCCCACTCTCCTGCATTTTGTAATTTTGCACCCTTTGGTGCCTTTCATGTGCCACTAAGGGGTGCTTAGCTTTGTATTTAGCCAAAAAAATGAAAAAAAAAATGACGTAGGGTTCCCCCTATTTTTGTAGCCAGCTAGGGTAAAGCAGACGGCTGCAGCCTGCAGACCACAGCTGGCAGCCTCACCTTGGCTGGTAATCCAAAACTGAGGGCACCCCACGCTGTTATTTTAAATTAAATAAATAATTTAAAAAAAAAACACGTAGGGGTCCCCCAAAATTGGATCACCAGCCAAGGTAAAGCAGACAGCTGGGGTCTGATATTCTCAGACTAGGGAGGTCCATGGTTATTGGACTCTCCCCAGCCTAAAAATAGCAGGCCGCAGCCGCCCCAGAAGTGGCGCATCCATTAGATGTGCCAATCCTGGTGCTTCGCCCCAGCTCATCCCGCGCCCTGGTGCGGTGGCAAACGGGGTAATATATGGGGTTAATACCAGATGTGTAATGTCACCTGGCATCAAGCCCTGGGGTTGGTGAGGTCAGGCGTCTATCAGATACCCGACATCACCAACCCAGTCAGTAATAAAAAAAAATAGACGTCAAACACATTTTTATTTGAAAAAACACTCCCCAATACATTCCCTCTTTAACCAATTTATTAGAAGGAAAAACAAATCCAGGTCTGGTGTAATCCAAGGGGTTGCCATGACGATCCACACTGTCCCAGTCAATGAAGAGCAGGATGTTCCCCATTGGCTGGGAGAGCAGTGCAGTGACCTGAGCTAACATCAATGGGTCAGCCCAGGTCACTGCAGGGGATGACAAGTGCTGCTGTCAGCGAGGTACATTACCTGCGCTGATCTCCTGCACTGCTGACAGCACCTGTCACTGAGTTCAATGACCGCCACCTTCACAGCCAAGTATCGCGAGCGGCCCGTGACGTCACCGCTAGTCAGTCTCGGGTCGGAAGCGAGAGAAGGTGATGTGACAAGCGGCGGCCATGGAGGACAGTGACAGCGCTGAGGTCAGGACTTCATCACCGCAGGTAAGCCGAGCGGGACCATGTGTGCAGAGTGCAGGTGGGCGGAGCCATGTGTGCTGGCGGCGGGGTGCGAAGTGGGTGGCGCTGAGGACGTCAGTGTCGTGGACTGCTTGGCTGGGGACAGGTGAGTGTGAGTGTGTGTGTGTGTGTGTGTGTGTGTGTGTGTACATGCCGCATGCAGGAGGGGGCGGAGTGATCTGAGTGGGGAAGTGTTGGCTTCCTGCACGTAACTAGGATAAACATGGGGTTACTAACCAAAGCGCTTTGCTTGGATACCCGATGTTTATTTTGGTTACCAGCTTCTGGCAGGCTGCCAGCGATGGCTCCTGCACACTGTAGCTGTAAAAAGCCCTGCTTTTTGCTGCTAGAACCGTTCTCGAACGTATCTAGAACTATCGAGCTTTAGCAGAAAGCTCGAGTTCTAGTTCGATCTAGAACAGCCCCCAAAATCACTCGAGCTGCGAACTGGAGAACCTCGAACCGCGAACCGCGCTCAACTCTACTTAACTGTAAAGTCAAAGATCGATGATCGGCACCCAAGACTGTGTTATCTCGATCTCGATCCTGATCCCGATCTTTACAAAATGATCGGGCGACTCTCCCTGATCCCGACCATCAGGGGGATCGCCCAGCCGTACTTTTAAGTACTTTTTTTTTAATTGTGTATAATCTTATACTGTGCTTACTATGTAAACATTTTAGGCAGATGTAGAAAAGTATTCTAAAGTAAGTGCTTTCAAAAATTGAAAGTGATAACAAAAAGTGTTAATAGTGGAGAAACACCCCTGCCTGTTAATCAGTTAGATGCTACTGTCAAACTCTGACAGTGCAATCTAACATGCGCCGCCAGGGATAGTGCTATTTCCCGCAGCCTTTGGTGGCACCGTAACGCGATCACTGAGTGTCGATGGGTTGTCATGACAGCGAGGGGTCAAATGATGACCCCGTCACTGTCATGACTCATTTCCTGTGAAAGCCGGCTGAGTGCAAGGTTCTGTACAGCACAAGCAACCAGACAGTGCAGGCTAGTAAAATCAATAAATAGTAAAAACAAATAAAAATTAAAAATATAAAGAATTCAAATCACCAACCTTTTACCTCACTGAAAATAAAACAATTAAAGCAAAATAAAAAATACACATATTTGATATCACCGTGTTAAAAAATGTCCAATCTATCAAAATATAAAATAAATTATTCCAATAGGTAAACTGCATAATGAAAAAAAAAGTCAAAACACCCAAATTACATTAATTTGATCGACGAGCAAAACATCATATCTATCCAAAAATGGTATAAGTAAAAATGTCAGTTCAAGGCACAAAAAATAAGCCATCACTGATCCCCATGGCGACAAAAGGGCAATTCTTTTTTTTTACAAAAAAAGTAAAAGTATACATGTTTAGTATTTGTCACGCTTCCCGTGTCCCGTCGCCGCGTGTCACTCACCGCTCCGGTCTCCGGTTCTCCTACCCGCGCTGGTCCCTCTCACTCTCCCTCCTGTGCGTCTCCTGTGCAATCCGATTGCCGGTCTCAGCATCCTCTTGCGCCTCCGGATCCTCTGCCTGGCTCCCCTGCACCTCCTGCATCTTCCTCGCCACTTCCTGCTCTGGCCTCTGGCACTCGGGCCTCACGCATGCGCATTAGGGTGCGCGCGCTCGCTCACTTCCTCCTAAAGGGCCAGCGTCCCAGGAACAGGATATGGCTGATACTGGTACAGGGTATATAAGACTTCCTCTTCCACGTGCGCGTTGCCTGTTCAACTTGTTCCAATAGCTAGGTGCTCAGGTCCCTTTGTGCTTTGTCTCCCTATTAACACTGTCTCGTCCGCAGAGTCCGTCCATTGCTCCTGACTATTGGTTCTCCAGGAAATGTCCCGGTGACCGACTGCTGAGGATCCCGCCATCTTCCGTCAGCCTGTACCCGTCACAGATCCCCGACTCTACCTGGTACATCAGCCAGCACGTCTCGTTGGACCTGGACCCCGTCTGCTGTTCTATCCGGTACCTGAACCCGGTCCCAGTCATCCGTCCTGCCTACGGTACCCTTGGACTCAGAGACATTCCCTGCAAATCCCTGAAGGACTCGTACCCCTAGTGTTCGGGTTACCATGCATCAAGGCCCTCTGGCGGGGTGATCGGACAGTCCCTGTATAGGGGTTAGCTCCGGGTTGCCTCTCTGGGGGAGTCCGGTGCACGGCCCAGTGAATCCACATCCAGGATGTTACAGTATTTCTGAACTCGTACTGACCTAGAGAATCATATTGCCAGGTCCATTTTACCATATAGTGAACATAGTAAATAAAAAAATAAATAAATTGTAAAACTTTTTTTTTTTGCAGTTTTACCACACTCTGCCAATACAATCTGTGGCAGAATTAATGGTGTCATTCAAAAGTACAACTCATCCCACAAAAAACAAGCCCTCATATGGCTATACTGATGGAAAATAACATTAAGGGTGTGCTCACACGAGCCGTATGACTAGTACGAGTATCATATCGCGACCGGCTTCTCTCCTGACAGGAGCAAGCCTGCTGCATATATTTCTATGCAGCTGCACGCTCCTGTCCGGAGAGTGTGGGGCCGTACCAGGTGATGCGAGTCATACGACTTGTGTGAGCGCACCCTAAGTTTGAATATAGCCAAAAGGGTGAAGGAGGCAGTTTTTCTCTCTAGTTAAATTTGCCTTAGAAACATGTTTTATACTGGAAATTTTTTTTTAACATTTGTCCATTAAAATAAATTTTATTGCTCATCTTTTAAGTTTTATTGTCAGAGATGCCTCCAGGCATATTCCCCATGGTGTACCTATTTCATTTCAGCGGTGTTTCCATCCATTTCAGAGATTTCCAGGACACCCTCAAACCTCCCGGGTCATCTGCCCAAAAAATGCTCAAGTTTCCCATTGACTTCCATTTTGCTCGTTACTCAAGATGAGCACCCAAGCATTAGAAATTGCTTGATTTGAGTAAAAAGCACCCGAGCATTTTTAGTGCTTGTCCATCACTTGACTTCACCTATTCACTAATAATATTGCGACTGCGTATCTCTCCCAGTCTATACAGTAAAGCTAAGTGAGAGAGAAAAAATAACTTACAAAAAATTAAATAACATTATTTTCATGTGTTACAATATCTTTAATAATGCTTATTATTACATACAACACTTTGCATGAGATCGATGCACACTTTTATACAGAACATAACAAAATAACTACTGTACTAACTTGCACATTGATTTTATCTTATACTATACTTGTGATTTAGGCAAAGTATATTTTTCTTCAATTGCACACAATAAAATTTACCATGCGGAGCATTGTGCTGCAGAGAACACGCGTTCGTGGTAAGCCTTTTCTATTTTCCTCCTATTCTGAATTCATTATGCACAGTCATTATCATGTACATAATATTTATAGCTACTTACAGGACATAATCTTGATGCAGTGTAGCTATATTCATTTCCACTTATTATCTAGAAAAGTTACCTTTGGTATTTAGGATATCACATTAAAGTAAAGCATGGCATGAAATGAAGTATATTCCCCATTACACTCCATTAGATATTTTTATTCTTGTTAAATGAAGAGCAGTCAGCTTTATCAAGTATTTTTTAGTTCCCTCTGGTCTTACCGGTCAAATCTACTCTCGCGAATGTCTTATAAATGGCCACATATGGCAGTACGTCTAAAGGAGTGATGACAGTACAGCTGGCTTTCATTGCCCACCAATTTACAGAAGCCCCCTTTATTGTGAATCTGACAGCGCAAAGGAGCTTTGCAGATCAAGCAAAATATATCTATTTTCTAATTGTCTATTTATCACCTTCCAGGGATTTGTGGACCTCTTTTAGGAAGGCAAAAGGAGAAAAGCCTTGAACAATGATTCCTGTCAAGGCACTGACTCACTTTAAATTAGGATCTGGTTGCTAAATAACTAATTTAGTCCTGCTATCGAGCTGAAAAAGTAGGTATTCAGTGTAAAGTGCCAACCGGGGAATTGATTATGTCTTCTCTTAGTGTGCATGATAAAACTGCCAGACCTGACCACTGTTGAAGACTGTAGGTAGTTCCCTAGAGAAAAGCGGCTTTTCATCATAGAGAATTAGCACAAATTCTACCGAGCAAGCTGCTCAGCCAGACAGCTGAATGGGAAGGATCATGCACAAGCTGAACATATTTGTTAGTTTTGTATCTCCTTTCTTTATAGAGATTTGCAACCTGTGATTAAATGTAATTTTCCTTTGGGAGGAAGCATAAAAGTTTGGCCTGTCACAGGAACAGCTGAACACATGGAGAGCTGTTGAACAAAAATCTAATTATATTTGCATGACAAGTACACTTTGCCTTCAAAATATTTCATATAATTTATTAGACTATTGTTTACAGCATGTTGACATGAAACATTGGTTAAAGGTAACCTGCCAGGTGATTCATGCTGCCTTAATCACGGGCAGCATAAATCTCAGCCTGCCTGCACGTTTGCAGCCAGGTATATTATTCTCTGACATGCTTTGGCATTTCAGAGAAAACACATTTTAAATTTCTGGCCTGGGACCATAGAAACCAGCCCGGCTCTGCCCCCGGTTGGCTCTTCCCAGCACTGCTACAGGTGAATGACAGGTCATTCCTTCGTGTTTACCTAGGGAGAGAGATGTCAATCACCTCTAGCAATGCTAAGAAGAGCAGGCTAAGGGCAAAGCGAATTAGTCTGGTATCAGACAGGGAAAGTCAAGTATTTTATTTTTACAATTTCTGATGTTAAAATAACTGATGAAGTAGAATGTCACTTATGCTGTAGGGTATCTCTTGACTATAGCACACATTAAACATATGATGTAAAAAAAATGAACACTAAAACCCACTTCAATGCTCATCACTCCTGCTGTCCTACTCCTTATTACCAACTACCCAGTGTTCAAGGCCTCAAGGCACGCAGTTTCAATGAAGTCCTATTTAACCTTGAGTGTTGACAGAGACACAGAGTGTGAACAGAGTTGAAAACGAGAGACTGATCTCCGCAAACTGAGTGGCCCCAACAATAAGAACAGGAGGACAAAACTCTAGTGGCTAGGCCCCTTAATCGTCAAGGCAGGGGGGTTATCCTTAACTAGCATATAAGTAGTCCTAAGTCCTAAGACGTTTCCCTCTAAAAGTCTGAGAGCGCAAAGCCTTGCTCCGGTCACTATGAGAGAAAGACTGCACTTGGGACTGCTTAAGGAAACCAGACTTGGGACTGCTGGAAGGTCACAATGTGTGTTGTAAGGCTGGACTGGATTGTGCTGGGGCTCAAAGGAAATGTTAGATCTGAAGCTTCCCAGTGGGAACTTAAACTGTGTGATATTGCTGTACAAATCTGTAACGTGCTGGAAGATATGTGCACACTATCTTGAGTGTGAAGTTGTTGCATAGAATGAACCATTGAGTAATGTATTATTTGAAAAGATCTGTTGGTCTATGTTGAAGATGACATCCGTGGTGAGGTTGAAGATGGCGCTGTGTATAGTCTCTAAGATGGCAGACAGTGATGGAGGTCCAAATGTGAACTTCACCCATCGTGGGAATCGGAGAAGCAGAAGGGCATGGAAATCTGGACAGCTCTTGAGAAGCTATGTTCATTGACAGAAGTGTCACACTTGGATATGCCAGCCCATGACAAATGGTTTCAGCCCTTGTTGGACAAAGTAGAATGGGAAGGTCTGCCTGTTGGAGATTGAGAGCATGGCATGAGTTGGGATCTGGAAGAAACAGGAAAGCCAGCCAGAAGAGACCCCACCCTGACTGAGACTGAGCTGTAAAACAACTGGCCACTGAGGAGTGAACAGGATGGTGCCATTTTGCAAGGAGAAGCAGGAAAAGAAAGGAAGAATGGTATACTTAACCAGGGAGGACTGGGGTGTAGTGAGTGGCAGAGGTTCCTGGCCTTGGTGGAAGAAGGGGCACGACTGGGCAGCTGGAGGACAAAACTCTACTTACCAGGCCCCTTAACCCCTTAACCATCAAAGTTCCGAGTTAAGCTTAACTGGAATGTGTCGTCCACTACCAGAGAGGTTTCCTTCTAAACATCCGTGAGCACCAAGCCTTGCTTCGGTCATTATGGGACCGTTAAGGAGACTGGATGCAAGACTGATGAAAGAGAAGGTGACCATCAGAGTGTGTGTTGTAACGCTGGACTGTGATGTGCGGTGAAATTCCGCCCACAGCCCGGTCACTCACGGACTGGGTTTCGCATTGGTGATGCTGAGACCACTTCCAATTCCGGAAGTTGATGTGACATCACCGGGCATCAGAGGTCACCATAGCCAGGGGTCACGTGATGGGAACTGAGCAGATAGTGATAGCGCTGCTCGCAGGCTGAATTGACAAAAGAAGGCATTTAGAAAAAGCCTTCTGTCTCAGTTTGACATCGATGTGGCCACTATGTTTTGTAGTGGACCACCTCTTTAAAACAAATTAAATGAAAAGAAAAGGGACGCGGTGTATTAACTGCAATAAATCAATTTCAAACTTCTAGAAATATTAAACTGATCAATTACGTGGAATGAAAAAGTAAAGACACTAAACTTTAGTTATACAAGATATGTGCAAAGAGCTAATAAGCATTTTGTGTCGACGAGTGGCAACAAGTGCAGCAAAAGAGGGTACATCTGGAATTCATCCCAATCCAGAAAGTGTGCTCCTTGCAATAAGTGCTTTCTCCAGGTCACACCTTTTCAAAATCATTTATTCTCTAGGGAAACATTTTTGCCTGACGCTATAACGAAAGTTTGCCAAATAGAGGTTAATGGGAAGCAAATGCTCATCAAGTGGAACAATGAACAGTTAAATAGGAATTATTTTGGAACCTGTATAAAACTTAAACAAAGGTGTTGTGCACCCTTCAGACCTCTATAATACCGTAGTAATATTTTATTAAAAGATCACAAGTGAATTATTCAGTTCAGTAAAAAACATAACATAAATTCACACTTTTTTATGCCCTATGGTAAGATCAGTTACACATTGTCAAGGAAAACTTCCTTGATTGTGTCATCACTGAACTACACTTTGTCAGGGTGCCAAACCAGTATTCTCCTTCTTAAAAGCTGGAAAATTAAAGATTGTAGGCTATTGATGGAAGTGTATAATTTCCAGGGGCTGGCTGGCAAATATTAGCCTAAGGGAGTATTAATTATGAACGTATATATATATATATATATATATATATATATATATATGTATATATATATATATATATATATATATATATATATATATATACACACAGTGCCTACAAGTAGTATATAACCCCCTGCAGATTAAGCAGGTTTGATAAGATGCAAATAAGTTAGAGCCTGCAAACTTCAAACAAGAGCAGGATTTATTAACAGATGCATAAATCTTACAAACCAACAAGTTATGTTGCTCAGTTAAATTTTAATACATTTTCAACATAAAAGTGTGGGTCAATTATTATTCAACCCCTAGGTTTAATATTTTGTGGAATAACCCTTGTTTGCAATAACAGCTAATAATCGTCTTTTATAAGACCTGATCAGGCCGGCACAGGTCTCTGGAGTTATCTTGGCCTACTCCTCCATGCAGATCTTCTCCAAGTTATCTAGGTTCTTTGGGTGTCTCATGTGGACTTTAATCTTGAGCTCCTTCCACAAGTTTTCAATTGGGTTAAGATCAGGAGACTGACTAGGCCACTGCAACACCTTGATTTTTTCCCTCTTGAACCAGGCCTTGGTTTTCTTGGCTGTGTGCTTTGGGTCGTTGTCTTTTTGGAAGATGAAATGACGACCCATCTTAAGATCCTTGATGGAGGAGCGGAGGTTCTTGGCCAAAATCTCCAGGTAGGCCGTGCTATCCATCTTCCCATGGATGCGGACCAGATGGCCAGGCCCCTTGGCTGAGAAACAGCCCCACAGCATGATGCTGCCACCACCATGCTTGACTGTAGAGATGGTATTCTTGGGGTCGTATGCAGTGCCATCCAGCCTCCAAACATCACGTGTGTGGTTGGCACCAAAGATCTCGATCTGGGTCTCATCAGACCAGGGAACCTTGAACCAGTCTGTCTCAGAGTCCTCCAAGTGATCATGAGCAAACTGTAGACGAGCCTTGACATGACGCTTTGAAAGTAAAGGTACCTTACGGGCTCGTCTGGAACGGAGACCATTGCGGTGGAGTACGTTACTTATGGTATTGACTGAAACCAATGTCCTCACTGCCATGAGATCTTCCTGGAGCTCCTTCCTTGTTGTCCTTGGGTTAGCCTTGACTCTTCGGACAAGCCTGGCCTCGGCACGGGAGGAAACTTTCAAAGGCCGTGGAAGGCTAACAGTAGTTCCATAAGCCTTCCACTTCCGGATGATGCTCCCAACAGTAGAGACAGGTAGGCCCAACTCCTTTCCAGTTTTGTACCCCTTGCCAGCCTTGTGACCCTCCACGATCTTGTCTCTGATGGCCTTGGAATGCTCCTTTGTCTTTCCCATGTTGACCATGTATGAGGATGGGGGATGATCAAAAGAAATCGGGTTAAATGCTGCGCTAAAAACCACAATCCAAAGATATATCGTGAATTCCTTTTCTTTATTTTCACAGGTCAACGCGTTTCAAAGGCATCTCCACCTTCTTCATCAGGACAAAAGTCAGAAAGGAACAGCATTCATTTATTCCATGCTGACAAGGAGTTGTGCCTGTCACAACTGAAGCAGGTGAGTACCTGTCCTATTCCCTGCACCTATATCTATCGGTTAAAACCCTATGTGCGCTTTCTTTCCACAGTTTTTGCGACCATGTATGAGTGCTGTTTACAAGTTTGGGGAGGGTCTTAATTAGTCAGAAAAGGCTGGAAAAAGAGATAATTAATCCAAACATGTGAAGCTCGTTGTTCTTTGTGCCTGAAATACTTCTTAATACTTTAGGGGAACCAAACAGAATTCTGGTGGTTTGAGGGGTTGAATAATAAATGACCCTCTGAATAAACTTTTCTCAATTTAAAAAAAAAAAAAAAAAGAAATAACATTCTTTTTTGCTGCAGTGCATTTCACACTTCCAGGCTGATCTACAGTCCAAATGTCACAATGCCAAGTTAATTCCGAATGTGTAAACCTGCTAAATCTGCAGGGGGTTGAATACTACTTGTAGGCACTGTATATAAAATCTTTAATCTATATCATAATCTATGTAAATATCTATATAATAATTTATATAATCTTTCCATGTAAAAAGGCTGCTAATCAACCAATGGACGAGCAAATCAATCTTTCATCAATTAAATTAAATTATATATTAAATATTATCTGTGACACAATGCTAAAGATCATCGTTCTTAGTGGTGCATCATTTTGTACACATCTTTTACTTTCGTTTGTCTCTTAAAACAATCATCAATCAGTAAAAGTTTACTAATCGATGGTCATTTATACAGCTACTCCAAAGTGGCTACCACAAACAGGTTTGGCGCAAGCTTATTTGTTTCGCAGAACCCTTGCATTCGCCTTTAACCCTTGTAGAAAGATCTGGACTTACACAAGAAGGATAGTCAAGAAACCAGGTCAGATCTATGAGGTCACGTCTTTAACAGAATCAAAAAACAAGCGAATAGTCAAATGTCAAGGTGAGGTGAATGAACGGTAATTACAGTGGGTACGGAAGGGATTCAGACGCCTTTAAATTTTACTCTTTGTTTCAATGCATCAAAAAAGTTCATTTTTTTTCTCATTAATGTACACTCTGCGCCCCATCATGACCGAAAAAATCAGAAATGTATAAATTTTTGCAAATTTATTAAACAAGAAAAACTGAAATATCAAATGGTCATAAGTATTCAGACCCTTTGATCAGTATTGCGTAGAAGCACCCTTTTGAGCTAGTACAGCAATGAGTCTTCTTGGGAATGATGCAACATTTTGGCAAACTTAGAAAATCAGCAAGGGATCAAATAATTATTTCCTTCACTGTATCAGTGGTCTACATATACTGTAGTAATGATATGCAAATGATAAAGAAATGGTAACAAAATTTTCAAAACCAATTGATTTATTGAGTATCGAGTATGAGTGTCAAATACCAACATACATGCACTTACACACCTTGGCATGCTATAAATTAGGTTATTAATGGTTATCTGAGGAAAGTTCTGCTATTATGAATACTTTTGGATACACAAATCATCAACATCCTCTGCTGGCAGCCCCCTTTGCAATTGGCAGCCACTGATGCTGTGCTCAATAAAAGTCCAGAGATACTGCAGGGCATGGTAGCATGATTAGACCACACAGGCTGCTCACAGTGCCACAAGCAGCATGCAACATGGCGTTGTAATATTAAAAAGAATGCTCCCATGACACTGTGGAGAAATGGCAATACCACTGCATCCACAATTAATCTATTCATCATTTATCTTCATATCATTAAAAGGCTATCCCATCTTGTTCATTGATGGCATATCTCCAGGGTATGCTAGGAATATACAGTAGATATAGGCAGTGGCGTAACTAGAGTTGGATGGGCCCCGGTGCAAAGTTTAGACCTGGCCCCCCCTCCACATACACAGACACTTGGGGTAGGGGATAATGACACTGACACTCGGGGTACAGGATAATGACGCTGACACTTGGCTCTCACCCACAGCACCCTGAAATCCCTCTATCAGCACCCAGCTTTCCTATGTTCTGATATTTATCTTGTCCTCAGCACCCAGCTTTCCCATATCAGAGCATGAGAAAGCTGGGTGCTGAGAGATGTATATCAGAACATGGGAAAGCTGGGTGCTGAGAGATGTATAGCAGAGCATGGGAAAGTTGGCTGCTGAGGGAAAGAGCCTTTTTCCCTCAGCACAAAACATTTCCATCCCATACTTGTATCTTTGTCCCCCCTGTATAAAGTTCTCAAAATACTATAACAGCCCCCACATAGCCTTCCAAATAATTGTATAAAGGGTCCCACATAACCCTTCATATATTAGAATGCAGATACATAGCCCTCCATATATTATAATGCACCCCCATAATCCTCCATGTATAAAGTAGCCCTTCAATTATAATGCATTTCCCATAGTTCTCCATGTATTAAAATTCACCCCATAGTTCTCCATATATTATACTGCACCACATAGTCCTCCATGTTTTATAATGCACTTCCATAGTACATGTATAAGGTAGCCTCCATAGTCCTCCATATATTATAATGTAGCCCCCATAGTCCTATATGTATTATAACACAACCCCATAAAACTTCAGATGGTATTATGCAGCCCCATACTCCTCCATGTATAATTCCCCCCTATATTCCATGTATAAGGTGTCCCTTCATTTTGTATTATACAGCCCCCCCCGACCTCCATTTTAATACAGCCCTATAGACCTCCAGTATAATGCAGCCTCATAGACCTCTATGTATATTACACCTCTATATTCAATGTATAAGGTGTCCTTCATGTTTATTATGCAGCCTCACCAGGCCTCCATATATAATATAGCAGCCAGCCTCCCCAGGCCTCCATGTATAATATAGCAGCCAGCCTCCCAGGCCTCCATGTATAATATAGCAGCCAGCCTCCCCAGACCTCCATGTATAATAATGCAGCCAGCCTCCCCAGACCTCCATGTATAATAATGCAGCCAGCCTCCCCAGGCCTCCATGTATAATAATGCAGCCAGCCTCCCCAGACCTCCATGTATAATAATGCAGCCAGCCTCCCCAGGCCTCCATGTATAATAATGCAGCCAGCCTCCCCAGACCTCCATGTATAATAATGCAGCCAGCCTCCCCAGGCCTCCATGTATAATAATGCAGCCAGCCTCCCCAGGCCTCCATGTATAATAATGCAGCCAGCCTCCCCAGGCCTCCATGTATAATAATGCAGCCAGCCTCCCCAGGCCTCCATGTATAATAATGCAGCCAGCCTCCCCAGGCCTCCATGTATAATAATGCAGCCAGCCTCCCCAGGCCTCCATGTATAATAATGCAGCCAGCCTCCCCAGGCCTCATGTATAATAATGCAGCCAGCCTCCCCAGGCCTCCATGTATAATAATTCTGCCAGCCTCCCCAAGCCTCATGTATAATAATGCTGCCAGCCTCCCCAGACCTCCATCTATAATAATGCTGCCAGCCTCCCCAGGCCTCCATGTACAGTATCATGCAGCCTCCCCACCCCAGGCCTCCATGTACAGTATCATGCAGCCTACCCACCCCAGGCCTCCATGTACAGTATCATGCAGCCTCCCCAGCCCAGGCCTCCATGTACAGTATCATGCAGCCTCCCCACCCCAGGCCTCCATGTACAGTATCAGGCAGCTTCCCCACCCCAGGCCTCCATGTACAGTATCAGGCAGCCTCCCCACCCCAGGCCTCCATGTACAGTATCATGCAGCCTCCCCACCCCAGGTCTCCATGTACAGTATCAGGCAGCCTTCCCACCCCAGGCCTCCATGTACAGTATAATGCAGCCTCCCCACTCCAGGCCTCTGACCACCGTGTACTCACTTATATATATATAAAAAAAAAACAAGTACTCACCGCTCTCCTCCTTCCACTGCTGCTCTGTCCTGACGTCTCCTTGTTCCACTGCTGCTGTACTCCCTGCTCTCATCCTTCCACTGCTGCTCGTCCTCCCCTCTCCTCGTTCTCCCGGTGCTGCGGTCGGCGTCCTCCCTCCCTGCGCTCTGTGCACTCAACACAGCAGTCGCACAGGAGTAACGTCACCGCGCAGGCACAGGGGGAGAATGATGATGCAGAGCGGCGCCGGCCGCTCTATGCTTCATTATTACTGTGCGCGGAGACAGGGGAGGGGGGCCCCGATGCCGCCGCTGACATCGGGCAGGAGGGCCCGGTGTCGGGGGCGGCAGCGGGTCATATAGTGGGCGCGTGCACTGTGACAGATCAGCGCAGCTTCTCTCTCACTGAGAGGAGCTGGCTGCTGATCTGCTGGGTCCCCGCGGGCCCCAAACCGCCCGGGCCCGGTCGTGATGGCGACCGCTGCGACCGCGGTAGTTACGCCACTGGATATAGGTCTCACTATTAGGTTACATACAGTATCTATGTAAAAAATAAGGCCACATAGCCAGTTTCTGTCAGCAGAGTGGTAATTAGAATACAAATGAATCGAAATTCAACCACCTCTCCACTAATAGTGCCTGTCCCATTGGTGAGATCTGCATTTATTATTCATTCATACAAAAATGTACCAGATTCTGTAGTTTCATAACTTCCTTTTTGGTGTTGAAATTTCAAAGTAAAGGAGTGTATATTAGCAATGAGGTAATGTTTTGAAATTGAAATTTGACATCTTTGCTAAATTTACTTTTCTTCGCTGCAAATCACACGTACTACAAAGCTTCCAATTGCTCAACAATTAAAGGGAACCTGTCAGGTCTAATATGACCCAGAACCAGGAGCAGGTCTGGGTGCATATTGCTAATCCCTGCCTAACCGTCCCTGTATACACTAGCATAGATAAAAAGATCTTTAGAAGAAGTATTTCTAAAGATCTTTTATCTTTTGCTAATGAGACTTGTCCCAAGGATGTCATATCCCCCGACTAGTCTGCCCTCATAGTATGAAAGCACGCCCACAGGGGTGTACTAACATGCTATTTAATGCAGCGTCACCAGTGGTGATGCGCGTACCTGTGTTCGCTGTGACCGCTCTTCTGAATGACCAGCACTTCCAGTCATGCGCAGTAGACCTCTCTGCAGCCGGGATGCTTATACAGAGCTTCATACTGCGCATGACCGGAAGTGCCCAGCATTCAGAAGTACGGTCACAGCGCACACAGGTACGAGCGTAACCGCTGGTGATGGTGAATTGAATAGCATGTTAGTACACCTCTGAGGGCGTGCTAACATGCTAAGAAGGCAGACTAATCGGGGATATAACGCCCTTGGGACTAGTCCCCACGCTCATTAGCATAAGATAAAATATCTTAGAATTATTTTTTCTAAAGATCTCTTTATCTAAGCTAGTGTATACAGGGACAGTTAGGCAGGAATTAGCAATATGCACCCAGAACTGCTCCTGGTTTTGGGTGCATATTGCACCTGACAGGTTCCCTTTAAGTGTACACTGTGTGCAGAATTATTAGGCAAATGAGTATTTTGATCACATGATAATTTTTATACATGTTGTCCTACTCCAAGCTGTATAGGTTTGAGAGCCGACTACCAATTAAGTAAATCAGGTGATGTTCATCTCTGTAATGAGGAGAGGTGTGGTATAATGAGATCAACACAGTATATAAAGGGTGCTTAATTATTAGGCAACTTCCTTTTCTTTGGCAAAATGGGTCAGAAGAGAAATTTGACGGGCTCTGAAAAATCCAAAATTGTGAGATGTCTTGCAGAGGGATGCAGCAGTCTTCAAATTGCCAAACTTTTGAAGCGTGATCACCGAACAATCAAGCGTTTCATGGTAAATAGCCAACAGGGTCACAAGAAGCGTATTGGGCAAAAAAGGTGCAAAATAACTGCCCATGAATTGAGGAAAATCAAGCGTGAAGCTGCCAAGATGCCATTTGCCACCAGTTTGGCCATTTTTCAGAGCTGCAATATTACTGGAGTATCAAAAAGCACAAGGTATGCCATACTCAGTGACATGGGGCATGGCCAAGGTAAGGAAGGCTGAAAAAGACCACATTTGAACAAGAAACACAAGATAAAAAGTCAAGACTGGGCCAAGAAATATCTTAAGACTGACTTTTCAAAGGTTTTATGGATTGATGAAATGAGAGTGACTCTTTATGGGCCAGATGGATGGGCCAGAGGCTCGATCAGTAAAGGGCAGAGATCTCCACTCCGACTCAGACGCCAGCAAAGTGGAGGTGGGGTACTGGCATGGGCTGGTATCATCAAAGACAAACTTGTGGGACCTTTTCGGGTTGAGGATGGAGTGAAGATCAACTCCCAGACCAACTGCAAGTTTCTGGAAGACAACTTCTTCAAGCAGTGGTACAGGAAGAAGTCGGTATCGTTCAAGAAAAACATGATTTTCATGTAGAACAATGCTCCATCACATGCATCCAACTACTCCACAGCGTGGCTGGCCAGTAAAGATCTAAAGGATGAAAAAATAATGACATGGCCCCCTTGTTCACCTGATCTGAACCCCATAGAGAACCTGTGGTACCTCATAAAATGTCAGATCTACAGGGAAGCAAAACAGTACACCTCTCGGAACAGTGTCTGAGAGCCTGTGGTGGCTGCTGCATGCAATGTTGATCATAAACAGATCAAGCAACTGACAATCTATGGATAGTAGGCTGTTGAGTGTCACCATAAAGAAAGGTGGCTATATTGGTCACTAATTTTTTGGGGTTTTGTTTTTGCATGTCAGAAATGTTTATTTCTAAATTTTGTGTAGTTATATTGGTTTACCTGGTGAAAATAAACAAGTGAGATGGGAATATATTTGGTTTTTATTAAGTTGCCTAATAATTCTACACAGTAATATTTACCTGCACAAACAGATATCCTCCTAAGATAGCCAAATCTAAAAAAAAACCCACTCCAACTTCCAAAAATATTAAGCTTTGATATTTATGAGTCTTTTGGATTGATTGAGAACATAGTTATTGATCAATAATAAAAAAAATCCTCTAAAATACAACTTCTGTATAACACTGTGTGGTCTCCAAAGACTTTTTGCAATCCTATTCAGGCTCTTTAACACAAACTCAGCCTTAAGCGGGCTTTACTCGCAACGACATCACTAACGAGATGTCGTTGGGGTCACGGAATTCGTGACGCACATCCGGCCTCGTTAGCGACATTGTTGCATGTGAAACGCAGAAACTACTGTTAACGATCAAAAATACTCACCATATCGTTGATAGTTGACACGTCGTTCTAATCCCAATTATCGTTGTTGTTGCAGGACGCAGGTTGTTCGTCGTTCCTGCGGCAGCACACATCGCTACGTGTGACACCACAGGAACGAGGAACATCAGGAACATCACTGTACCTGCCGCTGCCCGCAATGAGGAAGGAAGGAGGTGGGCAGGATGTTCGGCCCGCTCATCTCCGCTCCTCCACTTTTATTGGGCGGCCGCTTGGTGATGCCGCTGTGATGCCGAACGAACCGCCCCCTTAGAAAGGAGGCGGTTTGCCGGCCACAGCGACGTCGCTAGGCAGGTAAGTCCGTGTGATGAGTGTTAGCGATGGGGTGCGCCAGCGATGTCGCTGTGTGTAAAGCCCGTTTTAGTCACTAAAGTGATGGCAACATATATGACTATGGTTAGTTGGATAAGAAGCGGTAGTAACCATCACTCTTTTTAACTATGTAATGCACTTACAGAAATTCTATGATCTTTGAAAATAAAAATCTGTCCAAAAATGTTCTCTTTTGTAGTCAGGGAGACCGTTCTGTCACTGCTTGCCTATAAGTTGAAAAGAATTACTGAAATTTCCTTTGCAGGGGCCTAATTTACCTGCCTAGGCCTTTGGTCCAGAATGCAAGATGGCAACCATGCGTTTGGGTGTCACTATCCGCTCTATTAACTTTTCATGTTACATTCTGTGGCTACTTATGGTGACCAGACCACGGCTAATGTAGAATCAGGGTTAGATTCCTGGTTTAATTACAATCTCTGGATACATGAGGTAAAAAGGGAACTACTACAGTCATTCATGTTCCCAAGCTTGGAGAGGTGATTGTTCCTGCAGAGGTGCCTGCCAGGAGAACTCACATTAATCAAGTCACAAAAAAAATCTCTTTTTTTGGAAAAAAAATGAGGATGAAGGTAATCATTGAAGCCATGAATTTAATTTATTTTTTTTTTGGCCCAGCTATGTACAGTGGCCCATGTCTTTCCCTCAGTCAATCCCATAAAATACCTATTTAAAAATAAATAAGGATGATTTTTTATTATTATTATTATTTTATTTTTTTATTTTTCGTCTTTTGTGCCAGACTGATCATGTACATGGTCCTACGTAAAAAATTCAGACCAGTCAAGACACAAAAAAATGTTATTTCTACCAAAAATGATAAAAGATGGTAAATAAAATAGTTATCTAAATTTTTTAATTAAATTTTTTAAATTTTTTGCCTTTTTTGCCTTTTTCTCCTTTCTCTGTTTAAGGGCATTACAGTGAAATTCATATAAATCAATTCCCATTAGATACTAATTTCTAGCAGAATTAGGATGATGGTAAATATAATAGTAACAATAAGAATTTTATTTTTTACTTTTATTACCTAGTCCTGCACAGATGAATGCCTGATTGTAAATTTTCTAGTAATTGCTGGAAAAAAAAAATCGCTTATTTTCAAGATGTGACCAAACTACTTATTTAGAGCAGTGCATCTATAAAATTCTTTAAAATTAAAAAAAGTTTTGCCCATCACATCCGCAAGAGAAATTGACATATAAGCGGATTTGAAAAACATAGTCCGCATGTCAGTTTATGCTGAGTAAAAAAAAACACAGTGGACAGGAGATTTCCATAAATCCCATCCTTTGCTGGAACTGTAAGATGCTGAGTTTTTGAGGGAGTGAAAATATGCAGCGTCAAAAAACTCACAAAATTCTCATCATGCGAAAATTAGAAGGACCTTCATGTGCAACAGGAATCCCTCATCACCTGCCATTAGCAGATTTGAAGGCAATACAAGCTTCATTTTCTCATAAAACATGCTTCCATCGTGTTGCAATGTCACTAGTCAGGCGTGACTCAGTCATACTGCTTTGACGCTGCAAATACATAAGGTTTCTTCTCAATGTAAGAATGGTAGCAGTGCCCACACACTGTCCTGACCATGAGTATGTGACGCCCTGGCCTATCAAGTCGTCACAGCGTATTGTGCAATCTGCCCTTCTGCACGGTATCCACCCTCCTTGGTTAACGGATCCCAGTCCTTTGGTGTTGTTAACAGCTTGTCCAATCAAAATCCTAGGAACACTTCCCACTTGAACCTACCAGACACACCATTGGGGGGCCTGAAGGGAATGGGGCCGCCCACATGGAGGGTTGGTGTCAGTGTCCCTGACAGTGTCAGTTGAGTTGAGTTGAGAGCTGAGAGTGAAGGAGAGAGGAGGTGAAGTGGGTCTCGTGAGGAGAGGCCACGGTGGAGAGCTCCTGTATAGTAGGTGGCAGACGTTGGTCTGGGCCTGATAGGAGCTGGAACCCGGTCGCAGGGAACAGTGTCAAGGGGCACGGACTGCCGAAGAGGGCAGCCGGCGGCCTTGAGCTGTCACCGGGAAGGGGCCAGGGCATGACGGGGTACGTGGACCCCAGGCTGGAAAGTAGCTTCATGCGTTCCGGTAATTTACCTGATGGGGGTGAAGACTTCAAGTGTCATCCCCAACCCGCTCCAAAATCGGGGTACTAGCGCACCGATGGGATAGGACTTTCCCACTAAAGTCCAAAGAAATACTACGCGTGAACCCTAAGAGCAAGCTCACTCCGTTAGCCATACGGGTGAGTGGGACCTGGAGAGTTTCATACCAATGGGTCCAATTGAGATTAAGGTGCCAGGGATAGGGCCACAGACCAACAACAACACCAAGGGCACGGATCCAGGCATGCTCCCCGCGGACTACAGTGGTGCTCAGAACTTTGGTTTAGAAGCTGTCGGTGTGCTTATTCTGGGACTGAGTGAGTATCTTTTAAACCCCTGCACCTAACCCCCCAACGGTACCCAAACACCATCCAACACCAACGGGCCCTGGGACACAAACCCCCTACCCACGGAGGGGTTAAACATCAGGCTGCCACACCATCATCACCGGGCTCCTCAACGGCAGCGGTGGTCCCTCACATTACCACGCACCATGGGTGGCATCACGAACTTTCCAAAATCCCCCAGTACATATCTCCCCCCCTTCTTTTAATCGAGTGGCTGCGCGACCCCCGAGTCCGGAGACCCCTTGAGCCACCGCGGATCCGAGCGGCGGCAGCAGTCCTGCTGCTCGCATGGGGGTGGTACACCTCGAAAAACCTGGCGTCATGAACAGGATACGAGCAGGACCCACTTACCTGGGTGACGTGCGCCTTGAAAGCCGAAGACCGTGAGTCAAAATTCTGTTTCCCACCAATTCCGCCATTTTCCGCCATTTTTTCACGCCAAAACCCCGTCTTTTCTGAGAAAGCGCGAGAAGATTAAGCCCCGCCCCTCGTCTTCCTGAAGAGGCCGGAACCGGAAGTTCCCAGAGGGCCACGGTTAGACTTGGTGCATGTGTACCGCCCCGGTGTTGGTCGGGCTGCTCGGATCCGGGATCGTGGTGGCTCGAGGGGCCCAGACCCGAGTTGGCGAACACTTTTATCCGTGAAAGGGTGTATTTACAGGGGATTAGTTTGTGACGCCACCTATGGGTTGCGGTAATGGGAGTACCGCTGCTGCTGTAAGGAGTACTGGGGCAGATGGAGTTAAGCAGCCTGATGTTAGTCCCTCCCAGGTAGGGATGGCCCCGGGCTCAGGGGATGTTGGTGGTTATTTGGGAGAGCAGGGTGCAGGGGACCAGGGTATTCACTGTGGGTAGTCATGGTGCTGGATGAGGATTATAAAGGAGACACACACGCTGCAAGTAAACCAAGTTCTCTTTGTGCCGCTGCCGCTGCGGGAAGCCCATGCAAGTACCAAGTCCCACCGGTGTCACATAGTAATCCAGAGCCTGCCTCCATGCACAGTTTCATGTCCATGTGGGTCCCTCTAGCCTGAAACTATGAGGTCCCGCTTTTCAGTTTTTAAGTGAAGGTGTGCTCCCAAGGGCTGGTACTTGGGACTTCAATGGGTTGCTTTCTCTGGAAAACCCTGTCCCCCACGGTGTGCTGATGCCCTCAGTCTCTGAGTTCTCTGGGATGGTCCCTGAAGGTCCCCTTCCTCTGCAGGTTAATTTACAGGACGTTGAATCGGCTCCTGACCTAGGGTCCTTTACTCCTTCGTGCTCGGTACCGGTCAGTTCTTTTGGACTTTCTGGTGCCGACAGTCCTCGTAGACTATGTCTGTCGCACCCTTTTCCAATCTCACTGCAACTAGTCCCCCACTCCTCTAGTCCCGGACTACTGTCTGCGACCCAACCACAGTCGTTCTAGCTCCCCGGGAGCTAATACTCCCCAGCTCCTCTCTTTTTGAGGGCTCTCACTCGACTCTTTTCTTTCCTCCCACCAGTCTGCCTGACCCCTAGGTGGGTGGCACTTTTCCAGCTAGACCAACCCACTGGTGTGTCTGACAGGTCATGATGTGAGGTGTTGATTGAGATTTGTGGTGCTGATGGAGGTGACACCGGTTTCTGGGAACTTGTAACTAGGGGGTAGGTCCGGCATCCTGAGGAAACAGGATGCAGTTCCCTGTAGCACCCTGATGTATTCAGGGGAGCTACACATGCACAGATGGAGCTCTCGGCTCAAGCTCTCACCTTCGCATGCGCCGCCTCCAGCCCATTGATCTCCCAGCAGCGGACTTAAGAAAAATAGCACCCGGAGGTGGCGCTTGCGCAGATGAGATCTCGGCTTGCCATTGAGCCGAGAGCTCAATCAATGCTGACTCCGACGTCCATTTCTTTGAAGCACTCACTATGCTAACTATGTGTATGGACCAAAATTAGCCTGACTGAGGGCTTTCAAAGTGACAAATTTAGGTGTATTTCCAGCAAATCCTTTTGGGCTTTCAAAAAGGCAATGGAATAAACCAACTACTAGGTGTTCACACTACGATATTCCAAAAATATACTGAATTGGTTAATCGGGGTCCTGTAAAAGAGGCACAAGCATGTGTGTTAAGGTACGCTCACACGAAAAACGGATGAGTGCAATGCGAGAAAATCTCGCATTGCACTCTGACCATTGTTAGTCAATGAGGGAGAGCAGTTGGTCAGCTTTTCTCTCATCCAAATTCTGGATGCGAGAAAAGTCGCAACATGCTGCGATTTTCTGTGAGCTGTATCTCTCGCACCCATTCAAGTATATGGGTGCGAGAGAAATATTGGACTGCACTCGGATGTTATCCCAGTGCAGTGCGATATACGCACAGGCTGACAATGGAGGAGATGGGAGGATTAACTCCTCCATCTCCTCTGCAGCGCAAGATCGGGTCACAGTCGCATGACACTCGGCTCACACTTGCAGCAGAGCCTGAGCCCGAGGTCATTAGCATATCGCATCCGATGCTCTTGCATTGGATGCCATACGTTTGTGTGAGTCCAGCCTTAATGAGGAAGCTGAGCAAAGACACGGATGGATGTAAAGGTGGTTGTAAAATATTTTGGCATTATATTGGAACAGAAGATAAAAAAATAAATACCTCTATTAAGCAAAAATATTTGTTTTTGAATCAAGGGAACGGCATAAAGGGTTATGTTGCAGTAATATTGTTTGTTTACAAATACAAATAAAATCCCATTAAATTATATCTAGACTTTTACTTTTCCACTTGAAACAAAAATGCAAACAATTGTTGGTCTGCTGAAATAAAAAAATCCAAAATGAATAAACAACTGCAAAAAATCCATCAAAACTGTGTTTGTCTCATTAAAACTGTTTTGAATTTACAACACACCGGAATGTAGATGTCATCCAGCTGTGCGACAATGACAATGCTGTCTCTCCAAGGATTCTGCTTCCTTCACTGGGGCTCTCCTCTCTCTTTCTCACCTCGAAGGGATTGCCATCAATTTCTTCTCATCAGCAGCAGTTACAGTAAATGGATTCATTTGTGGGCACTGGGAGCTGAGAGACAAAGGTGACATTATAATTAAGGTTTTTAATTCTATGCCTGAACAGTTAAGTCCAGTATTCATGATAATTAGCCGTCTGTAATGAAAGATCTTTAGTCGTTATTTATCCTTTTGTTTCCTGTAATTGTTCATTTTTGCTGGCCGTATTTGTGCTTCACTTTTACATTTTCTTCATCAGTCATATTCTCCTAGTTATTCCTTTTGGATAGTTTTAAATTTTTTTTTACCTATTTATGTAGCTTCAATTTATCATAAAAATAGTGATTTGGCCAGAACAAAAACATAAAATAAAATTAATAATATTGCTTAACTCTTTTATTTGTTCTTGGCTAGAAATTGGTAATTTTATTGCTTGTATCTAACAAGAATACAAAATTTGCATTGATTTGTTCAAATTTAAAGGGATTGTCCCAAAAATAATGTTTATCACTTACCGTGCTATAGATGATAAATGATTGATTGCTCTCAGTGAGATAAATGAAATTATAATTTTGTAGTTGTGATATCTTTTAATGGCCAACTAATATAAAATAAAATGATGTTACATGATGTTTATTTTAGTTAGCCATTAAAAAGGTATCACAACTATAAAATTTTAATTTTGTTTCGCTCACTGAGAGCAATCTATCATTTTTCAACTGGCTAACAACTGGCTAACATGGTACCAAAACATTTTTCCTTTTAACTATAGATGATAAAAGCATGACCCCTGGGGTTTTGGCTGCTGGGACCCCTACTGATTCTAGGAAAGGGGGTGGTGGCAAAGTTATCATTGTTCCATCAACTCTTTATGAGTTGTGAATAGAGTGATTTTCATTCACACAGGGAATTTTGGACCCCTAGATATCTTTCCTTTCCTTGAACCTCCAGTGATTATACATTTCTCCTAACTTGTGGATACATGATATATGTTGTTCATGGGACAATTCTTTGAACCATTCAAATTATGTAGGGAAATTTTAGAATTGATCTATCTTTCATAACTTACTCATTAACATAAACTTAGGAAAAAAGATATCAATTTTTTCTTAAGCATGGCAAAAAGGTCACAAGAGACTTTAAAGAAATTGCATTTCTGATGTTTGGTGGTTAAATCCCTCCTATATTAGCCAGGACTCTAAGGGCTTGTTCACATGTTGGGTTTTTGCCATGTTTTTCTGTGTCACAGAAAAACATCAGCATTTGACAGTACCGGCACAGTGAACAAGACGTCTGAAATCTCATTCACATGCTGATTTTTTCCATGCAGATTTGAAGCAGTTTCAAATCTGCAGCAAGACAATTCTTTTAGTGTTTTAGTAGCATTTTTAACCCATTCATCCCAAGTGTATGTGCACACGTTCAGTATTCGAGGCAGATTTTATACTGCAAATCCTGAAGTGTCAGTAGGAAATTGTCACAGGTGCCCAGGGAACACAGGTTAAACTATGCTGGCCCTAAGGCTGGGGCACCTGTGCTCACCCTCACACCCGGAGGTATCCTTGAAGGTAGGGAAGTCTGGGCCCCCAACCCAGCCCTATATCCTGTCCTTATACCTGATGGTAAGACCCCCTCCACAACCCACCAACCGGGGAGAATAGGCAAGAACAGAAGTCAACAACCCAATCAACAAATAAAGATTAACAGAGGTAACAACAATAACTCGTACATACAACAACCACACACAAAGGAGCTACTAAAAGTGCACAAAGGTAAACAACATCAAAGGGGGAAGTAAACAGATTACAGGGTAACCTCCAAACCATACAACGAGCATACCATGAGCTGCTGCAGCCTGCATCAATGCTGCAGCCAACAAAACTAAACTGAGAGAGGGTTTCACCTGCTCCTTACTCCTCCTGGCCAAGCTTCCAAATGAGTGAAAATAACCAGCACCCTCTGCTGGAAGTAGAGGCTATATATAGGACCTGGGAGTGGTCCAAACCGGAAACACCTGACCAGGAGTCAGGAGCTGCTGGAAGGTAAAGTGACATTAACCCTCTCCTCCTAAAAGAAAAGGGAATCCATTTAATCAGCAGAGTTTCACAGGGTAAAGTGAGACTCTGACCCAGAACATAGAAGAAAAGTAGACAGCATACTGGGTTTTTTTCAATTTTTCTTTAATTCACCAAGTCAGGCAACATTTCACCCTACAATTGGGCTTTATCAATGCCCAATTGTAGGGTGAAACATTGCCTGACTTGGTGGATTAAAGAGAAATTGAAAAAACCCCGAGATGTGGTCTCCTTTTCTTCTGTGACATGGTAACCAAGAGGATCCCTTGGCAAAAACACGTGGAAAAAAATGGCAAAAATGCAACATGCGATCAAGCCCTGAGCCTCCCCACCATACCCAGGATTGGCCATCAAGGGCTGAATTCTCAGGAAAAAAGGAACAAAACATGTCAGAGCCGCTGGTGGATCTGCATATTAAATAGGGCCTTCTGAAACAATTCATCACAGTTCTAGATGAGGTGCAGCATTAAAGAACAGCCAAGACTTTTTCTCCAAGTTGTGTGAGGAAAAGGTGTAAGCTGGTGTGTCCATCAAACAGCAGATGGGGGGGCTCCTAGAATGGAAAGAGCTATAAAAGCAAATGCTCTAGCTCCTTGTTACACTCTTTGTTACAGTAGAATCAGTCTTCCAGTGCTATCACAAGGTGGAAAACTATGTCAAGCAGGTTGGGACCCTGGTGAAAGAACAAAAAGACAATGGGCCACCTTATGTTTATTACAGTCATGGGAGTATTATTAGTGGAACAAGTCAAGAGCATCCACCAAGATGTAATGTACTTCAAACTTTATCGAGTACAATATAATGAGATCATGATAGTAGACTACTGTATATTTGGGACTGATACGAAAACAACTTGTTCTTAAATCTTTGTAATAATTTTTGTGCAACTTTATTTTAAAAACATTCACATTTTGATTAAATGGAACCTGTCACCAAGTTTTTCCCATATGAGCTGCGCCACCATCAGTGAATCCTTATATACAGCATTCTAGAATACTGTATATAAAGTCGCTCTATATAACGTAAAAAAGACCTGTAGTATACTCATTTAAGGGGTGGTTCGGTCCAATAAGTGTCACTGCTCATGCTCTGGAGCCTCCTTCATCTTAGGCCCGTTTCACACGTCAGTGAAAAACACAGACGTTCTTCACTGTCGTGTAAAACACACACATGTTCCTCCGTGTTCCGTGATTCACGGCACACGTGAGTTGTCCATGTGCAATCCGTGATCCGTGATTGCATATGGACATTACTCACCTGCCTTCACTGCAGCTGTCCATTGTGCTGATCTCCTCGGGTCTCCAGCGTCCGCCCACCGCTCAGCACCTACTTCCTGGTCGGGTTTTCCTTCTCTAATGAATATTCATGAGCCAGGCAGAAACTCCCGAGAGCGGAGGCTCCAGAGCAAATCACAGGCAAGGTTAGTCGAAAATATTTAATATTTAATATGTCCGTGATTTTCAGGTACGTGTTTCACTGATCACACACAGATCACACCATAGTGTTGTCCGTGGGTCATCAGTGATGCCAGAAAAAAACTGACTTGTCTCCGTGCAGAATCACAGCCACGCGTGCACTCTGCACGGAGACACGTTCAGTGAAAAATCACTGATGTGTGAGCAGACCTATTGATTATAATGGGTCTGCATATGTCAGTGATTTTGGTACGTTTTAAAAAAAGCACAAACGTACCAGAATCACTGACGTGTGAAAGGAGCCTAATGCGATCGCCATCCTCCTTCCCAGCCCCATGTGCATGATGCATTCTACATCATTTACACAGAGGCCTCCATTGTGCTCAGGCGCATGCACACTTTGATCTGCCCGACTGTGGGAAATGTTATTTATTAACTATTTTCTGGTTTAAAGGTATAAAAATTATATATAAGTATAATTATGTATAAAAGTATAAAAATTTGAAAATTGCGAAATTTTACATTTTTTTTGCCAAATGTTTGCAAGCTTGCAAGAAATTGCACAACAATTTGTAGGGTTCTTTATTTTCCTGCTACTTGCCTCTCCTGCTAATTTTAGGCTAAAGAAACATTATTACGGAGAAATGTAATTTTTCATTTTCACAGCCAAATATTATAAAAGTCTGTGAAGCACCTGTGGATTTAAGATGTTTCCACAGCCCTAGATTAATTCCTTGAAGGGTTTAGATTTCAGAATAGGTTTACTTTCTGGGGGGCTCTGCTGTTTTGGTATATGACGCCCCTGGACTATCAGATCGTCACAGGGTACTGCACAAACTGCCCTTCCGTGCAGTCCCTCATGGGTCTGGGTCCAACAGCAAATCAAATCCTAGATACACACTGCACTACACCCACCAGGCACACCAGTGGATGGCTTGAGCCCCCCTGGGGGGGTCAAGGAGGGGAAGTGAGGAGTATAGTCAGTGAGTCAGGAGTGAGTCAGTGAGAGGAGAGGAGTGAAGTAGACCTCGAGCTGGGAGGAGCTCAGAGGAGGTTGGGAGTGGTGGCTCCTAAGAGAAACTGTCTAGGTTCCAGACGGTGGTCTGGACCTAGAGGAGTTAGCCCCCGGGCACAGGGGATTGCGGCTAGGTGCCTGGACCTGTCAAGGAGGACAGTCAACAGATTGGCACTATCACTGGTCCGGGACCGAAGTCACAGCGGGGTACACGGACGCTAGGACGGGGGGAAGCTTTAGGCAACCCGGCAATTAACCTGAGGAGAACGGAGCATTTATAATCTATTCCCACCCGCTCCAGAATCTGGGCACTAGCGCAATGAGGGGGATAGGACTTTCCAAAGAAGCGGTCCAAGAAAATCCCAAGCGTGAGCCCTGAGGGCAGACTCCTACACTTAGCCACATTAGGGAGCGGAGCCCTGCAAGTTTCAGACTACTGGGCCACCACGTTGAAGTTAAACTTTGTGCCAGGAGGCAGGTCACGGATCACCAGGAAACATTGTAGGGAACGGGACCCAGACGAGCTCCCCTTAAGCGGCAGCGATACCCCGAGATTTGGTTTACCCGGTTGTCAGCGTCTGCTTATTGACTGAGTGAGTACCTGAGTGATCCCTGCATCCCACGGCTCCCCCACAGAGTCCCAGGGCCTTCCCCCCTACCCGTGGAGGGCAACGACACCTTGCTGCCCCACTCCATCACCCTGGGTACTCCCAACAGCAGCAGCGGTATTCCCATTACCGTACACCACGGGTCGCATCATGGACTATACCTCCCCTGTAAATAACTCCCCCCTTTTACATTTAGAATCGATCCAAGCGGTTTGACCACTGCAGGGGTGGCACACCTCCCTCAAGGACTCTGCAAATGCAATGGTGTTCTCAATTTATTCCATCAAAATTTGGGCTTTCAAAAGTTAAATAACGCTCCTTCTCTTCTGAGTAGAGATGAGCGAATCGATCTGTGAAGGATCTAGTTTGAGTAAAGTTTACTGATATTCATAGTTTCATAAGAATTCTAACATTTTGAGATTCAATTTGTGGTTCACAAAAAAACTTGCCCGGCACCAGTTCCCCAATGCTGAAGTAGAAGAGAGTGGGCTAATGTCTTTTTCTGTGGCCAATGCGATCTTCTCCAGAATAAACTGCTACGGGTAATAGCTATGACATCTTACAGGATTATCATACCTTAGACAGTGGTGGTCAGTACCTGGGCCATCACAGATCAGCTGATCCCAAAGGAGCACAGTTTGTACAGCAGAGTCGTTTTCCATCGGCAAAGTCACAAGGTATGTGGTCTCTTTGTTATGTAGTATGTAAGTTCCTAAGGCCAGTGCAGAATGTAAGCTGTAACGGTTAGCAGTGTCCTGTCTCTTTCTTACTCTCCTCTAATGTGTAACATTTTATGTCAGCCAGGTATGTTCTCTCTCTCTTACATATATATATATATATACAGATATATATATATATATATATATATATATATATATATATGTCAGGGTTAAAATGACGATGATGATGATGATGATGATGAGACTTAAAGGGTCCCTCGGGATCTGACTGCTGTTTCAAATTATAATGTCATGTGTGCACACGAGAACGAACGATAACAGACACTATATATCGATTATGGACCTTCTCCATGACAGACCCTGAGGCAACTGAGCTTTATTATTTAAAACTTTTGACAGCTCTTCAGAAGTGAAGGGCGTGGACAAAATACAGTCCAATAAAGTATCGTAGGTCGGGGGTTCATGACGTAGAGAGATCTGCATATCCTCTTTGGATTGGTCAGTCCAGGCTCCAGGAATTTCTTTTGTTTATCACCTCGGGTGTAGACAGGAAATGGCAGCCATCTTTAAAATTACATGTGCTGGTATACTGTATTAAGGAAAAATCACTGAATATGAAATATACATATATACATGTTAATAAGGAACAAAAGCATTCACAAATGTGTGTTAGTTTACATCTACTGAACTATATACCTGAGTCTATGAAATGGCTGAATTAAGTATTTTTGTATACTCAATTTATATCCTCAACAGTCCCCCCTAAAGACTTATTTCTGCCATTTCTGAATTCTAAGGGTACTGTGTTCCCTTAGGAAGAGAGGTAGAAAGATCTGTTGAAAAACCTGCCTAACTGAACGTTGAGGCATGGGCGGAAAGGGGAAAGGGGTTTTCTTCACCGGTTTGAGACCAAGGACTCCTCCGCTTGTTTCGGCCGAGCCGCTCGGGGTCCGGGCTCGGGTTGTCGGTGGCACGAGCGCCTCCGGACTGGGGGCCACGTCACTCTTGTTAAAGGGAGTAGGTGGGGGGAGGATGGTAGTCGTGTAACGGGTCATGACGCCACCCACGGGTCGTGGTGATGGGAGAAGCACCACCGCTGCGGCTGAAGTAATGACGAGCTTGTCCAGGATCTGTGTTGCGGCCGCAGCCAAGATGTTAGCCCCTCCGTGGGTAGGGGCAGTGTGTCCCGGGGCCTGGTGGGGGACTGAGGCGACTGTAAGGTTTAATGGTTGTTGTTGTCGGGGTGCAAGGCGCCGTGCCGCGGTGTAGTGTGTCGTCCCCGGATGGCACTGGTGTACTCACGATTAATTCACACTGAGTCACTGGTAAACCAAAGTTCGGTAGTGGTCGGTCCCCACGGCCGGCTGTTGATGTCCCCTGTGGGGTTGATGGTGGCCCCTTTTCCCGTGCACCTCTGGATGTTTGTGTTTCGGCCCCCCTGCCTAAGCAGTGGTAGCCCGCTCCCCGGCGTTGAGCTGCCGGAGGAGCCCTTGGTTGCCCGCAGGCGCTGGCTCGTCGGGTGTTTGGCCCTTGGCGGTGGCGCTCACCCTGTCTTGGTGGGCTTTTGCCTTCTTTCGGAACTTTGGTTGGGGATGAACCCGAGAGGTCCGGCCAGCAATCAGTCAATTCACCTATACTCAGTGGCTTCTAAGCTAGGTCGGGGTCTGAGTACCCTCCTGTTGGTGCTCCGCTACACTTTTGACTCCCCAGTTCGGGACCGGCAGGCCACAACCCAGGACCGGTCCGTACGGTTCTGCCGGGTGCTGTACCGGTACTCCTGCAGACGGCCACCACCGCCTGCCTGCCTGACGTTCTCTAAGGGGCCCAGGCTCCTACACGGGTCCCTGACAGCTGCTCCTCTACCACTCACTGTCAACTCTCAACTTTGTCTGTTTGAACTTCCTGCCCCAGGACAGTAGTCTTCTCGGTGGGCGTGTCTTTCCGCCTGACTCTGCCCACCTGGTGTGCTCTACTCGGCCTGGGGGAGGCATCAGGTCTCCCTTTCGGGTTACATGTGTGTGACCTCACAGGGGGCGGGGGTGTGTGTGCCTGTGGCTGGAGTAATTACCTGTGACCCCTGGCGTCCAGGGCATCACAGTACACAAACAATAGCATTCCTGTGTCCTCCGGCAATGAGGTGGGCATGTCGTTAAGGCGGCTGCTCTCCGCCCCTCCGCTTCTATTGGTGGGCTGCTGTGTGACGTCGTTGTGACATCGCACGAATCTCCCCCTTAAAAAAGAGGTTGTTCGCCGGCCACAGCGACATCGTTAGGAAGATAAGTTGGTGTGATGCTTTCCGGCGATATTGTTCACCACGGGCAGTGGGCGGGTGCGATCGCTAGCAACATCGCTAGCGATGTCACAGCGTGTAAAGAGGCCTTTAGTTGCCAATGGCAGTTTTGAAAATAAAATAAGATGAAAGAGTGTAACAATGTATTGGGAGGCAGCCAGCCACCACAGAGAGGCAGCTGCCCGCACATACCAACAAGCACCCAGCCGACCACACAGAGAGCCGCACAGACAGCCCCCCGCCAATTCTTCGCCTCCCAGTAAGCTATATTTGGATTTTAAGATGCACCCCTCATTTTCCTACCAAATGTTTGGGAGGAAAAGTGCGTCATAATCTGAAAAATACGGTATTTTTCTACTCCTCCTAGGGTACTTTATCACTGCACAGGCCTATTGCCTGTGCATTTCTGCTGATCAGAGCAGCATTGCTCTGATCAGCAGAAATGTTCCTCTCCTGTGAGTTCCGAAGCTCTGTTGGCTCTCACAGGAAATGAGTCATGGCAGCATCAGGGGTCATCAGCTCACCCTGCTCTACCATGGCAACACATTGGCACACCATAATCAAGTCATGGGTCCGCCAATGGTGGCGAGAAACAACACGATCCCATTCATGGCCATTTAAATTGTACTGTCAGTGTTTGACAGCTTGATCTAAAGTCTGCTTTACACACTGCAATGTATCTTACAATGTGTCGGCAGGGTCACGTCATAAGTGACGCACATCCGGCATCGTAAGTTACAATGCAGTGTGTGACAGGTACGTGCGATTGTGATTGAATGTTAAAACGTTTATCGCATACACATCGTACCTTTCTCTAGAATTGCACGTCAGATTGTTCATCGTACCCGGGGTAGCACACATTGCAGTGTGTGACACCCCGGGAACGATGAGCAGATCTTACCTTTGTCCTGCGGCTCCCGGCCCACAAGGTGGAAGGAAGGAGGTGGGCGGGATGTTTATGTCCCGCTCAGCTCCGCCCCTCCGCTTCTATTGGCCAGCTGCCGCGTGACGTCGATGTGACGCCGAACATCCCTCCCACTCCAGGAAGTGGACGTTCGCCGCCCACATCGAGGTCGTATGGAAGGTAAGTACGTGTGATGGAGGTTAATCGTTTGTGTGGCACGTTCAACAAATTGAACGTGCCACACATACGATGAGGGCGTTGCAAATCGCATACGATATCGTATGTGAAATTGCAACATGTAAAGCAGGCTTAAGGGGTTAAGCGGCATGGGTGGATTTCCAATCCACCTGTGCCTGTTAGCCACACATTTCTGCAGGATTGCCTCCGGAGCCAGTGGTAACCAGAGAGAGATGACCAAGCACGTACCAGTATGTCCTTGGTCATAAAGGGGTTAAGCCATTTAACATCCTAGCCAAAAATAGACATTTCACAAACATTGCTGAAGTAAAATAGGCATAAATGCTATTTATTAACAATGTTGTGTTGTGTGTGTGTTGTGTGTTTTACTGGCAGAAAAATTCAGTAAGTTTAATCTTTGAATTTCTATACATTTTTGTCAGCTTTCAGATAATTTTATAAATTATTGCAAATTACATTGAATTAAATTGCATAAAGTATATCAAGTCACAAAAAACATTCTCAGAATCATTGGAAAATAAAAAAGTATTCCAGAGTTATTAACACACAAAGTGACACATCAGATTAGAAGAATGGGGCTTAAGTAAGATGGTGAAAATAGGCTTTGTTAGGCCCGTTTCACACGTCAGTGAAAAACACTGAAGTTTTTCACTGGCGTGTAAAACACGCACATGTCCCTCCGTGTGCCGTGATTCACGGCACAAGTGGGTTGTCTAAGTGCAATCCGGGCTCCGTTCTCCGTGGCCCGTGATTGCACTTAGAGATTAACTCACCTGTGCGCGCTCCCGCTCTCCATGGTGCTGATCGCTCCCGCGGTGCAGCATCCAGCCGGCGCTGACCTCCGCAGCAGCTGCTTCCGGGTCGGCTGTGTCGCGCATAATGAATATGCGCGACAGTAATGAGCCGGCTCAGAAGCAGCAGGCTGCACGGGCTGCAGAGGACATCGCTGGAGCCGGGTGAGTAAAAATGATTTTTATTTAAAAGCACATTTTTTTTCTGGCACGTGTTTCACGGATCACACCACTGCGTGGTCCGTGGGACATCAGTGATGCCAGAAAAAAATGGACATGTCTCCGTGCGGCAATCATGGACACGCGTGAACGCTGCACGGAGACATGGTCATTGAAAAATCACTGATGTGTGAGCAGACCCATTTATTATAATGGGTCTGCGTATGTCAGTGATTCTGGTACGTTTAAAAAAAAAAGCACAAACGTACCAGAATCACTGATGTGTGAAAGAGGCCTTAGAAAGAGGTTAAATAGGACTTGTTTAGTGAAGATGGGGTAGAAAAAGGCAAGCTCCCACTCCATATAGAAAGACCTTGTACTGAGCTGGCCATTAAAGAGAATCTATTAGCAGGATTTTGCTATGTAATTTGAGGATAGCATGAGGTAGGGGCTGAGACAGTGATGTGTCACTTATTAGACTGTGTGCTGTGGTTTACTTAAAATAAATGTTTTATCACTAGAAGATAATCACTACTAGGACTTGGTCTCACATAACTGCTAGAGCGACCACACCACCTCCTGTGATAAGCAGCTTGCTATTAATAAACAAAGCTGTGGTATGAGTGGGGTTAGCTTTCTGAGCTCTACTACATGCTACATCTAAAGAGTGCTTTACACGCTGCGACATCGCTAACGATATATCGTCGGGGCGTTGGGGTCACATCGTTAGTGACGCACATCCAGTGCCATTAGCAACATCGCAGCGTGTAACACCAAGGAGCGATGATCAACGATCGCAAAAGTGTCAAAAATCGTTGATCGTTGACACGTCGCTCCTTTTCATAATATCGTTGGTGGTGCATGCCGCTGGTTGTTCGTCGTTTCTGCGCCATCACACATCACTATGTGTGACACCGCAGGAACGACGAACATCTCCTTATCTGCGTCTAACGGCAATGAGGAAGGAAGGAGGTGGGCGGCATGTTCCAGCCGCTCATCTCCACCCCTCCTCTGCTATTGGGCGGCTGCTTAGTGACGCCGCAGTGACGTCGCTATGATGCCGAACGCACCTCCCCCTTGAAGGAGGGATTGTTCGGCGGTCACAACGACATAACTGAAAAGGTATGTGCGTGTGACGCTGCCGTAGTGATAATGTTCGCTACGGCAGCGATCACCAAATGTTGCACGAACGATGGGGGCGGGTGATATCACTCGCAACATCGCTAGCTATCGCTAGCGATGTTGCAGCGTGTAAAGCGCCCTTAAGAAGTCTGATTGTGTCACAACTGCTGCACCAAGTAAACTAAGTGACACATTGTTGGAATCAGGGTCTCTGCCCTTACATTATGCTGCTTTCAGATGAGGTAGAGAAAACCTGGTGACAGATTCCCTTTAAAGCTCACTATAAGTCAGGATGGGGGATCTCAATAATAGGTTAGTGAGCTTCAAATTACTTTCCATGTAGTATAATGGGTTCCTTATTGCCTTCAATACAGCATAAAGAAACCCCACACTACCTTTGGAAGGCTCCTTGCACTGTCGTGGGACGCTCTGGTGATCACCCCCCCTTCTAACTATGTGTAAGTTACGGGTTCTTAGGGTCTTTTTCATGTGACTGGTTTGCTATTGGGTGACCTCTGCCCTGTCTAAATGGACCTATGCCGATTTGGCTATACATTTTCACGTGTCCTGTCAGGGCAGAGGCGCCATACCTGTTAGTCATTTTTTGTGACCTTTTTTCATGATTAGTCCGATGTTTGGAACCTCTGTCCTGTCTTAAGGATTTATGCTGACTTGGCTATACATATTTACGTATCCTGCCAGGACAGAGATGCCATATTTTTCAGCCAGCCACTTATGACTACTTATGACCCTTTGCCCCTGCTAGTAATTTTCGCCTACTTGGGGTGTTTATTACTTTTGCTCTCCCACTTATGTGTGGTAATTCACCTTGTTCTCTATTAGCACCGCATATGTACATTTTCTATAATGATTGAAACCATTTTTAATATAATAAGAAATTTGTATAATAAAGTTTTTTGATATTTTATATGAAAAGCCTTGTAAGCTCCATTTCTTTCTTCTATGCTTATGTGCCATATGGAGTGGCGTTGATTTTGATGCGAGATGTGCCCTGGTTCAATGTTTTTGTGTCTTATTGCCTTCCATATAGTATAATCTGCCCCACATTGCCTTCCATATAGTATAATCTGCCCCACATTGCCTTCCATATAGTTTACAGATCCCCAGATTGCCTTCCATATAGTATAATCTGCCCCACATTGCCTTCCATACAGTATAATGAGCCTCACATTGCCTTCCATATAGTTTACAGATCCCCAGATTGCCTTCCATATAGTATAATCTGCCCCACATTGCCTTCCATATAGTTTACAGATCCCCAGATTGCCTTCCATATAGTATAATCTGCCCCACATTGCCTTCCATATAGTTTACAGATCCCCAGATTGCCTTCCATATAGTATAATCTGCCCCACATTGCCTTCCATACAGTATAATGAGCCTCACATTGCCTTCCATATAGTTTACAGATCCCCACATTGCCTTCCATATAGTATAATGGCCCCCACAAGGTGCTCATTGAATAAAAAAATAAATAAATGCTCACTTCTCCTCATTTCCCCACTGCTACAGTCTCGTCAGCGAGTGTTCTGAATTTCTTCACTGCTGATGAAGTGACGTCATTGGGACCGCTGTGCTGAGATGGCAGATCAAAGACACCAAAGGAGAATGATGGAGGAGGGAGTGGAACACTCCTCCTTTCATTTTTGCTTTTAGCTGTATCTTCATCCATGAATAGTTGAATGTGCAATGACAGGTGGGGAAGGTCCCTTCAACTCATGGGCCCCATAGTGGAAGAAATAAGAATACTAACAAATGCAGAGGACCCCAGTTATTTCCTTGTATAAGATTTTGAAGTTTTTGTCATGACTGACAAATTTTTCAACCCCCAAAGCCACTATATTTTAGGAAAAGACAATCACGTCTAACTACTTGCTATATGCATGAATATGTGAAATTCCAGAATTGCGGGGGGTGTGTTATATATTTACAATGACAGATGTCTCTAATACTCTTTACATTCTAACGATTAACAGAAACGTGTACTGAAAATGTACAGTTAGGTCATTCTGTAAATTGCTATGTGCGCCATAGATTTCCCCACAAAATAGATTTGCCCACACCTCTTCATTTTATAGATAGATTTCCTGCTATATATTTGTCAGGATGCATTAACTTCTGATACAGGTAATTGCTCTGTAAGTTTGTGTTAACTGCAATTGACTTGATTATAAGAATGCAATGAACCCATGTAACAAAAAAGTACAGTAATTGAAATAATGGGATTTATTTCTCTTTTTTCTTTCTCTTTAGTGTCTTAGCTTTTTGGTTTTATTGGGGATCTTAATTAAATTACCAAAATGTAACAAATATAGAAGTGGATATGAATTCCTAGGGGGACTGGACGTTCAATGTACTCTACATAGTCCATTTGCTTTCTGAAAAATATTTGGTATAACACTGGAATTTACAATAATTATGTTTATCCTTGTAACACCATCTGAAGAGACTCAAATCATCCTCCACCCTTGATATTAAATGTGATTACATTTCTGATGTATAGTCAACATACTTAAAGGGAAGCTGTCAGATGCAATATGCACCTAGAATCACGAGCAGTTCTGGGTGCATATTGCTAATCCCCACCTAATTGTCCCTGTATCTAGTAGCATAGACAAAAGGGATCTTTAGAAAAAGTTTTTCTAAAGAGCCTTCATTATATGCTAATGAGGCCAGCGACTAGTCACAAGGGCGTTAGTTCCCTTGGCTAGTCGGCCCCCTTAGTATGTAAGCACACCCCTGTGGTCATGCTAACATGCTAATGAATGCGCAGCACCAGAGGCATGGTTACGCTCACCTCTGCTTCCATCCCGCCCGACGCTGGATTTCTGGTCATGCACACTATGAAGCTGGGTGTACGCGTCCCGGCTTCAAACTGGTGTAGTGCGCATAACCGGAAGTGCTGTGGACTTCTGATCGTGCGCACTGACCATATGCCCAGCGTTTTGATGCAGTGCAATATACATAGGTACGTGTGTCACTGCCGATGATGACACTGAGCAGTAGGCATTGAATAGCATGTTAGTACACCCTTTGTGGGCATGCTAACATGCAAAGAGGGCAGAATGAGTGCAGGAACAAATGCTCTTGGGATTAGTCCCTGCGCTCATTAGTAGAGATGAGCGAACCGGTCGCGGTTCGGCTCGAGGTCGGTTCGCCGAACGGAGGTCCCGTTCGAGTTCGGTTCGTCGAACGTTCGGCGAACCGAACTCGAACTGCATAGGAAACAATGGCAGGCAATCACAAACACATAAAAACACCTAGAAAACACCCTCAAAGGTGTCCAAAAGGTGACAAACAACTCACAACACAACACAAACACATGGGAAAGTGACAAGGACATATACTCATGCGAAAACAAAAGAGCTGGACAAGGAAAAAGAGGAGACACAGATATATGAGTATATGCAAGGAAACATTGATGCCATTACTGTGCAACTTGAGCCCTGCTCATTTTAGGCTTCCAATCTGGATAAATTGCCTGAGCTTGCCACGTACGCCTTGGGGATCTTGTCGTGTCCTGCAGCCAGCGTTCTCTCGGCACCTGTCTTCAGTGCTGCTGGGGGTCTGCTGGCAGATAAGCACACGTGTCTGTCCACTGACAATGTGGACATGGCTCTCAGAGGACTTTTCTTCCCCTGAGTCAGCCAGGGGAGGCGAAAGGCACACGTATTTTTGAGAGTGCTTCATGCAAAGCATCTTATTCATTTTCAAAAGGGGGGTCAACTGATGCCAGTCAAGTGGGGTGTGTATGGCCCAATTAGTGGAAACGAGGGAGACTGTGGTTGGAGTCCCCTCGCTGTGTTTTACATGATTTTCGAAGGGCATGACATGACTAAGAGGTTGAGTTTCATCATCTGCAACTTGTTGGCAACAGAAAGGCTGCCTTTACACCCTTTTGAGACCGAGGATTTTCGAGACCTTATGCCCATTGCAGTGCCCCAAGAGCCGATGGCCAGTCGTCACTCCTTCTCCAAGAAAGGCATGCCCGCGCTACCACAGCAGGTTGCACACAACCTCACCGATTCCTTGAGAAACTCTGTGTGTGACAGGGTGCATTTCACCGCAGATACTTGGACCAGTAAGAATGGACAGGGGAGTTACATGTTGCTGACTGGGCACTGGGTAACTATGGTGAGAGATGGAGAAGGGTTTGCTGTACAAGTCTTGCTGTCCCCACAACTTGTGTGTCAATCCTTCCTCTGTATGTACAAGTTCCTCCACTGCTTCTGCCTCCTCAACCTCGTGTGGGTCCTCCACCTCGGCCCAAACCCTGTGTGATCAGTCCACCCTTCCTTGTAGCTGCGCCCAAGGAATCCCACACACCTCCTTACTATGCTGGCAGCAGAGCTCAAGGCCATCAGGCGGTCAAATGTTTACTTTGAAATGTAGGGGAAATGTGAGACACCGCTGAGGAATTGTGGACGGTTAGCTCTGGAGAGTGAGACCGAGTTTCATCAATGGTTGTCTCCACTCAACCAGCAGCCAGGGAAGGTCGGGTGCGACAATGATGCAAACCAGTCTGCGACCCTTCTTCAGGGCAATGTGACACACGTGCCTTGTATGGCTCACGTGTTGAACCTGGTTGTCCAGCAATTTTTAAAACACTATCCCGGCCTACATGGCCTTCTGACCAGGGCACGGTGTAACGCCTGCCTGGATTGACACACTCAGATGGGCTGTAAAGGATAGGCTAGAGGCAAGCCACTCACCAAGCTGGACACCCAGAACCCTGAAACCCTAACCCCTATACAGTGATTTGGAATTACACAGGGCCCAAGTTGATCAATACCTGTGGAAGGCTGCAGTTCCAGAGAATAGTAGTCAGGCAGGGTCAAAACATTAATAGAGGAAGAGGAACAGAATGGGATGGCCAGGACTTAATCAGAAAACAAGCAGAGGTGAAATGCGGATCGGCCAACGAGGTACATAAACAGCAAGCAGGAAAAGTAGTCACAGGTAACAAGCACACAAAATCATAAAACTGAACTGGGGGTAACAGTAACAAGAGGTTCATAGCTTTGTCTGGCAGTGGTCTGCAGACAGGAGGGGCCTAAAAAAGGGTGCGGTGTATTCCCATTGGTTGTAGCTGAATGATGGTACTTCATCTGTGAGATACCCACCACCTACATTCAGCCTGTGGTTCTGCATCTGTCAAGGTAACGCAGCCCAGTGGGTGAGCATAACCTGCGTCCACCTGCGCCGCTGGCATCGACTCCTTTCCCATCATCAGCATTATGCACGAAAGGAACATGTTGTCACCTGGCGACCGGAGTACAAATTGATTGAGTGGACTACGTTGGTGACTTAACAGCCGTGTGCGGCAATGATGCAAACCTGTCTGCGGCCCGTCATCAGGGCAATGTGACACACGTGCCTTGTATGGCTCACGTGTTGAATTTGATTCTCCAGCAATTTTTAAAATACCATCCCGGCCTACATGGCCTTGTGCAGCGGGCACGCTGCTATGTGCTCACTTTCATCCTTTGCACCCAGCAGCTCAACAACTTTCATCGCTCCTGAAGTTTTAGGGTCTGGCGGTTAAACGCCTGAAATGCGATGTTCCGACACGCAGGAATTTGAATCTGCACATGTTGCAGCGTCTGTGGCAGCACCGCAGAGCCCTGCTGAAATACGGTATGACGTATACCCTGGGATAACTTGATCCAGAGGTGGTGCAGATCACGCTGCTGGAGTGGTGTCAGATCAAGGACCTATGCACCCTTCTACACAGTTTACAAATATCGACGAAGATCTTTAGCACTGGCGATGCCATTCTCAGCGTGACAATTCTGGTCATCTACAAGATGGAGCACACTGTATGCATTATTCGGAGTCAGGTGTTGGTCCAAGAGGAAGGGGAGGAAGTACAGGAGGAGTCATATGCAGAAGGGATAATAAGATCTACAAGGTCCAGATGGTGAGCGGCACCTAGGCGGAAGTCAAGGGACGGTGGGGGAGAGGGATTAACAAGGGCGCATAGTATCTGCAAAAATTGTTGAGGAAGGTGCAGGAGCCCATGAAGAAATGGAGGACGAACTGGCGATGGGCATGGAAGACTCAGCAGATGAGTGAGAGCTTCAGCAGCAGCAGGCCTGTTAATGCCACTGGGCTGCACAAGCATTCTGCGTTACCAACTGTGGTGGCGGCCTGCATCGACGCCCTATCCCAGCCTACCTCTGGCCTAAAGCCGCAATGGGTTTAACACATGGAGGTGTGCTCTTTTGGAGCATAATAGAAGACAACCTCCTTGTTGGCTCCAGCCTGTTTTATAACCTTGGTCCGCCCCAAACCAGGGTGGACCACAATGCACCTCCTGGAGACAAAAGCAGAGTGACACGTCATGAGTGGCATAACTAGCGTCCTATTTGGAACCGAAACTTCAATAATGACCTCATGGCTGCCACGACACAAACACCTCACCAGTTATCGTCTGACCATCAATAATGAGGTGACAAGTCATAGGGGCGGGCCTCTGCAAGGCATTTGGGAGTGGCATAGCCACATTGTCAGGACACCTGATGCCCTGTGGTCTATATGGGCCCCCCACATCAGGGGCAGGGCCAAAGAGTTCATTACCGGACCTAGTCTCTGATGCAGTAAGTGCCTGAGCATGCTCAGTTGCATGAAATACAGTCTCTGAAAAAAGACTATCAGCTTTAGCATGGTGTCTAGGCACAAAACAGGACTTAGACCCGGCAAGGAATGCAAGTACCTGTGCAAAGAGGCTTTTCGCACTAAGTGTGGGAGCATGCGCTGTATCCCGAAATGAAGACTTAGCCTCAGGAATGGCACAGTCAGGCTGAGCATACTCACTAGTAGAGTTGAGCGCGGTTCGTGGTTCTCCAGTTCTAGGCTCGAGTGATTTTGGGGCATGTTCTAGATCGAACTAGAACTCGAGCTTTTTTGCAAAAGCTCGATAGTTCTAGAAACGTTCGAGAACGGTTCTAGCAGCAAAAAAACAGCTAAATCCTAGCTTGGTTTCTGCTGTAATAGTGTAAGTCACTCTGTGAATCACACTATTATGACATTTCAGTGTATACTGTGCGGGAACAGCGCCTTCAGATCACTGCTGTTTGTATAATGGCGATCGCCATTTTTTTTTTTTTTTTTTCTTGTCTTCCTTCCCTAAGCGCGCGCGTCTTGTGGGGCGGGCCAGCATGTCAGCCAATCCCAGACACACACACAGCTAAGTGGACTTTTAGCCAGAGAAGCAACGGCATGTGTGATGGGATGTCCATGTCCCTGCATTATAAAACCGGACATTTTCGTCCAGGACGCCATTATCTCTTCTGCGTCTTTGGTGTCAGACATCACTGTCGCAGCTCCGTCCTCCTGAGTCCTATCGCCGATACAGCTGTATGCGCTGCATACACAGCGTTAGACAGCTTAGGGAGAGCACATTCTAGCAGTCCTTTTAAGGGCTCAAACCGGCAGGGTCAGAGAGCCATAGGTGACAGGTCCTGCAAACAGCAACAGCGTCTGTGTAGCCAAGGTCAGGGATTTCCTCCCTGCATTTCACCATTAGGAGGGAATAGAAAGGCAGGCTTCCATTCCTCTACCCAGAGCCCCACAATCCTGCCACTGTACCCTCCTGTCCTCTGCACACTCCAACTCATTATAACTAAGCCATTATACTAGCAAACACTCAGTGTACCTAGTGGCATCCTAAACGTGGCTATTGGACTTTGCTATAGTCCCACTAGTGCAAAGACATTTGCAGAGCACGTCTGCCTGCATTGCACACTCCAACTTTTTTAAACTAAGCCATTTTACTAGCAAACACTCAGTGTACCTAGTGGCATCCTAAACGTGGCTATTGTACTTTGCTATAGTCCCACTAGTGCAAAGACATTGGCAGAGCGCGTCTGCCTGCATTGCACACTCCAACTTTTTTAAACTAAGCCATTATACTAGCAAACAGTCAGTGTACCTAGTGGCATCCTAAACGTGGCTATTGGACTTTTGTCTATTCACACTATTGTAAAGATATTTGCAGCACGTCTGCCTGCATTGCACACTCCACCTTTTTTTAACTCAGCCATTATACTAGCAAACACTCAGTGTACCTAGTGGCATCCTAAACGTGGCTATTGGACTTTGCTATAGTCCCACTAGTGCAAAGACATTTGCAGAGCACGTCTGCCTGCATTGCACACTCCAACTTTTTTAAACTCAGCCATTATACTAGCAAACACTCAGTGTACCTAGTGGCATCCTAAACGTGACTATTGTACTTTTGTCTATTCACACTATTGTAAACATATTTGCAGCACATCTGCCTGCATTGCACACTCAAACTTTTTTTAACTCAGCCATTATACTAGCAAACACTCGGTGTACCTAGTGGCATCCTAAACGTGACTATTGTACTTTTGTCTATTCACACTATTGTAAACATATTTGCAGCACGTCTGCCTGCATTGCACACTCAAACTTTTTCAAACTAAGCCATTATACTAGCAAACAGTCAGTGTACCTAGTGGCATCCTAAACGTGGCTATTGTACTTTTGTCTATTCACACTATTGTAAACATATTTGCAGCACGTCTGCCTGCATTGCACACTCCAACTTTTTTAAACTAAGCCATTATACTAGCAAACAGTCAGTGTACCTAGTGGCATCCTAAACGTGGCTATTGTACTTTTGTCTATTCACACTATTGTAAACATATTTGCAGCTCGTCTGCCTGCATTGCACACTCCAACTCATTATAACTAAGCCATTATACTAGCAAACAGTCAGTGTACCTAGTGGCATCCTAAACGTGGCTATTGGACTTTTGTCTATTCACACTATTGTAAAGATATTTGCAGCACGTCTGCCTGCATTGCACACTCCACCTTTTTTTAACTCAGCCATTACACTAGCAAACAGTCAGTGTACCTAGTGGCATCCTAAACGTGGCTATTGTACTTTTGTCTATTCACACTATTGTAAACATATTTGCAGCACGTCTGCCTGCATTGCACACTCAAACTTTTTCAAACTAAGCCATTATACTAGCAAACACTCAGTGTACCTAGTGGCATCCTAAACGTGACAATTGTACTTTTGTCTATTCACACTATTGTAAACATATTTGCAGCACGTCTGCCTGCATTGCACACTCCAACTTTTTTAAACTAAGCCATTATACTAGCAAACAGTCAGTGTACCTAGTGGCATCCTAAACGTGGCTATTGTACTTTTGTCTATTCACACTATTGTAAACATATTTGCAGCTCGTCTGCCTGCATTGCACACTCCAACTCATTATAACTAAGCCATTATACTAGCAAACACTCAGTGTACCTAGTGGCTTTCTAAACGTGGCTATTGGACTTTTGTCTATTCACACTATTGTAAACATATTTGCAGCACGTCTGCCTGCATTGCACACTCAAACTTTTTTAACTCAGCCATTATACTAGCAAACACTCAGTATACCTAGTGGCATCCTAAACGTGGCTATTGTACTTTTGTCTATTCACACTATTGTAAACATATTTGCAGCATGTCTGCCTGCATTGCACACTCAAACTTTTTTTAACTCAGCCATTATTCTAGCAAACACTCAGTGTACCTAGTGGCATCCTAAACGTGGCTATTGTACTTTTGTCTATTCACACTATTGTAAACATATTTGCAGCACGTCTGCCTGCATTGCACACTCAAACTTTTTCAAACTAAGCCATTATACTAGCAAACACTCAGTGTACCTAGTGGCATCCTAAACGTGGCTATTGTACTTTTGTCTATTCACACTATTGTAAACATATTTGCAGCACGTCTGCCTGCATTGCACACTCAAACTTTTTTAAACTAAGCCATTATACTAGCAAACACTCAGTGTACCTAGTGGCATCCTAAACGTGACTATTGTACTTTTGTCTATTCACACTATTGTAAACATATTTGCAGCACGTCTGCCTGCATTGCACACTCCAACTTTTTTAAACTAAGCCATTATACTAGCAAACACTCAGTGTACCTAGTGGCATCCTAAACGTGGCTATTGTACTTTTGTCTATTCACACTATTGTAAACATATTTGCAGCACGTCTGCCTGCATTGCACACTCAAACTTTTTTTAACTCAGCCATTATACTAGCAAACACTCAGTGTACCTAGTGGCCTCCTAAACGTGGCTATTGTACTTTTGTCTATTCACACTATTGTAAACATATTTGCAGCACGTCTGCCTGCATTGCACACTCAAACTTTTTTAAACTAAGCCATTATACTAGCAAACACTCAGTGTACCTAGTGGCATCCTAAACGTGACTATTGTACTTTTGTCTATTCACACTATTGTAAACATATTTGCAGCACGTCTGCCTGCATTGCACACTCCAACTTTTTTAAACTAAGCCATTATACTAGCAAACACTCAGTGTACCTAGTGGCATCCTAAACGTGGCTATTGTACTTTTGTCTATTCACACTATTGTAAACATATTTGCAGCACGTCTGCCTGCATTGCACACTCAAACTTTTTTTAACTCAGCCATTATACTAGCAAACAGTCAGTGTACCTAGTGTCATCCTAAACGTGACTATTGTACTTTTGTCTATTCACACTACTGCAAATCTATGTGCAGCACCTCTGCATGACACCCTCCTGCTCTGTTTTTAATAAGCTATAATGATAGCAAAAAATACTGCCATTTAGTGGCATCATAGAACTGGCTGTTGTATTCCATTAGTGCCCCACTGGTGACAAGCTATTTCTAGCACCTCTACATCACACCCTCATGCACATTTTGCTACGCTAATGTTATAGCAAACTCATGGAATTCATTGCTGCATTTCATAATTCGGAGGGATAGAAAGTCAGGCTTCCTTTAGCTTTTCCTTCTGTTCATAGACAGCATCTCCAAGAGCAATTTCCCCTCCACGTCTAAGTGTGGAGAGGCAGCTAGTGCGCATGCGTGTGCCGATGTACCCCAGCTGCAGCATAATTACAGTGTTTCGCCTAGTGAGTATGCTCAGCCTGAATGTGTTATTCCTGACGCTAAGTCTTCTTTTCGGGATACAGCGCATGCTCCCACACTAAGTGTGAAAAGCCTCTTTGCACAGGTGCTTGCATTCCGTGCCGGGTCTAAGTCCTGTTTTGTGCCTAGACACCATGCTAAAGCTGATAGTCTTTTTTCAGAGACTGTATTTCATGCTACTGAGCATGCTCAGGCACTTACTGCATCAGAGACTAGGTCCGGTAATGAACTCTTTGGCCATGGCCCTGATGTGGGGGGCACATATAGACCACAGGGCATCAGGTGTCCTCCCAAATGGCTTGCAGAGGCCCACACCTATGACTTGTCACCGCATTATTGATGGTCAGACGATGACTGGTGAGGTGTTTGGGTCATGGCAGCCATGAGGTCGTCATTGAAGTTGCGGTTCCAAATAGGACGCTAGTTATGCCACTCATGACGTGTCACTCTACTTTTGTCTCCAGGAGGTGCATTGTGGTTCACCCTGGTTTGGGGCGGACCCAGGTTATAAAAGGGGCTGGAGCCAACAAGGAGGTGCGCAGTCTTCTATTATGCTCCAAAAGAGCACACCTCCATGTGTTGAACCCATTGCGGCTTTAGGCCAGAGGTAGGCAGGGATAGGGTGTCGATGCAGGCCACCACCACAGTTGGTAACGCAGAATGGATAAGACCAGCTCCTGTCCTACCAGTCCTGCTTGTGCAGCCCAGTGGCATTAACAGGCCTGCTGCTGCTGATGCGCCTGCTGTCCACAGGTGTGCCCCTACGCACACGGTCAGCGTACTCAATGGCCCCTGTGTTGTTAACAGGGAGTTCCTGGGCTGGGCGGGCATGTGGACCCTGTGACGCTAACAGGGCTCACAGTCTCCAGATCCGAATGGCGTCTAACTCGGTTCAGGCTACTATTAGTTTCATAGCCACACAGCTCTTTATCCTCCACCAAACCTTCCAGTTGCCAACCTCTCCTTTTCCAACTGGGAGCACGGTGGACACTGACTGCTGATGGGGATATATACCTTTCTCTTTCTTTTCTTATTAATTTTCGTTATATAGCGGTCACAGATTATATACCACTTTATCCAAATCTGCCAGTCCCACTGTAACAGATGGTGTTTCTTCAGCAAATGTTACAGTTGCTTAACCTCCAAATCCACGGACCAAAACTTTTTTCCCCTTTCCAACACACCTGTTCCCCTTTCCAACAGCATCTGTCCTTTTTCAACTCATTTTGGGATATGACCAAAAGTGCAACTGTGCAGGGACACCGTACTCAACGCCATCTCAGCACAGCAGCCATCCCTCGGTCCCTCCGATGTGGACAAGGAAAAGACCATTTCCTCCTATCCATGACAAAGCGTTGAGATTCACTCTGTGCAGCACTGGTGTTTAGTGGAAAAGTAGATCTAAGATTGCGTACCCCATTCTGCAGATACTCCTGTATACGTGCGTCCATTTCTATGGCAGGAATTAGTTCGCCAAATTTTGTCTTGTACCGGGGATCTAACAGTGTGGCAACCCAGTATTCAGGATTACTTCAAATTCATACAATCCGAGGGTCATGTAGGTAGTGCAGCAAGAAGGCGCTCATGTGTCTTGTGCATCCAGGAGGACCAAGTCCTTGGTGTGTTGGTGGCAGAGAGGTGAGAATCGTGCATCCTTCCTCTGCCCTCTCCCCACAACCTCGCACAACCGAAATGTGAGCAAGCTCTCACTCATCTGCTGAGTCTTCCATGCCCATCGCCAGTTCGTCCTCCATTTCTTCATGGGCTCCTGCACTTTCATCAACACTTTTTGCTGATACTATGCGCCCTTGTTAATCCCTCTCCCTCACCATGAATGCCGCATAGGTGCCGCTGACCATCTGGACCTCGTAGATCTTGTTATCCCTTCCGCATATGACTCCTCCTGTACTTCCTCCCCTTCCTCTTGTCGCAACACCTGACTCCGAATAATAATTACAGTGTGCTCCATCATGTAGATGACCAGAATTGTCACGCTGAGAATGACATTGCCAGTGCTAAACATCTTCGTCGACATTTGTGAACTGTGTAGCAGGGTGCATAGGTCCTTGATCTGACACCACTCCAGCAGCGTGATCTGCACCACCTCTTGATCAAGTTATCCCAGGCTATATGTCATACCGTATTTCAGCAGGGCTCTGCGGTGCTGCCACACACGCTGCAACATGTGCAAATTCCAATTCCTGCGTGTCGGAACATCGCATTTCCGGCGTTTAACTGCCAGACCCTAAGACTTCCGGAGTGATGAAAGTTGTTGAGCTGCTGTGTGCGCACGATGGAAGTGAGCACATAGCGAGCGTGCACGCTGCACAAGTCCATGTAGGCCGTGATGGTGTTTTAAAAATTGCTGGAGAATTCGGTTCAACACGTGAGCCATACAAGGCACGTGTGTCACATTGCCCTGAGGATGGCCCGCAGCCAGGTTTGCATCATTGCCGCACACGGCTGTTAAGTCACCAACGGAGTCCGCTCCGTCAATTTGTACTCCGGTCGCCAGGTGACAACGTGTTCCTTTCATGAATAGTGCTGATGATGGGAGAGTAGTCGATGCCAGCGGCGCAGGTGGACGCAGGTTATGCTCACCCACTGGGCTGCATTACCTTGACAGATGCAGAATCTCTGGCTGAATGTAGCTGGTTGGTATCTCACAGATGAAATACCATCATTCAGCTACAACCAATGGGAAGACACCACACCCTTTTTTATGCCCATCCTGTCTGCAGACCACTGCCAGCAATAGCTATGAACCTCTGGTTAATTTTACCCCCAGTTCAGTTTTATGATTTTGTGTGCTTGTTACCTGACTACTTTTCCTGCTTGCTGTTTATGTACCTTGTTGGCCGATCCGCATTTCACCTCTGCTTGTTTTCTGATTAAGTCCTGGCCGTCCCATTCTGTTCCTCAATTAATGTTTTGACTAGAGTTGAGCGCGGTTCGTGGTTCGTGGTTCTCCAGTTCGCGGCTCGAGTGATTTTGGGGCATGTTCTAGATCGAACTAGAACTCGAGCTTTTTGCAAAAGCTCGGTAGTTCTAGAAACGTTCGAGAACGGTTCTAGCAGCCAAAAAACAGCTAAATCATAGCTTGGTTTCTGCTGTAATAGTGTAAGTCACTCTGTGAATCAAACTATTATCACATTTCAGTGTATAGTGTGCGTGAACAGCGCCTTCAGATCACTGCTGTTTCTATAATGGCGATCGCCATTTTTTTTTTTTTTTTTTCTTGTCTTCCTTCCCTAAGTGCGCGCGTCTTGTGGGGCGGGCCAGCATGTCAGCCAATCCCAGACACACACACAGCTAAGTGGACTTTGAGCCAGAGAAGCAACGGCATGTGTGATAGGATCTGCATGTCACATGTCCCTGCATTATAAAACCGGACATTTTCTTCACGGACGCCATTATCTGCCTTCTGCGTCTTTGGTGTCAGACATCACTGTCGCAGCTCCGTCTTCCTGAGTCCTATAGCCGATACAGCTGTATGCGCTGCATACACAGCGTTAGACAGCTTAGGGAGAGCACTTTATAGCAGTCCTTTTAAGGGCTCCAACCGGCAGGGTCAGAGAGCCATAGGTGACAGGTCCTGCAAACAGCAACAGCGTCTGTGTAGCCCAGGTCAGGGATTTCCTACCTGCATTTCACCATTAGGAGGGAATAGAAAGGCAGGCTTCCATTCCTCTACCCAGAGCACCACAATCCTGCCACTGTACCCTCTTGTCCTCTGCACACTCCAACTGATAACTAAGCCATTATACTAGCAAACACTCAGTGTACCTAGTGGCATCCTATACGTGGCTATTGGACTTTGCTATAGTCCCACTAGTGCAAAGACATTTGCAGAGCGCGTCTGCCTGCATTGCACACTACAACTCATTCTAAACAAGCCATTATACTAGCAAACACTCAGTGTACCTAGTGGCATCCTATACGTGGCTATTGGACTTTGCTATAGTCCCACTAGTGCAAAGACATTAGCAGAGCACATCTGCCTGCATTGCACACTACAACTCATTCTAACCAAGCCATTATACTAGCAAACACTCAGTGTACCTAGTGGCATCCTATACGTGGCTATTGGACTTTGCTATAGTCCCACTAGTGCAAAGACATTTGCAGAGCGCGTCTGCCTGCATTGCACACTACAACTCATTCTAAACAAGCCATTATACTAGCAAACACTCAGTGTACCTAGTGGCATCCTATACGTGGCTATTGGACTTTGCTATAGTCCCACTAGTGCAAAGACATTAGCAGAGCACATCTGCCTGCATTGCACACTACAACTCATTCTAACCAAGCCATTATACTAGCAAACACTCAGTGTACCTAGTGGCATCCTATACGTGGCTATTGGACTTTGCTATAGTCCCACTAGTGCAAAGACATTAGCAGAGCACATCTGCCTGCATTGCACACTACAACTCATTCTAACCAAGCCATTATACTAGCAAACACTCAGTGTACCTAGTGGCATCCTATACGTGGCTATTGGACTTTTCTATAGTCCCACTAGTGCAAAGACATTTGCAGAGCGCGTCTGCCTGCGTTGCACACTACAACTCATTCTAACCAAGCCATTATACTAGCAAACACTCAGTGTACCTAGTGGCATCCTATACGTGGCTATTGGACTTTGCTATAGTCCCACTAGTGCAAAGACATTTGCAGAGCGCGTCTGCCTGCGTTGCACACTACAACTCATTCTAACCAAGCCATTATACTAGCAAACACTCAGTGTACCTAGTGGCATCCTATACGTGGCTATTGGACTTTGCTATAGTCCCACTAGTGCAAAGACATTTGCAGAGCGCGTCTGCCTGCGTTGCACACTACAACTCATTCTAACCAAGCCATTATACTAGCAAACACTCAGTGTACCTAGTGGCATCCTATACGTGGCTATTGGACTTTGCTATAGTCCCACTAGTGCAAAGACATTTGCAGAGCGCGTCTGCCTGCGTTGCACACTACAACTCATTCTAACCAAGCCATTATACTAGCAAACACTCAGTGTACCTAGTGGCATCCTATACGTGGCTATTGGACTTTGCTATAGTCCCACTAGTGCAAAGACATTTGCAGAGCGCGTCTGCCTGCGTTGCACACTACAACTCATTCTAACCAAGCCATTATACTAGCAAACACTCAGTGTACCTAGTGGCATCCTATACGTGGCTATTGGACTTTGCTATAGTCCCACTAGTGCAAAGACATTTGCAGAGCGCGTCTGCCTGCATTGCACACTACAACTCATTCTAAACAAGCCATTATACTAGCAAACACTCAGTGTACCTAGTGGCATCCTATACGTGGCTATTGGACTTTGCTATAGTCCCACTAGTGCAAAGACATTAGCAGAGCACATCTGCCTGCATTGCACACTACAACTCATTCTAACCAAGCCATTATACTAGCAAACACTCAGTGTACCTAGTGGCATCCTATACGTGGCTATTGGACTTTGCTATAGTCCCACTAGTGCAAAGACATTTGCAGAGCGCGTCTGCCTGCGTTGCACACTACAACTCATTCTAACCAAGCCATTATACTAGCAAACACTCAGTGTACCTAGTGGCATCCTATACGTGGCTATTGGACTTTGCTATAGTCCCACTAGTGCAAAGACATTTGCAGAGCGCGTCTGCCTGCATTGCACACTACAACTCATTCTAAACAAGCCATTATACTAGCAAACACTCAGTGTACCTAGTGGCATCCTATACGTGGCTATTGGACTTTGCTATAGTCCCACTAGTGCAAAGACATTAGCAGAGCACATCTGCCTGCATTGCACACTACAACTCATTCTAACCAAGCCATTATACTAGCAAACACTCAGTGTACCTAGTGGCATCCTATACGTGGCTATTGGACTTTGCTATAGTCCCACTAGTGCAAAGACATTTGCAGAGCGCGTCTGCCTGCATTGCACACTACAACTCATTCTAAACAAGCCATTATACTAGCAAACACTCAGTGTACCTAGTGGCATCCTATACGTGGCTATTGGACTTTGCTATAGTCCCACTAGTGCAAAGACATTAGCAGAGCACATCTGCCTGCATTGCACACTACAACTCATTCTAACCAAGCCATTATACTAGCAAACACTCAGTGTACCTAGTGGCATCCTATACGTGGCTATTGGACTTTGCTATAGTCCCACTAGTGCAAAGACATTAGCAGAGCACATCTGCCTGCATTGCACACTACAACTCATTCTAACCAAGCCATTATACTAGCAAACACTCAGTGTACCTAGTGGCATCCTATACGTGGCTATTGGACTTTGCTATAGTCCCACTAGTGCAAAGACATTTGCAGAGCGCGTCTGCCTGCGTTGCACACTACAACTCATTCTAACCAAGCCATTATACTAGCAAACACTCAGTGTACCTAGTGGCATCCTATACGTGGCTATTGGACTTTGCTATAGTCCCACTAGTGCAAAGACATTAGCAGAGCACATCTGCCTGCATTGCACACTACAACTCATTCTAACCAAGCCATTATACTAGCAAACACTCAGTGTACCTAGTGGCATCCTATACGTGGCTATTGGACTTTGCTATAGTCCCACTAGTGCAAAGACATTTGCAGAGCGCGTCTGCCTGCGTTGCACACTACAACTCATTTTAACCAAGCCATTATACTAGCAAACACTCAGTGTACCTAGTGGCATCCTATACGTGGCTATTGGACTTTGCTATAGTCCCACTAGTGCAAAGACATTTGCAGAGCGCGTCTGCCTGCGTTGCACACTACAACTCATTCTAACCAAGCCATTATACTAGCAAACACTCAGTGTACCTAGTGGCATCCTATACGTGGCTATTGGACTTTGCTATAGTCCCACTAGTGCAAAGACATTTGCAGAGCGCGTCTGCCTGCGTTGCACACTACAACTCATTCTAACCAAGCCATTATACTAGCAAACACTCAGTGTACCTAGTGGCATCCTATACGTGGCTATTGGACTTTGCTATAGTCCCACTAGTGCAAAGACATTTGCAGAGCGCGTCTGCCTGCGTTGCACACTACAACTCATTCTAACCAAGCCATTATACTAGCAAACACTCAGTGTACCTAGTGGCATCCTATACGTGGCTATTGGACTTTGCTATAGTCCCACTAGTGCAAAGACATTTGCAGAGCGCGTCTGCCTGCGTTGCACACTACAACTCATTCTAACCAAGCCATTATACTAGCAAACACTCAGTGTACCTAGTGGCATCCTATACGTGGCTATTGGACTTTGCTATAGTCCCACTAGTGCAAAGACATTTGCAGAGCGCGTCTGCCTGCATTGCACACTACAACTCATTCTAAACAAGCCATTATACTAGCAAACACTCAGTGTACCTAGTGGCATCCTATACGTGGCTATTGGACTTTGCTATAGTCCCACTAGTGCAAAGACATTAGCAGAGCACATCTGCCTGCATTGCACACTACAACTCATTCTAACCAAGCCATTATACTAGCAAACACTCAGTGTACCTAGTGGCATCCTATACGTGGCTATTGGACTTTGCTATAGTCCCACTAGTGCAAAGACATTTGCAGAGCGCGTCTGCCTGCGTTGCACACTACAACTCATTCTAACCAAGCCATTATACTAGCAAACACTCAGTGTACCTAGTGGCATCCTATACGTGGCTATTGGACTTTGCTATAGTCCCACTAGTGCAAAGACATTTGCAGAGCGCGTCTGCCTGCATTGCACACTACAACTCATTCTAAACAAGCCATTATACTAGCAAACACTCAGTGTACCTAGTGGCATCCTATACGTGGCTATTGGACTTTGCTATAGTCCCACTAGTGCAAAGACATTAGCAGAGCACATCTGCCTGCATTGCACACTACAACTCATTCTAACCAAGCCATTATACTAGCAAACACTCAGTGTACCTAGTGGCATCCTATACGTGGCTATTGGACTTTGCTATAGTCCCACTAGTGCAAAGACATTTGCAGAGCGCGTCTGCCTGCATTGCACACTACAACTCATTCTAAACAAGCCATTATACTAGCAAACACTCAGTGTACCTAGTGGCATCCTATACGTGGCTATTGGACTTTGCTATAGTCCCACTAGTGCAAAGACATTAGCAGAGCACATCTGCCTGCATTGCACACTACAACTCATTCTAACCAAGCCATTATACTAGCAAACACTCAGTGTACCTAGTGGCATCCTATACGTGGCTATTGGACTTTGCTATAGTCCCACTAGTGCAAAGACATTAGCAGAGCACATCTGCCTGCATTGCACACTACAACTCATTCTAACCAAGCCATTATACTAGCAAACACTCAGTGTACCTAGTGGCATCCTATACGTGGCTATTGGACTTTGCTATAGTCCCACTAGTGCAAAGACATTTGCAGAGCGCGTCTGCCTGCGTTGCACACTACAACTCATTCTAACCAAGCCATTATACTAGCAAACACTCAGTGTACCTAGTGGCATCCTATACGTGGCTATTGGACTTTGCTATAGTCCCACTAGTGCAAAGACATTAGCAGAGCACATCTGCCTGCATTGCACACTACAACTCATTCTAACCAAGCCATTATACTAGCAAACACTCAGTGTACCTAGTGGCATCCTATACGTGGCTATTGGACTTTGCTATAGTCCCACTAGTGCAAAGACATTTGCAGAGCGCGTCTGCCTGCATTGCACACTACAACTCATTCTAAACAAGCCATTATACTAGCAAACACTCAGTGTACCTAGTGGCATCCTATACGTGGCTATTGGACTTTGCTATAGTCCCACTAGTGCAAAGACATTTGCAGAGCGCGTCTGCCTGCGTTGCACACTACAACTCATTCTAACCAAGCCATTATACTAGCAAACACTCAGTGTACCTAGTGGCATCCTATACGTGGCTATTGGACTTTGCTATAGTCCCACTAGTGCAAAGACATTTGCAGAGCGCGTCTGCCTGCGTTGCACACTACAACTCATTCTAACCAAGCCATTATACTAGCAAACACTCAGTGTACCTAGTGGCATCCTATACGTGGCTATTGGACTTTGCTATAGTCCCACTAGTGCAAAGACATTTGCAGCACGTCTGCCTGCGTTGCACACTCCAACTAATTATAACTAAGTTGCATTGTCAGGGATATTTATTCTTTATTATTCTGCTGTTAATAAAGCTAGACCACCACTGCAATCTTCACCACCTCTCAATTTTTACTACCACATTTTCAGTCCACAATCTTGTCGCAATCAACATGAGTGGCAAAATGACAGATGCTGGTGGAAAGGGGAAGAGGCGTGGTGTAAAAGGCAAAAAAGGTTTTGTCCGTGGGGAAGGTGGCAAAGCTCCATTATCATCTGCTGAAGATAGACCATCTACCAGCAAAAGTAAGATGTCTACTACTTACCGTGGACAATCCGATGTGCTCCCTTTGTTACGGACACGAACAACAGGAACAAAGGTAGATGATGGGCAAAAAAGGAAAATGCTTGAATGGATCTCAAGTGGTCCAACAAGTGCCCTCTCTGCCACTTCAAGTACCGCATCCAAAAAACACCAGTCCTCTGAGTTGTCATCCCAATCAAACTTGCTTTCTCCCAGCTCTGAAGTCTCCATCAGCCCTGCACAGTATGGTGGAACTGAGATGGCTGAGTCTGCAGAGCTGTTCAGTCACACTATAGCCTGGGAATCAGAGGTCTGCTCCCAAGCTACAGTGAGTACAGAACAGGAAATGGTCTGCAGTGATGCCCAGAACCTTTGTGACTCAGATTCAGGCCGTGAGGACCAAGTTTCTGAGCATAATGTTGACCCTTTGTCACAAACTGTAACACCTGTGGTTATAGACAATGAGGAACATACTGATGAAGATGAGACGCAGATACCCGATTGGGATGACAACTTAAATATTCGTTCAGGGCAAGAAGAGGCTCGGTCTGAGGGGGAGGGGAGTGCAAACACAACAATTGATGATGACGTTCTAGATCCCACCTACTGTCAACCCCCAGTCAGGCACTCGAGGAGGTCAACAGAGGCGGTGGAGGAGGATGCAACCGACGACGAAGTTACCTTGCGCCTTCCTGGACAGAGTCGGAGAACTGGTAGCACGTCTACAACTGCATCCTCAGCCACCACTCTGCCTATGAGCATTATTCGTGGTGGATCAACAGGTCGCATGGCCTCTAAGCCTTGCCTAGCCTGGTCCTTTTTTCACATCGAAAAAGATCGCCCAACTCATGTGATATGTAACATTTGTCATGATTCTGTTAGTAGAGGTCAAAACCTCAGCAGTTTGACAACTTCTTCCATGAATCGTCACATGACTAAATATCATAAGTCCCGGTGGGAAGCTCACCGTGCTGCAATGCGGCCTAGTGGAGCGAACCATCCACCGCCCGCCCCTTCCACTGCATCCGCGCGCTCTTCATCTTCTAGGACTGTGGGGACAGCTGCCACACCTGTTTTTCCACGCAAAACTTCCACCACTGTAACCGCAACAGGCAGTTTGCTTGTAAGGTCGTCAGTTGGTTTGGAAGGGGAAACAAGTGAGTGTGTACAGCTCTCTCAGACATCGATAGCACCAACGTTGGATGAAGGCAACATCATGTCTCCGCCTGCACTTTCCTCACAAACCTGCATTTTTCCAGGGACACCCTACTCAACACCGTCTACACACAGCAGCCAGATCTCTGTCCCTCAGATGTGGTCAAATAAAAGGCCACTTCCTCCGACCCATGACAAAGCTAAGAGGTTGACTCTATCCCTCTGTAAGCTGTTGGCTACCGAAATGCTGCCTTTCCGCCTAGTGGACACACAGGATTTTAGAGACCTTATGTCTGTCGCTGTGCCCCAGTACCAGATGCCTAGTCGCCACTACTTCTCTAAGAAAGGTGTGCCCGCGCTACACCAGCATGTCGCACACAACATCACCGCTTCCTTGAGAAACTCTGTGTGTGAACGGGTGCATTTCACCACCGATACTTGGACCAGTAAGCATGGACAGGGACGTTACATGTCGCTGACTGGGCACTGGGTAACTATGGTGATAGATGGTGAAGGGTCTGCTGCACAAGTCTTGCCGTCCCCACGACTTGTGTGTCAATCCTCTGTCTGTCCAAGTTCCGCCACTGCTTCTGCATCCTCCACCTCATCTGGGTCCTCCACCTCCGCCCCAAGCCTGCCTGGTCAGGCCACCAGCGTTCTCACTGCGCAGAAGGAATCACGCACCCCTCATTACTATGCTGGCAGCAGAGCGCAACGGCATCAGGCGGTCTTTAGCTTGACATGTCTTGGTAATAAGAGTCACACAGCTGAGGAGTTGTGGTCAGCTTTGCGGTCCGAGTTTAATAAATGGTTGTCTCCACTCAAACTGCAGCCTGGTAAGGCCGTGTGCGACAATGCTGCAAACCTGGGTGCGGCACTTCGCCTGGGCAAGGTGACACACGTACCTTGTATGGCTCACGTGTTGAACCTTGTCGTGCAGCAATTTTTAACACACTATCCCGGCCTAGATGGCCTTCTGAACAGGGCACGAAAACTGTCAGCTCACTTCCGCCGTTCAAGCGCCGCAGCAGAGCGACTTGCATCGCTCCAGAAGTCTTTCGGCCTGCCGGTTCATCGCCTGAAATGCGATGTGGCGACACGCTGGAATTCAACTCTCCACATGTTACAGCGACTGTGGCAGCACCGCAGAGCCCTGGTGCAATACGTCATGACGTATAGCCTGGGCCAACGAGATGCAGAGGTGGGGCAGATCACCCTGATGGAGTGGTCTCAGATCAAGGACCTATGCACCCTTCTGCACAGTTTCGACATGGCGACGAATATGTTTAGCTCTGACAATGCCATTATCAGCATGACGATTCCAGTCATTTACATGCTGGAGCACACGCTAAACACTATTCGGAGTCAGGGGGTGGGACAACATGAAGGGGAGGAACTACAGGAGGATTCATATGCGCAAGGGACAACAACATCACGAAGGTCCAGACGTTCATCATCACCAACGCAGCAGGCATGGGACCATGGGGGACAGGGATCGACAAGGGCGCATAGTAGCAGGCGAAATGTTGAGCAAGGTGCAGGAGAACATGAAGAAATGGAGGACGAACTGTCCATGGACATGGAAGACTCAGCGGATGAGGGAGACCTTGGTCAAATTTCAGTTGAAAGAGGTTGGGGTCAGATGTCAGAGGAAGAAAGAACGGGTAGCACCTCTATGCCACAAACACAGCATGGACTTGGTCCGCATGGCTGCGCAAGACACATGAGTGCCTTTTTGTTGCACTACCTCCAACATGACAGTCGTATTGTCAAAATTAGAAGTGATGATGACTACTGGATTGCCACACTATTAGATCCCCGGTACAAGTCCAAATTTTGTGACATAATTCCAGCCATAGAAAGGGACGCACGTATGCAGGGATATCAGCAGAAGCTGTTACTAGATCTTAGCTCGGCTTTTCCACCAAACAACCGTGCAGGTGCAGGGAGTGAATCTCCCAGTTGTAACTTGACAAACATGGGACGGTCTCGTCATCTTCAACAGTCTACCCGTACCAGTAGGACCTTTTCTGGTGCCGGTAACAGCAATTTTATGGAATCTTTTCATAATTTTTTTAGACCCTCTTTTGCAAGGCCACCAGAGACAACAAGTCTGACACATACTCAACGGCTGGAGAGGATGATACAGGAGTATCTCCAAATGAACATCGATGCCATGACTGTGCAACTGGAGCCTTGCTCCTTTTGGGCTTCAAACATAGAAAAATGGCCAGAGCTCTCCAGTTACGCCTTGGAGATTTTGTCGTGTCCAGCTGCCAGCGTTGTCTCTGAACGTGTATTCAGTGCTGCTGGGTGTGTGCTGACAGATAAGCGCACGCGTCTGTCCAGTGACAATGTGGACAGACTGACGTTCATCAAAATGAACAAGTCATGGATCCAGAAGGAATTTACTACCCCTGTGTCATCCTGGGGAGAGTAAATGCTTGTGGATTTGGAATGTGCTTGATGCAAATCAAAACATCCTGTTTGCAACTAGGGCCCAAGTGCTGCCACTGATGTGGTGGGTGTCTGTGTGGCCCAATTTTTGGAAAAAAGGGAGACTCCGCTTGGAGTAACCCTTGCTTGCTGTGTTTTTAAAAGAAGCCAAGATGAACAGAGCTGGGATCAGGAAAGACTTTGCTACCTACCCCGGTGTCATCCTGGGGACGGATAAGAATAGCGTATTTTTGAATGTGCTTGATGCAAATCAAAACATCCTGTTTGCAACTAGGGCCGAAGTGCTGCCACTGATGGGGTGGGTGTCTGTGTGGCCCAATTTTTGGAAAAAAGGGAGACTCCGCTTGGAGTAACCCTTGCTTGCTGTGTTTTTAAAAGAAGCCAAGATGAACAGAGCTGGGATCAGGAAAGACTTTGCTACCTACCCCGGTGTCATCCTGGGGACGGATAAGAATGGCGTATTTTTGAATGTGCTTGATGCAAATCTAGCTGTGAAGTGTACAACTGGGGCACAACTGCTGCCACTGAATGGGTGGGTGTGTGTGGGGCCCAATTTTTGGAAAAAAGGGGAGACTCCGCTTGGAGTAACCCTTGCTTACATTGTTTTTAAAAGAAGCCAAGATGAACAAGTCATGGGTCAGCAAAGACTTTGCTACCTACCCCAGTGTCATCCTGGGGACGGCTAAGAATAGCGTATTTTTGAATGTGCTTGATGCAAATCAAAACATCCTGTTTGCAACTAGGGCCCAAGTGCTGCCACTGATGGGGTGGGTGTCTGTGTGGCCCAATTTTTGGAAAAAAGGGAGACTCCGCTTGGAGTAACCCTTGCTTGCTGTGTTTTTAAAAGAAGCCAAGATGAACAGAGCTGGGATCAGGAAAGACTTTGCTACCTACCCCGGTGTCATCCTGGGGACGGCTAAGAATAGCGTATTTTTGAATGTGCTTGATGCAAATCAAAACATCCTGTTTGCAACTAGGGCCCAAGTGCTGCCACTGATGGGGTGGGTGTCTGTGTGGCCCAATTTTTGGAAAAAAGGGAGACTCCGCTTGGAGTAACCCTTGCTTGCTGTGTTTTTAAAAGAAGCCAAGATGAACAGAGCTGGGATCAGGAAAGACTTTGCTACCTACCCCGGTGTCATCCTGGGGACGGCTAAGAATAGCGTATTTTTGAATGTGCTTGATGCAAATCAAAACATCCTGTTTGCAACTAGGGCCCAAGTGCTGCCACTGAATGGGTGGGTGTGTGTGGGGCCCAATTTTTGGAAAAAAGGGGAGACTCCGCTTGGAGTAACCCTTGCTTACATTGTTTTTAAAAGAAGCCAAGATGAACAAGTCATGGGTCAGCAAAGACTTTGCTACCTACCCCAGTGTCATCCTGGGGACGGCTAAGAATAGCGTATTTTTGAATGTGCTTGATGCAAATCAAAACATCCTGTTTGCAACTAGGGCCCAAGTGCTGCCACTGATGGGGTGGGTGTCTGTGTGGCCCAATTTTTGGAAAAAAGGGAGACTCCGCTTGGAGTAACCCTTGCTTGCTGTGTTTTTAAAAGAAGCCAAGATGAACAGAGCTGGGATCAGGAAAGACTTTGCTACCTACCCCGGTGTCATCCTGGGGACGGCTAAGAATAGCGTATTTTTGAATGTGCTTGATGCAAATCAAAACATCCTGTTTGCAACTAGGGCCCAAGTGCTGCCACTGAATGGGTGGGTGTGTGTGGGGCCCAATTTTTGGAAAAAAGGGGAGACTCCGCTTGGAGTAACCCTTGCTTACATTGTTTTTAAAAGAAGCCAAGATGAACAAGTCATGGGTCAGCAAAGACTTTGCTACCTACCCCAGTGTCATCCTGGGGACGGCTAAGAATAGCGTATTTTTGAATGTGCTTGATGCAAATCAAAACATCCTGTTTGCAACTAGGGCCCAAGTGCTGCCACTGATGGGGTGGGTGTCTGTGTGGCCCAATTTTTGGAAAAAAGGGAGACTCCGCTTGGAGTAACCCTTGCTTGCTGTGTTTTTAAAAGAAGCCAAGATGAACAGAGCTGGGATCAGGAAAGACTTTGCTACCTACCCCGGTGTCATCCTGGGGACGGCTAAGAATAGCGTATTTTTGAATGTGCTTGATGCAAATCAAAACATCCTGTTTGCAACTAGGGCCCAAGTGCTGCCACTGAATGGGTGGGTGTGTGTGGGGCCCAATTTTTGGAAAAAAGGGGAGACTCCGCTTGGAGTAACCCTTGCTTACATTGTTTTTAAAAGAAGCCAAGATGAACAAGTCATGGGTCAGCAAAGACTTTGCTACCTACCCCAGTGTCATCCTGGGGACGGCTAAGAATAGCGTATTTTTGAATGTGCTTGATGCAAATCAAAACATCCTGTTTGCAACTAGGGCCCAAGTGCTGCCACTGATGTGGTGGGTGTCTGTGTGGCCCAATTTTTGGAAAAAAGGGAGACTCCGCTTGGAGTAACCCTTGCTTGCTGTGTTTTTAAAAGAAGCCAAGATGAACAGAGCTGGGATCAGGAAAGACTTTGCTACCTACCCCGGTGTCATCCTGGGGACGGATAAGAATGGCGTATTTTTGAATGTGCTTGATGCAAATCTAGCTGTGAAGTGTACAACTGGGGCACAACTGCTGCCACTGAATGGGTGGGTGTGTGTGGGGCCCAATTTTTGGAAAAAAGGGGAGACTCCGCTTGGAGTAACCCTTGCTTACATTGTTTTTAAAAGAAGCCAAGATGAACAAGTCATGGGTCAGCAAAGACTTTGCTACCTACCCCAGTGTCATCCTGGGGACGGCTAAGAATAGCGTATTTTTGAATGTGCTTGATGCAAATCAAAACATCCTGTTTGCAACTAGGGCCCAAGTGCTGCCACTGATGGGGTGGGTGTCTGTGTGGCCCAATTTTTGGAAAAAAGGGAGACTCCGCTTGGAGTAACCCTTGCTTGCTGTGTTTTTAAAAGAAGCCAAGATGAACAGAGCTGGGATCAGGAAAGACTTTGCTACCTACCCCGGTGTCATCCTGGGGACGGATAAGAATAGCGTATTTTTGAATGTGCTTGATGCAAATCAAAACATCCTGTTTGCAACTAGGGCCCAAGTGCTGCCACTGAATGGGTGGGTGTGTGTGGGGCCCAATTTTTGGAAAAAAGGGGAGACTCCGCTTGGAGTAACCCTTGCTTACATTGTTTTTAAAAGAAGCCAAGATGAACAAGTCATGGGTCAGCAAAGACTTTGCTACCTACCCCAGTGTCATCCTGGGGACGGCTAAGAATAGCGTATTTTTGAATGTGCTTGATGCAAATCAAAACATCCTGTTTGCAACTAGGGCCCAAGTGCTGCCACTGATGGGGTGGGTGTCTGTGTGGCCCAATTTTTGGAAAAAAGGGAGACTCCGCTTGGAGTAACCCTTGCTTGCTGTGTTTTTAAAAGAAGCCAAGATGAACAGAGCTGGGATCAGGAAAGACTTTGCTACCTACCCCGGTGTCATCCTGGGGACGGCTAAGAATAGCGTATTTTTGAATGTGCTTGATGCAAATCAAAACATCCTGTTTGCAACTAGGGCCCAAGTGCTGCCACTGAATGGGTGGGTGTGTGTGGGGCCCAATTTTTGGAAAAAAGGGGAGACTCCGCTTGGAGTAACCCTTGCTTACATTGTTTTTAAAAGAAGCCAAGATGAACAAGTCATGGGTCAGCAAAGACTTTGCTACCTACCCCAGTGTCATCCTGGGGACGGCTAAGAATAGCGTATTTTTGAATGTGCTTGATGCAAATCAAAACATCCTGTTTGCAACTAGGGCCCAAGTGCTGCCACTGATGGGGTGGGTGTCTGTGTGGCCCAATTTTTGGAAAAAAGGGAGACTCCGCTTGGAGTAACCCTTGCTTGCTGTGTTTTTAAAAGAAGCCAAGATGAACAGAGCTGGGATCAGGAAAGACTTTGCTACCTACCCCGGTGTCATCCTGGGGACGGATAAGAATAGCGTATTTTTGAATGTGCTTGATGCAAATCAAAACATCCTGTTTGCAACTAGGGCCCAAGTGCTGCCACTGAATGGGTGGGTGTGTGTGGGGCCCAATTTTTGGAAAAAAGGGGAGACTCCGCTTGGAGTAACCCTTGCTTACATTGTTTTTAAAAGAAGCCAAGATGAACAGAGCTGGGATCAGGAAAGACTTTGCTACCTACCCCGGTGTCATCCTGGGGACGGATAAGAATAGCGTATTTTTGAATGTGCTTGATGCAAATCAAAACATCCTGTTTGCAACTAGGGCCCAAGTGCTGCCACTGAATGGGTGGGTGTGTGTGGGGCCCAATTTTTGGAAAAAAGGGGAGACTCCGCTTGGAGTAACCCTTGCTTACATTGTTTTTAAAAGAAGCCAAGATGAACAAGTCATGGGTCAGCAAAGACTTTGCTACCTACCCCAGTGTCATCCTGGGGACGGCTAAGAATAGCGTATTTTTGAATGTGCTTGATGCAAATCAAAACATCCTGTTTGCAACTAGGGCCCAAGTGCTGCCACTGATGTGGTGGGTGTCTGTGTGGCCCAATTTTTGGAAAAAAGGGAGACTCCGCTTGGAGTAACCCTTGCTTGCTGTGTTTTTAAAAGAAGCCAAGATGAACAGAGCTGGGATCAGGAAAGACTTTGCTACCTACCCCGGTGTCATCCTGGGGACGGATAAGAATGGCGTATTTTTGAATGTGCTTGATGCAAATCTAGCTGTGAAGTGTACAACTGGGGCACAACTGCTGCCACTGAATGGGTGGGTGTGTGTGGGGCCCAATTTTTGGAAAAAAGGGGAGACTCCGCTTGGAGTAACCCTTGCTTACATTGTTTTTAAAAGAAGCCAAGATGAACAAGTCATGGGTCAGCAAAGACTTTGCTACCTACCCCAGTGTCATCCTGGGGACGGCTAAGAATAGCTTATTTTTGAATGTGCTTGATGCAAATCAAAACATCCTGTTTGCAACTAGGGCCCAAGTGCTGCCACTGATGGGGTGGGTGTCTGTGTGGCCCAATTTTTGGAAAAAAGGGAGACTCCGCTTGGAGTAACCCTTGCTTGCTGTGTTTTTAAAAGAAGCCAAGATGAACAGAGCTGGGATCAGGAAAGACTTTGCTACCTACCCCGGTGTCATCCTGGGGACGGATAAGAATGGCGTATTTTTGAATGTGCTTGATGCAAATCTAGCTGTGAAGTGTACAACTGGGGCACAACTGCTGCCACTGAAGGGGTGGGTGTGTGGGGCCCAATTTTTGGAAAAAAGGGAGACTCCGCTTGGAGTCACCTTGCGGTGTTTTACATGACTTTAGAAGGGCGTGCCATGCCTATATCTGTGTGTCCTCCTCTTTTTCCTTGTCCAGCTGTTTTGTTTTCGCATGAGTACATGTCCTTGTCACTTTCCCATGTGTTTGTGTTGTGTTGTGAGTTGTTTGTCACCTTTTGGACACCTTTGAGGGTGTTTTCTAGGTGTTTTACTGTGTTTGTGATTGCCTGCCATTGTTTCCTATGGGCTCGAGTTCGGTTCGTCGAACGTTCGACGAGCCGAACTCGAGCCAGACCCCCCGTTCGGCGAACCGCCTCGAGCCGAACCGGGACCGGTTCGCTCATCTCTAGTTTTGACCCTGCCTGACTACTATTCTCTGTAATAGCGGTGTGACTCACATTTCCCATACATTTCAAAGTAAAACTTTGACCGCCTGATGGCATTGAGCTCTGCTGCCAGCATAGTAAGGAGGTGTGTGGTAGTCCTTGTGCGCAGTTGCAAGGAAGTGTGGCCTGACCACACAGGGTTTGCGCCAAGGTGGAGGACCCACACGAGGTTGAAGAGGCAGAAGCAGTGTATTAACTTCTACATACAGAAGAAGGATTGAAACAACTCGTGGGGACGGCAAGACTTGTACAGCAGACCCTTCTCCATCTCTCACCATAGTTTGCCAGTGCCCAGTCAGTGACATGTAATGACCCTGTCTATGCTTACTGGTCCAAGTATCTGTGTTGAAATGCACCCTGTCGCACACAGATGTTCTCAAGGAAGTGGTGATGTTTTGTGCGACATGCTGGTGTAGCGCGGGCATGCTTTTCTTGGAGAAGCAGTGGTGATTGGGCATCTGGTACTGGGGCACAGCGACAGACATAAGGTCTCTAAAATCCTGTGTGTCCACTAGGCGGAAAGGCAAGATTTTGGTAGCCAACAGCTTACAGAGGGATAGAGTCAACCACTTAGCTTTGTCATGGGTCGCAGGAAGTGGCCTTTTATTTGACCACATCTGAGGGACAGAGATCTGGCTGCTGTCTGTAGACGGTGTTGAGTAGGGTGTCCCTGGAAAAATGCAGGTTTGTGAGGAAAGTGCAGGCGGAGACATGATGTTGCCTTCATCTTGCCTTCAGATCTGTTCATCTTGTATCATTTTTAAAAAACACAGCAAGCAAGGGTTACTCCAAGCGGAGTCTCCCTTTTTTCCAAAAATTGGGCACACAGACACCCCATCAGTGGCAGCACTTGTGCCCTAGTTGCAAACAGGATGTTTTGATTTGCATCAAGCACATTCAAAAATACGGCATAATTAACCGTCCCCAGCATGACACCGGGGTAGGTAGATAAAGTCTTTGCTGAACCATGACTTGGTCATCTTGGCTCCTTTTAAAAACAATGTAAGCAAGGGTTACTCCAAGCGGAGCCTCCCTTTTTTCCAAAAATTGTGCCCCACACACACCCACCCATTCAGTGGCAGCAGTTGTGCCATAGTTGTACACTTCACAGCTAGATTTGCATCAAGCACATTCAAAATCCACAAGCATTTACTCTCCCCAGGATGACACAGGGGTTGTAAATTCATTCTGGATCCATGACTTGTTAATTTTGATGAACGTCAGTCTGTCCACATTGTCACTGGACAGACGCGTGCGCTTATCTGTCAGCACACACCCAGCAGCACTGAAGACACGTTCAGAGACAACGCTGGCAGCTGGACACGACAAAATCTCCAAGGCGTAACTGGATAGCTCTGGCCATTTTTCTAGATTTGAAGCCCAAAATGAGCAAGGCTCTATTTGCAAAGTCATGGCATCGATGTTCATTTGTAGATACTCCTGTATCATCCTCTCCAGCCGTTGACTATGTGTCAGACTTGTTGTCTCTGGTGGCCTTGCAAAGGAGGGTCTAAAAAAATTATGAAAAGATTCCATTAAATTGCTGTTACCAGCACCAGATATGGTCCTACTGGTACGTGTAGACTGTTGAAGATGACGAGACCGTCCCATGTTTGTCAAGTTAAAACTGGGAGATTCACTCCCTGCACCTGCACGGTTGTTTGGTGGAAAAGCGGATCTAAGATCGAGTAACAGCTTCTGCTGATACTCCTGCATAAGTGCGTCCCTTTCTATGGCTGGAATTATGTCACAAAATTTGGACTTGTACCGGGGATCTAATAGTGTGGCAAGCCAGTAGTCATCATCACTTCTAATTTTGACAATACGAGGGTCATGTTGGAGGTAGTGCAACAAGAAGGCACTCATGTGTCTTGCGCAGCCATGCGGACCAAGTCCACGCTGTGTTTGTGGCATAGAGGTGCTAACCGTTCTTTCTTCCTCTGACATCTCCCCCCAACCTCTTTCAACTGAAATTTGAGCAAGGTCCCCCTCATCTGCTGAGTCTTCCATGTCCATGAACAGTTCGTCCTCCATATCTTCATGTCCTCCTGCACCTTCCTCAACATCTCGCCTGCTACCATGCGCCCTTGTTGATCCCTGTCCCCCATGGTCCCATGCCTGTCGCCTTGGTGATGATGAACGTCTGGACCTTGGTGATGTTGTTGTGTCTTGCGCATATGAATCCTCCTGTAGTTCATCCCCTTCCTGTTGTCCCACCCCCTGACTCCGAATAGTGTTTAGCGTGTGCTCCAGCATGTAAATGACTGGAATCGTCATGCTGATAATGGCATTGTCAGCGCTAAACATATTCGTCGCCATGTCGAAACTGTGCAGAAAGGTGCATAGGTCCTTGATCTGAGACCACTCTAGCAGTGTAATCTGCCCCACCTCTGCATCTCATTGGCCTAGGCTATACGTCATGACGTAATGCACCAGGGCTCGTTGGTGCTGTCTCTGTATCATGTGGAGAGTCGAATTCCAGCGTGTCGATACATCGCATTTCAGGTGATGAACCGGCAGGCTGAAAGACTTCTGGAGCAATGCAAGTCAAGTCAGCTGCGGCGTTTAAACGGCAGAAGTGAGCAGAGAGTGACCATGCCCTGTGCAGAAGCCCATCTAGGCCGTGATAGTGGGTTAAAATTGCTGGACAACAAGGTTAAACACGTGAGCCATACAAGGCACGTGTGCCAGCTTGCCCAGGCGAAGGGCCGCACCCAGGTTTGCAGCATTGTCGCACACGGCCTTACCAGGCTGCAGGTTGAGTGGAGACAACCATTTATTTAACTCGGACCGCAGAGCTGACCACAACTCCTCAGCTGTGTGACTCTTATTCCCAAGACATGTCAAGCTAAAGACCGCCTGATGCCGTTGCGCTCTGCTGCCAGCATAGTAATGAGGGTTGCGTGATTCCTTCTGCGCAGTGAGAACGCTGGTGGCCTGACCAGGCAGGCTTGGGGCGGAGGTGGAGGACCCAGATGAGGTGGAGGATGCAGAAGCAGTGGCGGAACTTGGACAGACAGAGGATTGACACACAAGTCGTGGGGACGGCAAGACTTGTGCAGCAAACCCTTCACCATCTATCACCATAGTTACCCAGTGGCCAGTCAGCGACATGTAACGTCCCTGTCCATGCTTACTGGTCCAAGTATCGGTGGTGAAATGCACCCGTTCACACACAGAGTTTCTCAAGGAAGCGGTGATGTTGTGTGCGACATGTTGGTGTAGCGCGGGCACACCTTTCTTAGAGAAGTAGTGGCGACTAGGCATCTGGTACTGGGGCACAGCGACAGACATAAGGTCTCTAAAATCCTGTGTGTCCACTAGGCGGAAAGGCAGCATTTCGGTAGCCAACAGCTTACAGAGGGATAGAGTCAACCTCTTCGCTTTGTCATGGGTCGCAGGAAGTGGCCTTTTATTTGACCACATCTGAGGGACAGAGATCTGGCTGCTGTGTGTAGACGGTGTTGAGTAGGGTGTCCCTGGAAAAATGCAGCTTTGTGAGGAAAGTGCAGGCGGAGACATGATGTTGCCTTCATCCAACGTTGGTGCTATCGATGTTTGAGAGAGCTGTACACAATCACTTGTTTCCCCTTCCAAACCAACTGACGACCTACAAAGCAAACTGCCTGTTGCGGTTACAGTGGTGGAAGTTGTGGGTGGAAAAACAGGTGTGACAGCTGTCCCCACAGTCCTAGAAGATGACGAGCGCGCGGATGCACTGGAAGGGGCAGGCGGTGGATGGTTGGCTCCGCTAGGCCGCATTGCAGCACGGTGAGCTTCCCACCAGGCCATATGATATTTATTCATGTGACGATTCATTGAAGAAGTTGTCAAACTGCTGAGGTTTTGACCTCTACTAAGATAACCATGCCAAATGTTACAGATCACATAATTTGGGCGATCTTTTTTTATGTCAAAAAAGGACCAGGCTAGGCAAGGCTTAGAGGCCATGCGACCTGTTGATCCACCCCGAATAATGCTCAGAGGCAGAGTGGTGGCTGTGGATGCAGTTGTAGACGTGCTACCAGTGCTCCGACTGTGTCCAGGAAGGCGCAAGGTTACTTCGTCGTCGGTTGCATCCTCCTCCACCGCCTCTGTTGACCTCCTCGAGTGTCTGACTGTGGGTTGACAGTAGGTGGGATCTAGAACTTCATCATCAATTGTTGTGTTTGCACTCCCCTCCCCCTCAGACCGAGCCTCTTCTTGCCCTGACCGAATATTTCAGTTGTCATCCCAATCGGGTATCTGCGTCTCATCTTCATCAGTATGTTCCTCATTGTCTATAACCACAGTTGTTGGAAAGGCAGCATTTTGGTAGCCAACAGTTTGCAGATGATGAAAGTCAACCTCCAAGCCATGTCATGCCCTTCTAGAAGCATGTAAAACACAGCGAGGGGACTCCAACCACAGTCTCCCTCGTTTCCACTAACTGGGCCACACACACCCCACTTGACTGGCATCGGTTGAGCCCCCTTTTGAAAAAGAAAAAGATGCTTTGCATGAAGCACTCTCAAAAATACGCGTGCCTTTCCCGTCCCCTGGCTGACCCAGGGGAAGAAAAGTCCTCTGAGAGCCATGACTTGTTCATCTTGGTTCTTTTAGAGACACAGCGAGGGGACTCCAACCACAGTCTCCCTCGTTTCCACTAACTGGGCCACACACACCCCACTTGACTGGCATCGGTTGAGCCCCCGTTTGAAAAAGAAAAAGATGCTTTGCATGAAGCACTCTCAAAAATACGCGTGCCTTTCCCGTCCCCTGGCTGACCCAGGGGAAGAAAAGTCCTCTGAGAGCCATGACTTGTTCATCTTGGTTCTTTTAGAGACACAGCGAGGGGACTCCAACCACAGTCTCCCTCGTTTCCACTAACTGGGCCACACACACCCCACTTGACTGGCATCGGTTGAGCCCTCTTTTGAAAAAGAAAAAGATGCTTTGCATGAAGCACTCTCAAAAATACGCATGCCTTTCCCGTCCCCTGGCTGACCCAGGGGAAGAAAAGTCCTCTGAGAGCCATGACTTGTTCATCTTGGTTCTTTTAGAGACACAGCGAGGGGACTCCAACCACAGTCTCCATCGTTTCCACTAACTGGGCCACACACACCCCACTTGACTGGCATCGGTTGAGCCCCCTTTTGAAAAAGAAAAAGATGCTTTGCATGAAGCACTCTCAAAAATACGCGTGCCTTTCCCGTCCCCTGGCTGACCCAGGGGAAGAAAAGTCCTCTGAGAGCCATGACTTGTTCATCTTGGTTCTTTTAGAGACACAGCGAGGGGACTCCAACCACAGTCTCCCTCGTTTCCACTAACTGGGCCACACACACCCCACTTGACTGGCATCGGTTGAGCCCCCATTTGAAAAAGAAAAAGATGCTTTGCATGAAGCACTCTCAAAAATACGCGTGCCTTTCCCGTCCCCTGGCTGACCCAGGGGAAGAAAAGTCCTCTGAGAGCCATGACTTGTTCATCTTGGTTCTTTTAGAGACACAGCGAGGGGACTCCAACCACAGTCTCCCTCGTTTCCACTAACTGGGCCACACACACCCCACTTGACTGGCATCGGTTGAGCCCCCTTTTGAAAAAGAAAAAGATGGTTTGCATGAAGCACTCTCAAAAATACGCGTGTCTTTCCCGTCCCCTGACTGACCCAGGGGAAGAAAAGTCCTCTGAGAGCCATGACTTGTTCATCTTGGTTCTTTTAGAGACACAGCGAGGGGACTCCAACCACAGTCTCCCTCGTTTCCACTAACTGGGCCACACACACCCCACTTGACTGGCATCGGTTGAGCCCCCTTTTGAAAAAGAAAAAGATGCTTTGCATGAAGCACTCTCAAAAATACGCGTGCCTTTCCCGTCCCCTGGCTGACCCAGGGGACGAAAAGTCCTCTGAGAGCCATGACTTGTTCATCTTGGTTCTTTTAGAGACACAGCGAGGGGACTCCAACCACAGTCTCCCTCGTTTCCACTAACTGGGCCACACACACCCCACTTGACTGGCATCGGTTGAGCCCCCTTTTGAAAAAGAAAAAGATGCTTTGCATGAAGCACTCTCAAAAATACGCGTGCCTTTCCCGTCCCCTGGCTGACCCAGGGGAAGAAAAGTCCTCTGAGAGCCATGACTTGTTCATCTTGGTTCTTTTAGAGACACAGCGAGGGGACTCCAACCACAGTCTCCCTCGTTTCCACTAACTGGGCCACACACACCCCACTTGACTGGCATCGGTTGAGCCCCCGTTTGAAAAAGAAAAAGATGCTTTGCATGAAGCACTCTCAAAAATACGCGTGCCTTTCCCGTCCCCTGGCTGACCCAGGGGAAGAAAAGTCCTCTGAGAGCCATGACTTGTTCATCTTGGTTCTTTTAGAGACACAGCGAGGGGACTCCAACCACAGTCTCCCTCGTTTCCACTAACTGGGCCACACACACCCCACTTGACTGGCATCGGTTGAGCCCTCTTTTGAAAAAGAAAAAGATGCTTTGCATGAAGCACTCTCAAAAATACGCATGCCTTTCCCGTCCCCTGGCTGACCCAGGGGAAGAAAAGTCCTCTGAGAGCCATGACTTGTTCATCTTGGTTCTTTTAGAGACACAGCGAGGGGACTCCAACCACAGTCTCCATCGTTTCCACTAACTGGGCCACACACACCCCACTTGACTGGCATCGGTTGAGCCCCCTTTTGAAAAAGAAAAAGATGCTTTGCATGAAGCACTCTCAAAAATACGCGTGCCTTTCCCGTCCCCTGGCTGACCCAGGGGAAGAAAAGTCCTCTGAGAGCCATGACTTGTTCATCTTGGTTCTTTTAGAGACACAGCGAGGGGACTCCAACCACAGTCTCCCTCGTTTCCACTAACTGGGCCACACACACCCCACTTGACTGGCATCGGTTGAGCCCCCATTTGAAAAAGAAAAAGATGCTTTGCATGAAGCACTCTCAAAAATACGCGTGCCTTTCCCGTCCCCTGGCTGACCCAGGGGAAGAAAAGTCCTCTGAGAGCCATGACTTGTTCATCTTGGTTCTTTTAGAGACACAGCGAGGGGACTCCAACCACAGTCTCCCTCGTTTCCACTAACTGGGCCACACACACCCCACTTGACTGGCATCGGTTGAGCCCCCTTTTGAAAAAGAAAAAGATGGTTTGCATGAAGCACTCTCAAAAATACGCGTGTCTTTCCCGTCCCCTGACTGACCCAGGGGAAGAAAAGTCCTCTGAGAGCCATGACTTGTTCATCTTGGTTCTTTTAGAGACACAGCGAGGGGACTCCAACCACAGTCTCCCTCGTTTCCACTAACTGGGCCACACACACCCCACTTGACTGGCATCGGTTGAGCCCCCTTTTGAAAAAGAAAAAGATGCTTTGCATGAAGCACTCTCAAAAATACGCGTGCCTTTCCCGTCCCCTGGCTGACCCAGGGGACGAAAAGTCCTCTGAGAGCCATGACTTGTTCATCTTGGTTCTTTTAGAGACACAGCGAGGGGACTCCAACCACAGTCTCCCTCGTTTCCACTAACTGGGCCACACACACCCCACTTGACTGGCATCGGTTGAGCCCCCTTTTGAAAAAGAAAAAGATGCTTTGCATGAAGCACTCTCAAAAATACGCGTGCCTTTCCCGTCCCCTGGCTGACCCAGGGGAAGAAAAGTCCTCTGAGAGCCATGACTTGTTCATCTTGGTTCTTTTAGAGACACAGCGAGGGGACTCCAACCACAGTCTCCCTCGTTTCCACTAACTGGGCCACACACACCCCACTTGACTGGCATCGGTTGAGCCCCCTTTTGAAAAAGAAAAAGATGCTTTGCATGAAGCACTCTCAAAAATACGCGTGCCTTTCCCGTCCCCTGGCTGACCCAGGGGAAGAAAAGTCCTCTGAGAGCCATGACTTGTTCATCTTGGTTCTTTTAGAGACACAGCGAGGGGACTCCAACTACAGTCTCCCTCGTTTCCACTAACTGGGCCACACACACCCCACTTGACTGGCATCGGTTGAGCCCCCTTTTGAAAAAGAAAAAGATGCTTTGCATGAAGCACTCTCAAAAATACGCGTGCCTTTCCCGTCCCCTGGCTGACCCAGGGGAAGAAAAGTCCTCTGAGAGCCATGACTTGTTCATCTTGGTTCTTTTAGAGACACAGTGAGGGGACTCCAACCACAGTCTCCCTCGTTTCCACTAACTGGGCCACACACACCCCACTTGACTGGCATCGGTTGAGCCCCCTTTTGAAAAAGAAAAAGATGCTTTGCATGAAGCACTCTCAAAAATACGCGTGCCTTTCCCGTCCCCTGGCTGACCCAGGGGAAGAAAAGTCCTCTGAGAGCCATGACTTGTTCATCTTGGTTCTTTTAGAGACACAGCGAGGGGACTCCAACCACAGTCTCCTTCGTTGCCACTAACTGGGCCACACACACCCCACTTGACTGGCATCGGTTGACCTCCCTTTTGAAAAAGAAAAAGATGCTTTGCATGAAGCACTCTCAAAAATACGCGTCCCTTTCCCGTCCCCTGGCTGACCCAGGGGAAGAAAAGTCCTCTGAGAGCCATGTCCACATTGTCAGTGGACAGACATGTGTGCTTATCTGCCAGCAGACCCCCAGCAGCACTGAAGACAGGTTCAGAGAGAACGCTGGCTGCAGGACACGACAAGATCCCCAAGGCGTACGTGGCGAGCTCAGGCAATTTATCAAGATTGGAAGCCTAAAATGAGCAGGGCTCAAGTTGCACAATAATGGAATCAATGTTTCCTTGCATATACTCATATATCTGTGTGTCCTCCTCTTTTTCCTTGTCCAGCTCTTTTGTTTTCACATGAGTATATGTCCTTGTCACTTTCCCATGTGTTGTGAGTTGTTTGTCACCTTTTGGACACCTTTGAGGGTGTTTTCTAGGTGTTTTTCTGTGTTTGTGATTGCCTGCCATTGTTTCCTATGCAGTTCGAGTTCGGTTCGTCGAACGTTCGACGAGCCGAACTCGAACGGGACCCCCGTTCGGCGAACCGGCCTCGAGCCGAACCGGGACCGGTTCGCTCATCTCTACTCACTAGGTGAAACACTGTAGTTAGGCTGCAGCTGGGGTAAATTGGCACACGTATGCGCACTAGCTGCCTCTCCACACTTAGACGTGGAGGAGAAATTGCTTTTCGGGTGTGGACTTGGAGATGCTGTCTATGAACAGAAGGAAAAGCTAAAGGAAGCATCACTTTCTATCCCTCTGAATTATCAAATGCAGCAATGAATTCCCTGAGTTTGCTATAAAATTAGCGTAGCAAAATGTGCATGAGGGTGTTATGCAGAGGTGCTGCAAATAGATTTGCACCAGTGGGACACTAATGGAAGTCCAACAGGCAGTTCTATGATGCCACTAAATGGCAGTATTTTTTGCTATCATTATAGCTTATTAAAAACAGAGCAGGAGGGTGTCCTGCACAGGTGCTAGAAATAGCTTGGCACCTGTGGGGCACAAATGGAGTACAACAGCCACTTTTTGTATGCCACTAAGTTGCAGCAGTTTTTGCTAGTATAATGGCTTAGTAACAATGAGTTTGAGTGTGCAATGCAGGCAGACGTGCTGCAAATATCTTTGCACTACTGGGACTATACAGAAGTCCAATAGCCACGTTTAGGATGCCACTAAGTTCACTCAGTGTTTGCTAGTATAATGGCTTAGTAACAATGAGTTTGAGTGTGCAATGCAGGCAGACGTGCTGCAAATATCTTTGCACTACTGGGGCAATACAGCAGTCCAACAGCCATGTTTAGCAATGCAGGCAGAGGTGCTGCAAATATCTTTGCACTTGTGGGACGATACAGAAGTCCAACAGCCACGTTTAGGATGCCAGTAAGTTCACTCAGTGATTGCTAGTATAATGGCTTAGTAACAATGAGTTTGAGTGTGCAATGCAGGCAGACGTGCTGCAAATATCTTTGCACTTGTGGGACGATACAGAAGTCCAACAGCCACGTTTAGGATGCCACTAAGTTCACTCAGTGTTTGCTAGTATAATGGCTTAGTATCAATGAGTTTGAGTGTGCAATGCAGGCAGACGTGCTGCAAATATCTTTGCACTACTGGGGCAATACAGCAGTCCAACAGCCACGTTTAGGATGCCACTAAGTTCACTCAGTGTTTGCTAGTATAATAGCTTAGTAACAATGAGTTTGAGTGTGCAAAGGGCAGGAGGGTACAGTGGCAGGGTTGTGGGTCTCTGGGTAGAGGAAATGAAGCCTGCCTTTCTATCCCTCCTAATGGGGAAATGCAGCGAGGAAATCCCTGACCTTAGCTACACAGACGCTGTCATCTTGTGTAGCTGTTAAACTCTGTTTTAAACTCTGCCACCTATGGCTCTGACCCTGCCGGTATGAGCCCTTAAAAGGACTGATAGAAAGTGCTATCCCTAAGCTGTCCAGCACTGTGTATGGAGCGTATACAACAGTATCGGCGATAGGAGCTGCGCCAGTGATGTCTGACACCAAGGACGCAGAAGGCAGATAATGGCGTGCTGGAGGAAAATGTCCGGTTTTATAATGCAGGGACATGTGACATGGACATCCTATCACACATGCCGTTGCTTCTCTGGCTAAAAGTACACTTAGCTGTGTGTGTGTCTGGGATTGGCTGACATGCTGGCCCGCCCCACTACACGCGCGCGCTTAGGGAAGGAAGACAAGGGAAAAAAAAAAATGGCGATCGCCATTATACATACAGCAGTGATCTGAATGTGCTGTTCCCACACACTATACACTGAAATGTCATAATAGTGTGAATCACAGAGTGACTTACACTATTACAGCGGAAAGCCAGCTAGGAATTAGCTGTTTTTTTTGCTGCTAGAACCTTTCTCGAACGTATCTAGAACTATCGAGCTTTAGCAAAAAAGCTTGAGTTCTAGTTCGATCTAGAACAGCCCCCAAAATCACTCGAGCCGCGAACTGGAGAACCTCGAACCGCAAACCGCGCTCAACTCTACTCATTAGCATGTTATAAAAGATCTTTAGAAATACTTTTTCTAAAGATCTCTTTATCTATGCTAGTGTATACAGGGACAGTTAGGGGTACTTTGCACACTACGACATCGCAAGCTGATGCTTGCGAAGCTGAGCGCGATAGTCCCTGCCCCCATCGCAGCAGCGATATCTTGTGATTGCTGCCGTAGCGAACATTATCGCTACGGCATCTTCACATGCACTCACCTGCCCTGCGACGTCGCTCTGGCCGGCGAACCGCCTCCTTACTAAGGGGGCGGGTCGTGCGTCATCACAGTGACGTCAAACGGCAGGCGGCCAATAGAAGCGGAGGGGCGGAGATGAGCAGGACGAAAACATCCCGCCCACCTCTGTCCTTCCGCATAGCCGGCGTGTGCCGCGGTGACGCAGGTAGGAGATGTTCCTCGCTCCTGCGGCTTCTCACACAATGATGTGTGCTGCCGTAGGAACGAGAAACAACATCGTACGGTCGCTGCAGCTAAATTATGAAAATGTCGGAGACTACACCGATGATACGATTACGATGCTTTTGCGCTCATTAATCGTGTCTTAAAGGATTTACACACTACGATATCAACAGCGACGCCGGATGTACGTCACTTTCGATATGACCCCACCGACATCGCACCTACGATATTGTAGTGTGCAAAGTACCCCTTAGGCAGGGGTTAGCAATATGCACCCAGAACTGCTCGTGGTTCTGTGTACATATTGCACCTGACAGGTTCCCTTTAATATGTTTCTTTTTGCTAGCTGCAGGGTGCTGTGGAAGATCTGAACTCCTCCTCTCTTTTTTTCTCTGTCATGGGATGGACGCAGTCCCAATGCAAGAAAACAGCGAGCAGCACCTAAAATATATAGCCAGTGACTTGTGCCATATACCTGGAGAACATATGACGCAAAGGAAAAAATAGGTGTATATATAAGGCAAAAAATTACCAAATATAATATAAAGTATACAACAATCAAAAGAGGTGCAAAATTTATCTTCACAAAAACACTCCTTGTGCAAACATGAGAGTAAAAAAAACCCACTAAAACCAGATTAAAAGACAAGCTGGGTACAATATTACTACACTCCTAAATGGGCTCAAAATGAAGCGTGAATGTCACATATAACATAGATAAACCCCAAGAATAAGAAATCCTGAACAATGTCAGAACAGTATAACAAGATTATACAATACCGATGAAATATTATTATTAACATGTAGCGTCCCTGAACCCCTCAGGGCACTACTAGGTACTGCATCCTGACATAGATGTGTGACTCCCCTGGACTATCGGGTCGCCATAGGGTATTGCACAATTTGCCCTCCCATGCAGTATCCACTTCCTCCTTGGTTTAGGGTCCCTAACTACATGGTGTTGCCTACATCAGCTAATCAAAGCCTAGATACACCCTGCACCACACCCACCAAACACACCAGTGGACGGCTTGAGTGGAATAGAGTCGCCCACCTGGGGGGTTGGAGAAGGGAGGACAGGAGTGTCATTAGAGAGTCGAGTTTGAGAAGTGAAAGTGAGAGGAGGTTGGGAGCGGGTAATCTAGGTGGCAGACGGTGGTCTGGGCCTAGAGGAGCTGGACCCCCGGTCGCAGGGGATCATGGCAAGGGCCACGGATCTGTCTAGGAGGACAGTCGGCGGCCTTGCACCATCACCGGGCTGGGACCAGGACACGATGGGGTACGTGGACCCTAGGTCGGGGAGTAGCTTCAGGCAACCCGATAATTTACCTGAGGATGGAGACTTCAAGATCCGTTCCCACCTGCTCCAAAATCGGGGTACTAGCGCAATGAGGGGGATAGGACTTTCCACTCAAAACGGTCCAGAAAATCCCAAGCGTGAACCCTGAGAGCAAGCTCCCATACTTAGCCATAGTGGGGAGCGGGACCTGGCAAGTTTCACACTACCGCGACCACCAAAGAAGTAAACTCAGTGCCAGGAGGCAGGTCACGGATCACCAGGCAGCACCATTAGGGACGGGACCCACACTAAGCTCCTCTCAGTATCAGCGGTGTCCAGAACTTTGGTTTATCCAGTTGTTGGTGTCAGCTTAATGGACTTAGTGAGTATGCAAGTGACCCCTTTGCATCCAACGGCACTCTCCTTCTATCACCAAGTTCCGGGGCATACCTACTACCCATGGAGGGTCACACCACCTGACTGCCCCCATTCCATCACCCCCGGGTACTCCCAACCGCAGCGGTGGTACTCCTAATTACCACACACCACGGGTAGCGTCACGAACTCTATAAAATCCCTTGTAAATACCCCCTTCACTAACCGAAGAATCCGGGGGCACCAGCAGTAAAGTTTGAGCCAGGGACCGGAACAGAACACCGACCCTACAGGGTTCGCACTGCCTGCCGTACGGACGAGAGACTGCCGACAGACAGTAAGGGACCCACAAACACTCAGGCTACGGGGTCCTACCAACACATGAGAAGTGCCGGGGAAAGAGACTACCAGGTCACCACACCGGTATTGGGACAAAAGGGACCAGGGGTCTGAACCATCCGTCCTCAAGGCAACAGCTCAACTTCAATGTGAGTAAACAGAAGTTCCACTGCATCCACATCATGTGGTCTCCCTTCTTTCTGCGACGGACACCCTTACATTCACTCCCTGGGGCCCAGCCCTACTTGCGGAGAGCATACTATCCAGGCTGCCACCACCATCAGCCCCAGAGGTAACAGACTGTGCAGCGGCGGTTCCATCACCATAACCGCAACCCGCAAGTGGTGTCACAATACAAACTCTTTCAATTCCCCTGTATATAACCCCTTTTAAAAAGCATCCCCAGAGTCACGGAACTGACATCGGTCATTATACAACAGTGACACAGCATCCCCGTACATATACGGCCCGGGAGCGATTACCCCATAGCCCTGGGTGGCGCAAACACATATAGTCAAATGTATATATTAGCAACCCCTTCACTTGAATGGAGCAGTTCACCCATCTAACACTTATAAGGTGCACATTAGGGATGAGCAAATGTATTCGCCACTATTCGGTATCCGACGGATAACATGCTATTCGCACCATTCACTAGCCGATGAATAAAACAGTATCCTCTCTGATACTTTCAGTTTAATTTCTGACTTCCTGGCGTCTGTTTTCCAGCCAATGAACACAACTGATGTTGCTTGCCCTCACCATAACACCACAGCCTTTCTTGTTGTGGTGTTATTGGGGTTGGCTTAGCCGCACAGCGTCATAGGGACTATATAAGCCAGCGGCCATTTTGTGAACACGCAGTCATTGGGGAGCTGGCGGTGTAGATAGACTGTATTGTGTGTGGGAGAGCGTTCGTAGATCCAACTAATTAATAGTCTTTCTAAGGGCTGAAGACAGTGTCCAGTAGCTGCCAGCAGCTCCATAAATCGCCAGGCTGCAAAACAGTGAGTACGGACCCAGCTATAAGGCCAGTGTTAGTGCAGTGCTTTGTTTGGTGAGAGCGAGCCATCTTTTAAAAAAAAAAATTAAAAAATCCTCTTATTAGTGCTGCATACGGTATGTTAGTGCAGTGTCTGATATAGGGAGAGCTTTTACAAAGGCAGGGAGAGATTTAAAGCTGTCCTGACATCTGCTACTAATTAATCAACAATCCCAGCACTCCTACATCCCTTGTGTTTCTTCTCCTAGGGATAGGTATTGCAAATTCTTAAAAAAAAGTCCCAAAATTTCAAAAACAATGGGATCAGGTGTAGTGTAGTGCCTGTCAGCCACCATCTCAATTCATAGCAGCACAGTTGCGTCCTTGTGTTGGCTTCACAGCGTATATAAACTCCATAGTACCATACTGCTAAAAAAAACCTAGTGTAAGTGTAAAAAACCCCTCCAAAAAATTGCTGTCATGGCTGTAGTTCTGCCTGAAGCCAAATACCGTTATAGCACCAACCTAGCATCCTGGTGTTTCATTCATATTGTACAGAACCTAGATAGTGGCCTGCTGCTACTAAAAGACAGTGTCAGTATTACAAAATTTTAATTAATAGTCGGTGTCAGTGGCTCTACTTCTGCCAGAAACCTAATACCATCATAGCACCAACCTAGCATCCTGGTGTTTGCTTCATATCGTACAGAACCTAGATAGTGGCCTGCTGCTACTAAAACACAGTCTGAGTGCCAAAAACCAATACTAAAATAAAAGTGGTGTCAAACCCTGTTTTCTTTTAGTCCTGAAAGATATTCATAACATCTTTGTTGACTCCTCCAAGTTGTACTTTGTCCAATAAAGGTACCTTGCGTTTTTTAGACTTACAGAAACAGCTATCGTGGGAAACTATTAACACAAGTTCACCAACCTGGCATCAGTGATGTTCCACTGCCTGTACAAAAGGTCACGTTACAGTGTTCACCTTCAAATAATCAAACCCAAAAAATGGGAAAAAGAGCGGATAAGGGCCGTGGACGAGGTTGTAGTGACAGTGGTGGATGCCCAAGTAGTGTGACCAAGCCAAAGAAAAAGGTTCCTGCTTTATCTACCTTTGCCTTCCTATCCCAACTTTGTTTCACATGGGAAATCACTCTTGCACCCTGAACAGTGTGAACGGTTGGCTAGCAGAAAATGCCCCTAGTTACTTGTCGAGTAGCAAATCCCAAGTCTGAGCCAGCAACATCCCATATAATTCCCAGACCCAGAATAGCGGGCCCCACTTCAATCAGAGTTTCAGTTGCCTCCTACACAGCAACAACTCCCTCCTCCTCCTATTCTTCATCTGGCTCCTGTGCATCCTTCTCAACATCTGCCAGTGTCCAACCATCCCACATCATTCCCCAGCTGGGATCTCGGCAGCACTGCCTCGGCTAAGCGGCAACACGCTCTACTGAAGCTCATCTGTATCAGTGACAAATCACACACGGCACCTGAGCTTTTGAAAGCAATAACTGAGCAGACAGTTGAGTGGCTTGTACCATTGGACCTCCGTCCAGGGAAGGTAGTGTGCGAGAACGGTCGTAATATGGTGGCGGCTTTAAAGCTTGGAAAGCTTGTACACGTTCGTTGTGTGGCCCACGTTGTAAATTTAGAAAGTTCAACACTTTCTAAAAAAATACCCTGAGATACCAGATCTACTTACCAAGGTACGACGTATTAGCGCCCATTTCCGCAAGTCATCTTCCTCTTTTGCTGGCCTGGCAGTGCTGCAGCAATGCTTACACTTGCCTCGTCAGAGACTAATATGTGATCTCTGTACAAGATGGAATTCAACCTATCATATGTTGGCCAGGATCCATGAGCAGCAGAGGGCAGTATCCCACTTCCAGCTGGAACATGCCCATCAGACGCAGCTGCCAGACATAAGTACTGCAGATAGAACACACATCTGACATCAGCTATAGTCAGTTCCTGGATTTAAAGGTGTGAACCAGGGACTAAACCTCAATAAACCAAAAGGTTTTCTGGGAAAGGCTCCCCAAAACATATATAGACCTATATAAGAATGGAGCCATACATCCACAATTATGAAAATATCAAAACATTTTATTTAACATATATTCAAGACAAGCAGTTAAAATACAATAGAGTGCAAAGTGCAAGGAATCGGACGATTATGGAATCCACATTTCCAGATATTACAGTGGGAGGAGAAGTTAACTCCACTAGGCTATGTGTTATTCACAAGGTCACAAGATCAACAGGAGTTACCATGTATATAATAGAATAGAAACTCCATACATCAACTGTACCAATTGATGTCAATAACCATCCGTCTAAGGATGTAAAATACACAAAGTGCAGTAATACGAAAAAATCCTGATGTACTAAAGAGTTACACATGTATACTCAATCCACCCAGTGCATAGTCTATAATTTAATAAGGTCTGAGTATAAAGTTCATGTATGTTATTTGTATGCATCAAAACCTTGAAACAGTTCAGTTCAATTATAATGAACCTTAATCAACATGGCTAGAAGTATACAAAAACAATGCTAATGGTGACTCCATCATGATATCCCAGTATAATAATTGCAGTGAATATACCACCTCAACAAGAATAACACTTCCCAATGTTACACCCAGTCTGGAATTGTGGGTTCCTAAACCCCTATGTGCATTTCGCGTAGGCTTCCTCAGGGGGTCATGTTTAACTCTGTTCAAAGATTCATATATATCCAGTTGCCACATCATGAAATAGCTGATACCATTGATTGCGCACGCAGGCATGGCAGAATCCTCCTGTGTCAGATGCAGCGTATGCATGCCATCAAGCAAGTTCCGGGTGAGGGAAATCCCTCGTGACATCATTTACCCAGAAACTCGCTACATGAAATCATAAGTAATGCCCACCCGACAGGATGTACTGCGCATGCACGAGCTGGCGCCATGTTGAAGACCAAGGTATATATAACATGGAGGCTGCCATTTTCAAGCGGATCAACAGCAATAATAAACATTCCCCATTTACGGCGTTCACAATAATAATATCACAAGGATAGCGAGATAAGGCTAACAACCAATTGTACACTGGGGGATTCTGCCGCGCCTGCGTGCGCGATCAGTGGTATCAGCTGTTCCATGAGATAGCAACTGGATATGTATGAATCTTTGGACAGAGTTAAACATGACCCTCCGAGGAAGCTTATGCGAAATGCGCATAGGGGTTTAGGAACCCACAATTCCAGACTGGGTGTAACATGGGTAAGTGTTATTCTTGCTGAGGTGATATATTCACTGCAATTATTATACTGGGATATCATGGTGGAGTCACCATTAGCATTGTTTTTGTATACTTCTAGCCATGTTGATTTAGGTTCATTATAATTGAACTGGACGTTTCAAGGTTTTGATGCATACAAATAACATACATGAACTTTATCCTCAGACGTTATTAAATTATAGTCTATGCACTGGGTGGATTGAGTATACATGTGCAACTCTTTAGTACATCGTGATTTTCCGTCTGACTGCACCTTGTGTATTTTACATCCTTAGACAGATGGTTATTGACATCAATTGGTACAGTTTATGTATAGAATTTCTATTCTACTATATGCATGGTAACTCCTGTTGGTCTTGTGAATAACACATAGCCCAGTGGAGTTAACTTCTCCTCCCACTGTAATATCTTGAAATGTGGATTCCATAATCGTCCGATTCCTTGCACTTTGCACTCTATTGTATTTTAACTGTCTTGCATATATGTTAAATAAAATATTTTGATATTTTCATAATTGTGGATGTATGTCTCCATTCTTATATAGGTCTAAATATATTTTGGGGAGCCTTTCCTAGAAAACCTTTTGGTTTACTGAGGTCCCTAGTAGAGTTGAGCGCGGTTCGTGGTTCGAGGTTCTCCAGTTCTAGGCTCGAGTGATTTTGGGGCCTGTTCTAGATCGAACTAGAACTCGAGCTTTTTGCAAAAGCTTGATAGTTCTAGAAACGTTCGAGAACGGTTCTAGCAGCAAAAAAACAGCTAATTCCTAGCTTGGTTTCCGCTGTAATAGTGTAAGTCACTCTGTGAATCACACTATTATGACATTTCAGTGTATAGTGTGCGTGAACAGCGCCTTCAGATCACTGCTGTTTCTATAATGGCGATCGCCATTTTTTTTTTTTTTTCCTTGTCTTCCTTCCCTAAGCGCGCGTGTGTAGTGGGGCGGGCCAGCATGTCAGCCAATCCCAGACACACACACAGCTAAGTGGACTTTTAGCCAGAGAAGCAACAGCATGTGTGATAGGATGTCCATGTCACATGTTCCTGCATTATAAAACCAGACATTTTCCTCCAGGACGCCATTATCTCTTCTGCGTCTTTGGTGTCAGACATCACTGTCGCAGCTCCGTCCTCCTGAGTCCTATCGCCGATACAGCTGTATGCGCTCCATACACAGCGCTGGACAGCATAGGGATAGCACTTTCTAGCAGTCCTTTTAAGGGCTCAAACCGGCAGGGTCAGTGTTAAGGTGACAGGTCCTGAAAACAGCGACAGCGTCTGTGTAGCCAAGGTCAGGGATTTCCTCCCTGCATTTCCCTATTAGGAGGGAATAGAAAGGCAGGCTTCCATTCCTCTACCCAGAGCCCCACAATCCTGCCACTGTACCCTCCTGTCCTCTGCACACTCCAACTCATTATAACTAAGCCATTATACTAGCAAACACTCAGTGTACCTAGTGGCATCCTAAACGTGGCTATTGGACTTTGCTATAGTCACACTAGTGCAAAGACATTTGCAGAGCACCTCTGCCTGCATTGCACACTCCAACTCATTATAACTAAGCCATTATACTAGCAAACACTCAGTGTACTTAGTGGCATCCTAAACGTGGCTATTGGACTGTTGTCTAGTCACACTAGTGCAAAGACATTTGCAGAGCACGTCTGCCTGCATTGCACACTACAACTCATTATTATAACTAAGCCATTATACTAGCAAACACTCAGTGTACCTAGTGGCATCCTAAACGTGGCTATTGGACTGTTGTCTAGTCACACTAGTGCAAAGACATTTGCAGAGCACGTCTGCCTGCATTGCACACTCCAACTCATTATTATAACTAAGCCATTATACTAGCAAACACTCAGTGTACTGAGTGGCATCCTAAACGTGGCTATTGGACTGTTGTCTAGTCACACTAGTGCAAAGACATTTGCAGAGCACGTCTGCCTGCATTGCACACTCCAACTCATTATTATAACTAAGCCATTATACTAGCAAACACTCAGTGTACCTAGTGGCATCCTAAACGTGGCTATTGGACTGTTGTCTAGTCACACTAGCGCAAAGACATTTGCAGAGCACGTCTGCCTGCATTGCACACTCCAACTCATTATTATAACTAAGCCATTATACTAGCAAACACTCAGTGTACCTAGTGGCATCCTAAACGTGGCTATTGGACTGTTGTCTAGTCACACTAGTGCAAAGACATTTGCAGAGCACGTCTGCCTGCATTGCACACTCCAACTCATTATTATAACTAAGCCATTATACTAGCAAACACTCAGTGTACCTAGTGGCATCCTAAACGTGGCTATTGGACTGTTGTCTAGTCACACTAGTGCAAAGACATTTGCAGAGCACGTCTGCCTGCATTGCACACTCCAACTCATTATTATAACTAAGCCATTATACTAGCAAACACTCAGTGTACCTAGTGGCATCCTAAACGTGGCTATTGGACTGTTGTCTAGTCACACTAGTGCAAAGACATTTGCAGAGCACGTCTGCCTGCATTGCACACTCCAACTCATTATTATAACTAAGCCATTATACTAGCAAACACTCAGTGTACCTAGTGGCATCCTAAACGTGGCTATTGGACTGTTGTCTAGTCACACTAGTGCAAAGACATTTGCAGAGCACGTCTGCCTGCATTGCACACTCCAACTCATTATTATAACTAAGCCATTATACTAGCAAACACTCAGTGTACCTAGTGGCATCCTAAACGTGGCTATTGGACTGTTGTCTAGTCACACTAGTGCAAAGACATTTGCAGAGTACGTCTGCCTGCATTGCACACTCCAACTCATTATTATAACTAAGCCATTATACTAGCAAACACTCAGTGTACCTAGTGGCATCCTAAACGTGGCTATTGGACTGTTGTCTAGTCACACTAGTGCAAAGACATTTGCAGAGCAAGTCTGCCTGCATTGCACACTCCAACTCATTATTATAACTAAGCCATTATACTAGCAAACACTCAGTGTACCTAGTGGCATCCTAAACGTGGCTATTGGACTGTTGTCTAGTCATACTAGTGCAAAGACATTTGCAGAGCACGTCTGCCTGCATTGCACACTCCAACTCATTATTATAACTAAGCTATTATACTAGCAAACACTCAGTGTACCTTGTGGCATCCTAAACGTGGCTATTGGACTGTTGTCTAGTCACACTAGTGCAAAGACATTTGCAGAGCACGTCTGCCTGCATTGCACACTCCAACTCATTATTATAACTAAGCCATTATACTAGCAAACACTCAGTGTACCTAGTGGCATCCTAAACGTGGCTATTGGACTGTTGTCTAGTCACACTAGTGCAAAGACATTTGCAGAGCACGTCTGCCTGCATTGCACACTCCAACTCATTATTATAACTAAGCCATTATACTAGCAAACACTCAGTGTACCTAGTGGCATCCTAAACGTGGCTATTGGACTGTTGTCTAGTCACACTAGTGCAAAGACATTTGCAGAGCACGTCTGCCTGCATTGCACACTCCAACTCATTATTATAACTAAGCCATTATACTAGCAAACACTCAGTGTACCTAGTGGCATCCTAAACGTGGCTATTGGACTGTTGTCTAGTCACACTACTGCAAAGACATTTGCAGAGCACGTCTGCCTGCATTGCACACTCCAACTCATTATTATAACTAAGCCATTATACTAGCAAACACTCAGTGTACCTAGTGGCATCCTAAACGTGGCTATTGGACTGTTGTCTAGTCACACTAGTGCAAAGACATTTGCAGAGCACGTCTGCCTGCATTGCACACTCCAACTCATTATTATAACTAAGCCATTATACTAGCAAACACTCAGTGTACCTAGTGGCATCCTAAACGTGGCTATTGGACTGTTGTCTAGTCACACTAGTGCAAAGACATTTGCAGAGCACGTCTGCCTGCATTGCACACTCCAACTCATTATTATAACTAAGCCATTATACTAGCAAACACTCAGTGTACCTAGTGGCATCCTAAACGTGGCTATTGGACTGTTGTCTAGTCACACTAGTGCAAAGACATTTGCAGAGCACGTCTGCCTGCATTGCACACTCCAACTCATTATTATAACTAAGCCATTATACTAGCAAACACTCAGTGTACCTAGTGGCATCCTAAACGTGGCTATTGGACTGTTGTCTAGTCACACTAGTGAAAAGACATTTGCAGAGCACGTCTGCCTGCATTGCACACTCCAACTCATTATTATAACTAAGCCATTATACTAGCAAACACTCAGTGTACCTAGTGGCATCCTAAACGTGGCTATTGGACTGTTGTCTAGTCACACTAGTGCAAAGACATTTGCAGAGCACGTCTGCCTGCATTGCACACTCCAACTCATTATTATAACTAAGCCATTATACTAGCAAACACTCAGTGTACCTAGTGGCATCCTAAACGTGGCTATTGGACTGTTGTCTAGTCACACTAGTGCAAAGACATTTGCAGAGCACGTCTGCCTGCATTGCACACTCCAACTCATTATTATAACTAAGCCATTATACTAGCAAACACTCAGTGTACCTAGTGGCATCCTAAACGTGGCTATTGGACTTTTGTCTAGTCACACTAGTGGAAAGACATTTGCAGAGCACGTCTGCCTGCATTGCACACTCCAACTCATTACTATAACTAAGCCATTATACTAGCAAACACTCAGTGTACCTAGTGGCATCCTAAACGTGGCTATTGGACTGTTGTCTAGTCACACTAGTGCAAAGACATTTGCAGAGCACGTCTGCCTGCATTGCACACTCCAACTCATTATTATAACTAAGCCATTATACTAGCAAACACTCAGTGTACCTAGTGGCATCCTAAACGTGGCTATTGGACTGTTGTCTAGTCACACTAGCGCAAAGACATTTGCAGAGCACGTCTGCCTGCATTGCACACTCCAACTCATTATTATAACTAAGCCATTATACTAGCAAACACTCAGTGTACCTAGTGGCATCCTAAACGTGGCTATTGGACTGTTGTCTAGTCACACTAGTGCAAAGACATTTGCAGAGCACGTCTGCCTGCATTGCACACTCCAACTCATTATTATAACTAAGCCATTATACTAGCAAACACTCAGTGTACCTAGTGGCATCCTAAACGTGGCTTTTGGACTGTTGTCTAGTCACACTAGTGCAAAGACATTTGCAGAGCACGTCTGCCTGCATTGCACACTCCAACTCATTATTATAACTAAGCCATTATACTAGCAAACACTCAGTGTACCTAGTGGCATCCTAAACGTGGCTATTGGACTGTTGTCTAGTCACACTAGTGCAAAGACATTTGCAGAGCACGTCTGCCTGCATTGCACACTCCAACTCATTATTATAACTAAGCCATTATACTAGCAAACACTCAGTGTACCTAGTGGCATCCTAAACGTGGCTATTGGACTGTTGTCTAGTCACACTAGTGCAAAGACATTTGCAGAGCACGTCTGCCTGCATTGCACACTCCAACTCATTATAACTAAGCCATTATACTAGCAGTTTTTGCTGCCAGTTTAAGGGCCGTAATTGCATTGTCAGGGATATTTATTCTTTATTATTCTGCTTTTAATAAAGCTAGACCACCACTGCAATCTACACCACCTCTCAATTTTTACTACCACATTTTCAGTCCACAATCTTGTCGCAATCAACATGAGTGGCAAAATGACAGATGCTGGTGGAAAGGGGAAGAGGCGTGGTGGAAAAGGCAAAAAAGGTTTTGTCCGTGGGGAAGGTGGCAAAGCTCCATTATCATCTGCTGAAGATAGACCATCTACCAGCAAAAGTAAGATGTCTACTACTTACCGTGGACAATCCGATGTGCTCCCTTTTTTACGGACACGAACAACAGGAACAAAGGTAGATGATGGGCAAAAAAGGAAAATGCTTGAATGGATCTCAAGTGGTCCAACAAGTGCCCTCTCAGCCACTTCAACTACCGCATCCAAAAAACACCAGTCCTCTGAGTTGTCATCCCAATCAAACTTGATTTCTCCCAGCTCTGAAGTCTCCATCCGCCCTGCACAGTATGGTGGAACTGAGATGGCTGAGTCTGCAGAGCTGTTCAGTCACACTATAGCCTGGGAATCAGAGGTCTGCTCCCAAGCTACAGTGAGTACAGAACAGGAAATGGTCTGCAGTGATGCCCAGAACCTTTGTGACTCTGATTCAGGCCGTGAGGACAAAGTTTCGGAGCATAATGTTGACCCTTTGTCACAAACTGTAACACCTGTGGTTATAGACAATGAGAAACATACTGATGAAGATGAGACTCAGATACCCGATTGGGATGACAACTTAAATATTCGGTCAGGGCAAGAAGAGGCTCGGTCAGAGGGGGAGGGGAGTGCAAACACAACAATTGATGATGAAGTTCTAGATCCCACCTACTGTCAACCCACAGTCAGGCACTCGAGGAGGTCAACAGAGGTGGTGGAGGAGGATGCAACTGATGACGAAGTTACCTTGCGCCTTCCTGGACAGAGTCGGAGTACTGGTAGCACATCTACAACTGCATCCTCAGCCACCACTCTGCCTCTGAGCATTATTCGGGGTGGATCATCAGGTCGCATGGCCTCTAAGCCTTGCCTAGCCTGGTCCTTTTTTGACCTTGCAAAGGTTCGCCCAAATCATGTGATCTGTAAAATTTGTCAAGAATCTGTTAGTAGAGGAAAAAACCTCAGCAGTTTGACAACTTCTTCCATGAATCGTCACATGAATAAATATCATATGTCCCAGTGGGAAGCTCACCGTGCTGCAATGCAGCCTAGCGGAGCGGATCATCCACCTCCTGCCCCCTCCAGTGCATCCGCACGCTCTTCATCTTCTAGGACTGTGGAGACAGCTGTCATACCTGGTTTTCCATGCACAACTTCCACCTCCTGATGAAACCGGCAGTGCGGTGAAACGCGCGTCGAGGTTGGAGTAGGTGCAAGTTGCGGTGCTGCTGTGGACGCATATTGTGTATTAATGACAACAGGTAACTGGACTGAATTATGGGGCTAAGTAGATAGATGGGGGCAATACTATAGGCACATGCTTGCTACCTTAAACTATTATGGCATGTAAATTATAGTACCCTCTAATCAGTATATACAGTGTCTGTTGACATACCCATATTTTATATAGGGTGTTTATATTTTCATACTAGTATAAAATTTACAACACTGGTATTATATACTATGCATTTGTAGACTATATCCCCATTGGTCCACTCCTGTAAACATATGATATGTCCATTTACACTGACCGTTACTATACGGGCAGATGCAGCTACTGCAACATTGTGCCACTCCTTATAAGTGCGGCTTGACATCCCTCCCTATATCCCAAAAATGTTATCCTGTGTATGATGAAATTTTTATATGATTTTTGCACGAGCACTTTGTATAAATAAAATTTGATATTATAAATATAAAGTACGATTCCTGGATTCTTTATAGGTTGCTATCTAATATATTGGAATCTATTTCAGAACTATGAGAGGCCTTATATAGGTTATTTCGCATGGCCTCTAAGCCTTGCCTAGCCTGGTCCTTTTTTGACATAGAAAAAGATCGCCCAAATTATGTGATCTGTAAAATTTGTCATGGTTCTCTTAGTAGAGGTCAAAACCTCAGCAGTTTGACAACTTCTTCCATGAATCGTCACATGAATAAATATCATATGGCCCGGTGGGAAGCTCACCGTGCTGCAATGCGGCCTAGCGGAGCGAACCATCCACCGCCTGCCCCTTCCAGTGCATCCGCGCGATCGTCATCTTCTAGGACTGTGGGGACAGCTGTCACACCTGTTTTTCCACCCACAACTTCCACCACTGTAACCGCAACAGGCAGTTTGCTTGGTAGGTCGTCAGTTGTTTTGGAAGGGGAAACAAGTGAGTGTGTACAGGTCTCTCAGACATCGATAGCACCAACTTTGGATGAAGGCAACATCATGTCTCCGCCTGCACTTTCCTCACAAACCTGCATTTTTCCAGGGACACCCTACTCAACACCGTCTACACACAGCAGCCAGATCTCTGTCCCTCAGATGTGGACAAATAAAAGGCCATTTCCTGCGACCCATGACAAAGCTAAGAGGTTAACTCTATCCCTCTGTAAGCTGTTGGCTACAGAAATGCTGCCTTTCCGCCTAGTGGACACAGAGGATTTTAGAGACCTTATGTCTGTCGCTGTGCCCCAGTACCAGATGCCTAGTCGACACTACTTCTCTAAGAAAGGTGTGCCCGCGCTACACCAGCATGTCGCACACAACATCACCGCTTCCTTGAGAAACTCTGTGTGTCAACGGGTGCATTTCACCACCGATATTTGGACCAGTAAGCATGGACAGGGACGTTACATGTCGCTGACTGGGCACTGGGTAACTATGGTGATAGATGGTGAAGGGTCTGCTGCACAAGTCTTGCCGTCCCCACGACTTGTGTGTCAATCCTCTTTCTGTCCAAGTTCCGCCACTGCTTCTGCATCCTCCACCTCATCTGGGTCCTCCAACTCCGCCCCAAGCCTGCCTGGTCAGGCCACCAGCGTTCTCACTGCGCAGAAGGAATCACGCACCCCTCATTGCTATGCTGGCAGCAGAGCGCAACGTCATCAGGCGGTCTTTAGCTTGACATGTCTTGGGAATAAGAGTCACACAGCTGAGGAGTTGTGGTCAGCTCTGCGGTCCGAGTTTAATAAATGGTTGTCTCCACTCAACCTGCAGCCTGGTAAGGCCGTGTGCGACAATGCTGCAAACCTGGGTGCGGCCCTTCGCCTGGGCAAGGTGACACACGTACCTTGTATGGCTCACGTGTTGAACCTTGTCGTGCAGCAATTTTTAACACAGTATCCTGGCCTAGATGGACTTCTGAACAGGGCACGAAAACTGTCTGCTCACTTCCGCCGTTCAAGCGCCGCAGCTGAGCGACTTGCATCGCTCCAGAAGTCTTTCGGCCTGCCGGTTCATCGCCTGAAATGCGATGTGGCGACACGCTGGAATTCAACTCTCCACATGTTACAGCGACTGTGGCAGCACCGCAGTGCCCTGGTGCAATACGTCATGACGTATAGCCTGGGCCAACGAGATGCAGAGGTGGGGCAGATCACCCTGATGGAGTGGTCTCAGATCAAGGACCTATGCACCCTTCTGCACAGTTTCGACATGGCGACGAATATGTTTAGCGCTGACAATGCCATTATCAGCATGACGATTCCAGTCATTTACATGCTGGAACACACGCTAAACACTATTCGGAGTCAGGGGGTGGGACAACAGGAAGGGGAGGAACTACAGGAGGATTCATATGCGCAAGACACAACAACATCACCAAGGTCCAGACGTTCATCATCACCAAGGCGCCAGGCATGGGAGCATGGGGGACAGGGATCAACAAGGGCGCATGGTAGCAGGCGAGATGTTGAGGAAGGTGCAGGAGGACATGAAGAAATGGAGGACGAACTGTCCATGGACATGGAAGACTCAGCAGATGAGGGAGACCTTGGTCAAATTTCAGTTGAAAGAGGTTGGGGGGAGATGTCAGAAGAAGAAAGAACGGTTAGTACCTCTATGCCACAAACACAGCGTGGACTTGGTCCGCATGGCTGCGCAAGACACATGAGTGCCTTCTTGTTGCACTACCTCCAACATGACCCTCGTATTGTCAAAATTAGAAGTGATGATGACTACTGGCTTGCCACACTATTAGATCCCCGGTACAAGTCCAAATTTTGTGACATAATTCCAGCCATAGAAAGGGACGCACGTATGAAGGAGTATCAGCAGAAGCTGTTACTCGATCTTAGATCCGCTTTTCCACCAAACAACCGTGCAGATGCAGTGAGTGAATCTCCCAGTTGTAACTTGACAAACATGGGACGGTCTCGTCATCTTCAACAGTCTACACGTACCAGTAGGACCGTATCTGGTGCTGGTAACAGCAATTTTATGGAATCTTTTCATAATTTTTTTAGACCCTCCTTTGCAAGGCCACCAGAGACAACAAGTCTGACACATAGTCAACGGCTGGAGAGGATGATACAGGAGTATCTCCAAATGAACGTCGATGCCATGACTGTGCAACTGGAGCCTTGCTCCTTTTGGGCTTCAAACCTAGAAAAATGGCCAGAGCTCGCAACTGGAGCCTTGGAGATTTTGTCGTGTCCAGCTGCCAGCGTTGTCTCTGAACGTGTCTTCAGTGCTGCTGGGTGTGTGCTGACAGATAAGCGCACGCGTCTGTCCAGTGACAATGTGGACAGACTGACGTTCATCAAAATGAACAAGTCATGGATCCAGAAGGAATTTACAACCCCTGTGTCATCCTGGGGAGAGTAAATGCTTGTGGATTTGGAATGTGCTTGATGCAAATCTAGCTGTGAAGTGTACAACTAGGGCACAAGTGCTGCCACTGAATGGGTGGGTGTGTGTGGGGCACAATTTTTGGAAAAAAAGGGAGACTCCACTTGGAGTAACCCTTGCTTACATTGTTTTTAAAAGAAGCCAAGATGAACAGAGCTGGGATCAGGAAAGACTTTGCTACCTACCCTGGTGTCATGCTGGGGACGGTTAATTATGGCATATTTTTGAATGTGCTTGATGCAAATCTAGCTGTGAAGTGTACAACTAGGGCACAAGTGCTGCCACTGAATGGGTGGGTGTGTGTGGGGCACAATTTTTGGAAAAAAAGGGAGACTCCGCTTGGAGTAACCCTTGCTTACATTGTTTTTAAAAGAAGCCAAGATGAACAAGTCATGGTTCAGCAAAGACTTTATCTACCTACCCCGGTGTCATGCTGGGGACGGTTAATTATGGCGTATTTTTGAATGTGCTTGATGCAAATCTAGCTGTGAAGTGTACAACTAGGGCACAAGTGCTGCCACTGAATGGGTGGGTGTGTGTGGGGCACAATTTTTGGAAAAAAAGGGAGACTCGGCTTGGAGTAACCCTTGCTTACATTGTTTTTAAAAGAAGCCAAGATGAACAAGTCATGGTTCAGCAAAGACTTTATCTACCTACCCCGGTGTCATGCTGGGGACGGTTAATTATGGCGTATTTTTGAATGTGCTTGATGCAAATCTAGCTGTGAAGTGTACAACTAGGGCACAAGTGCTGCCACTGAAGGGGTGGGTGTGTGTGGGGCACAATTTTTGGAAAAAAAGGGAGACTCCGCTTGGAGTAACCCTTGCTTACATTGTTTTTAAAAGAAGCCAAGATGAACAAGTCATGGTTCAGCAAAGACTTTATCTACCTACCCCGGTGTCATGCTGGGGACGGTTAATTATGGCGTATTTTTGAATGTGCTTGATGCAAATCTAGCTGTGAAGTGTACAACTAGGGCACAAGTGCTGCCACTGAATGGGTGGGTGTGTGTGGGGCACAATTTTTGGAAAAAAAGGGAGACTCCGCTTGGAGTAACCCTTGCTTACATTGTTTTTAAAAGAAGCCAAGATGAACAGAGCTGGGATCAGGAAAGACTTTGCTACCTACCCTGGTGTCATGCTGGGGACGGTTAATTATGGCGTATTTTTGAATGTGCTTGATGCAAATCTAGCTGTGAAGTGTACAACTAGGGCACAAGTGCTGCCACTGAAGGGGTGGGTGTGTGTGGGGCACAATTTTTGCAAAAAAAGGGAGACTCCGCTTGGAGTAACCCTTGCTTACATTGTTTTTAAAAGAAGCTAAGATGAACAGAGCTGGGATCAGGAAAGACTTTGCTACCTACCCTGGTGTCATGCTGGGGACGGTTAATTATGGCGTATTTTTGAATGTGCTTGATGCAAATCTAGCTGTGAAGTGTACAACTAGGGCACAAGTGCTGCCACTGAATGGGTGGGTGTGTGTGGGGCACAATTTTTGGAAAAAAAGGGAGACTCCGCTTGGAGTAACCCTTGCTTACATTGTTTTAAAAGAAGCCAAGATGAACAAGTCATGGTTCAGCAAAGACTTTATCTACCTACCCCGGTGTCATGCTGGGGACGGTTAATTATGGCGTATTTTTGAATGTGCTTGATGCAAATCTAGCTGTGAAGTGTACAACTAGGGCACAAGTGCTGCCACTGAATGGGTGGGTGTGTGTGGGGCACAATTTTTGGAAAAAAAGGGAGACTCCGCTTGGAGTAACCCTTGCTTACATTGTTTTTAAAAGAAGCCAAGATGAACAAGTCATGGTTCAGCAAAGACTTTATCTACCTACCCCGGTGTCATGCTGGGGACGGTTAATTATGGCGTATTTTTGAATGTGCTTGATGCAAATCTAGCTGTGAAGTGTACAACTAGGGCACAAGTGCTGCCACTGAAGGGGTGGGTGTGTGTGGGGCACAATTTTTGGAAAAAAAGGGAGACTCCGCTTGGAGTAACCCTTGCTTACATTGTTTTTAAAAGAAGCCAAGATGAACAGAGCTGGGATCAGGAAAGACTTTGCTACCTACCCTGGTGTCATGCTGGGGACGGTTAATTATGGCGTATTTTTGAATGTGCTTGATGCAAATCTAGCTGTGAAGTGTACAACTAGGGCACAAGTGCTGCCACTGAATGGGTGGGTGTGTGTGGGGCACAATTTTTGGAAAAAAAGGGAGACTCCGCTTGGAGTAACCCTTGCTTGCTGTGTTTTTAAAAGAAGCCAAGATGAACAGAGCTGGGATCAGGAAAGACTTTGCTACCTACCCTGGCGTCATCCTGGGGACGGTTAATTATGGCGTATTTTTGAATGTGCTTGATGCAAATCTAGCTGTGAAGTGTACAACTAGGGCACAAGTGCTGCCACTGATTGGGTGTCTGTGTGGCCCAATTTTTGGAAAAAAGGGAGACTCTTCTTGGAGTAACCCTTGCTTACATTGTTTTTAAAAGAAGCCAAGATGAACAGAGCTGGGATCAGGAAAGACTTTGCTACCTACCCCGGTGTCATGCTGGGGACGGTTAATTATGGCGTATTTTTGAATGTGCTTGATGTAAATCTAGCTGTGAAGTGTACAACTAGGGCATAAGTGCTGCCACTGAATGGGTGGGTGTGTGTGGGGCCCAATTTTTGGAAAAAAGGGAGACTACTCTTGGAGTTACCTTGCGGTGTTTTACATGATTTTAGAAGGGCGTGCCATGCCTATATCTGTGTGTCCTCCTCTTTTTCCTTGTCCAGCTGTTTTGTTTTCGCATGAGTATATGTCCTTGTCACTTTCCCATGTGTTGTGAGTTGTTTGTCACCTTTTGGACACCTTTGAGGGTGTTTTCTAGGTGTTTTTCTGTGTTTTTGATTGCCTGCCATTGTTTCCTATGCAGTTCGAGTTCGGTTCGTCGAACGTTCGACGAGCCGAACTCGAACGGGACCTCCGTTCGGCGAACCGTCCTCGAGCCGAACCGGGACCGGTTCGCTCATCTCTAGTCCCTAGTTCACACCTTTAAATCCAGGAAGTGACTATAGCCGATGTCAGATGTGTGTTCTATTGATTGTTTTCTGTATCTTTACAGCTAAATTATCTGACAGCATGGACTTCCGAGCCCGCGGAAAGGAGTGGCTCAATCAATTAGATGGGGCATTTGGTGAGGAATCAAACGTTGGTTTTAATACTGGAGAAAGTGTTAATACTGACCTATTCAACAACTACAAGGCCCTTCTGAATAGGCATATGCGCTTATGGTGGAATAAGGCATTATTGGAGAAATATATCTCCAAGACATTGATTCCAAGGGGTCTGCGTATACAAGTTTTTCCATCTTTTGAGATGAGTGACCCTAACTTTAAGAATGAGTGGGAGGAACTCGCTTCCTCTTGCTCGAAGGGTTTTATGGAGTTGTTGATTAGGTCAAACGAAGATTCCCTTAAGAACAAATATATTGAGATTGTACGAATTCAGGAAGAGATCAATAAATCTTGTACGGTGGAATTCATTTAAAAAATTAAACAGGGATTGGATAAAGAATTCCAAAAGTGGGAAAAAGACATTCGGGCAGCTAAAACAAAAAATATCAGCGCGATATACATAATTTTCAGAAAAAACAGGTATATCGATGGAGGAAATCATATAAAGGGAAGAAGTCCCCCCATATGAAAAGATCTGGATCATTTACCTCAGTATCATCTACTGATGACCAAAGTACCACTGGTAGTATGAGTGCCTCACGAAATAAGAAAAATGACTCGATTGTACAATTTTTCTTTAAAAAGACTCAACCCAACAAAAAAAGAAGGATCACACCTCCTCCACATACCTCAAAACAGAATAAATTGGAGGTAATTAACCTCTCATCTCTTGTCATTACTGATGCACAACGGGATGTATTAAGTTTGGGATTAACTTTTGTACCAAGTAGTAACTTTAATTTCTTCACAGCATTAAAGTATTTGCAGTTGTTTGCCCGTAAGCTGGTTTTGAAAAAGCTTCACTCTAAATCATCAACAGCTCCAAGTCTGGATTCCACAATGGAACAGGAGGCCCTACGGGCCTTGGAAGAGTTGGAACAAGAATCTGAAACCAGTCGTCCAGGTAAATGTCCAGCATCAGCAAATCCCAGATGTATCACCTTTCCCCCTTTGTCAGCATGTCCACAGGTCGAAATTTTTACCAAACTAGTTATGGATAATTTCAGACGATTGAAATGCAAAAATAAAAACTATAATCTGACTTCATCACAAAGACAAGCTTTAAAACTTTAAAAGGTAGCTAATAATAATAATCGGGTTCTTATTATGGGGGATTTCAACTATCCAGACATACAGTGGGACAAAGAATCTTCTGGTTGTGCTAAAAGCTGTAAATTCTTATCTACCATTCAAGACCATTTCCTTTCTTAGATGATAGATGAACCGACGAGGGGAGATAATTTGCTAGATCTGGTCCTATCAAATAGACTGGATACAATTTCAGATCCTACAGGTCCGGGAGCACTTGGGCACCAGCGATCATAATATGGTAAGCTTCGACGTAATATTCAATAGAACATTTCAAAGGGGAAATGCTAAAACCTGGAATTTTAGGAAAGCTGATTTCAACAAATTAAGGGAAGAGCTTAAATGTGTAGATTGGGACAAAGTCATGGTAACTGGAGATACTGAACATAAATGGGGAAAGTTTAAGGATATACTGCTAGAGTCCTGTACAAAACGTATACCCTCTGGTAATAAATTGTCCCGGAATAAAAAGAAACCACTATGGATAAATAAGACTGTACAAAGTATAATAAAACAAAAACAAAGGGCGTTTAAAATCTTGAAGGCTGAGAATACAGAAATAGCATTTCAGGAGTATAAAGATATCAATAGAAAATGAAAAAAAGAAATCAAACAAGCAAAACTAGCTACTGAAACAAAAATCGCCAATGACATTAAAATAAATCCTAAAATCTTTTATAAATACATTAATGCCAAAAGGAAAACAAAGGATAGTATTGACCCCTTAAAATATAATAACAAGTTAGTTATAGAGGACAAACAAAAGACTGAGATATTAAATAGGCATTTCTCATCTGTGTTCACCAAGGAACTGACTGTACCAGGGATTATTCAACAAGTGAAAAATCAAAGTTCACCACCCGATATAATTAATTTAACACAATAAGAAGTATGCCTACGTCTGAGTTAATTGACAAATCCCCAGGGCCAGATGGCATTCATCCACGAATATTGAGGGAATTAAGCTCCGTAATTGACAGACCGCTGTATCTCATCTTTTTAGACTTGCTTGTAACAGGGTTGGTGCCTCAGGATTGGAGTATTGCTGATGTGGTACCGATATTTAAGAAAGGTAAGAGGATAGATCCAGGCAACTACCGTCCAGTAAGCCTGACATCAGTAGTATAAAAAGTTTTGGAGGGCATTTTAAGGGATGACATGCGAAAATATGTTGCAGAAAATAATATAATAACAAACAGACAGCATGGATTCATGAAAGATAAGTCATGTCTAACCAACCTGTTGGGGTTCTATGAGGGGGTAAGTGTAAACCTGGATATTGGTAATGCAGCTTATGTGATTGTTTTGGACTTTGCAAAGGCATTTGATACTGTACCACATAATAGCCTTATACTAAAGCTCCAGAAGCAAGGACTAGGGGAAACTATATGCAACTGGGTAAGGAATTGGCTAAAAGATAGGAAACAAAGAGTAGTCAAAAATGGTACATTCTCTAAATGGGCTATAGTCAGCAGTGGGGTGCCGCAGGGATCTGTGCTAGGATCAATTCTTTTTAATCTCTTTATTAATGACCTTGTGGATGGGATTGATAGTAAAGTGTCAGTCTTTGCTGATGACACCAAACTATGTAGGATATTGAAAACTGACCTTGATAGTACAATATTACAAAAAGATCTGGATAAGATGTCAGAATGGGCAGATACTTGGCAAATGAGATTTAATGTTGATAAATGTAAAGTAATGCACCTAGGACGGAGTAATCCTATAACTGCATATACATTAAATGGAAGTAAACTCGGGACTACAGAACAGGAGAAGGACTTGGGTATTCTCATTACAAATAAGCTGAGCAGCAGCACTCAATGTCAAGCAGCAGCTGCAAAAGCAAACAAGATTCTAGGGTGTATAAAAAGAGAGATTAGATCCTGTGATCCCAACGTATTGTTACCCCTCTATAAATCACTTGTAAGCAGGGCCAGATTAAGGTTGGTGGGGGCCCCTGGGCAGAAAATCTGGTGGGGGCCCCATAACGTTAACATTTTTAGCCATAACAGTAGAGCACGAACCGTAGCATTTAGATATAAATCCAATGAACATTTATCTTATCCTGTTCTGCCACATTCAGATTTACAGTGCTACAATACAGACACAGTCCAGGATAAATCACAGCTGTCCACTTACACACAGAAAGTAGAGTTAAGGCTGCTTTACACATTTCGATCTCGTACGCGATCGCACACGCCCCCATCGTATGTGCGGAACAGGCAATTTGTTGCCCGTGTCGCACAAACGATTAACCCCCGTCACACGTACTTACCTTCCAAATGACCTCGCTGTGGGCGGCGAATATCCACTTCCTGAAGTGAAAGGGACGTCACACAGCGGCCGGCCAATAGAAGCGGAGGGGCGGAGATGAGCGGGACGTAAACATCCCGCCCACTTCCTTCCTTCCGCATTGCCGGCGGGACGCAGGTAAGCTGCAGTTCATCGTTCCCGGGGTGTCACATGGAGCGATGTGTGCTGCCTCAAGAACAATGAACAAAGAGACGTTCAATTTTTAGAAAATGAACGACGTGTATGCAATCAACGTTTTAACGCACAATCAGGGTCGCACGTAGCTGTCACACAAGACACTACAATATCACTAACGATGCCGGATGTGCGTCACTTACGACGTGACCCCGCCGAGACATCGATAGATATATTGTAGCGTGTAAAGCCCGCTTTTGTCACATATTTTTTATTGATCCCAATGTTAAGGCAGCCAGGGCCAGCTCCAGGGTTTTGTGGCCTCCGGGTGAGTCTCAGTGGGCCCCATCCACACACAGACACGCACATACACATACAAGCATACATATACATATTTGAAGACAAATTCAGAAAAATACATATAAACAGACAAATATATGCACAGTTATATACACTGACATACATGCAGACACAGACGCATTAGGGCTCGTGCGCACGTTGCGTAATTACATGCATTTACGCTGCGTATAGCACTGCAGTGTAAATGCATGCGTCCTGCGTCCCCTATACAATCTATGTAGATTGTGCATGATACGTGCACCCATTGCTTTTATGAACGCAGCGATTTGGGTGCTAAAATGTTGACCCAAATCCGTGCGTTCATAAAATGAGCATGTCAATTATTCCGTGCGCTATGGATGCAGCTCCCACTCTGTCTATGGTGGGGGCAGCAGCCAGAGCGCATGAAATCGGCTTTTTTTGTACAGAAACACTGCATCCATTATGCAGTGTTTCTGCAGCGATTTGACGCGCACATGTGCTGTCAAATCGCTGCAGAATATTCAGCAGTTACGTGCGCATGAGCCCTTACAGGTATTAATATGGGAAAGTCGCCAGCAGCCTCACTCACCTCTCCCGCTTGTTTCCGTCCAGCTCCTTCAGGACATGTGGCTGTTTCACGATGGCTGTCACTAACACACATGACTGCACACTGACAGCACTGCTGTATATACATCACAGGAGGGGCTGGGGGCTACGATATATACATTACAGGAGGGGCATGGGGCATAGACGTTACTGGAGTGGCAAACAGCTCTGGTGGTGTACTCATCACTGCGATGGGTGACATAGCGCTCTGGGGAACCCATATAGTTCTGGGGGGGGGCGCACAGACTGCTCTAATTCATTTATATACACACACAGTACTGCTTCTTACACACACATCTCTGACACACACACACACACACACACTACAATGCACCCCCCATCACCCCCTACACACACACACACACACTACAATGCACCCCCCATCACCCCCTACACACACACACACACACTACAATGCACCCCCCATCACCCCCTACACACACACACACACAATACAATGCACCCCCCATTACCCCTACACACACACGCACACACAATACAATGCACCCCCCATTACCCCTACACACACACGCACACACAATACAATGCACCCCCCATTACCCCTACACACACACGCACACACAATACAATGCACCCCCCATTACCCCTACACACACACACAATACAATGCACCCCCCATTACCCCTACACACACACACACACACAATACAATGCACCCCCCATTACCCCTACACACACAATACACCCCCCATTACCCCTACACACACACACACACACACACAATACAATGCACCCCCCATTACCCCCACACACACACACACAATACAATGCACCCCCCATTACCCCTACACACACACACACACACAATACAATGCACCCCCCATTACCCCTACACACACACACACACACACCCCATTACCCCTACACACACACACAATACAATGCACCCCCCATTACCCCTACACACACACACACACACACACACACACACACAATACAATGCACTGCACCCCCCATTACCCCTCCCCTCACACACAATACAATGCACCCCCCACACACAATACAATGCACCCCCCATTACCCCTACACACACACGCACAATACAATGCACCCCCCATTACCCCTACACACACACACAATACAATGCACCCCCCATCACCCCTACACACAAACACACACACAATACAATGCACCCCCCATTACCCCTACACACACACACACAATACACCCCCCATTACCCCTACACACACACACACAATACACCCCCCATTACCCCTACACACACACACAATACACCCCCCATTACCCCTACACACACACACACACACACACACACAATACACCCCCCATTACCCCTACACACACACACACACACACACACAATACAATGCACCCCCCATTACCCCTACACACACACACATAATACAATGCACCCCCCATTCCCCCCCCACACACACACACACACAATACAATGCACCCCCCATTACCCCTTCACACACACACACAATACAATGCAACCCCATTACCCCTACACACACACACAAAATACAATGCACCCCCCATTACCCCTCCCCACACACACACACACACACACACACAATACAATACACCCCCCATTACCCCTCCCCCTACACACACACACACACACACACAATACAATGCACCCCCATTACCCCTCCCCCCACACACAATACAATGCACCCCCATTACCCCTCCCCCCACACACATTACCCCTCCCCCCACAATACAATGCACCCCCCATTACCCCTCTCCTCACACACAATATAATGCACCCCCCATTACTACTCTCCCCACACACAATACAATGCACCCCCCATTACCCCTCTCCCCACACACACACAATACAATGCAACCCCCATTACCCCTCTCCCCACACACAATACAATGCACCCCCCATTACCCCTCTCCCCACACACAATACAATGCAACCCCCATTACCCCTCTCCCCACACACAATACAATGCACCCCCCATTACCCCTCTCCCCACACACAATACAATGCACCCATTACCCCTCTCCCCACACACACACACAATACAATGCACCCCTCATTACCTCTCCCCACACACACAATACACCCTCCATTACCCCTCCCCCCCCACACACAATACAGTGCAAACTCCATTACCCCTCCCTCCACACACAATACAATGCACCCTCCATTACCCCTCCCCCCACACACAATACAACCCTCATCACCCCCTACACACACAAATTACACTGCTCCATCCCTACACACTCCTGCCTCCCCCCCTCCCTCGGAATACAGTACTCCTCCTCTGCCTGTCACAGAGCTGTGTTCCTTCACAAATGTTCCCCGTTATGTGTCCTCTGCCCCTCCTCACTCATCCCCATTAATTACACCTGTCTCTTCAGCTCCTTCATGGAGCGGTCGCTTCCTCATGTCCCCAGTATGGCGCCGGCAGCACTGTGATGACGTCAGCAAGGTGCTGATCTCATCACGTTGCTGCACGTCGGGGGCGGGGCCCAGTCCCGGTGCGCTGTTCAAATGTATTTACATCTGAAAGACGGAAATACATTTGAATAGGAACGGAAACAGGAAGCTGCGGTCATCGGCTCTGCTGCGCTCCTCTGCAGTGTACATGCCGGCACACAGCAGAGCCGGCACACAGCAGAGCCGGCACACAGCAGAGCCGGCACACAGCAGAGCCGGCACAGCGCGCTGCCTCCTGCTCCTGCTAGTGTGCCTGGCATGTAAGGAGCGCAGCGGGGACAGCAGACAGCGGCCCACCACACCGTGCCCCTGCTTCTAGGTACGGCCGCAGCACATAGCAGGGAGCATTAGCACACCTCTGACCCCGGAAGTTCAAGCGGCCGCTGGTACTTCCGAGGTCAATCAGCGTCCTGTGCCCGCAGTTTGTTTTTGCGTCTTAAAGACGCAGATGCAAATAAATAGCGGTGCCCCCCCCCCCCCCCCGAAAACACAGCTGATTTATTAGACTGTCTTTACGGAGGGGGAGAGGGTGTGAAAAAAAAAAATGCTGACAGGTGCCTAGTGCCAAGTATGGTGGGGGCCCCCTTAGAAGCTCTTTTGGTGGGGGCCCCTGGGCTCCAGCCCCGCCTGCCCCGCCTATAATCCGGCTCTGCTTGTAAGGCCACGTCTGGAATATGGGATCCAGTTTTGGGCTCCACATTTTAAAAAGGACATTCAGAAGTTAGAGTCAGTTCAAAGGTAGGCAACTAGACTACTACAAGGAATGGAAGGCCTCACATATGATGACAGGTTGAAAAAGTTAGATATGTTTAGCTTAGAAAAAAGACGTCTCAGAGGAGATCTCATTTATATGTATAAATACATGTGTGGTCTATATAAAGGACTGGCACATGACTTATTTCTACCAAAGACAATACTAAGGACCAGGGGGCACTCACTGCGAGTGGAAGAAAAGTGATTCCGACAGCTAAATAGGAAAGTGTTCTTTACAGTTAGAGCAGTCAGACTGTGGAATGCCCTACCACAAGAGGTAGTAATGGCAGATACTATAACAGCTTTTAAAAAAGGGCTGGATGATTTCCTCAGTACACAAAACATTGTTGGTTATAAATGACTTAGTGACCAAATGTAGAACTGGTGGAGGAAGGTTGAACTAGATGGACCTAGGTCTTTTTTCAACCTTAGTAACTATGTAACTGAACTTCAATGCCTGGAGAATGTCATCATAAAACCTCCTGACAAAGGGGGCACTGTGGTCATCCGGCCCATTGAACCCTATGAGAAAGAAGCGTTTAAACAGCTATGCCAGAAAGATACATACTTGTTATTCCCATCCAATCCAGTCATTTCATTTAGTAATGAACTCGAACAGATCCTTGTGTCTGCTTGGGAAAAAGGAATTATCCCCCAAAAAATACTTGAAGGATTATTGAGTAACCATCCTGTAATTCCAACTTTTTTTCTATTACCCAAAGTACACAAGGACCGTTTTAATCCACCAGGGCGTCCAATTGTTTCTGGCATAGGAGGGTTGTGTGACCCCATATGCAAATTTGTGGAGCACTATTCGAAACAGCTAATGTAGACGCTCCCATCCTCTGATGTCCTGAGACAACTGGATGGTATGCATCTGGAATCTAATACTTTATTAGTAACAGCAGACATGGAGTCTTTATATACGTGTATTAGTCATGAGGATGGTTTGGAGGCGGTGAGATTTTTCTTGTTGATGAGCAATATGGACAGAGATTTGAGAAATTTAGTTATGGAGTTATTACAATACATTTTGACACATAACGTTTTTACATTTAAGGATAGATTCTATCTTCAGAGATGGGGTACCGCAATGGGGGTGGCTTGCGCGCCTTCCTATGCAGGTCTCTTTTTAGGTCGATGGGAGAGGGAGATCTGCCAGGGGGGGTTGCGGGCCGCTTTCTTTGTGTCCGGATGGTACAGGTACATCAATGACCTGCTTATCATCTGGCAGGGGACTGTCTCTGAACTACAAAACTTTATGGCTGAATTAAATAATAATAAATATAACATCAAGCTAACATTCAAATACAGCACGAGCCAAATCGAGTTTTTAGACGTAAAAATCTCTGCCCACCATGACAGCGCTATTCAGACAAATGTATATAGGAAGGAAACCTCCACTATTACATTATTACATGCATCCTCAGCACATACATCTGCCACTATTAAATCAATCCCTATGGGAAAATTTTTGAGAATGCACCGCATCTGCTCATCTGAGGAATTTTTTGAGGATCAATCTATTGACTTAAGAGATAGATTCCTCACAAGAGGTTATAGCAAAAGATCTATAAAACGGGGGTATGATCGGGCCAAAAAATCATCTCGGCTTGATTTATTAAATCCTAATAAAGAAAGGCACAAAAAGAATCCACTATTAGATTTATATCTACTTGCAATCTTCAGTGGGAAAATATGAGGAAAATCTTGGCACGTCATTGGCCCATCCTTAAGACTGAATTTAACATATCCATTGCCATTCCTGCAACCCCACAGATGACTGCTCCTTGTGGCAAGAATCTTAAAGATTTACTAGTAAACCGCCACTACATTGTAAAACAACCCAAGATTTTTGGGGCAGGAAAGCAAACATGGGGCTGTTTCCCATGTGGGGACTGCTTAGGTTGCAAAAATATTGTTCGAGCAGTCAACTTTAAGTCGTCTGATAGATCTAGGGACTTCAAAATCACCAAATACATCTCATGCAGCTCTTATTTTGTCGTTTATTATGCGACATGACCATTCAATCACATATATGTGGGCTTGACATCAAGAGAGCTGCGTGTTCGAGTTCGCAAACATTTTCGTGATAATAAATCGGCTGGTGAGATTGAAGATCCGAGAACTTTGAAGACAATTCCCCGACACTTTAGGGCACACCATAACTGTGACCCTAAAAGTTTAAAGGTGCGGGGAATTGATAGGTTGTACTGTGGTGTTAGGGGAGGTGATACAAAGAAGATGTTAGCTCAAATGGAATGTTGATGGATTGTGATGGTGGGTTCCATGACTCCCAATGGGCTGAAAGAAAAACTAAGTTTTGCCCCCTTTTTATAAGGTTCTCCATCTTTTCCTCTTTTTTCTTCCTTTTTGATCCCCTTCCCACAACCTTCTTTTTCCCTCTCCCTTTCCTCCGACCCTCCCCTTTTTCCTTTTCCTTCCCTCTTTTTCTTTTCTCTCCTCCTTTTTTCCAATATCTTAATCTATGTAAAGGGTTTAATAATGATTAATTTTTATTAATTTTAAATGGGTCCTCCAGTTTTTTAACTTGTGTTTGTTTCTGTCTTTTATTTTATTCCTTTAGTGTGTGAATACTATTGTGTTGCATCTTGATATCCATGCCATCCTCGTGGTGATTAAAATCTAATTTATGGCATCCCCCTTTTGAACGTACTATCGTATATCAATGGACTTTCCACAAGTGACTGTGAAAGATAATGACTGAAGCAAAGAATTACTGCATAAAGGAGAAATTACATTATCTACGCAATATATTATGGGTTCAGTTAATATTCCCTTTCTGTAATTCTGCGTAATTTTGTGAATTGTTTGTAGCTATCCTATCTAAATGTATACTTATTTAATGACTATTTAGGTTGGAATATTCATTCATGATTTTTCTAGGTGGTGGCACACTGGAGGGGTCGGAATAGGGCAATATGCACATTTGTATAGATGGCAATTTTTATATAATTAAATTACTATTGTTATTTTGGGGAGAAATTGTTCCCGTTGTTGTGCATGTTGTCTTTTTTCCTGATATTTCCCAGTGTACAATTGGTTGTTAGCCTTATCTCACTATCCTTGTGATATTATTATTGTGAACGCCGTATATGGGGAATGTTTATTATTGCTGTTGATCCGCTTGAAAATGGCAGCCTCCATGATATATATACCTTGGTCTTCAACATGGTGCCGGCTCGTGCATGCGCGGTACATCCTGTCAGGTGGGCGTTACTAACGCTTTCATGCAGCAAGTTTCTGGGTAAATGACGTCACGAGGGATTTCCCTCACTCGGAACTGGCTTTTTGGCATGGATACACTGCATCTCACACAGGAGGATTCTGCCGCGCCTGAGTGCGCAATCAGTGGTATCAGCTGTTCCATCAGGTGGCAACTGGATATATATGAATCTTTGGACAGAGTTAAACATGACCCCCTGAGGAAGCCTATGTGAAATGCGCATAGGGATTTAGGAACCAACAATTCCAGACTGGGTGTAACATGGATAAGTGTTATTCTTGCTGAGGTGGTATATTCACTGCAATTATTATGCTGGGATATCATGATGGAGTCACCATTAACGTTGTTTTTGTATACATCTATCCATGTTGATTTAGGTTCATTATAATTGAACTGGACGTTTCAAAGTTTTGATGCATACAAATAACATACATGATCTTTATACTCAGACCTTATTAAATTATAGTCTATGCACTGGGTGGATTGAGTATACATGTGTAACTCTTTAGTACATCGTGATTTTCCGTCTGACTGCACCTTGTGTATTTTACATCCTTAGGCTATGTGCGCACTGGGAAATGGAATTTTCTTGAGAAAATTCCGCATGCTCTCAAAGATTACCGCACCCGCGGTAAAAAACCGCGGGAAACCACACCTGAAAACCGCATGCGGTTTGCCGCGGTTTGCTGCGGTTTTACCGCGGTATTGTTCGCGGTATTGCCGCGGTTTTGCTGCGTGCGGGTTGGGATGTGCTTTATTGCATTCAATGCAATAAAGCACATTGAAGAAAAAAAAAAAAAAAAGTCATTTAATTCTGAGATAGTAGATAGACAGAAGAATAGATAGAGGGATAGATAGATAGAGGACAGATCGCTGCATTTCCCACGGTCGGCAGTGAGTTCACATTACCGGCCGTGGGAAATGACCGGTAATTACCTCTGCTGTCTGCTGCTTTCATTCAGCGCTGTGTCTGTGACAGTCGTGGCTGGATGGAAGCAGCGCAGGACCTGTGGATTACGCCGGAGCTGTGGATTACGCCGGAGCTTTGGTGCAGGAGGGGTTAATAAAATGGTGAACGAGGCTTGTTTGTTTTATTTAAAATAAAGGATTTTTCTGTGTGTGTGTTTTATTCACTTTACTTACGGGTTGATCATGTCAGCTGTCACATAGACGCTGCCATGATCAAGCCTGGAGTTAATGGCGGTGGTCCCCCACCATCATTAACCCCTTGTATTACCTTGCTGCCACTGCTACACGGCAGCAAGAAGAGCCGAGGACACGCCGGTGCTGCCGCATAATGCATGCGACAGTGCCGGGGCAGCTGCGGCTGATATTCTCGGCTGCGGGAGGGGGAGTGAGGCGGGGGACATTAACCCTGCCCCTCTCCCTCCCCAGCCTGAGAATACCGGGCCGCCGCTGTGTGCTTACCTCGGCTGGACGGTAAATATGCAGCGGAGCCTACGTTCTTTGTTTTCTATATTTCCGTTTTCTTTCTATGTGTGTTCTATGTGTCTGTGTCTGTGTTCTATGTGTCTGTGATGTCTATCTGTGATGTGTTTGTGTTTACTCTCTGCACGGCTTCCTCTTCCTGTAATGACATCACTTCCCTGCAAAACCGCAGACAAGCGATGTACATTACCGGAGGTAAACCGCGAAATACCGCAGGGAATAACGCAGGAAAACGCAGTGAACCGCACAGAATTTGCTGCCTGCGTTATTCCCTGCGGGATTTCATGATTAACATTGGAGTTAATGGAGTGAAATCCCGCAGCGATGTGCGGAAAAGAAGTGACATGCAATTGTTTTTGCTGCCGGATTCCCGCAGCAAAACATGCAGCTGTCAAATTCCGCCCAGTGCGCACAGGATTTTTTTTCTCCATAGGATTTGCTGGTGATTCACTGCAGAGATGTTATGAACATTTTCTGCAGCGAAACATGCAGCAAATCCGCGGAAAATCCGCAGCAAAATCCGGTAAGTGCGCATATAGCCTTAGACGGATGGTTATTGACATCAATTGGTACAGTTTATGTATGAAATTTCTATTCTATTATATGCATGGTAACTCCTGTTGGTCTTGTGACCTTGTAAATAACACATAGCCCAGTGGAGTTAACTTCTTCTCCCACTGTAATATCTGGAAATGTGGATTCCATAATCGTCCAATTCCTTGCACTTTGCACTCTTTTGTATTTTAACTGTTTGTCTTGCATATATGTTAAATAAAATATTTTGATATTTTCAGGAGTACTGCAGAGTGGGTGTGGATTGCAGACATTTATCAGGTCCTAGAGAATTTTGATTACTGTACCAATATTGTGAGCAGTGAAGATGCTCTTATCAGCATTACCATTCCACTGATTTGTTTATTGAAACGCTCTCTGGATGGTCTGACTGACCAAAGTGTTAATGCACCCAAGGTGTCTGTGGATCCAGACTTCAAAATGGTTGCTAGTAATCCGCAGAACTTCGGCCAACAGGCTCAGGCCACCTTTGGTCAGCATCATGAGGATGAGGAGGATGATGAAGAACAGGAATGTTTTGAAGTTGGTAACCAAGGGATTGACAACCCAAGCTTCAGGGCTGTCCAGCACGGAGGGCCTGAGGAGGAGCAAGAGGAGGAGAGACAGACTGAGAAGTAGAGGAGGTTTAAGGAGACTGAATGTATTTTTAGCAGTGACACACAAAGGTTTCCAGTTCGGAGTGTTGCACACCTGGAACAGTTCATGTCATACTGCCTTTCTCATGACTGTCGGCTAATCCACATTTTGGCAGACAACAAATACTGGTTATGTACCTTCCTTGATCCACGCTACAAAGACAAATTTGCTTCGCTACTTGTGGAGGCAAATAAGGATTGTACTACGGAAACATTAAAGAGGGCTGTAGTGGACCAGTTGATGAAACGATTACCCTCAGATAATGCTGGTATCAGAGGTAGTATGTCATCTCATGCAACAGGATTATGCATAGTGGAGCAACACAGGCAGGGGACGAATGTGTCAAAACTGGTCCTTTTTCCACAAATCCTCAACATCGAATCACTTACAGGTTGGGGGAACTATGACAAAGAGGGAACACTTAAGTAAGATGGTGAGGGACTATGTAGGTAATCATATCAGCGTGCTTTCAGAGTCTACTGTTCCCTTTAACTATTGGGTTTCCAAGCTTATCACTTGGCCAGACCTCGCCTTATGCGCTTTGGAAGTGCTAGCTTGCCCTGCTGTGAGTGTGTTGTCTGAGCATGTTTTCAGCTCAGCGGGGTCAATAATAACAGATACTCGTACACGACTATCCATAGAAAGTGCAGACAGTTTGACGATGATCAAAATGAACCATAGATAGATTACCCCAGAGTATCTCAGGTCGCCTGTTAACAAGACCCAATAATAACTGTAGCCCCAAAATTTGTATTTCTTAAGTTCAAATAAGTTCCATTGTCTCTCATTCAAGACTATTTTGTCTTCTATCATCTAATGAGACCGCATGACAAATCTAACTTGTTATGCTCCTGCAATTTAATTGTTAGGGGTACTTTGCACACTACGACATCGCAGCTGCGATGTCCGTGGGGTCAAATCAAAAGTGACGCACATCCGGCGCCACTGTCGATATCGTAGTGTGTAAAGCGTTTTTGATACGATTAACGAGCGCAAAAGCGTCGTAATCGTATCATCGGTGTAGTGTCCGACATTTTCATAATTGCGCGGCAGCGACGGTACGATGTTGTTCCTCGTTCCCCTGTGGCAGCACACATCGCTGTGTGAGAAGCCGCAGGAGCGAGGAACATCAGCTTACCTGCGTCACCGCGGCTCACGACGGAGGTGGGCGGGATGTTTACGTCCCGCTCATCTCCGCCCCTCCGCTTCTATTGGCCGCCTGCCATGTGACGTCACTGTGATGCCGCACGACTCACCCCCTTAGGAAGGAGGCGGGTCGCCGGCCAGAGCGACATCACAGGGCAGGTGAGTGCATGTGAAGCTGCCGTAGCGATAATGTTCGCTACGGCAGCGATCACAAGATATCGCTGCTGCGACAGGGGCGGGTACTATCGCGCTCGGCATCGCAAGCATCGGCTTGCAATGTCGTAGTGTGCAAAGTACCCCTTAGGCCCAATCACCCAGGGCAATATTTTTCAAGCCTTTGTACATTATGCACTGGCATAACTACTGTCAAGGCTAGACTCTATAACAATTGGTCAGGCAGTCTCTATTTGTGCTCTTTATTGATGCTGTTCTCCACGGTGTTACACATGGCCCCCTGCAGAATCAGAATTTTTTTTAACTCCTTGGCATGTTATGCACTGTTGCAAATCCTACCAATTTTTTTTTTTTTTTTTTTTTTTTAAAAAGCAGTTGGGAGTACCTTCTGATGCTGTGCTACATGGTGTCTGAACCATTCCACCCTGGGGATACTGAATTTTTTTAAATCCTCAGTGTTATGTAGTGGAATAAAGCCTGAGTTCCAAAGTGAAACAACTGCCACTTCCGCAGTGCTGCATGCTTCCCAAACTGTGGTCTAGGAAGCAGGCGATGATGCCTCCTGCTCCCAACCTGCTTTTGGCCAGATGCAATCATCATCAATGACATCAGCTTCGATGTCCCAGCATGGCGTTCATTTGTCCATAAAACAGACATTACTGAATAATTATTATTATTATTATTTATTATCATAGCGCCATTAATTCCATGGCGCTTTACAAGTGAAAAAGAGTATACATAAAAACTAGTACAACAATCATTAACAGTACAAAACAGACTGATACAGGAGGAGAGAGGACCCTGCCCTTGAGAGCTCACAGTCTACAGGGAATGGGTGAGGGTACAATAGGTGAGGACAGAGCTGGTTGTGCAATGGTGTACTGAACTGAGGGTTATGGTAGGTTGTAGGCTTGTCAGAAGAGGTGGGTCTTCAGGTTCCTCTTGAAGCTTTTCACAGTAGGAGAGAGTCTGATATGCTGGGGTAGAGCATTCCAGAGTATGGGGGAGGCACGGTAGAAATCTTGTATGCAATTGTGGGAAGAGGAGATAAGAGAGGAGTAGAGAAGGAGATCTTGTGAGGATCTGAGGTTGCATGTAGGTAGGTTACAGATGTAATGAGGAGACAGGTTGTGGATGGCTTTGTAGATCATGGTTAATGTTTTGAACTGGAGTCTTTGGGCAATGGGAATCCAGTGAAGGGATTGGCAGAGTTGTGAGGCTGGGAAATAGCGAGGGGAGAGGTGGATTAAGCGGGATGCAGAGTTCAGGATAGATTGGAGGAGTGCAAGAGTGTTGGAAGGGAGGCCAGAGAGCTGGAGGTTGCAGTAGTCGAGGCGTGAGATGATGAGGGCATGTACTAATGATTTTGCTGATTTTTGGTTAAGGAAGGGACGGATCTGGGAGATATTTTTGAGTTGTTGTCGGAATGAGGTGAGGAGGGCTTGGATGTGCGGCTTGAAGGATAGAGCAGAGTCGAGGGTTACTCCAAGGCAACGAGTTTGTGAGACTGTGGAGAGTGAGCAGCTTCAACTTTGATGGATAGGCTTGTTGGAGGAGTTGAATGAGGAGAAGGAAAGACAATGAATTCTGTTTGTCCATGTTAAGCTTTAGGAATCGCACAGAGAAGAAGGATGAAATAGCAGAGAGACATTGTGGGATTTTGGTCAGTAAGGAGGTAATGTCAGGTCCAGAGAGGTAGATCTGAGTATCATCGGCATAGAGATAATACTGAAAGGCATGGGACTCTATGAGCTGTCCCAGGCCGAAGGTGTAGATGGAGAACAGCAGGGGTCCAAGAACTGAACCTAGGGGGACACCAATGGATACAGGGTGGGATGAGAAGGTGGTGTAAAGCCTGCTTTACACACTACAATTAATTGTGCGATCGCATTTGCGATCGCACCCGCCCCCATCGTTTGTGCGGCACGGGCAATTTCTTGCCCATGTCGCACAATGCTGTAACCCCCCGTCACACGTACTTACCTTCCAAACGACCTCGCTGTGGGCGGCGAACATCCACTTCCTGAAGGGAGAGGGACGTTCGGCGTCACAGCGACGTAACACAGCGGCTGGCCAATAGAAGCGGAGGGGCGGAGATGAGCGAGACGTAAACATCCCGCCCACCTCCTTCCTTCAGCATTACAGTGCGGTAAGCTGCACTTCATCATTCCCGGGGTGTCACACGCAGTGACGTGTGCTGCACCGGGTACGATGAACAACAGGACGTGTGATTTTTAGAAATTGAGCGACGTGTCAGCGATGAATGAGAAGGTGAGTATTTCTGCTTGTTCATAGCTGTCATACACTACGATATCACTAACGATGCTGGATGTGCGTCACTTACGACATGACCCCGCCGACATCTCGTTAGATATATCATAGCGTGTAAAGCCCGCTTTAGAGTGGGAGATGGTGAAAGTTTGGTCGGTTAGGTATGAAGAGATCCAAGATAGGGACAAGTCTGTGATGCCCAGAGAGGAGAGAATCTGCAATAGGAAGGAGTGGTCTACTGTGTCAAAGGCAGAGGACAGGTCCAGGAGGAGGAGGACAGAGTAGTATCGCTTGGCTTTGGCAGTTAGTAGGTCATTGGTGACTTTAGTTAGGGCAGTTTCAGTAGAGTGGTGCACTCGGAATCAAGATTGTAGCTGGTCAAAGAGGGAGCAGGAGGTGAGGTATGAGGACAGTTCAAGATGGATATGCTGTTCCAGTAGTTTAGAGGCATAGGGGAGAAGGGATATGGGATGGTAGCTGGACACAGAGGATGGGTCAAGAGAGAGCTTTTTAAGGATTGGTAATTTGAATAGAATTTGAATAGAGGGCCACTGGAGCCGGTGGTGTTGATGGAGGAAGAGGGCAAGGCGAACACCCAAATGGCCACATTGGCAATAGCACTGTAGGGGGTTATGGAGTACGTATTCCAACTTTCACACTATTGACATAGGGGACGCAGAAAATTACACTGTGTGCAGAATTATTAGGCAAATGAGTATTTTGATCACATGATACTTTTTATACATGTTGTCCTACTCCAAGCTGTATAGTCTTGAGAGCCAACTACCAATTAAGTAAATCAGCTGATGTGGATCTCTGTAATGAGGAGGGGTGGGGTGTAATGACATCAACACCCTATATAAAGTGTGCTTAATTATTAGGCAACTTCCTTTCCTTTGGCAAAATGGGTCAGAAGAGAGATTTGACGGGCTCTGAAAAGTCCAAAATTGTAAGATGTCTTGCAGAGGGATGCAGCAGTCTTGAAATTGCAAAACGTTTGAATCGTGACCACCAAACAATCAAGCGTTTCATGGCAAATAGCCAACAGGGTCGCAAGAAGCGTGTTGGGAAAAAAAGGCGCAAAATAACTGCCCATGAATTGAGGAAAATCAAGCTTCCAAGATGCCATTTGCCACCAGTTTGGCCATATTTCAGAGCGGCAACGTTACTGGAGTATCAAAAAGCACAAGGTGTGCCATACTCAGGGACATGGCTAAGGTAAGGAAGGCTGAAAAACGACCACCTTTGAACAAGAAACATAAGATAAAATGTCAAAACTGGGCCAATAAATATCTTAAGACTGATTTTTCAAAGGTTTTATGGACTGATGAAATGAGAGTGACTCTTGATGGTCCAGATGGATGGGCCAGAGGCTGGATCAGTAAAGGGCAGAGAGCTCCACTCCAACTCCAGCAAGGTGGAGGTGGGGTCCTAGTATGCGCTGGTATCATTAAAGATGAACTTGTGGCACCTTTTCGGTTTGAGGATGGAGTGAAGCTCAACTCCAAAACCTACTGCTAATTTCTGAAAGACAACAATTTCAAGCAGTGGTAGAGGAAGAAGTCGGTATTGTTCAAGAAAAACATGATTTTCATGCAAGACAATGCTCCATAGCATGCATCCAACTACTCCACAGCGTGGCTGGCTAGTAAAGGTCTAAAAGATGAAAATATAATGACATGGCCCCCTTGTTCACCTGATCTGAACCCCATAGAAAACCTGTGGTCCCTCATAAAATGTGAGATCTACAGGGAGGGAAAACAGTACACCTCTCGGAACAGTGTCTGGGAGGCTTTGGTGGCTGCGGCATGCAATGTTGATTGTAAACAGATCAAGCAGATCAAGTAACTGACAGAATCTGCAGACTTGTACCCGAAGGTCAGATCACGCCTTTGACCTCTGAATGCTGTGATCAAGATCAACAAAGTACTCAGTCACTATGAGACAATCCCCCAAACTCCTCTCATGCATTACACATTGTAATGCCCATCCCATGAAAGTTCACAGTTGCTCAGAGTATAAAGTGCTGAATTGATACCCATACCCTTCAAGGTATATGACACAAGTGCAACACACAGTACAGTACAATATTACTTCAGGTCCAGCATGCAGTGTAACACCTTTCCTCCTTATGCAGGGTATAAAGTGCAGGTGACACTACACCCATCAGCCCTACAAGGAAACATCCCCTGCAGCCCCCACAGGGTAACATCCCCTGCAGCTTCCACAGGGTAACATCCCCTGCAGTCCCCACAAGGTAACCTTCCCTACTGCAACTCCCACAAGGTAACCCTCCCTGCAGCCCCACAGGGTAGCATACCCACATCCTTCTCTCACAGTATACAATGCTGGATGAATGCTGTTTGCACTTTACCATCAATTCCAGAGACAGGAGCTGCCAGCAGCAGAGAATCACTGAGAGACCGCACAGCAAAACCAGGAGGACGCAGAGCCAGCACTGAGCCCCACACAGGTCCTGAACTACAGGAACAGATGGCTGGCAATCCCAGAGGATCTTTGTGATGTGCATTGAGCAGCCGTGGCCACGCATAGTGTAGCGCACAGAGAAGGGGGGTACTCAGTCCTGGGCGGTAACAGACGGGGCTGTCACTCTGGTGGCCATTTCCCGGCCCCGTGCTCTGAGCCTCTTTTGTTAATGGGGTGTATTTACAGGGGAGATAAGCATTTTTGTCATGTGATGCCACCTGCGGGTTGTGGTTTGGGATAGGGAACAGCTGCTGCTCAATGTGGGTACTCCCAGGGATGATGGTAGTGGCAGCTGAGATGGTAGGCCCTCCGTAAGTAGGGCTGTGCCTGGGAGATGTAGTGGGATAATAATGGAGACCACACCAGGTTGTCTTTAACAGTCTCTACTCACTGTGGACCCAGGGATTGCTGGTTCCAGTCCCAGGAGGACCAGTGCCAATGTAGTGACCTAGGTTGCTCTGTCCCCGGCACTTTCTGTAGATTTAGTCCCCATAGCATGGAGCATTTGGGAACCCGGACTGTCCCTTTTGGGGTAAAGTCTCCTTCTCCGTACGGCAGGCAGTGCGGACCCTGCGGGGAGGTAAGTGTCCGAACCCCGACCTTAGTTTACTACTGATGCCCCCAGATTATTTGGTTCAATTAAGTCCATGAAGGTGTCCTCACTGTGCAGGTATTTATCAAACCATTTGAAACTTGACATTTGACCTAGGGCCCTGTGCCCCGTTCGGGCTCCGGTCCCAGTGATATCTCTGTACCCGTCCTGGCGACCTCAATCCTGTGCCCCGGGGTCACCGTTACACGGACCCAGCTCAAGCACGTCCACACACCTCCTCCGTGTGCTCTCGACTCCAACTTCCTCAGACTGACTGCTGACCCCTTCCACCAGGATAGCTATACCCAGGGACTCGTTCCCATGGCGACCCTCCCCTTGCGTGGTTAACCCTCTATGCCCAGTGTGGAGAGGAGAACTAGGATTTTAGATGTCTGTTGCTGGAACCGGCACTGGTACTCCAGGTCCCAGGTGTTAGGTCCTGCATCCCCTAGAGGATGCAGTTCCCTGTAGTGCCCTGAGGGTCTCAGGGGTGCTACAACAGCATGCTGTATGTTCCATCCAGGCTGCTTTAAAGGTACAGTGATACACAGTGACTGATAATGTAGCAGGTTGTAGGGTTGCCCTCGACAGCTGTTGGAGGAGCGCCTCAGGGGCATTTGCTGCCCCTCTGGCCCAGCCCACTTCTGGGTCAGTCCCACCCCCCCCAAATATCTTAAGCTCACGGATCGCTTACAGGCTTTCCCCACCAGCTGCCGCGTTCTCGCCACCTCCGAGCTCTGTGTTGCCTGCAGCAGTGTGAGGAGGTTGCAAAGTGATGACCTCATCCCTTTCTTTGGCAGCAGGATAATGCGCCAACGCCCTGATTTGCTCCACTGACCCTCCTGTCTCCAGCACACATTGCTAAATTGCATGCGATGCTTGTGAAGTGCGACGCCGACAATTTCACGATGTTCTGTAGCCGAAGCGACATCGCCAGGCTCCTCTGCTGTGGCTGTGACTGGGGCCTGGGGCTTCATAAAGCTAAGTAAGTACCCTGGGCATGGCTGGGCCGCCCTCCTTACTGGGCCCCATACACCAGTCATGGTTGTAATGCCCTGATGGCGGCCCTGCATATGTCACTTTTGGAGAAGGCTGAGTACAACACTTAGCTATTTTTGGAAGTCCCATAGATCAGAGGTTCCCAACTCCAGTCCTCAAGGCACACCAACAGTGCATGTTTTCAGGATTTCTTTAGCATTGCATGGGTGTTGGATTCAGCATCTTTGCAGGTGATTAAATTATCACCTGTGCAATACTAAGGAAATCCTGAAAACATGCACTGTTGGTGTGCCTTGAGGACTGAAGTTGGGAACCTCTGCCATAGATAATGAATGACGTGGAAGTCAAAAATGCGCATCACTGCTACATTCAAGATTGGGCTGCAGAGTCTTGATCTTGGGATCCAGAGATGCGTTCCTTAAGCGGGCTTTACACACTGCGATATCGGTCCCGATATCGCTAGTGTGGGTACCCGCCCCCATTTGTTGTGCGATACGGGCAAATCGCTGCCCGTGCCGCACAACATCGCCCAGACCCGTCACACATACTTACCTGCCCGGTGACGTCGCTGTGACCAGCGAACCGCCTCCTTTCTAAGGGGGTTGTCCGTGCGGCGTCACAGCGACGTCACTGAGCGGCCGCCCAATAGCAGCGGAGGGGCGGAGCTGAGCGGGACGTAACATCCCGCCCACCTCCTTCCTTCCGCATAGCGGCCGGGAGGCAGGTAAGGAGAGCTTCCTCGTTCCTGCGGTGTCACACGGAGCGATGTGTGCTGCCGCAGGAACGAGGAACAACCTCGTTACTGCTGCAGTAACGATTTTTGAGAATGGACCCCCATGTCATCAATGAGCGATTTTGCACGTTTTTGCAATGATGCAAAATCGCTCATCGGTGTCACACGCAACGGCATCGCTAATGCGGCCGGATGTGCGTCACCAATTCCGTGACCCCAACGAGTTCGCATTAGCGATGTCGTAGCGTGTAAAGCCCCCTTTTCTCTTAAGGCCGCTTTAAACGCTGCGACATCTCTCAAGCGATCTCATTGGGGTCACGGAATTTGTGACCCGTGCAATTGCTAAAGATGTCGTAGCGTGTAAAGCGGCCTACCAGATAGGTAATGCTGAGTGTTTAGTTCCACAGGAGCTTGCAGAGCCATACGTTAACATTGACTATTTAAGACTATGAAATGCAATATAAAGCTAAAACTTCCAGTGAGGTCTCTCTGCCTGGGACTTCTCCCCTCACAGGCAGACCACATAGGGGGAAGTAGTCCAGCAGTACATTGGCTATTTAAACTTTGCAATTCCTGTGGGACGAAAAACGAAAAAAGGGTAATGGAGTTAATAATCTGCATATGAGTTTGCTTGCATCTGCATATATAAAATTGCTCCGATTCTTAGGCTATGTGCCCACGTTGCGTCCTGTCCCTGTAGAAATGTCTGCAGCGATTTGATAGTACATATGCGCATCAAATCGCTGCAGAAATACTGCGTAATGAATGCAGTGAAAGACGATTTCATGCGCTCTGGATGCAGCCTCTCCCATAGACAGAGCGGGACCTGCATCCGAAGAGCACAGAATAAGTGACATGTTGCTTTTTAGAACTCAGCAATTTGGCAGCATTCAAATCGCTGCGTTCTAAAACGCAACATGGCATTGGATTATGCACAATCTTCATAGATTGTGCTGCGGACGCAGGACGCATGCAGTTACGCTGCAGTGCAATATGCAGCGTAACTGCATGCAAATACGCAACGTGGGCACAGAGCCTTAGGCAGAAATGGTGGTGAATGTCATGCAAATGTCATTCCGTATGTCATGAAAGTGTTATGCAAGTGTATGATTTTTTTTTAACTTTTCTAGCATCCCTATGTCATGCGAGTCCTATACGTGAATGTACACCTGCACATTGTACTTATACTAACAGGTGATAAATACTTTAGTTCCATTACAATTGTTTGTCAATTATATCTAATAGTTTTATTGTTGATTCTCTGTTTTTACATTGACCATTCATTTATTAATGATTATTATTAATAGTATTATTATTATTACTAGTATTATCATTTCTTTTTAACATTAATATTTAATTATTACAATTTCTCAGAAATAGTGTGATAGTAATTCTTGAGTGTAAATAATCCATTATTTTTGAGTGGATTTAGAATGCCTTCACAGATTGAAGTCATACTGCAATTTTTTTGCTAATGTTGCAGCAAGAAAACATAAATTAGGTGCAATGTGTGAACATAGTGTAAGGGGTACTTTGCACGCTGCGACATCGCAAGCCGATGCTGCGATGCCGAGCGCGATAGTCCCCGCCCCCGTCACAGCTGCTATTTCATTGTGATAGCTGCCGTAGCGAATATTATCGCTACGGCTGCTTCACATGCACTCATCTGACGTGAGACGTCGCTCTGACCGGCGACCCGCCTCCTTATTAAGGGGGCGGGTCGTGCGGCGTCACTGCGACGTCACACAGCATGCGGCCAATAGGAGCGGAGGGGCGAAGATGAGCGGGATGTAAACATCCCGCCCACCTCCTTCTTTCCGCATAGCCGACGGGAGCCGCGGTGACGCAGGTAGGAGATGTTCCTCGCTCCTGCGACTTCACACACAGCGATGTGTGCTGCCGCAGGAACGAGGAACAACATCGGACCATCGCATCAGCGTAATTATGGAATTCGCCGACGCTACACTGATGATACGATTACGACGCTTATGCGCTCATTAATCGTATCATCTAGGATTTAAACACTACGATGTCGAGAGCGACGCAGGAAGTGCGTCACTTTCGACATGACCCCACCGACATCGCACCTGCGATGTCGTAGTGTGCAAAGCCCGCCTTAGGCCTGTTTAAATTGGTCCATGGACAGACTATTATGCATGGACTTGCAAAGGGTCTTCTGACCTGAATTTAAAAGCGTTAGGTCCCTTTCAGACGTCCATGTTTAAACAGGTGCAAGCCACACGTACGTAATCCGTATGATATCCATGTGTCATACGTGTGATATTCATATGACTGTTACTGGTAAAAAATGCATCATACTGAAATAAATGATTTTTTAATGTGTAAAAGATGGGCAAAGCCTGAAAAATAATAGACAGATACAGACAGCTAGATAGATAGATAGAGACAGAACAGATAAAATAGACAAAATGAAAGAACATATAGAATAGCTCAATAGATATAAAGGTAGCTAGCTTGGCCACCTGTTTTGCAGCACTTATATTTTTTAATTAAAAAAAAAAATGACTTTGAGTTTCTCCTAATTTTAATATCTGGCACAGGAACAGCAGCAGCTGCAGGCTTCAACCCTCAGCTCTCTGCTGTACCTTGGCTGGTTATTAAAAATAGAGGGAATCCAATGCTTATTTTTTAATTTTTAGATAAAAAAAATCACATGGGGTTCCCTACATTTTACTAAAACCAGCCGAGTTGCAGCAGAAAATTGGGGGCTGATATTATTAGGGGGGGAAGACCCATGGTTATTTGGCCCTTTCCAGCCTAACAATAGCAGTCCTTAGCCACCCCAGAAGTGGTGCATCCATCAGGTGCACCAATTCTGGTGCTGGACCCAGCCCTTACTATTGCCCTTGTGCAGTGGCAAACAGAGTAATATTTGTGGGATTGATGCTAGCTCCAGCTGGCATCAAGCCCTGGCATTAGTAATGGGTAGCGTCTAGCAGACACCCCCATAGCTAACCTAGTAGTTGAAAGGAGAATAAAAAAGTTTATTTGAACGAAAAAAAAAAACAACTCCAGCCCTCGTTCACCAATTTATTTGCTTTTTAAAAATAAAAATACAAAACGTACGTCGTAATCCATTGTGAGATCCTACGGCATTCCCCAAGAGCAAACCTAAAAAGACATAAAAAGAGAAAATTATTCAATAAATAAATACAAGAGACACCCTCTTTTGCAATCTATTTCCCTGTCAAAGCCCTAATCCTAATATGTAATCCAATTAAATAGGGGGGGGGCACGTCGCTCCCATACTGCTGGCACATTCAATCAAAAACAAACTTTCCCCATTGCTTGTAAGTGCAGCCCCTGCAAGCACACACACTGCTGTGTGTGCTTCCCTTCGGTGACCTGGACCTCATAAGGTCAGCCCTAGTAACCGCAGGGGCGCCCTCAGCAGTGCTTGTGCTTCCCTGCGGTGACCTGGACCTCATAAGTTCAGCCCTGGTCACCACAGGGGCGCCCTTAGCAGTGTGATTGTGTGTGGAAGCGGCAGTGATGTCACAGGTTAATTGGAGTTTACAATGAACGGTAGTGCGGGTGTCGTCAGGATGTCATTCAAGTTCCTTGGATACTACGATTAAATCGTGATGTCACTGCCGTGCACGCACACACACCGCTAAGGGCACCCCTGTGGTGACCTGGACTTACCTTATGAGGTCCAGTTCACTGCAGGGAAGTTTGTGCTAGCAGGGGCTGCTGTCACAAACAATGGGGAACGTTTAGTTCCCCATTGAATGTGCCAGCAGTATGGGATCGACATGGGCCCCCCTAATTGGATTACTGGATTAATTGATGACTCTGGTGATGCTGCTGCTTCCAGGTCCTCTGTGCAATGCATATGCAATGAGCATAATGAGTGGGGTTGGAAGCAAGTGACAGCAGCGCCCAAGACTGCAGCGCTGGCGACAGATGAGTCTAGAAAAGCATTTTATTTCAAAGACACGTGTTTTCTCCGGTACATGTCACACTGATGTCACATCAGTGTGTGATCCGTGTGACACCCATGCTGCTGGAGAAAGATATGGATATGTCTGTGTGTGTGCGTGCGGGGTCACATGGTCCATGTGAGAACACGGTTGAATGACATGGGTATGTGTGGCATCCGTGTTAAAAACGGATGTCATACGTACCTGAAAAGCGGACGTCTGAAAGGGGCCTTATACTCATATATAAGGCTGTGAAGTTTGGGTCGGGGACACCTGGTCAATCTGTGCATCACAGTCAATACATAGACCATGTTATACGGATGTCTAGATTCGTCTTAAGGCTCAGTGTCTGGGACAGAGTGATTTGTAAATATGGCCCTAGCTAGGACCTGGTTCTCTGTGGGTTAATAGTTCATGAAGTGAAATAATCCAGAATTCAACTCTACATTCTTATGAAATACCAATCTTTGGGTTTGAAATATACATGTTGTATGCACTAGAATCCATTATTTTACAACTATCAATGCACAATATTACTCAACTGCTCTAATTGGTTATAACAAGAGCAGAAGGGTAATTTAATTTCCCCACAGCAGCATGAAAATGACAGAGATATCTGGGCAAGGGAGCGCTGGAAGGGTAATTAGGAGACAGCATGTGAAAAGAAGAAGCAGAGGAGGAAGATAATGTCTGAGGTATACTACACATGTATGCCTGGGTTATTGTGCATTGACATGAGCGAGATATAAAAAATAGTAAGCCGTCTGCTGTAGATAAATCTCACAATAGGTTGGTAAATAGGTTTGTGTTAATGTTGTTGATACAAGGCTGCAGATTGCACAGTTTAATGCTACGCTAATAACATATTCATATGTCAAACCTAGAAACATTTCTAGAAAATATTTTAGATGTGACAGATCATTATTGTATAGTGTTCCTCTTCAAACTTCAAAGGCAAAAAACACAACTCTAAAACAATGACTTTATACATAAATTGATGTGCAACATATAATCATTAATAACATCACAGCAAAACGTTTCAGTAAATAAGGGTCGAAAATGATTCAAGCACTGGTGGATACAAACAGAAGAGGGCCCCTATGTGCTCATCATAATGCACAATTCTACATGATTTGGAGGTGTCTTGGGCCCCTTTTCTCTTGGGCACCTTTGCGGCTGCACAGGTTGCACCAATAATATGTCTGCCCCTGTAATCAAGAACATATTTGTCACAATGAATATGGAATAACTGTGGACCGTGGCTCCTAGGTTGTTTCACAAGCTAGAGAACCATATGCTATGCCTAACCTCAAGAATACTCCTAATGGTGGAGAGGCTTAAGCTCCTGACCAGTCCTGATCTGATTCCCCCTCCCTGTCCCCCAGGGAGGGATGTGACAGGAGTGTGATGAAACAAACAGAAAAAGGCAGACATGGGAAAAACAAAACTATGTCACACATCAAGCACACGCAAAGGTAAAGATAATAAGAGGTTCAGGAGGAAAAACAAGAGCAGGAAGGAAGCTACAAAACAACAAGGGTAAACGCCACAACTGCACCAAGCAATAAGCTCAAATTTTAGTCTGGGACACTACAGTTTACAGACCAATGTAGAATGAACTATAGCTGGCATGGGTGGAAGGTTTCAACCAGTATAAATAGAAGGGGAGCAGATATGATAGGCTCTGCCCAGTGGAACAAGCAGACCAGCAGAGATTAACACTTTCTAACCTGCCTATGAATTAGCACACAGCGGGTTGACTCCTGAGTCTGCCTCTGTTGCTGTTGATCTCAGACACCAGAGAAACCATAGGGTAGAGTGTCAAAATTTGCCATCTGAACAGCGCCCAATGCTGACAGTTGGCAAAATTTGTGCAAAACTCCTTGTGGCAATATTCTTAGCATTTCTATGCCATCACAAGCCTCAATTGCAGTCCAGAAGCCAGATGACTGAATCTCTTGATATGGTTAATAGAATATACTATCTGCATTTCGGACCAGAAATTCATATTGTTAAATAACACAATATATTTTCAATTTTATATTATCTAGTTTAGATTAATTTGATTGCCCAGTTTTCTTGATTTCCTAAGCTTTTTTAAGAATGGAAACTAGTGATGAGCAAGCACAAAAGTGCTCGTTACTCAAATCAAGAGGGTCCAAGGCTTGGACCCACTCGATTGGAGTAATGTATAATGGAAGTCTATAGGGAACTTAAGCATTTTTACAGTAGACCACGCTAGAGGGCAGGGAAGGCTTGTAAAATCCATAAAGAAGATGTCTTGATGAATCTCTGACTCCCAGTTTCTGTTGGGAAGTTGAAAAATTAAATATTTTTTTAAAAAAAAGCTTGGAGTCCCCCTATTTTTGATTACCAGCCAAGGTAAAGCAGACAGCTGCTGGCTGGTATCATCAGGCTGGGAAGGTCCATGGTTATTGTACCCTTGCCAGCCCCAAAATAGCAACCTGCAGCCGCCCCAGAATTGGCGCATGACATTAGATGCACCAATTCTGGTGCTTCATCCCTGCTCTACTCATTGCCTTGGTGCATTGGCAATTGAAGTAATAGGTTGATGGGATTGATGAAGTGATTAGAAGTGATGAAATGATAGGATTGATGGCAGCTGTGAAATGTCAGAGACCTGAGTAGTCTCGAAAGCTTGCTATTATTACTATCTTTTCAGTTAGCTATTAAAAGGTATCAACTACTGAGGACTCTCAGTTCTTTTAAACAAATTTTTTTTTATCTCTACTGGCTAACACGGTACAAAGATATATTTTAACTAGAAAAATGTTATTGATTTTTAATTTCCAGAGAGAGACAACTTACAGACTCTTCCCCCAAGACTGGGTAAGAGGGAAGATCCATAAATAGCATTAACTGTGGACATGCATTATGTTGCTATGCTTCCTTGATTAAGGAATTTTCCTGGCACAAAGATTATTAAAATTGTAAAGCCTATTAGAAATGTAGCAACTTTTTAAATTACTTACTGCTTAAATTCTGCTCTGTTCCAAAGTTGACATGTTGGGAACTCCAACTCCTTATTTCCTCCTGCAATTTATCCAAAGCATAGAGTAAAGCAAAGTTCTCTAACCTAGCAAGCTGCACATAGAATGAATTGTGAATATGAAGGGCCATGTTCTTTTGGTTCTTTTTATTTTCTATATGACTTTTTAATCATCATCATTCTTTAAAAAATATTGTAATTTTTATTCCTTTTAATGGTGCTCATTAGTGATGGGCAAGTATGCTCTGCACTGCTTGGTACTCGATAGAGCATTGAGGTGCTCAAGATGCTTGATACGCAATTAAGTATTCTGTTACTCGGGCGCCATATTTGAGTCCATGTCCCCACATGTTTTGCGGCTTTTTTCAGCCACTAAACATGTGGTTACTGGCATTACTGTGATTGGCCAGCCATATTGCATCATCGGGTCTATATAAGACCCATTGACACCATGCTTGCAACACTCTACCTGGAAATAGTGTAGGGAAAGGTTCTGCTGGAGAAGGGACAGTGTGTAATAGTGTAACATTAAACCAACAGTCCTTTGCAGGGTTAATTGAAATCTATTCTATACTCATATCGCTCTTAGGGGTACTTTATACGCTGCGACATTGCTACCAATATATCGACGGGGTCACGTCGTTAGTGACGCACATCTGGCGCCGGTAGCGACATCGCAGCGTGTAACACTAATGAGCAACGATCAACGATCTCAAAATCGTTCCAAAACGGTGATCGTTGACACGTCGTTCATTTCCTTAATATCGCTGCTGCTACCGGTACGATGTTGTTCGTCGTTCCTGCGGCATCACACATCGCTATGTGTGACACTGTGGGAGCGACGAACATCTCCTTACCTGCGTCCACCTGCAGTCCGGAAGGAAGGAGGTGGGCGGGGTGTTACGTCCCGCTCATCTCCGCCCCTCCGCTTCTATTGGCCGGCCGCTTAGTGACGGCGCAGTGACGTCGCTATAAAGCCGAATGCACCTCCCCCTTGAGGGAGGGGTTGTTCGGCGGGCACAGCGACGTCGCTGACAAGGCATGTGCGTGTGACGCTGCCATAGCGATAATGTTTGCTACGGCAGCGATCACCAAATGTCGCATGAGCGACGGGGGCTGGAGCTATCGCGCTCAACATCGCTAGCAATCGCTAGTGATGTCGCAGCGTGTAAAGTACCCCTTAGTCTGCAATTAGTGTAGGATACGCTTCTGGAGTAGGGATAGTGTATTAGAGATAAGTTGGCAGGGATTTTAACCTTCCAGATCTTGCTGCTATGTAAAAAATCTATTCTCTAATTTTAATGCTCTTAGCTTAAACTAGTGTAGGTTGAGCTTCGGGAGTAGGGATAGTATTAGAGGCATCTAGGCAGGGATTCTAGTCTTGCAAACCTTGTTGCTGCTACGTAAAAATTCTATCCTCTTATACTGCCACTGCATTTAGTGTATAGCAAGCTACTGGAGTATGGATAGTGTATTAGAGGCCTAAAGGCAGGGATTCTAGCCTTAGAGACCATGCGGCTGCTACATAAAAAAAGGTATTGTACTCTCTAATAATAAAGCTCTTGTGTGCATTTAGTGTAGGGTAAGCTGCTGGAGTAGGGAGTATTAGAAGCCTGTAGGCAGAGATTCTAGCCTTAGGCTATGTGCGCACGCTGTGGTTTTACCGAATATTTTACCTCGGATTTGCCGTGGATTTGCTGCAGAAAATGTTTCTAACATTTCTGCAGACATTCCCCAGCAAAATCTATGAATATAAAAAAATGCTGTGCGCATACTGAGTTTTTTTATACCTGCGGATTTACCCGCGGAATTTCCTCTGTGGAATTAATGTGCATGTTACTTCTTTTTACCTGCGTTTTTTTCCATAGATAATGGTAAAAATGGTGATAATGGTAAATGGTAATAATGGTAAAAATCTGCAGGGAACAACCTGCAGAAAAAACGCGGCAAATCCGCACCAAAACTGCACCAAACCGCGGCAAAACCGCATGTGGATTTCATTGCAGTTTTAGTGCGGTTTTTTTACCACAGGTGCGGGATTCTTCCAGAGGGTCCAGATTTTCCCTAAGAAAAAGTCAATTTCTAGGGCGCACATGGCCTTACACACCATGGTGCTGCTCCTACATAAAAAATATAATCTCTAAAAATACTGCTCTTTGCTGCATTTATTGTAGGGCAAGCTGCTGGAGTTAGGATACTGTTTTAGAGGCCTGTAGGCAGGGAATCTAATGTTATAGACCTTGCTGATACTATGTGAGAAATCTCTTCTCTTATAATACCACTTTTAACTGCATTTAGTATAGGGCAAGCTGCTGAAGTAGGGATATTGTATTAGATGCTTGTAGGAGGGGATTCTAGCCTTATATACTATCTTGCTGCTGTTACTTAAAAAAATCAATTCTCTAATATGATAAATCTCAACTGCATTTAATATAAGAAAAAGCTGCTGGAGTAGAAATAGTGTATTAGAGGCCTATAGGCACTGATTCTAGCTGCTACATACAAAATCTATTATCCAATAATAACACTCTTAGGCCCCCTTCACACGTCCGTGAAAAACACGCACATGTGTTACGGGCCGTTTTTCGGGTCCGTGTCCCGTTTTTGTGTCCGTTTTTACGGTCCGTGTGGCACCTGTGTGAATTGCGTATGCTAGCCGTGTTTGTGTGTAGAACGTCCGTGTGTGCGTGTGGAATTAACGTGTATGTGTACGTGGAATGTCCGTGTGGAATGTCCGTGTGTGTGATGCACAATGTCGTTTATAAATGTCGGCTGACAGCAGACAGAGTTGCGCGATGAGAATGAACTCGGGTGAACTTCACCCGACTTCATCCTCATACCGCGGCTCTGTCTGTGTCGAGTACTGATTATCGGTCACTTGTGAAGGATTCCCCGGTGACCGCTAATCCCCCGAGTGACTGAAGTTTCCCCCCCTCTCTCATACTCACCGTTCCTCGATCCCCGGCGCGGCGCTGCACAGCATTCACACTGCTGCGGCGGCTTTTACTATTTTGAAAAAGCCGGCCGCTCATTAAACAATCTCCTATTCCCTGCTTTCCCCGCCCACCGGCGCCTATGATTGGTTGCAGTGAGACACGCCCCCACACTGAGTGACAGGTGCCTCACTGCACCCAATCACAGCAGCCGGTGGGCGTGTCTATACTGTACAGTAAAATAAATAAATAAATAATTAAAAAAAAACGGCGTGCGGTTCCCCCCAATTTTAATGCCAGCCAGATAAAGCCATACGGCTGAAGGCTGGTATTCTCAGGATGGGGAGCTCCACGTTATGGGGAGCCCCCCACCCTAACAATATCAGTCAGCAGCCGCCCAGAATTGCCGCATACATTATATGCGACAGTTCTGGGGCTGTACCCGGCTCTTCCCGATTTGCCCTGGTGCTTTGGCAAATCGGGGTAATAAGGAGTTAATGGCAGCCCATAGCTGCCACTAAATCCTAGATTAATCATGTCAGGCGTCTCCCCGAGATTCCTTTCATGATTAATCTGTAAATTACAGTAAATAAACACACACACACCCGAAAAAATCCTTTATTAGAAATAAAAAACACACACATATACCCTGGTTCAACAATTTAATCAGCCCGAAAAAGCCCTCCATGTCCGGCGTCATCCAGGATGGTCCAGCGTCGCATCCAGCTCTGCTGCATGGAGGTGACAGGAGCTGCAGAAGACACCGCCGCTCCTGTCACCTCCACGCAGCAACTGAGGTGAGAAGCGCGATCAGCTGAGCTGTCACTGAGGTTACCCGCTGTCACTGGATCCAGTAACAGCGGGTAACCTCAGTGACAGCTCAGCTGATCGCGCGGCTGTCTTCATTTGCTGCGTGGAGCTGTCGGGAGCGGCGGTGTCTTTTGCAGCTCCTGTCACCTCCATGCAGCAGAGCTGGATGCGACGCTGGACCATCCTGGATGACGCCGGACATGGAGGGCTTTTTCGGGCTGATTAAATTGTTGAACCAGGGTATATGTGTGTGTTTTTTATTTCTAATAAAGGATTTTTTCTGGTGTGTGTGTGTTTATTTACTGTAATTTACAGATTAATCATGAAAGGAATCTCGGGGAGACGTCTGACATGATTAATCTAGGATTTAGTGGCAGCTATGGGCTGCCATTAACTCCTTATTACCCCGATTTGCCAAAGCACCAGGGCAAATCGGGAAGAGCCGGGTACAGCCCCAGAACTGTCGCATATAATGTATGCGGCAATTCTGGGCGGCTGCTGACTGATATTGTTAGGGTGGGGGCTCCCCATAACGTGGAGCTCCCCATCCTGAGAATACCAGCCTTCAGCCGTATGGCTTTATCTGGCTGGCATTAAAATTGGGGGGGACCGCACGCCGTTTTTTTAAATTATTTATTTATTTTACTGCACAGTATAGACACGCCCACCGGCTGCTGTGATTGGGTGCAGTGAGGCACCTGTCACTCAGTGTGGGGGCGTGTCTCACTGCAACCAATCATAGGCGCCGGTGGGCGGGGAAAGCAGGGAATAGGAGATTGTTTAATGAGCGGCCGGCTTTTTCAAAGTAGTAAAAGCCGCCGCAGCAGTGTGAATGCCGTGCAGCGCCGCGCCGGTGATCGGGGAACGGTAAGTATGAGAGAGGGGGGGAAACTGACCGACAGACTGTGAGAGAGGGACAGAGAGACCGACAGAGAGACCGACCGACGGACTCAGGGAGATTGACCGACATACACAGAAATAGAAAGAATAGCCGACATCACTAGAAATAAAAACACCAAACGGACACGGACTATAGGTAGATGCATACGTGTTTACTAACGTGTGTGCACATACCCATAGACTTTCATTGTGTCCACGTGTGCGTGCTCCGTGCAGATAACGGACATGCATCCGTGCAAAACGCAAACACATACGGATCACGGACACGCACACACGGACATAATGAAATAACGCACGTGTGACCACAATCATTGATTAACATTGGGGCACGTGTGGCCGTGTCTCCGGTATATACGGAAACGGACCAAACACGCACGTGTATCACGGACGTGTAAAGGGGGCCTTAGCTGCATTTATTGTAGGACAAACTTTTAGACAAAAATGTCAAAATTAATCAAAAATCACCCTTTGTGACAGAAAGCACAACATGAAAATATCATAACATACGGATGCCTAGCTGAAGCAGCCAATATTAATTGCATACAGCACTATCAATAAGCACCTCTAGAAGAATTCCACACCACGGATGATAGCTACCATCTATATATATAATTGCCTTATTCTGTCTGTCTGTCTGTCTGTCTGTCTGTCATGCCTTGAAATTGTGTCCTTACGGTGACACAAAGCTGATTGGCCGCTGGGCTCGCCATGACCCCGCCCCCCACACGGATTGGCCTCTCGCCCCGGCTCTCTGCAGGCCCCGCCCCCCTCACGCAATGCACGCTCGCTCTGGCCCAACTGACACGGAGCTCCGACTCCCAGGTGAGTACATACACACACACACACATCAGATCACACTCACTCTCACACACACCTCACACATCACATCCACACACTCACAACATCCTGGGATATCGCTTGCTTCTACACCGGCTCCGTCACGATCCCAGCAGCGCCAGACATAACCTTGCGATGCTGGGATCTTGACGGAGGCCGTGAACGCTGGTAACCATTATACACATCGGGCAACTAAGGTCCCTTGGTTACCCGATGTGTATCATAGTTACCAGTGTACACCGGCTCACACTCACTCTCACACACACCTCACACACACATCATATCGCATCCACACACTCACAGCATCCGGCGATATCGCTTGCTTCTCGGCCTCGATACTGTGCTGTTGTGACCTTCCAGGACCTGCCGGAGGATCACATGGCCAGAAGCATGTGGTATCTCCGGATGTTGTGAGTATGAGCGTGGATGTGCGATATCGTCAGTGTGTGTGTGCGTGAGTGTATGCGATCGGGTGTGTGTGAGTGTATGCGATCGGGTGTGTGTGGGTGTGTGTGAGTGTATGCGATCGGATCTGTGAGTGTCGGCAGAGGAGCATGGCGTGCTGGAGGAGGCTGGGAGGAGAGAGGCTGATGCTGGGGACAGAGAGGCTGATGCTGGGGACAGAGAGGCTGATGCTGGGGACAGAGAGGCTGATGCTGGGGACAGAGAGGCTGATGCTGGGGGGAGAGAGGCTGATGCTGCGGGCAGAGAGGCTGATGCTGCGGGCAGAGAGGCTGATGCTGCGGGCAGAGAGGCTGATGCTGCGGGTAGAGAGGCTGATGCTGCGGGTAGAGAGGCTGATGCTGCGGGTAGAGAGGCTGATGCTGGCGCAGCATGGCGGATGGAGCACGTTTGGGAGTGCGCAGCATGGCGGATGGAGCACGTTTGGGAGTGCGCAGCATGGCGGATGGAGCACGTTTGGGAGTGCGCAGCATGGCGGATGGAGCACGTTTGGGAGTGCGCAGCATGGCGGATGCAGCACGATGGGGAGTGCGGAGTATGGCGGATGGAGCACGATGGGGAGTGCGGAGTATGGCGGATGGAGCACGTTTGGGAGTGCGCAGCATGGCGGATGGAGCACGTTTGGGAGTGCGCAGGATGGGAGATGGAGCACGATGGGGGGTGCGCAACATGGGGGATGGAGCACGATGGGGAGTGCGCTGCATGGGGGATGGAGCACGATGGGGAGTGCGCTGCATGGGGAATGGAGCACGATGGGGAGTGCACACCTCCCCCCAACACACACACACGCGCGCACTGCACAACACACCACACACACACACTGGGAACCACAAACAACTGCCCTACACAGACACCCACACACACAGACAGCGCTGCACACACAAATATACGCACATACCGCACAACACACACATTGCACAAAACATACCTCCCCCCAAAACACACCACACCCACACACAAACTGCGCAACACACACACAACGCTACAGACACACAGCGCTCCACAAACAACGCAACACACAAACAACACCGCTCTCACCCCCCATCACACCCAGAACATGTACAGCCCCTACACAAACACTTGGTAACTACACACAACAACATATATATATATATAACAAAAATCATACATGAACTACACAATACGTAAATTCTAGAATACCCGATGCGTAGAATCGGGCCACCTTCTAGTCTATATATATAATTGCCTTATTCTGTCTGTCTGTCTGTCTTGCTCCAAAATTGTGTCCTTACGGTGACAAACAGCGTATTGGCCGCTGGGCTCGCCATGGCCCCGCCCCCCGCACGGATTGGCCTCTCGCCACGGCCCCCTGCACGCATTGGCAACTCGGCCATGCCCTGCCCCCTCACGCATTGCACGCTTGCTCTGGCCCCGCCCCCCGCACGCATTCCCCGAACCGACTCCCAGGTGAGTGCTGTACCCCCGGGAGCCCACATCAGCGTACGCCGGCATATGCTGGTGTGGGCTCCCGTGCGAGCGGGGGGCGGGGTACGCTGGTAACCATGTAATATTGTAGCATGGTTACCAGCGTACACCGGCTCCCAGGTGAGCGCATCAAGGTCCTGCAGCGGCGGAAGAAACACAAACATGCACACACATAAGAATAGACACACACACATCAGATCACACTCACTCTCACACACACCTCACACACACATCAGATCGCATGCACACACTCACAACATCCCGTGATATCGCTTGCTTCTCGGCGGCGATCCTGTGCGTGCAGTGATCTTCCAGGACCTGCCGGAGGATCACATGGCCGGACGCATGTGGTATCTCCGGATGTTGTGATTGTGTGAGCGCTGTGCGATATCGTCAGTGTGTGTGTGCGTGTATGCGATCGGATGTGTGTGAGTGTGTTCTGATGTGTGAGTGTGTGTGTGTGAGTGTATGCGATCGGATCTGTGAGTGTCGGCAGAGGAGCACGGCGTGCAGCACAGCTGCTGGGACCGCCCACCGGTGGGCACAGGGAGAAGTGGGGTGTGTGTGTTAGTGTATGCGATCAGATGTGTATGTGTATACTGTCTGATGTGTGACTGTGGAGCACGAAGGGGGGTGCACAGCATGGGGGATGGAGCACGATGGGGAGTGCGCAGCATGGGGGATGGAGCACGATGGGGAGTGCGCAGCATGGGGGATGGAGCACGATGGGGAGTGCACAGCATGGGGGATGGAGCACGATGGGGAGTGCGCAGCATGGGGGATGGAGCACGATGGGGAGTGCGCAGCATGGTGGATGGAGAACGATGGGGAGTGCGCAGCATGGGGTATGGAGCATGATGGGGGGTGCGCAGCATGGGGGATGGAGCACGATGGGGAGTGCGCAGCATGGGGGATGGAGCACGATGGGGAGTGCGCAGCATGGGGGATGGAGCACGATGGGGAGTGCGCAGCATGGGGGATGGAGCACGATGGGGAGTGCGCAGCATGGTGGATGGAGCACGATGGGGAGTGCGCAGCATGGGGGATGGAGCATGATGGGGGGTGCGCAGCATGGGGGATGGAGCACGATGGGGAGTGCGCAGCATGGGGGATGGAGCACAATGGGGAGTGCGCAGCATGGGGGATAGAGCACGATGGGGGGTGCGCAGCATGGGGGATGGAGCACGATGGGGGGTGCGCAGCATGGGGGATAGAGCATGATGGAGGGTGCGCAGCATGGGGGATAGAGCACGATGGGGAGTGCGCAGCATGGAGCACGATGGGGAGTGCGCAGCATGAGGGATGGAGCACAATGGGGAGTGCGCAGCATGGGGGATGGAGCACGATGGGGAGTGCGCAGCATGGGGGATGGAGCACGATGGGGAGTACACAGCATGGGGGATGGAGCACGATGGGGGGTGCGCATCATGGGGGATGGAGCACGATGGGGAGTGCGCAGCATGGGGGATGGAGCACGGTGGGGAGTGCGCAGCATGGGGGATAGAGCACGATGGGGAGTGCGCAGCATGGGGGATAGAGCACGATGGGGAGTCCGCAGCATGGGGGATAGAGCACGATGGGGAGTGCGCAGGATGGGGGATAGAGCATGATGGGGAGTGCGCAGCATGGGGGATGGAGCACGATCGGGAATGCGCAGCATGGGGGATGGAGCACGATGGGGAGTGTGCAGCATGGGGGATGAAGCACAATGGGGAGTTCGCAGCATGGGGGATGGAGCACGATGGGGGGTGCGCAGCATGGGGGATGGAGCACGATGGGGGGTACGCAGCATGGGGGATGGAGCACGTTTGGGAGTGTGCAGCATGGGGGATAGAGCACGATGGGGAGTGCGCAGCATGGGGCATGGAGCACGATGGGGGGTGCGCAGTATGGGGGATGGAGCATGATGGAGGGTGCGCAGCATGGGGGATAGAGCACGATGGGGAGTGCGCAGCATGGGGCATGGAGAACGATGGGGAGTGCGCAGCATGGGGGATGGAGCACGTTTGGGAGTGCGCAGCATGGGGGATAGAGCACGATGGGGAGTGCGCAGCATGGGGCATGGAGCACGATGGGGAGTGCGCAGCATGGGGGATGGAGCATGTTTGGGAGTGCACAGCATGGGGGATGGAGCACGATGGGGAATGCGCAGAATGGGGGATGGAGCACAATGGGGAGTGCGCAGCATGGGGGATGGAGCACGATGGGGAGTGCGCAGCATGGGGGATGGAGCACGATGGGGGGTGTGCAGCATGGGGATGGAGCACGATGGGGGGTGTGCAGCATGGGGGATGGAGCACAATGGGTGGTGCGCAGCATGGGGGATGGAGCAGGATGGGGAGTGCACAGCATGGGGGATGGAGCACGATGGGGAGTGAGCAGCATGGGGGATGGAGCACGATGGGGGGTGCGCAGCATGGGGGATGGAGCACGATGGGGGGTGCGCAGCATGGGGGATGGAGCACGATGGGGGGTGCGCAGCATGGGGGATGGAACACGATGAGGGGTGCGCAGCATGGGGGATGGAGCAAGATGGGGGGTGCACACCTCCCCCCAAAACACACACACCCACTGCCACACACGCACTGCACAACACACCACACACACACTGGGAACCACAAACACTTCCCTACACAGACACCCACACACACAGACAACGCCGCACACACACAACACCCAACACACAAACACCGCGGCACACACAAATATACGCACATACCGCACAACACACACATTGCACAAAACATACCTCCCCCCAAAACACACACACATCCCACAACCACACAAACCGCGCAACACACACACACAACGCTACAGACACACAGCGCTCTACAAACAACGCAACACACAAACAACACCGCTCTCACCCCCGCCACACCCAGACAACACCCAGAACATGTACAGCGCCCTACACAAACACTTAATAACTACACACAACAACATCTATATATATATATATATATATATATATAACAAAAATCATACATTAACTACACAATACGTAAATTCTAGAATACCCGATACGTAGAATCGGGCCACCTTCTAGTGTATATATATAATTGCCTTATTCTGTCTGTCTGTCTGTCTGTCTATCTGTCTTGCTCCAAAATTGTGCCCTTACGGTGACACAAAGCTGATTGGCCGCTGGGCTCGCCATGGCCCCGCCCCCCCCCACAGATTGGCCTCTCGCCCCGGCACCCTGCAGGCATTGGCAACTCGGCCACGCCCCGCCCCCTCACGCAATGCACGCTAGCTCTGGCCCCGCACCCCACGCATTTCCCGAACCGACACGGTCACGGAGCCACGACTACCAGGTGAGTACTGTACCCCTGGGAGCCCACATCAGCGTACGCCGCCAAACCAGCCGACACATACCCTCGCATTGCTGGGGCTGGCCGGCGTATGCTGGTGTGGGCTCCCATGCGAGCGGGGGACGAGATACGCTGGTAACCATGGTAGCATAGTTACCAGCACATCAAGGTCCTGCAGCGGCGGAACATACACACACGCACACACATAACAGCACACACACACACACACATCAGATCACATTCACTCTCACACACACCTCACACACACATCACATCGAATCCACACATCAAGGTCCTGCAGCGGTGGAACATACACACACGCACACACATAACAGCACACACACACACATACACACACACATCAGATCACACTCACTCTCACACACACACATCACACACACATCACACACACATCACATCGCATCCACATACTCACAACATCCTGGGATATCGCTTGCTTCTCGGCGGCGATACTGTGCTGTGAGCTTCCAGGACCTGCCGGAGGATCACATGGCCAGAAGCATGTGGTATCTCCGGATGTTGTGAGTATGAGCGCGTATGTGCAATATCGTCAATGTGTGTGTGTGTGTGTGTGAGTGTATGCGATCGGGTGTGTGTGAGTGTATGCGATCGGGTGTGTGTGAGTGTATGCGATCGGGTGTGTGTGTGTGAGTGTATGCGATCGGATCTGTGAGTGTCGGCAGAGGAGCACGGCGTGCTGGAGGAGGCTGGGAGGAGAGAGGCTGATCCTGGGGAAGGCTGGGATGGGGAGGCTGAGAGAAGAGAGGCTGATGCTGGGGGAGGCTGAGGCTGGGGGAGGCTGGGAGGAGAAAGGCTGATGCTGGGGACCGAAAAGGCTGATGCTGGGAGGAGAGAGGCTGATGCTGGGGGAGGCTGAGGCTGGGGTAGGCTGGGAGGAGAGAGGCTGATGCTGGGAGGAGAGAGGCTGATGCTGGGGGAGGCTGAGGCTGGGGTAGGCTGGGAGGAGAGAGGCTGATGCTGGGAAGAGAGAGGCTGATGCTGGGAGGAGAGAGGCTGATGCTGGGGGAGGCTGAGGCTGGGGGAGGCTGAGGCTGGGGTAGGCTGGGAGGAGAGAGGCTGATGCTGGGGACAGAAAAGGCTGATGCTGGGAGGAGAGAGGCTGATGCTGGGAGGAGAGAGGCTGATGCTGGGGACAGAGAGGCTGATGCTGGGGACAGAGAGGCTGATGCTGGGGACAGAGAGGCTGATGCTGGGGACAGAGAGGCTGATGCTGGGATGAGAGAGGCTGATGCTGGGATGAGAGAGGCTGATGCTGGGGACAGAGAGGCTGATGCTGGGGATAGAGAGGCTGATGCTGGGGACAGAGAGGCTGATGCTGGGAGGAGAGAGGCTGATGCTGGGAGGAGAGAGGCTGATGCTGCGGGCAGAGAGGCTAATGCTGCGGGTAGAGAGGCTGATGCTGGTGCAGCATGGGGGATGGAGCACGATGGGGAGTGCGCAGCATGGGGGATGGAGCACGATGGGGAGTGCGCAGCATGGGGGATGGAGCACGATGGGGAGTACACAGCATGTGGGATGGAGCACGATGGGGGGTGCGCATCATGGGGGATGGAGCACGATGGGGAGTGCGCAGCATGGGGGATGGAGCACGGTGGGGAGTGCGCAGCATGGGGGATAGAGCACGATGGGGAGTGCGCAGCATGGGGGATAGAGCACGATGGGGAGTGCGCAGCATGGGGGATAGAGCACGATGGGGAGTGCGCAGGATGGGGGATAGAGCATGATGGGGAGTGCGCAGCATGGGGGATGGAGCACGATCGGGAATGCGCAGCATGGGGGATGGAGCACGATGGGGAGTGTGCAGCATGGGGGATGAAGCACAATGGGGAGTTCGCAGCATGGGGGATGGAGCACGATGGGGGGTGCGCAGCATGGGGGATGGAGCACGATGGGGGGTACGCAGCATGGGGGATGGAGCACGTTTGGGAGTGTGCAGCATGGGGGATAGAGCACGATGGGGAGTGCGCAGCATGGGGCATGGAGCACGATGGGGGGTGCGCAGTATGGGGGATGGAGCACGATGGAGGGTGCGCAGCATGGGGGATAGAGCACGATGGGGAGTGCGCAGCATGGGGCATGGAGAACGATGGGGAGTGCGCAGCATGGGGGATGGAGCACGTTTGGGAGTGCGCAGCATGGGGGATAGAGCACGATGGGGAGTGCGCAGCATGGGGCATGGAGCACGATGGGGAGTGCGCAGCATGGGGGATGGAGCATGTTTGGGAGTGCACAGCATGGGGGATGGAGCACGATGGGGAATGCGCAGAATGGGGGATGGAGCACAATGGGGAGTGCGCAGCATGGGGGATGGAGCACGATGGGGAGTGCGCAGCATGGGGGATGGAGCACGATGGGGGGTGTGCAGCATGGGGATGGAGCACGATGGGGGGTGTGCAGCATGGGGGATGGAGCACAATGGGTGGTGCGCAGCATGGGGGATGGAGCAGGATGGGGAGTGCACAGCATGGGGGATGGAGCACGATGGGGAGTGAGCAGCATGGGGGATGGAGCACGATGGGGGGTGCGCAGCATGGGGGATGGAGCACGATGGGGGGTGCGCAGCATGGGGGATGGAGCACGATGGGGGGTGCGCAGCATGGGGGATGGAACACGATGAGGGGTGCGCAGCATGGGGGATGGAGCAAGATGGGGGGTGCACACCTCCCCCCAAAACACACACACCCAATGCCACACACGCACTGCACAACACACCACACACACACTGGGAACCACAAACACTTCCCTACACAGACACCCACACACACAGACAACGCCGCACACACACAACACCCAACACACAAACACCGCGGCACACACAAATATACGCACATACCGCACAACACACACATTGCACAAAACATACCTCCCCCCAAAACACACACACATCCCACAACCACACAAACCGCGCAACACACACACACAACGCTACAGACACACAGCGCTCTACAAACAACGCAACACACAAACAACACCGCTCTCACCCCCGCCACACCCAGACAACACCCAGAACATGTACAGCGCCCTACACAAACACTTAATAACTACACACAACAACATCTATATATATATATATATATATATATATAACAAAAATCATACATTAACTACACAATACGTAAATTCTAGAATACCCGATACGTAGAATCGGGCCACCTTCTAGTGTATATATATAATTGCCTTATTCTGTCTGTCTGTCTGTCTGTCTATCTGTCTTGCTCCAAAATTGTGCCCTTACGGTGACACAAAGCTGATTGGCCGCTGGGCTCGCCATGGCCCCGTTCCCCCCACAGATTGGCCTCTCGCCCCGGCACCCTGCAGGCATTGGCAACTCGGCCACGCCCCGCCCCCTCACGCAATGCACGCTAGCTCTGGCCCCGCACCCCACGCATTCCCCGAACCGACACGGTCACGGAGCCACGACTACCAGGTGAGTACTGTACCCCTGGGAGCCCATATCAGCGTACGCCGCCAAACCAGCCGACACATACCCTCGCATTGCTGGGGCTGGCCGGCGTATGCTGGTGTGGGCTCCCATGCGAGCGGGGGACGAGATACGCTGGTAACCATGGTAGCATAGTTACCAGCACATCAAGGTCCTGCAGCGGCGGAACATACACACACGCACACACATAACAGCACACACACACACACACATCAGATCACATTCACTCTCACACACACCTCACACACACATCACATCGAATCCACACATCAAGGTCCTGCAGCGGTGGAACATACACACACGCACACACATAACAGCACACACACACACATACACACACACATCAGATCACACTCACTCTCACACACACACATCACACACACATCACACACACATCACATCGCATCCACATACTCACAACATCCTGGAATATCGCTTGCTTCTCGGCGGCGATACTGTGCTGTGAGCTTCCAGGACCTGCCGGAGGATCACATGGCCAGAAGCATGTGGTATCTCCGGATGTTGTGAGTATGAGCGCGTATGTGCAATATCGTCAATGTGTGTGTGTGTGTGTGTGAGTGTATGCGATCGGGTGTGTGTGAGTGTATGCGATCGGGTGTGTGTGAGTGTATGCGATCGGGTGTGTGTGTGTGAGTGTATGCGATCGGATCTGTGAGTGTCGGCAGAGGAGCACGGCGTGCTGGAGGAGGCTGGGAGGAGAGAGGCTGATCCTGGGGAAGGCTGGGATGGGGAGGCTGAGAGAAGAGAGGCTGATGCTGGGGGAGGCTGAGGCTGGGGGAGGCTGGGAGGAGAAAGGCTGATGCTGGGGACCGAAAAGGCTGATGCTGGGAGGAGAGAGGCTGATGCTGGGGGAGGCTGAGGCTGGGGTAGGCTGGGAGGAGAGAGGCTGATGCTGGGAGGAGAGAGGCTGATGCTGGGGGAGGCTGAGGCTGGGGTAGGCTGGGAGGAGAGAGGCTGATGCTGGGAAGAGAGAGGCTGATGCTGGGAGGAGAGAGGCTGATGCTGGGGGAGGCTGAGGCTGGGGGAGGCTGAGGCTGGGGTAGGCTGGGAGGAGAGAGGCTGATGCTGGGGACAGAAAAGGCTGATGCTGGGAGGAGAGAGGCTGATGCTGGGAGGAGAGAGGCTGATGCTGGGGACAGAGAGGCTGATGCTGGGGACAGAGAGGCTGATGCTGGGGACAGAGAGGCTGATGCTGGGGACAGAGAGGCTGATGCTGGGATGAGAGAGGCTGATGCTGGGATGAGAGAGGCTGATGCTGGGGACAGAGAGGCTGATGCTGGGGATAGAGAGGCTGATGCTGGGGACAGAGAGGCTGATGCTGGGAGGAGAGAGGCTGATGCTGGGAGGAGAGAGGCTGATGCTGCGGGCAGAGAGGCTAATGCTGCGGGTAGAGAGGCTGATGCTGGTGCAGCATGGGGGATGGAGCACGATGGGGAGTGCGCAGCATGGGGGATGGAGCACGATGGGGAGTGCGCAGCATGGGGGATGGAGCACGATGGGGAGTACACAGCATGGGGGATGGAGCACGATGGGGGGTGCGCATCATGGGGGATGGAGCACGATGGGGAGTGCGCAGCATGGGGGATGGAGCACGGTGGGGAGTGCGCAGCATGGGGGATAGAGCACGATGGGGAGTGCGCAGCATGGGGGATAGAGCACGATGGGGAGTGCGCAGCATGGGGGATAGAGCATGATGGGGAGTGCGCAGGATGGGGGATAGAGCATGATGGGGAGTGCGCAGCATGGGGGATGGAGCACGATCGGGAATGCGCAGCATGGGGGATGGAGCACGATGGGGAGTGTGCAGCATGGGGGATGAAGCACAATGGGGAGTTCGCAGCATGGGGGATGGAGCACGATGGGGGGTGCGCAGCATGGGGGATGGAGCACGATGGGGGGTACGCAGCATGGGGGATGGAGCACGTTTGGGAGTGTGCAGCATGGGGGATAGAGCACGATGGGGAGTGCGCAGCATGGGGCATGGAGCACGATGGGGGGTGCGCAGTATGGGGGATGGAGCACGATGGAGGGTGCGCAGCATGGGGGATAGAGCACGATGGGGAGTGCGCAGCATGGGGCATGGAGAACGATGGGGAGTGCGCAGCATGGGGGATGGAGCACGTTTGGGAGTGCGCAGCATGGGGGATAGAGCACGATGGGGAGTGCGCAGCATGGGGCATGGAGCACGATGGGGAGTGCGCAGCATGGGGGATGGAGCATGTTTGGGAGTGCACAGCATGGGGGATGGAGCACGATGGGGAATGCGCAGAATGGGGGATGGAGCACAATGGGGAGTGCGCAGCATGGGGGATGGAGCACGATGGGGAGTGTGCAGCATGGGGGATGGAGCACGATGGGGGGTGTGTAGCATGGGGATGGAGCACGATGGGGGGTGTGCAGCATGGGGGATGGAGCACAATGGGTGGTGCGCAGCATGGGGGATGGAGCAGGATGGGGAGTGCACAGCATGGGGGATGGAGCACGATGGGGAGTGAGCAGCATGGGGGATGGAGCACGATGGGGGGTGCGCAGCATGGGGGATGGAGCACGATGGGGGGGTGCGCAGCATGGGGGATGGAGCACGATGGGGGGTGCGCAGCATGGGGGATGGAACACGATGAGGGGTGCGCAGCATGGGGGATGGAGCAAGATGGGGGGTGCACACCTCCCCCCAAAACACACACACCCAATGCCACACACGCACTGCACAACACACCACACACACACTGGGAACCACAAACACTTCCCTACACAGACACCCACACACACAGACAACGCCGCACACACACAACACCCAACACACAAACACCGCGGCACACACAAATATACGCACATACCGCACAACACACACATTGCACAAAACATACCTCCCCCCAAAACACACACACATCCCACAACCACACAAACCGCGCAACACACACACACAACGCTACAGACACACAGCGCTCTACAAACAACGCAACACACAAACAACACCGCTCTCACCCCCGCCACACCCAGACAACACCCAGAACATGTACAGCGCCCTACACAAACACTTAATAACTACACACAACAACATCTATATATATATATATATATATAACAAAAATCATACATTAACTACACAATACGTAAATTCTAGAATACCCGATACGTAGAATCGGGCCACCTTCTAGTGTATATATATAATTGCCTTATTCTGTCTGTCTGTCTGTCTGTCTATCTGTCTTGCTCCAAAATTGTGCCCTTACGGTGACACAAAGCTGATTGGCCGCTGGGCTCGCCATGGCCCCGTTCCCCCCACAGATTGGCCTCTCGCCCCGGCACCCTGCAGGCATTGGCAACTCGGCCACGCCCCGCCCCCTCACGCAATGCACGCTAGCTCTGGCCCCGCACCCCACGCATTCCCTGAACCGACACGGTCACGGAGCCACGACTACCAGGTGAGTACTGTACCCCTGGGAGCCCATATCAGCGTACGCCGCCAAACCAGCCGACACATACCCTCGCATTGCTGGGGCTGGCCGGCGTATGCTGGTGTGGGCTCCCATGCGAGCGGGGGACGAGATACGCTGGTAACCATGGTAGCATAGTTACCAGCACATCAAGGTCCTGCAGCGGCGGAACATACACACACGCACACACATAACAGCACACACACACACACACATCAGATCACATTCACTCTCACACACACCTCACACACACATCACATCGAATCCACACATCAAGGTCCTGCAGCGGTGGAACATACACACACGCACACACATAACAGCACACACACACACATACACACACACATCAGATCACACTCACTCTCACACACACACATCACACACACATCACACACACATCACATCGCATCCACATACTCACAACATCCTGGAATATCGCTTGCTTCTCGGCGGCGATACTGTGCTGTGAGCTTCCAGGACCTGCCGGAGGATCACATGGCCAGAAGCATGTGGTATCTCCGGATGTTGTGAGTATGAGCGCGTATGTGCAATATCGTCAATGTGTGTGTGTGTGTGTGTGTGAGTGTATGCGATCGGGTGTGTGTGAGTGTATGCGATCGGGTGTGTGTGAGTGTATGCGATCGGGTGTGTGTGTGTGTGTGAGTGTATGCGATCGGATCTGTGAGTGTCGGCAGAGGAGCACGGCGTGCTGGAGGAGGCTGGGAGGAGAGAGGCTGATCCTGGGGAAGGCTGGGATGGGGAGGCTGAGAGAAGAGAGGCTGATGCTGGGGGAGGCTGAGGCTGGGGGAGGCTGGGAGGAGAAAGGCTGATGCTGGGGACCGAAAAGGCTGATGCTGGGAGGAGAGAGGCTGATGCTGGGGGAGGCTGAGGCTGGGGTAGGCTGGGAGGAGAGAGGCTGATGCTGGGAGGAGAGAGGCTGATGCTGGGGGAGGCTGAGGCTGGGGTAGGCTGGGAGGAGAGAGGCTGATGCTGGGAAGAGAGAGGCTGATGCTGGGAGGAGAGAGGCTGATGCTGGGAGGAGAGAGGCTGATGCTGGGGGAGGCTGAGGCTGAGGCTGGGGTAGGCTGGGAGGAGAGAGGCTGATGCTGGGGACAGAAAAGGCTGATGCTGGGAGGAGAGAGGCTGATGCTGGGAGGAGAGAGGCTGATGCTGGGGACAGAGAGGCTGATGCTGGGGACAGAGAGGCTGATGCTGGGGACAGAGAGGCTGATGCTGGGGACAGAGAGGCTGATGCTGGGATGAGAGAGGCTGATGCTGGGATGAGAGAGGCTGATGCTGGGGATAGAGAGGCTGATGCTGGGGACAGAGAGGCTGATGCTGGGAGGAGAGAGGCTGATGCTGGGAGGAGAGAGGCTGATGCTGCGGGCAGAGAGGCTAATGCTGCGGGTAGAGAGGCTGATGCTGGTGCAGCATGGGGGATGGAGCACGATGGGGGGTGCGCAGCATGGGGGATGGAGCACGTTTGGGAGTGCGCAGCATGGCGGATGGAGCACGTTTGGGAGTGCGCAGCATGGCGGATGGAGCACGTTTGGGAGTGCGCAGCATGGCGGATGGAGCACGTTTGGGAGTGCGCAGCATGGCGGATGGAGCACGTTTGGGAGTGCGCAGCATGGCGGATGGACCACGTTTGGGAGTGCGCAGCATGGCGGATGGAGCACGTTTGGGAGTGCGCAGCATGGCGGATGGAGCACGTTTGGGAGTGCGCAGCATGGCGGATGGACCACGTTTGGGAGTGCGCAGCATGGCGGATGGAGCACGTTTGGGAGTGCGCAGCATGGCGGATGGAGCACGTTTGGGAGTGCGGAGTATGGCGGATGGAGCACGTTTGGGAGTGCGCAGCATGGCGGATGGAGCACGTTTGGCAGTGCACAGCATGGCGGATGGAGCACGTTTGGGAGTGCGCAGCATGGTGGATGGAGCACGATGGGGAGTGCGGAGCATGGCGGATGGACCACGTTTGGGAGTGCGCAGCATGGCGGATGGACCATGTTTGGGAGTGCGCAGCATGGCGGATGGAGCACGTTTGGGAGTGCGCAGCATGGGAGATGGAGCACAATGGGGGGTGCGCAGCATAGGGGATGGAGCACGATGGGGAGTGCGCTGCATGGGGGATGGAGCACGTTTGGGAGTGTGCAGCATGGCGGATGGAGCACGTTTGGGAGTGCGCAGCATGGCGGATGGAGCACGTTTGGGAGTGCGCAGCATGGCGGATGGAGCACGTTTGGGAGTGCGCAGAATGGCGGATGGAGCACGTTTGGGAGTGCGCAGCATGGCAGATGGAGCACGTTTGGGAGTGCGCAGCATGGCGGATGGACCACGTTTGGGAGTGCGCAGCATGGCGGATGGAGCACGTTTGGGAGTGCGCAGCATGGCGGATGGAGCACGTTTGGGAGTGCGCAGCATGGCGGATGGACCACGTTTGGGAGTGCGCAGCATGGCGGATGGAGCACGTTTGGGAGTGCGCAGCATGGCGGATGGAGCACGTTTGGGAGTGCGGAGTATGGCGGATGGAGCACGTTTGGGAGTGCGCAGCATGGCGGATGGAGCACGTTTGGGAGTGCGCAGCATGGCGGATGGAGCACGTTTGGGAGTGCACAGCATGGCGGATGGAGCACGTTTGGGAGTGCGCAGCATGGTGGATGGAGCACGATGGGGAGTGCGGAGCATGGCGGATGGACCACGTTTGGGAGTGCGCAGCATGGTGGATGGACCACGTTTGGGAGTGCGCAGCATGGCGGATGGAGCACGTTTGGGAGTGCGCAGCATGGGAGATGGAGCACAATGGGGGGTGCGCAGCATAGGGGATGGAGCACGATGGGGAGTGCGCTGCATGGGGGATGGAGCATGATGGGGAGTGCGGAGTATGGCGGATGGAGCACGTTTGGGAGTGCGCAGCATGGCGGATGGAGCACGTTTGGGAGTGCGCAGCATGGCGGATGGAGCACGTTTGGGAGTGCGCAGCATGGGAGATGGAGCACGATGGGGGGTGCGCAGCATAGGGGATGGAGCACGATGGGGAATGCGCTGCATGGGGGATGGAGCACGTTTGGGAGTGCGCACCTCCCCCCAACACACACACACGCGTGCGCACTGCACAACACACCACACACCACACACACACACTGGGAACCACAAACTGCCCTACACAGACACCCACACACACAGACAACGCTGCACACACACAACACCCAACACACAAACACCGCGGCACACACAAATATACGCACATACCGCACAACACACACATTGCACAAAACATACCTCCTTCCAAAACACACCACACACACACAAACCGTGCAACACACACACACACACAACGCTACAGACACACAGCGCTCCACAAACAACGCAACACACAAACAACACCGCTCTCACCCCCCGCCACACCCAGACAACACCCAGAACACGTACAACGCCCTACACAAACACTTGGTAACTACACACAACATCTATATATATATATATATATATATATATATATATATATATATATATATATATAACAAAAATCATACATGAACTACACAATAGGTAAATTCTAGATTACCCGATGCGTAGAATCGGGCCACCTTCTAGTATATAAGAAGTGTGGTAGAGGTATGCATATAGATGAGAGGATGTTACTCAAAGATTGTACATAAGGTACAGGAAAATGCACCATGCCCCATGAAAAATATCACAAAATAATATTGCAAAAAGGACGTATGCAAACACTCATTAACGAATCACTGGTTATCCCAGATATTACGATATGCAAACAATAGTAATTGACCTGCAGGATGAAACAATGTAATATGGCATATATACCACATGTAAACATCCACTCTAAGGTGTTCATGTACAGTGTGTAAACATATCATCTGTAAACATTCACTCTAAAGTGCTAATATGCAACATTAAATTAGTAAATGGCAAAGAATACACTAAGGTGTTCTCACCATACACCCTTACTGTCAACCAAAAAGGCTGGTATTACCTTAGAGGCAAGGGGGGCCCTCATTACGCCACACATTACCCCAAACAATACCAGAAAGAAGACATCACTCACTCCCCTCCTTCCTGACGTGTTTCCTTAAAAACCTTGACTTATCAGGGGAAATAGAGGTTAAAACAGGCGAGGCATTGTGAGCACCAAGCCATAAGTCATGTAGTACAGAGGAGGAGGTCACTATGGCTCATATAGAATAAAGAGCCATGGTAGGATGGGAATTACCATATACCCTAGAGTAGACAACCAAAATAGTACCCTGCATAACCAATGCATCATTGTGGAGCTGCAATATGTCAGGTAATGTGGTATTACCCTGTAGATAGATGTGTAAAAGGTCTAGAAAAAAGATACCTCCAGTATTACCTGACACGTTGCACTCTAGGGATGCACGCCGGGTTTAAAATATGCGCCATTCAAATCCTCGCGGCACCTCTCGGAGGCTATAGGAGCCGAATATCCGTTCCAGCAGGATGTACACATCACATCCTGTGAGACACGTGATCAGGATGTCACATGAGCTAGCATCCTCCAGATGGAACGCAAATATCTGACCGGTGGAACGCATTCATCACAGCGAAGATCACATGGAATCTACAACTGCGCCCCACTTACAGTCCCTGGTCAGATAAAAGAATATTGCCAATGCGGCTTTTACAAATAATTATAAAGCAGTACTCTAGCAATCAGTGCTGCCTGATACAGTAAAGCACCGTTCCTGTTTCCACAATATTTAGGGGTTCACAGCCTGACTTGTGGCTAGAGTTGAGCGCGGTTCGTGGTTCGTGGTTCTCCAGTTCTAGGCTCGAGTGATTTTGGGGCCTGTTCTAGATCGAACTAGAACTCGAGCTTTTTGCAAAAGCTCGATAGTTCTAGAAACGTTTGAGAACGGTTCTAGCAGCAAAAAACAGCTAAATCATAGCTTGGTTTCTGCTGTAATAGTGTAAGTCACTCTGTGAATCACACTATTATGACATTTCAGTGTATAGTGTGCGGGAACAGCGCCTTCAGATCACTGCTGTTTCTATGATCGCCATTTTTTTTTTTTTTTTCTTGTCTTCCTTCCCTAAGCGCGCGCGTCTTGTGGGGCGGGCCACCATGTCAGCCAATCCCAGACACACACACAGCTAAGTGGACTTTGAGCCAGAGAAGCAACGGCATGTGTGATAGGATGTCCATGTCACATGTCCCTGCATTATAAAAACGGACATTTTCTTCCAGGACGCCATTATCTGCCTTCTGCGTCTTTGGTGTCAGACATCACTGTCGCAGCTCCGTCCTCCTCCTGAGTCCTATCGCCGATACAGCTGTATGCGCTGCATACACAGCGTTAGACAGCTTAGGGAGAGCACTTTATAGCAGTCCTTTTAAGGGCTCAAACCGGCAGGGTCAGAGCCATAAGTGACAGGTCCTGAAAACAGCAACAGCGTCTGTGTAGCCAAGGTCAGGGATTTCCTCCCTGCATTTCACCATTAGGAGGGAATAGAAAGGCAGGCTTCCATTCCTCTACCCATACCCACAATCCTGGCACTGTACCCTCCTGTCCTCTGCACACTCCAACTCATTATAACTAAGCCATTATACTAGCAAACACTGAGTGTACCTAGTGGCATCCTAAACGTGGCTATTGGACTTTGCTATAGTCCCACTAGTGCAAAGACATTTGCAGAGAGCGTCTGCCTGCATTGCACACTCCAACTTTTTTAAACTAAGCAATTTTACTAGCAAACACTCAGTGTACCTAGTGGCATCCTAAACGTGGCTATTGGACTTTGCTATAGTCCCACTAGTGCAAAGACATTTGCAGAGCACGTCTGCCTGCATTGCACACTCCAACTTTTTTAAACTAAGCAATTTTACTAGCAAACACTCAGTGTACCTAGTGGCATCCTATACGTGGCTATTGGACTTTGCTATAGTCCCACTAGTGCAAAGACATTTGCATAGCACGTCTGCCTGCATTGCAGACTCCAACTCTTTTTAACTAAGCCATTATACTAGCAAACAGTCAGTGTACCTAGTGGCATCCTAAACGTGGCTATTGGACTTTGCTATTGTCCCACTAGTGCAAAGACATTTGCAGAGCACGTCTGCCTGCATTGCACACTCAAACTTTTTTAAACTCAGCCATTATACTAGCAAACACTCATTATACCTATTGGCATCCTAAACGTGGCTATTGTACTTTTGTCTATTCACACTATTGTAAACATATTTGCAGCACGTCTGCCTGCATTGCACACTCAAACTTTTTTAAACTCAGCCATTATACTAGCAAACACTCATTATACCTATTGGCATCCTAAACGTGGCTATTGTACTTTTGTCTATTCACACTATTGGAACGATATTTGCAGCCCGTCTGCCTGCATTGCACACTCAAACTTTTTTAAACTCAGCCATTATACTAGCAAACACTCAGTGTTCCTATTGGCATCCTAAACGTGGCTATTGTACTTTTGTCTATTCACACTATTGGAACGATATTTGCAGCACGTCTGCCTGCATTGCACACTCAAACTTTTTTAAACTCAGCCATTATACTAGCAAACACTCAGTGTACCTAGTGGCATCCTAAACGTGGCTATTGTACTTTTGTCTATTCACAATATTGTAAACATATTTGCAGCACGTCTGCCTGCATTGCACACTCAAACTTTTTTAAACTCAGCCATTATACTAGCAAACACTCATTGTACCTATTGGCATCCTAAACGTGGCTATTGTACTTTTGTCTATTCACACTATTGGAACGATATTTGCAGCACGTCTGCCTGCATTGCACACTCAAACTTTTTTAAACTCAGCCATTATACTAGCAAACACTCAGTGTACCTAGTGGCATCCTTAACGTGGCTATTGTACTTTTGTCTATTCACACTATTGTAAACATATTTGCAGCACGTCTGCCTGCATTGCACACTCAAACTTTTTTAAACTCAGCCATTATACTAGCAAACACTCATTGTACCTATTGGCATCCTAAACGTGGCTATTGTACTTTTGTCTATTCACACTATTGGAACGTTATTTGCAGCACGTCTGCCTGCATTGCACACTCAAACTTTTTTAAACTCAGCCATTATACTAGCAAACACTCATTGTACCTATTGGCATCCTAAACGTGGCTATTGTACTTTTGTCTATTCACACTATTGGAACGATATTTGCAGAATGTCTGCCTGCATTGCACACTCAAACTTTTTTAAACTCAGCCATTATACTAGCAAACACTCAGTGTACCTATTGGCATCCTAAACGTGGCTATTGTACTTTTGTCTATTCACACTACTGCAAATCTATGTGCAGCACCTCTGCATGACAACCTCCTGCTCTGTTTTTAATAAGCTATAATGATAGCACAAAATACTGCCATTTAGTGGCATCATAGAACTGGCTGTTGTATTCCATTAGTGCCCCACTGGTGACAAGCTATTTCTAGCACCTCTACATCACACCCTCATGCACATTTTGCTACGCTAATGTTATAGCAAACTCATGGAATTCATTGCTGCATTTCATAATTCGGAGGGATAGAAAGTCAGGCTTCCTTTAGCTTTTCCTTCTGTTCATAGACAGCATCTCCAAGAGCAATTTCCCCTCCACGTCTAAGTGTGTAGAGGCAGCTAGTGCGCATGCGTGTGCCGATGTACCCCAGCTGCAGCATAATTACAGTGTTTCGCGTAGTGAGTATGCTCAGCCTGACTGTGTTATTCCTGACGCTAAGTCTTCTTTTCGGGATACAGCGCATGCTCCCACACTAAGTGTGAAAAGCCTCTTTGCACAGGTGCTTGCATTCCGTGCCGGGTCTAAGTCCTGTTTTGTGCCTAGACACCATGCTAAAGCTGATAGTCTTTTTTCAGAGACTGTATTTCATGCTACTGAGCATGCTCAGGCACTTCCTGCATCTGAGACTAGGTCCGGTAATGAACTCTTTGGCCCTGGCCCTGATGTGGGGGTCCCATATAGACCACAGGGCATCAGGTGTCCTCCCAAATGGCTTGCAGAGGCCCACACCTATGACTTGTCACCGCATTATTGATGGTCAGACGATGACTGGTGAGGTGTTTGGGTCATGGCAGCCATGAGGTCATCATTGAAGTTGCGTTTCCAAATAGGACGCTAGTTATGCCACTCATGACGTGTCACTCTACTTTTGTCTCCAGGAGGTGCATTGTGGTTCACCCTGGTTTGGGGCGGACCCAGGTTATAAAAGGGGCTGGAGCCAACAAGGAGGTGCGCAGTCTTCTATTATGCTCCGAAAGAGCACACCTCCATGTGTTGAACCCATTGCGGCTTTAGGCCAGAGGTAGGCAGGGATAGGGTGGTGGATGCAGGCCACCACCACAGTTGGTAACGCAGAACGGTTAAGACCAGCTCCTGTCCTACCAGTCCTGCTTGTGCAGCCCAGTGGCATTAACAGGCCTGCTGCTGCTGATGCGCCTGCTGTCCACAGGTGTGGCCCCTACGCACACGGTCAGCGTACTCAATGGCCCCTGTGTTGTTAACAGTGAGTTCCTGGGCTGGGTGGGCATGTGGACCCTGTGACGCTAACAGGGCTCACAGTCTCCAGATCCGAATGGCGTATAACTCGGTTCAGGCTACTATTAGTTTCATAGCCACACAGCTCTGTATCCTCCACCAAACCTTCCAGTTGCCAACCTCTCCTTTTCCAACTGGGAGCACGGTGGACACTGACTGCTGATGGGGATATATACCTTTCTCTTTCTTTTCTTATTAATTTTCATTATATAGCGGTCACAGATTATATACCACTTTATTCCAATCTGCCAGTCCCACTGTAACAGATGGTGTTTCTTCAGCAAATGTTACAGTTGCTTAACCACCAAATCCACGGACCAAAACTTTTTTCCCCTTTCCAACACACCTGTTCCCCTTTCCAACAGCATCTGTCCTTTTTCAACTCATTTTGGGATATGACCAAAAGTGCAACTGTGCAGGGACACCGTACTCAACGCCATCTCAGCACAGCAGCCATCCCTCGATCCCTCCGATGTGGACAAGTAAAAGACTATTTCCTCCTATCCATGACAAAGCGTTGTGATTCACTCTGTGCAGCACTGGTGTTTAGTGGAAAAGTAGATCTAAGATTGCGTACCACATTCTGCAGATACTCCTGTATACGTGCGTACATTTCTATGGCAGGAATTAGTTCGCCAAATTTTGTCTTGTACCGGGGATCTAACAGTGTGGCAACCCAGTATTCAGGATTACTTCAAATTCATACAATCCGAGGGTCATGTAGGTAGTGCAGCAAGAAGGCGCTCATGTGTCTTGTGCATCCAGGAGGACCAAGTCCTTGGTGTGTTGGTGGCAGAGAGGTGAGAATCGTGCCTCCTTCCTCTGCCCTCTCCCCACAACCTCGCACAACCGAAATGTGAGCAAGCTCTCACTCATCTGCTGAGTCTTCCATGCCCATCGCCAGTTCGTCCTCCATTTCTTCATAGGCTCCTGCACTTTCATCAACACTTTTTGCTGATACTATGCGCCCTTGTTAATCCCTCTACCTCACCATGACTGCCGCATAGGTGCCGCTGACCATCTGGACCTCGTAGATCTTGTTATCCCTTCCGCATATGACTCCTCCTGTACTTCCTCCCCTTCCTCTTGTCCCAACACCCGACTCCGAATAATAATTACAGTGTGCTCCATCATGTAGATGACCAGAATTGTCACGCTGAGAATGACATTGCCAGTGCTAAACATCTTCGTCGACATTTGTGAACTGTGTAGCAGGGTGCATAGGTCCTTGATCTGACACCACTCCAGCAGCGTGATCTGCACCACCTCTTGATCAAGTTATCCCAGGATATATGTCATACCGTATTTCAGCAGGGCTCTGCGGTGCTGCCACACACGCTGCAACATGTGCAGATTCCAATTCCTGCGTGTCGGAACATCGCATTTCCGGCGTTTAACTGCCAGACCCTAAGACTTCCGGAGTGATGAAAGTTGTTGAGCTGCTGTGTGCGCACGATGGAAGTGAGCACATAGCAAGCGTGCACGCTGCACAAGGCCATGTAGGCCGTGATGGTGTTTTAAAAATTGCTGGAGAATTCGGTTCAACACGTGAGCCATACAAGGCACGTGTGTCACATTGCCCTGAGGATGGCCCGAAGCCAGGTTTGCATCATTGCCGCACACGGCTGTTAAGTCACCAACGGAGTCCGCTCCGTCAATTTGTACTCCGGTCGCCAGGTGACAACGTGTTCCTTTCATGAATAGTGCTGATGATGGGAGAGTAGTCGATGCCAGCGGCGCAGGTGGACGCAGGTTATGCTCACCCACTGGGCTGCATTACCTTGACAGATGCAGAATCTCTGGCTGAATGTAGCTGGTGGGTATCTCACAGATGAAATACCATCATTCAGCTACAACCAATGGGAAGACACCACACCCTTTTTTATGCCCATCCTGTCTGCAGACCACTGCCAGACATAGCTATGAACCTCTGGTTAATTTTACCCCCAGTTCAGTTTTATGATTTTGTGTGCTTGTTACCTGACTACTTTTCCTGCTTGCTGTTTATGTACCTTGTTGGCCGATCCGCATTTCACCTCTGCTTGTTTTCTGATTAAGTCCTGGCCGTCCCATTGTGTTCCTGTTCCTCAATTAATGTTTTGACCCTGCCTGACTACTATTCTCTGGAATAGCGGTGTGACTCACATTTCCCATACATTTAAAAGTAAAACTTTGACCGCCTGATGGCATTGAGCTCTGCTGCCAGCATAGTAAGGAGGTGTGTGGTAGTCCTTGTGCGCAGTTGCAAGGAAGGGTGGCCTGACCACACAGGGTTTGCGCCAAGGTGGAGGACCCACACGAGGTTGAAGAGGCAGAAGCAGTGTATTAACTTCTACATACAGAAGAAGGATTGAAACAACTCGTGGGGACGGCAAGACTTGTACAGCAGACCCTTCTCCATCTCTCACCATAGTTTGCCAGTGCCCAGTCAGTGACATGTAATGACCCTGTCTATGCTTACTGGTCCAAGTATCTGTGTTGAAATGCACCCTGTCGCACACAGATTTTCTCAAGGAAGTGGTGATGTTGTGTGCGACATGCTGGTGTAGCGCGGGCATGCTTTTCTTGGAGAAGCAGTGGTGATTGGGCATCTGGTACTGGGGCACAGCGACAGACATAAGGTCTGTAAAATCCTGTGTGTCCACTAGGCGTAAAGGCAGCATTTCGGTAGCCAACAGCTTACAGAGGGATAGAGTCAACCACTTAGCTTTGTCATGGGTCGCAGTAAGTGGCCTTTTATTTGACCACATCTGAGGGACAGAGATCTGGCTGCTGTCTGTAGATAGTGTTGAGTAGGGTGCCTCTGGAAAAATGCAGGTTTGTGAGGAAAGTGCAGGCGGAGACATGATGTTGCCTTCATCTTGCCTTCAGATCTGTTCATCTTGTATCATTTTTAAAAAACACAGCAAGCAAGGGTTACTCCAAGCGGAGTCTACCTTTTTTCCAAAAATTGGGCACACAGACACCCCATCAGTGGCAGCACTTGTGCCCTAGTTGCAAACAGGATGTTTTGATTTGCATCAAGCACATTCAAAAATACGCCATAATTAACCGTCCCCAGCATGACACCGGGGTAGGTAGATAAAGTCTTTGCTGAACCATGACTTGGTCATCTTGGCTCCTTTTAAAAACAATGTAAGCAAGGGTTACTCAAAGCGGAGCCTCCCTTTTTTCCAAAAATTGTGCCCCACACACACCCACCCATTCAGTGGCAGCAGTTGTGCCATAGTTGTACACTTCACAGCTAGATTTGCATCAAGCACATTCCAAATCCACAAGCATTTACTCTCCCCAGGATGACACAGGGGTTGTAAATTCCTTCTGGATCCATGACTTGTTCATTTTGATAAACGTCAGTCTGTCCACATTGTCACTGGACAGACGCGTGCGCTTATCTGTCAGCACACACCCAGCAGCACTGAAGACACGTTCAGAGACAACGCTGGCAGCTGGACACGACAAAATCTCCAAGGCGTAACTGGATAGCTCTGGCCATTTTTCTAGATTTGAAGCCCAAAATGAGCAAGGCTCTATTTGCAAAGTCATGGCATCGATGTTCATTTGGAGATACTCCTGTATCATCCTCTCCAGCCGTTGACTATGTGTCAGACTTGTTGTCTCTGGTGGCCTTGCAAAGGAGGGTCTAAAAAAATTATGAAAAGATTCCATAAAATTGCTGTTACCAGCACCAGATACGGTCCTACTGGTACGTGTAGACTGTTGAAGATGACGAGACCGTCCCATGTTTGTCAAGTTACAACTGGGAGATTCCCTCCCTGCACCTGCACGGTTGTTTGGTGGAAAAGCGGATCTAAGATCGAGTAACAGCTTCTGCTGATACTCCTGCATAAGTGCGTCCCTTTCTATGGCTGGAATTATGTCACAAAATTTGGACTTGTACCGGGGATCTAATAGTGTGGCAAGCCAGTAGTCATCATCACTTCTAATTTTGACAATACGAGGGTCATGTTGGAGGTAGTGCAACAAGAAGGCACTCATGTGTCTTGCGCAGCCATGTGGACCATGTCCACGCTGTGTTTGTGGCATAGAGGTGCTAACCGTTCTTTCTTCCTCTGACATCTCCCCCCAACCTCTTTCAACTGAAATTTGACCAAGGTCTCCCTCATCCGCTGAGTCTTCCATGTCCATGGACAGTTCGTCTTCCATTTCTTCATGTTCTCCTGCACCTTGCTCAACATTTCGCCTGCTACCATGCGCCCTTGTTGATTCCTGTCCCCCATGGTCCCATGCCTGCCGCGTTGGTGATGATGAACGTCTGGACCTTGGTGATGTTGTTGTGTCTTGCGCATATGAATCCTCCTGTAGTTCCTCCCCTTCCTGTTGTCCCACCCCCTGACTCCGAATAGTGTTTAGCGTGTGCTCCAGCATGTAAATGACTGGAATCGTCATGCTGATAATGCCATTGTCAGCGCTAAACATATTCGTCGCCATGTCGAAACTGTGCAGAAGGGTGCCTAGGTCCTTGATCTGAGACCACTCCATCAGGGTGATCTGCCCCACCTCTGCATCTCGTTGGCCCAGGCTATACGTCATGACGTATTGCACCAGGGCTCTGCGGTGCTGCCACAGTCGCTGTAACATGTGGAGAGTTGAATTCCAGCGTGTCGCCACATCGCATTTCAGGCGATGAACCGGCAGGCCGAAAGACTTCTGGAGCGATGCAAGTCGCTCAGCTGCGGCGCTTGAACGGCGGAAGTGAGCAGACAGTTTTCGTGCCCTGTTCAGAAGGCCATCTAGGCCGGGATAGTGTGTTAAAAATTGCTGGACGGCAAGGTTCAACACGTGAGCCATACAAGGTACGTGTGTCACCTTGCCCAGGCGAAGGGCCGCACCCAGGTTTGCAGCATTGTCGCACACGGCCTTACCAGGCTGCAGGTTGAGTGGAGACAGCCATTTATTAAACTCGGACCGCAGAGCTGACCACAACTCCTCAGCTGTGTGACTCTTATTCCCAAGACATGTCAAGCTAAAGACCGCCTGATGCCGTTGCGCTCTGCTGCCAGCATAGTAATGAGGGGTGCGTGATTCCTTCTGCGCAGTGAGAACGCTGGTGGCCTGACCAGGCAGGCTTGGGGCGGAGGTGGAGGACCCAGATGAGGTGGAGGATGCAGAAGCAGTGGCGGAACTTGGACAGACAGAGGATTGACACACAAGTCGTGGGGACGGCAAGACTTGTGCAGCAGACCCTTCACCATCTATCACCATAGTTACCCAGTGGCCAGTCAGCGACATGTAACGTCCCTGTCCATGCTTACTGGTCCAAGTATCGGTGGTGAAATGCACCCGTTCACACACAGAGTTTCTCAAGGAAGCGGTGATGTTGTGTGTGACATGCTGGTGTAGCGCGGGCACACCTTTCTTAGAGAAGTAGTGGCGACTAGGCATCTGGTACTGGGGCACAGCGACAGACATAAGGTCTCTAAAATCCTGTGTGTCCACTAGGCGGAAAGGCAGCATTTCGGTAGCCAACAGCTTACAGAGGGATAGAGTCAACCTCTTAGCTTTGTCATGGGTCGCAGGAAGTGGCCTTTTATTTGACCACATCTGAGGGACAGAGATCTGGCTGCTGTGTGTAGACGGTGTTGAGTAGGGTGTCCCTGGAAAAATGCAGGTTTGTGAGGAAAGTGCAGGCGGAGACATGATGTTGCCTTCATCCAACGTTGGTGCTATCGATGTTTGAGAGAGCTGTACACAATCACTTGTTTCCCCTTCCAAACCAACTGACGACCTACCAAGCAAACTGCCTGTTGCGGTTACAGTGGTGGAAGTTGTGGGTGGAAAAACAGGTGTGACAGCTGTCCCCACAGTCCTAGAAGATGACGAGCGCGCGGATGCACTGGAAGGGGCAGGCGGTGGATGGTTGGCTCCGCTAGGCCGCATTGCAGCACGGTGAGCTTCCCACCAGGCCATATGATATTTATTCATGTGACGATTCATGGAAGAAGTTGTCAAACTGCTGAGGTTTTGACCTCTAGTAAGATAACCATGCCAAATGTTACAGATCACATAATTTGGTCGATCTTTTTTTATGTCAAAAAAGGACAAGGCTAGGCAAGGCTTAGAGGCCATGCGACCTGTTGATCCACCCCGAATAATGCTCAGAGGCAGAGTGGTGGCTGAGGATGCAGTTGTAGACGTGCTACCAGTGCTCCGACTGTGTCCAGGAAGGCGCAAGGTTACTTCGACGTCGGTTGCATCCTCCTCCACCGCCTCTGTTGACCTCCTCGAGTGTCTGACTGTGGGTTGACAGTAGGTGGGATCTAGAACTTCATCATCAATTGTTGTGTTTGCACTCCCCTCCCCCTCAGACCGAGCCTCTTCTTGCCCTGACCGAATATTTAAGTTGTCATCCCAATCGGGTATCTGCGTCTCATCTTCATCAGTATGTTCCTCATTGTCTATAACCACAGTTGTTAGAAAGGCAGCATTTTGGTAGCCAACAGTTTGCAGATGATGAAAGTCAACCTCCAAGCCATGTCATGCCTTTCTAAAAGCATGTAAAACACAGCGAGGGGACTCCAACCACAGTCTCCCTCGTTTCCACTAACTGGGCCACACACACCCCACTTGACTGGCATCGGTTGAGCCCCCTTTTGAAAAAGAAAAAGATGCTTTGCATGAAGCACTCTCAAAAATACGCGTGCCTTTCCCGTCCCCTGGCTGACCCAGGGGAAGAAAAGTCCTCAGAGCCATGACTTGTTCATCTTGGTTCTTTTAGAAACACAGCGAGGGGACTCCAACCACAGTCTCCCTCGTTGCCACTAACTGGGCCACACACACCCCACTTGACTGGCATCGGTTGAGCCCCCTTTTGAAAAAGAAAAAGATGCTTTGCATGAAGCACTCTCAAAAATACGCGTGCCTTTCCCGTCCCCTGGCTGACCCAGGGGAAGAAAAGTCCTCTGAGAGCCATGACTTGTTCATATTGGTTCTTTTAGAGACACAGCGAGGGGACTCCAACCACAGTCTCCCTCGTTGCCACTAACTGGGCCACACACACCCCACTTGACTGGCATCGGTTGAGCCCCCTTTTGAAAAAGAAAAAGATGCTTTGCATGAAGCACTCTCAAAAATACGCTTGCCTTTCCCGTCCCCTGGCTGACCCAGGGGAAGAAAAGTCCTCTGAGAGCCATGACTTGTTCATCTTGGTTCTTTTAGAGACACAGCAAGGGGACTCCAACCACAGTCTCCCTCGTTTCCACTAACTGGGCCACACACACCCCACTTGACTGGCATCGGTTGAGCCCCCTTTTGAAAAAGAAAAAGATGCTTTGCATGAAGCACTCTCAAAAATACGCGTGCCTTTCCCGTCCCCTGGCTGACCCAGGGGAAGAAAAGTCCTCAGAGCCATGACTTGTTCATCTTGGTTCTTTTAGAGACACAGCGAGGGGACTCCAACCACAGTTTCCCTCGTTTCCACTAACTGGGCCACACACACCCCACTTGACTGGCATCGGTTGAGCCCCCTTTTGAAAAAGAAAAAGATGCTTTGCATGAAGCACTCTCAAAAATACGCGTGCCTTTCCCGTCCCCTGGCTGACCCAGGGGAAGAAAAGTCATCTGAGAGCCATGATTTGTTCATTTTGGTTCTTTTAGAAACACAGCGAGGGGACTCCAACCACAGTCTCCCTCGTTGCCACTAATTGGGCCACACACACCCCACTTGACTGACATCAGTTGATGCCCCTTTTCAAAATGAAAAAGATGCTTTGCATGAAGCACTCTCAAAAATACGCGTGCCTTTCCCGTCCCCTGGCTGACCCAGGGGAAGAAAAGTCCTCAGAGCCATGACTTGTTCATCTTGGTTCTTTTAGAAACACAGCGAGGGGACTCCAACCACAGTCTCCCTCGTTGCCACTAACTGGGCCACACACACCCCACTTGACTGGCATCGGTTGAGCCCCCTTTTGAAAAAGAAAAAGATGCTTTGCATGAAGCACTCTCAAAAATACGCTTGCCTTTCCCGTCCCCTGGCTGACCCAGGGGAAGAAAAGTCCTCAGAGCCATGACTTGTTCATCTTGGTTCTTTTAGAAACACAGCGAGGGGACTCCAACCACAGTCTCCCTCGTTGCCACTAACTGGGCCACACACACCCCACTTGACTGGCATCGGTTGAGCCCCCTTTTGAAAAAGAAAAAGATGCTTTGCATGAAGCACTCTCAAAAATACGCGTGCCTTTCCCGTCCCCTGGCTGACCCAGGGGAAGAAAAGTCCTCAGAGCCATGACTTGTTCATCTTGGTTCTTTTAGAAACACAGCGAGGGGACTCCAACCACAGTCTCCCTCGTTGCCACTAACTGGGCCACACACACCCCACTTGACTGGCATCGGTTGAGCCCCCTTTTGAAAAAGAAAAAGATGCTTTGCATGAAGCACTCTCAAAAATACGCGTGCCTTTCCCGTCCCCTGGCTGACCCAGGGGAAGAAAAGTCATCTGAGAGCCATGATTTGTTCATTTTGGTTCTTTTAGAAACACAGCGAGGGGACTCCAACCACAGTCTCCCTCGTTGCCACTAATTGGGCCACACACACCCCACTTGACTGACATCAGTTGATGCCCCTTTTCAAAATGAAAAAGATGCTTTGCATGAAGCACTCTCAAAAATACGCGTGCCTTTCCCGTCCCCTGGCTGACCCAGGGGAAGAAAAGTCCTCAGAGCCATGACTTGTTCATCTTGGTTCTTTTAGAAACACAGCGAGGGGACTCCAACCACAGTCTCCCTCGTTGCCACTAACTGGGCCACACACACCCCACTTGACTGGCATCGGTTGAGCCCCCTTTTGAAAAAGAAAAAGATGCTTTGCATGAAGCACTCTCAAAAATACGCTTGCCTTTCCCGTCCCCTGGCTGACCCAGGGGAAGAAAAGTCCTCTGAGAGCCATGACTTGTTCATCTTGGTTCTTTTAGAGACACAGCGAGGGGACTCCAACCACAGTCTCCCTCGTTTCCACTAACTGGGCCACACACACCCCACTTGACTGGCATCGGTTGAGCCCCCTTTTGAAAAAGAAAAAGATGCTTTGCATGAAGCACTCTCAAAAATACGCGTGCCTTTCCCGTCCCCTGGCTGACCCAGGGGAAGAAAAGTCCTCAGAGCCATGACTTGTTCATCTTGGTTCTTTTAGAAACACAGCGAGGGGACTCCAACCACAGTCTCCCTCGTTTCCACTAACTGGGCCACACACACCCCACTTGACTGGCATCGGTTGAGCCCCCTTTTGAAAAAGAAAAAGATGCTTTGCATGAAGCACTATCAAAAATACGCGTGCCTTTCCCGTCCCCTGGCTGACCCAGGGGAAGAAAAGTCCTCAGAGCCATGACTTGTTCATCTTGGTTCTTTTAGAAACACAGCGAGGGGACTCCAACCACAGTCTCCCTCGTTGCCACTAACTGGGCCACACACACCCCACTTGACTGGCATCGGTTGAGCCCCCTTTTGAAAAAGAAAAAGATGCTTTGCATGAAGCACTCTCAAAAATACGCGTGCCTTTCCCGTCCCCTGGCTGACCCAGGGGAAGAAAAGTCCTCTGAGAGCCATGACTTGTTCATCTTGGTTCTTTTAGAGACACAGCGAGGGGACTCCAACCACAGTCTCCCTCGTTGCCACTAACTGGGCCACACACACCCCACTTGACTGGCATCGGTTGAGCCCCCTTTTGAAAAAGAAAAAGATGCTTTGCATGAAGCACTCTCAAAAATACGCTTGCCTTTCCCGTCCCCTGGCTGACCCAGGGGAAGAAAAGTCCTCTGAGAGCCATGACTTGTTCATCTTGGTTCTTTTAGAGACACAGCGAGGGGACTCCAACCACAGTCTCCCTCGTTTCCACTAACTGGGCCACACACACCCCACTTGACTGGCATCGGTTGAGCCCCCTTTTGAAAAAGAAAAAGATGCTTTGCATGAAGCACTCTCAAAAATACGCGTGCCTTTCCCGTCCCCTGGCTGACCCAGGGGAAGAAAAGTCCTCAGAGCCATGACTTGTTCATCTTGGTTCTTTTAGAGACACAGCGAGGGGACTCCAACCACAGTCTCCCTCGTTTCCACTAACTGGGCCACACACACCCCACTTGACTGGCATCGGTTGAGCCCCCTTTTGAAAAAGAAAAAGATGCTTTGCATGAAGCACTCTCAAAAATACGCGTGCCTTTCCCGTCCCCTGGCTGACCCAGGGGAAGAAAAGTCCTCAGAGCCATGACTTGTTCATCTTGGTTCTTTTAGAAACACAGCGAGGGGACTCCAACCACAGTCTCCCTCGTTGCCACTAACTGGGCCACACACACCCCACTTGACTGGCATCGGTTGAGCCCCCTTTTGAAAAAAAAAAGATGCTTTGCATGAAGCACTCTCAAAAATACGCGTGCCTTTCCCGTCCCCTGGCTGACCCAGGGGAAGAAAAGTCCTCTGAGAGCCATGACTTGTTCATCTTGGTTCTTTTAGAGACACAGCGAGGGGACTCCAACCACAGTCTCCCTCGTTTCCACTAACTGGGCCACACACACCCCACTTGACTGGCATCGGTTGAGCCCCCTTTTGAAAAAGAAAAAGATGCTTTGCATGAAGCACTCTCAAAAATACGCGTGCCTTTCCCGTCCCCTGGCTGACCCAGGGGAAGAAAAGTCCTCAGAGCCATGACTTGTTCATCTTGGTTCTTTTAGAGACACAGCGAGGGGACTCCAACCACAGTCTCCCTCGTTTCCACTAACTGGGCCACACACACCCCACTTGACTGGCATCGGTTGAGCCCCCTTTTGAAAAAGAAAAAGATGCTTTGCATGAAGCACTGTCAAAAATACGCGTGCCTTTCCCGTCCCCTGGCTGACCCAGGGGAAGAAAAGTCCTCAGAGCCATGACTTGTTCATCTTGGTTCTTTTAGAAACACAGCGAGGGGACTCCAACCACAGTCTCCCTCGTTGCCACTAACTGGGCCACACACACCCCACTTGACTGGCATCGGTTGAGCCCCCTTTTGAAAAAGAAAAAGATGCTTTGCATGAAGCACTCTCAAAAATACGCGTGCCTTTCCCGTCCCCTGGCTGACCCAGGGGAAGAAAAGTCCTCTGAGAGCCATGACTTGTTCATCTTGGTTCTTTTAGAGACACAGCGAGGGGACTCCAACCACAGTCTCCCTCGTTGCCACTAACTGGGCCACACACACCCCACTTGACTGGCATCGGTTGAGCCCCCTTTTGAAAAAGAAAAAGATGCTTTGCATGAAGCACTCTCAAAAATACGCTTGCCTTTCCCGTCCCCTGGCTGACCCAGGGGAAGAAAAGTCCTCTGAGAGCCATGACTTGTTCATCTTGGTTCTTTTAGAGACACAGCGAGGGGACTCCAACCACAGTCTCCCTCGTTTCCACTAACTGGGCCACACACACCCCACTTGACTGGCATCGGTTGAGCCCCCTTTTGAAAAAGAAAAAGATGCTTTGCATGAAGCACTCTCAAAAATACGCGTGCCTTTCCCGTCCCCTGGCTGACCCAGGGGAAGAAAAGTCCTCAGAGCCATGACTTGTTCATCTTGGTTCTTTTAGAGACACAGCGAGGGGACTCCAACCACAGTCTCCCTCGTTTCCACTAACTGGGCCACACACACCCCACTTGACTGGCATCGGTTGAGCCCCCTTTTGAAAAAGAAAAAGATGCTTTGCATGAAGCACTCTCAAAAATACGCGTGCCTTTCCCGTCCCCTGGCTGACCCAGGGAAAGAAAAGTCCTCAGAGCCATGACTTGTTCATCTTGGTTCTTTTAGAAACACAGCGAGGGGACTCCAACCACAGTCTCCCTCGTTGCCACTAACTGGGCCACACACACCCCACTTGACTGGCATCGGTTGAGCCCCCTTTTGAAAAAAAAAAGATGCTTTGCATGAAGCACTCTCAAAAATACGCGTGCCTTTCCCGTCCCCTGGCTGACCCAGGGGAAGAAAAGTCATCTGAGAGCCATGATTTGTTCATTTTGGTTCTTTTAGAAACACAGCGAGGGGACTCCAACCACAGTCTCCCTCGTTGCCACTAATTGGGCCACACACACCCCACTTGACTGACATCAGTTGATGCCCCTTTTCAAAATGAAAAAGATGCTTTGCATGAAGCACTCTCAAAAATACGCGTGCCTTTCCCGTCCCCTGGCTGACCCAGGGGAAGAAAAGTCCTCAGAGCCATGACTTGTTCATCTTGGTTCTTTTAGAAACACAGCGAGGGGACTCCAACCACAGTCTCCCTCGTTGCCACTAACTGGGCCACACACACCCCACTTGACTGGCATCGGTTGAGCCCCCTTTTGAAAAAGAAAAAGATGCTTTGCATGAAGCATTCTCAAAAATACGCTTGCCTTTCCCGTCCCCTGGCTGACCCAGGGGAAGAAAAGTCCTCTGAGAGCCATGACTTGTTCATCTTGGTTCTTTTAGAGACACAGCGAGGGGACTCCAACCACAGTCTCCCTCGTTTCCACTAACTGGGCCACACACACCCCACTTGACTGGCATCGGTTGAGCCCCCTTTTGAAAAAGAAAAAGATGCTTTGCATGAAGCACTCTCAAAAATACGCGTGCCTTTCCCGTCCCCTGGCTGACCCAGGGGAAGAAAAGTCCTCAGAGCCATGACTTGTTCATCTTGGTTCTTTTAGAGACACAGCGAGGGGACTCCAACCACAGTCTCCCTCGTTTCCACTAACTGGGCCACACACACCCCACTTGACTGGCATCGGTTGAGCCCCCTTTTGAAAAAGAAAAAGATGCTTTGCATGAAGCACTCTCAAAAATACGCGTGCCTTTCCCGTCCCCTGGCTGACCCAGGGGAAGAAATGTCCTCAGAGCCATGACTTGTTCATCTTGGTTCTTTTAGAAACACAATGAGGGGACTCGAACCACAGTCTCCCTCGTTGCCACTAACTGGGCCACACACACCCCACTTGACTGGCATCGGTTGAGCCCCCTTTTGAAAAAGAAAAAGATGCTTTGCATGAAGCACTCTCAAAAATACGCGTGCCTTTCCCGTCCCCTGGCTGACCCAGGGGAAGAAAAGTCATCTGAGAGCCATGATTTGTTCATTTTGGTTCTTTTAGAAACACAGCGAGGGGACTCCAACCACAGTCTCCCTCGTTGCCACTAATTGGGCCACACACACCCCACTTGACTGACATCAGTTGATGCCCCTTTTCAAAATGAAAAAGATGCTTTGCATGAAGCACTCTCAAAAATACGCGTGCCTTTCCCGTCCCCTGGCTGACCCAGGGGAAGAAAAGTACTCAGAGCCATGACTTGTTCATCTTGGTTCTTTTAGAAACACAGCGAGGGGACTCCAACCACAGTCTCCCTCGTTGCCACTAACTGGGCCACACACACCCCACTTGACTGGCATCGGTTGAGCCCCCTTTTGAAAAAGAAAAAGATGCTTTGCATGAAGCACTCTCAAAAATACGCGTGCCTTTCCCGTCCCCTGGCTGACCCAGGGGAAGAAAAGTCCTCAGAGCCATGACTTGTTCATCTTGGTTCTTTTAGAGACACAGCGAGGGGACTCCAACCACAGTCTCCCTCGTTTCCACTAACTGGGCCACACACACCCCACTTGACTGGCATCGGTTGAGCCCCCTTTTGAAAAAGAAAAAGATGCTTTGCATGAAGCACTCTCAAAAATACGCGTGCCTTTCCCGTCCCCTGGCTGACCCAGGGGAAGAAAAGTCCTCAGAGCCATGACTTGTTCATCTTGGTTCTTTTAGAAACACAGCGAGGGGACTCCAACCACAGTCTCCCTCGTTGCCACTAATTGGGCCACACACACCCCACTTGACTGACATCAGTTGATGCCCCTTTTCAAAATGAAAAAGATGCTTTGCATGAAGCACTCTCAAAAATACGCGTGCCTTTCCCGTCCCCTGGCTGACCCAGGGGAAGAAAAGTCCTCAGAGCCATGACTTGTTCATCTTGGTTCTTTTAGAAACACAGCGAGGGGACTCCAACCACAGTCTCCCTCGTTGCCACTAACTGGGCCACACACACCCCACTTGACTGGCATCGGTTGAGCCCCCTTTTGAAAAAGAAAAAGATGCTTTGCATGAAGCACTCTCAAAAATACGCGTGCCTTTCCCGTCCCCTGGCTGACCCAGGGGAAGAAAAGTCCTCTGAGAGCCATGACTTGTTCATCTTGGTTCTTTTAGAGACACAGCGAGGGAACTCCAACCACAGTCTCCCTCGTTGCCACTAACTGGGCCACACACACCCCACTTGACTGGCATCGGTTGAGCCCCCTTTTGAAAAAGAAAAAGATGCTTTGCATGAAGCACTCTCAAAAATACGCATGCCTTTCCCATCCCCTGGCTGACCCAGGGGAAGAAAAGTCCTCTGAGAGCCATGACTTGTTCATCTTGGTTCTTTTAGAGACACAGCGAGGGGACTCCAACTACAGTCTCCCTCGTTGCCACTAACTGGGCCACACACACCCCACTTGACTGGCATCGGTTGAGCCCCCTTTTGAAAAAGAAAAAGATGCTTTGCATGAAGCACTCTCAAAAATACGCGTGCCTTTCCCGTCCCCTGGCTGACCCAGGGGAAGAAAAGTCCTCAGAGCCATGACTTGTTCATCTTGGTTCTTTTAGAAACACAGCGAGGGGACTCCAACCACAGTCTCCCTCGTTGCCACTAACTGGGCCACACACACCCCACTTGACTGGCATCGGTTGAGCCCCCTTTTGAAAAAGAAAAAGATGCTTTGCATGAAGCACTCTCAAAAATACGCGTGCCTTTCCCGTCCCCTGGCTGACCCAGGGGAAGAAAAGTCCTCTGAGAGCCATGTCCACATTGTCAGTGGACAGACATGTGTGCTTATCTGCCAGCAGACCCCCAGCAGCACTGAAGACAGGTTCCGAGAGAACGCTGGCTGCAGGACACGACAAGATCCCCAAGGCGTACGTGGCGAGCTCAGGCAATTTATCAAGATTGGAAGCCTAAAATGAGCAGGGCTCAAGTTGCACAATAATGGAATCGATGTTTCCTTGCATATACTCATATATCTGTGTCTCCTCCTCTTTTTCCTTGTCCAGCTCTTTTGTTTTCACATGAGTATATGTCCTTGTCACTTTCCCATGTGTTGTGAGTTGTTTGTGACCTTTTGGACACCTTTGAGGGTGTTTTCTAGGTGTTTTTATGTGTTTGTGATTGCCTGCCATTGTTTCCTATGCAGTTCGAGTACGGTTCGTCGAACTTTCGACGAGCCGAACTCGAACGGGACCTCCGTTCGGCGAACCGACCTCGAGCCGAACCGGGACCGGTTCGCTCATCTCTACTTGTGGCATCCAGATCACTCACATTAATATGTTGCTAGAGGCTTTTGCAAATAATTACAAAGCAGTACTCTAGCATTTACTGCTGCCTGATACAGTAAAGCACCGTTCCTGTTTCCACGATAGTTAGGGGTACACAGCCTGACTTCTGGCATCCAGACCACCCACATTATTATGTTGCTAGTGGCTTTTGCAAATAGTTACAAAGCAGTACTGTAGCATTTACTTCTGCCTGATACAGTAAAGCATCGTTCCTGTTTCCCTGATATTTAGGGGTTCACAGCCTGACATATGCTGTCTGTCCACGTCAGCCAAATTAATATGTTGCTAGTGGCTTTTGCAAATAATTAAAAAGCAGCAATCTAGCATTTATTGCTGCCTAATACAGTACAGACCTTGACCGGATCCATCTCAATAGAAGATGGGGACAAAATAAACCCCAAAAAAGAGACCTTTTGTACGCCAAATAGACATTTCGATCCCTTGACATAATGCATTGTCCCTGAGATGTACTGTCCACTGGAATACTGTCCAAACCTGTTCAACATGAGAATCCAAGTCGTGAGAAAAAATCAAAATGTCATCCAAATATACAATCAAAAACTTGTCCACAAAGTGCCGGAAAATATAATTCATGAAAGATTGAAAGACAGAAGGGGCATTAGTGAGCCCACAGGGCATGACTAGGTATTCAAAGTGCCCCTCAAGGGTATTAAACGCCATCTTCCATTCATCACCCTACTTAATACTAATGAGATTATATGCTCCCCGAAGAGTTAGTAAACCAACTAGTCACCTTCACTCTAGAAAACATGTCGGAAATCAGAGGCAATGGATTTTATTTTATTGGTTATTGATTTTATTAAGGAGATGATAATCAATACAGGGCCACAATGAGCCATCCTTCTTGGCCACAAAAAAAACGGCGCCCAAAGGTGAAGATGAATATCTGATGTGACCCTTCTCCAAAGACTCCTTAATATAAGTCCGCATAGCAACATGTTCAGGTACAGATAAATTGAAAAGCTGTCCCTTAGGAAGTTTACAACCAGGCACCAATTCAATAGCGCAATCACAGTCCCTATGTGGAGGCAAAGATGCAACCTCGGTCTCATTAAACACATCCATGAAATCCGCCAAATAGTCAGGGACCTCCTGTGTCTGAGATGAAATAAACAAAACAGGAGTATCACTATGCACACATTGGCAGCCCCAACTAGTCACAGATAAACAAGTCCAATCAAGAACTGGATTATGGGTTTGCAACCAAGGAAATCCCAGTACCAAAATGTCATGCAAATTATGCAAGACCAAAAACTTACAAACCTCCTGATGGTCAGGCGCGACCCACATCATCACCTGGGTCCAAAACTGGGGCTTATTTTAAGCTAAAGGAATAGCATCAATACCCCTCAAAGGGATAGGAGCATGCAAAGGCACCATAGGAAAACCACAACACTCAGCAAACCCAAAATCCAGCTCCTGAATCAATTAAAGCCATAGCCAAAAATGATGATAGGGAACAGATCAAAGAAACCGACAAAAGAAACTTGGACTGTAAACCGCCCAAAGTAAATGAACGGGCAAATTGTATCTCATGCTTAGGGCAGACAGAAATAGTATGAGAGGTGTCTCCACAGAAGAAACATAGCTTATTACGCCGTCTAAAATCCTGCCGTTCCACCCTAGAAAGGACCCTATCACACTGCATAGGCTCCGGAGACCGCTCGGAGAGCGACACCTCTGCACGCTAAGAAAGCTAATCTGCCTCGGAGTAGTCCCCAAAGATAGATAGCCCACCACATGTAAAGGCTACGGTGATATAGAAAAACACTACAAAGCTAGAAAAGACAGATTCAGCAAAGGTGAGGCCCAAACTATCTTTATAGGAAAGGATAGGAAGCAGCACTGTCTGCAACCGTAAAAAAACCCCTAATATATACCAGCACTTTTGATATGGAAAAATCCTGAGGTAACACAACCTCTCTCCCACTGTATCAGCAGCACTCTGATGTTACTGGGACCCAAAAACACTAATACAGTTGAGGGACTGAATTAATACCAAGCATGACAAACACAATACCTTGCAGAATCATGGAGCTAAGTATACAGACACTCCCAGCAGGGAATGATCCAATTCCACCAGGAACTCCCCACAGGCAAAATAGGAATCAAGCTTTAGTATCAAAGCAGAAAAACCAACAAGAAAGTGGAAAACAAACAGTAGAGGTACAAAGACCACCTATCTGAGAGGTGTTCTGGTAGTAAGCAGAGCTAGTTACAGAATGTCCTTAACACACAAGAGACCATTGAGCACTGGCAAGTAACAAGTGAAAACTACTCAGTTATATAGTCCCAATCTGACCCTGATTGCCAGTCCTCTACAGGTGTGTGGCTTTCATTCCACAAATCAACTTCACCACCAGCACTGACCACAAGAGGGAGCCCCAAACTGGAAAACGCATTCAGAACACCCCCATTACTAATACTGTAAATGAAAAGAAATAAACACAAACCCTGAAAAATCCTTTATTTGAAATAAAATACAAGAAAACCCCACACTCTTTCTTCAATTTATTAACCCCAGACACCCAGATCCAATATAATCCACACGAGGTCCCACAACGATCCGGGTTCTGCTAAAATACTCAAGTCTCAGCATGCGGGCACAGAACATGAGCTGTGAGGGGTGATGTCACTGAGTTTATGTGCGGTCAAAGCTGGAGGTTCCCACAGTACCTCACCTGTGATCGCAGGAAAACTGTTCTCAGATAACCTTATTGAACTCAGTGACCTCACATCAGGTTAAATCAGACCTGCATTTCCTGGCAGAAAACAATGTTTATTTGGCCAAGTGATGCCGATTTGGTGCTGAAGTTTATACACTAAATGCTTGTACCAAATCTGCATCCTCTGACAAAAATTAATATCAAAATGCAATGCGGTATTGGCGAGAGATTACATAATTTTTTTAACTGACTCCTTCATCAGGATGAAAAAAACCCCAATGATGTACATCTACAATGTACATCAGTGGATTTTGATTCCTTGTACATCAGTGTTTTTTGATGTTTTTGTTTAGGCGGCAGCCTATGTGGTTCATATTATACTTTAACGGCACTTGTAACCCTCCCAACTCCCCAAGGTGAGTGTTTCCAAGCACTTTTCTGTTATGCTATTTGGATAAGACACCGATTGCGCCTTTTGTCTCCTCCAGATTTTGTTTTTCAACCAATCACAGTCATTGGCACAGAGGGTGGGCAGAGAAAGCAGTGAATCTGGCTGCAGTGAGTTCCTCTGGGAAACATTAGGAAACATGGTCTGTATATGTATCCTGTTCTGTTTATGATTTAACTTCCAACACAGTCCCCTAGAGCTTACTACAGCCACTGTTCAGCCATTTTACATCCCCATTGACTTGTATGAAGTTTGCTGTTCTTGGTGAACTTCGGTGTACCGCTCACTGATTAATCCCAATTTATTTTTTTCCCATGCTGGTTTGGCAGACCCAAATAGGTAGGGCTTCACGGATCACTAATTACCGTGTATGGTAGGGAAACCTTGCATTTTAATTGGCTGTCTTAAAGCCATGAAACATGCAGGGAAGGGAGTCAAGCATGGCGCTCGAGCACACACGATGCTCGATTGATTAATGAGCGTACCCTATCACCCCAATGCTTGATCAAGTATCAAGGAGTAGCGAGCATACTCGCTCATCACTAATTCTTACTTAATTTCTCGATATACTCAAAAAAGAAGATTGAAAAATAGAAAGTAACTACTGTGGAGAGCATAAGAACAAACATTCTTCAAGAATGCAAAGTTAGTGGCTCAATCTTACTATTTATACACGAGGTCAAAATTAGTACACAAGATGACCAAATTGTGAAAAGAACACAGGAAAACCAAAGCATGGCACCTTTGAAAGCACACTCAAAGCATAGAGTAAGAACTGGAGGACAAGGAGTACAGTGCAAGGTTATTTTATTGTGGAGCAACTGACACATAGGAATCAGCGGCAAATCAGGCCGGTATTGTATAAAAAATACAAATACACTGTGAGGTAGCGTCGTCGGCTGCGCTGCAGAAGACACGGGATCCAGGCACCAAGGTTCACAGCACACGGTTTATTATCCAAAGCAAAGTCCATAATAGTACATATGTGCCTTTCCGGCAGAGAACTCAGGGAGATGTGATCACTCCCTCACACCCGGCACACCTGCCCTCATTCCTGTTTCCTTTTTAACCCTTCCTTAAGCCTGTAGGGAAACAGGATTAACCCTGGAGTGGAGTGATTTTCTATCATGGAGTGAGCACAACCGGGGTGAGACATACCGGCCGTCATAGATAACCCCGGTCACAGTCTCACATACCCCCCCCCCTCAGTTCAAGCGTGCGGGGTTGAACTCCTGCCATCAAACACGGGCCGCGGGACAAGGCATCGGCGTTGCCCTGCAACCTACCGGCCCGGTGTTCAACCGTAAACCGGAAGTTCTGCAGTGAAAGGAACCACCGGGTAACCCGGGCATTCCGTTCCTTGGCGGACCTCATCCAGACCAGTGGAGAGTGATCCGTCACCAAGCGAAACTGACGCCCCAGCAGGTAATAGCGTAGGGACTCCAAGGCCCACTTAATCGCCAGGCACTCCTTCTCCACTACGCTATAATTCCGCTCGGGAGGGGTGAGCTTCCTACTTAAGAAGGTGACGGGGTGTTCCTCCCCCTGAACCACCTGAGACAGCACTGCCCCCAGGCCGACCTCCGAGGCGTCAGTCTGTACTATGAACTCCTTCCGGAAATCAGGGTTTACAAGAACGGGCTGTCCGCACAGGACCCCCTTCAGGGCCCGGAAGGAGTCCTCGGCCTGCGGAGTCCAACGCACCATGACGAACTTCTTGCCTTTGAGAAGGTCCGTCAAGGGGGCTGATAGTCCCGCAAAATCTTTTACAAACCTCCTGTAGTACCCCACGATACCCAGAAAGGCCCTAACCTGCTTCGTGGTCAGGGGTCTAGGCCACTTCTGGATCGCCTCAACCTTGTTAATTTGGGGCTTAATCACTCCTTGGCCTATTACGTAGCCCAAGTAGCGGGCTTCCGTGAGTCCCAACGCACATTTCTTGGGATTGGCTGTCAATCCAGCTGTTCGAAGCGCGTCCACCACCGCTTGTACCTGTTCCAAGTGGGTCTGCCAATCGGAGCTGTAAATAATGATGTCATCAAGGTACGCTGATGCATACGCCTGGTGGGGTTCCAGCACTAAGTCCATCAACCTCTGGAACGTGGCCGGAGCGCCATGTAACCCAAAAGGCAAGACAACATAGTGGAAGAGACCCTCCGGCGTAACAAAAGCGGTTTTCTCCTTGGCGGACTCCGTCAGTGGCACCTGCCAGTACCCCTTGGTCAGGTCGAGCGTGGTAAAATATCGCGCCTGTCCCAGCCTATCAATCAGCTCATCCACCCGGGGCATGGGGTAGAGATCGAACTTGGATATTTCGTTCAATCTTCTAAAGTCATTGCAGAACCTTAAGGAGCCATCGGGTTTTGGTATTAGGACAATAGGACTAGCCCATTCACTCTGGGATTTTTCGATGACCCCCAGGCGTAGCATTGTCTTCACTTCCTCTGATATGGCTTGTCTTCGAGCCTCCGGCACCCGGTATGACTTCAGGCGTACCTTCAGGTGAGGCTCGGTGACAATGTCATGTCGTATCAGACTGGTCCTACCCGGCAACTCGGAGAAGACATCGGGGTTCTGTTGAACCAGCCGTCTGGCCTCTCGCCTCTGTTGCTTGGTGAGGGCTTCTCCAATCCTTACTTCCGGTTCGTCCTCTCCGGAGGTTGCTGGAGCCGGGTTTGAACGACCCGAAGAGGAGGGGGACGGGGGAAAATCAACCATCAGGCTTTCCCGTTCCTGCCAAGGTTTTAATAGGTTGACATGGTATAATTGTTCAGGTTTCCGCCTACCGGGCTGCAATACCTTATAGTTGACCACCCCGACTCTTTCCTTTATCTCGTAGGGGCCTTGCCACTGAGCCAGGAATTTACTCTCCGCCGTGGGGATCAATACCAACACCCGATCCCCGGGTTTAAAGGTCCGCACGGTGGCTTGTCTATTGTAGCGGCCGCTTTGCGCGGCCTGAGCCTCCTGTAAATGCTCCTTCACAATTGGCATGACCGCGCTTATGCGGTTCTGCATTCCTAAAATGTGTTCAATCACACTTTTATGGGGGGTGGGCTCCTGCTCCCATGTTTCTTTTGCCAGGTCCAACAATCCCCGGGGATGTCGCCCGTATAATAATTCAAAAGGCGAAAACCCCGTGGATGCCTGTGGCACCTCTCGTATGGCAAACATCAAATAGGGAAGCATCATATCCCAGTCTTTCCCGTCTTTGGAAATCACCCTTTTGAGCATGGTTTTCAGGGTTTTATTGAATCGTTCCACTAAACCATCCGTCTGAGGATGATACAGAGACGTACGCAACTGCTTGATCTGGAGTAGCCGGCATAGCTCTTTGGTCACTTTAGACATGAATGGGGTCCCCTGATCCGTAAGGATCTCCTTGGGCAACCCCACCCGGCAGAACACAGCAAACAACTCCCGAGCTATAAGCTTTGCTGCAGTATGTCTGAGAGGTATCGCCTCGGGGTACCGGGTGGCATAGTCAACGATCACTAGGATATGCTGGTGCCCTCGAGCAGACTTTACGAGGGGCCCCACCAGATCCATCCCTATCCGTTCAAAAGGGACTTCTATAATGGGTAACGGTACCAACGGACTGCGAAAGTGGGTCAGGGGTGCGGTAAGCTGACACTCCGGGCAGGTTTCGCAAAACCGTTTTACCTCCCCAAAGACCCCGGGCCAATAGAACCTTTGCAATATTCGCTCCTGCGTTTTCTTGACCCCTAGGTGACCACTCATCAGGTGTTTATGAGCCAAGTCGAGGACCCGCCGGCGATACGGCTGGGGTACCACCAACTGCTCTACCCCTACGCCCCGTACTTCATCTACCCGGTAGAGTAAATCCTGCTTAAGAGCGAAATGGGGGTACCTTACCTGGGCACCGGGCAGCTGTGCCACCCCGTCAACTACTGTCACCCGACTCCGGGCATGTATTAATGTAGGGTCCTGGAGTTGGGCTGTCCCAAACGTATCCGGGGACGCCTCCAACTCCGGGATGGGCTCGACCGTCTCAGCCTCTCCTGCCAATACCTCTAGGGGCGACCTATCAGGTTCACATTCTGTCCCTATCATGGGGACCCCTACGGCAGGCGTCCCGGATTCAGGATTGTAGGGCTCAGGTCCCGGACTGACCAATATCTGAGGGGACTTAGGAGGTCCCTTCCATAAAGTCCAAAAATAGGGCAGATACCTTCCTAGGATCACATCATAGGGAAGAGTATTAATAAGTCCCACCTCATGTTGCACCTGACCGCAAGGTGCTGTGATGGTGACTATCCCCGTGGGATAGTCTCGGCGGTCCCCATGTATGCAAACCACCCCCACGGTACGTCCTGTGGCCTTTACTTTAGCCCTTAGGGTTGATCGCACAAGGGTCACTAAGCTTCCGGAATCCAACAAGCCTGTAACCGGACATCCATTCACCTGTATTTGGCACAAGTGGGGCTCAGTCTCTGGGTAGACCAGGTCAGCGGTACACACCACCTGAGCATACATTGAACCCCGCCGGGTAACCCCACAATCCATGGGCTCCGTGGTGAGTGGACACTGGGCTTCCATATGTCCCACCCGCTGGCACCGCCAACATCTAATAGGGAAGGACACCCCCTTGACGAGTTGTCGTTTAGGGTACATAGTTTTCCGGACCTCAGGGACGGAGGGTGCGGCCTCAGACGGGACGGTAGCGGACTCCCGCACCGGTGTCAGCGGTGGGTCCTTGGCCCTAGGCTTGGAGGGGCCGGACCGACGGGCGGTACGCAAAGTCTCAGTGTCCCGTATCAAGTCCTGCGTAGCCACATGCCGCTCTACCAGGCCCACTAATTGGTCCAGGGTACTTGGGTCGCCCTGTCCTACCCACCGTTGAATGGTGACGGGTAAGGTGCGCACAAAACGATCCACAACTACCCTTTCCACCATTTGCGCCGGGCTCAGAGTGTCAGGCTGCAACCACTTTTTTACGAGCTGCAACAAGTCATAGGCCTGTGAGCGTACGGGTTTGTCTTCCTCATAGAACCACTGATTTACCCGCTGAGCCCGTACATAGGTATTCACCCCCATCCGAGCAAGTATTTTGGTTTTCAGGGTCGCATATTCTAAGGCGTCCTCGGTACAGAGGTCCAGGTACGCTTTTTGGGGCTCCCCCGTCAGATAGGGCGACAATACCTCAGCCCACTGGGGGGTCGGCAGTTTTTCCCGCTCGGCCACCCGCTCAAACACCGCTAGGAACGCTTCCACATCATCCCCCGGGGTCATCTTTTGCAACGCTTGTCTCACCGCTTTCCGGACGCTGCCGTCGTCACCCGATCCCGGGGTTGTTGCTGCCGGTCCGGCACGGATCGACTTGGCCAGGAGAACCATCTGTTCTTGGTGTCTTTGTTCCTGCGATTTAAAGGATTGGAGTATGTGTGCATTGGTCTGCTGCTGCTGTGCATTATCCTGAGCCAAATGCTTTAGTATGTCCTCCATGGCGTCGCCGGGTTTGGGCTGTAGTATAGCCGCTCGAATCCAGGACATGCGCTGCAGGGTCACCAGGGATGGATGCTACACCTCACCGGGTTGGCATGCCCGCCGATTCTCCACCATATGTGAGGTAGCGTCGTCGGCTGCGCTGCAGAAGACACGGGATCCAGGCACCAAGGTTCACAGCACACGGTTTATTATCCAAAGCAAAGTCCATAATAGTACATATGTGCCTTTCCGGCAGAGAACTCAGGGAGTGCCTCACACCCGGCACACCTGCCCTCGTTCCTGTTTCCTTTTTAACCCTTCCTTAAGCCTGTAGGGAAACAGGATTAACCCTGGAGTGGAGTGATTTTCTATCATGGAGTGAGCACAACCGGGGTGAGACATACCGGCCGTCATAGATAACCCCGGTCACAGTCTCACAACACATATAATAATAGTATAAAGCACAAATAAAGGGACTGGCAGGCTGGGTCAGGAGTCACAACATAAAAGTAAGCACGGGCACCCTATATCAATATAGCATGATAGGATTTTAACAATTGTTACACATGGATATGTGACGCCCTGGGCAAGCCAGGGGTCACAGGTAAAAACACCACCACACCCTACACCCCGGATAGGTACACCAAAGCTACACAAAAATCCTTGTTGCCTTCCTCCAGGGGCTGATGTCCACACCAGGGGGTGGGCCAGGTGGTTGGCTCCACCCACCGAGGAGTTCACAGCCCTGGAGGCGGAAAAAACAGGCAGAACAGTGAGAGATCAGTTTAGGGAGAGTGGGAGTTAAGAGTGAAGTGGTAGAGGAGCAAGAGAGAGGAGTAAAAGTGGAAGAGAAAGTGACAGTTGAGAAAGCCTGAAGTTGGTGTGTGCCCTGGACTGAGAACAGCAAGGTTAGCAGACGGCGGTGACCGTCTGCAGGAGAGGCTGCTTGGAAGTTGCCGAAAGGACCGTGGATGGGTGGTGGCCCGGCGGTACTGGAGCGGTATAGGAAGAGAAGCAAGCACCATTGGCAGGGGCCTTTCGGATCCCGGCAAGGCTAGGAGTCGCCGTGAATTTGCCAAATCCGTCAGTGAAGGGGACCTCTGGGTCTCCCAACAACCAAGTCCCGATTGAAGGCAACAGTCCAACCGTTAGAGAGAGACACCGCCACCGCCAAGGCACCAGTTTCTCAGGGCCAGCGCCTGCGGGCAAAGAGGGGCTCCTCCGGCACATATCCAAGCCGGGGAGCGGGTTACCGGTGGGAACCCATCGCTACCAACATAGACTTAGGTGCAGGAAAAGGGACCGTCACTGTCAACTACTGGGGAAAAGCAACAGCAGCCGTCTGTGGGAACCGTCTTTCCAGCCGTGTGTTTTACCGAGAACTGTGTCTCCGTCTCAGGCTGAGTGAGTACCACAGTGCCGTGAGGCACAGCGCTGCCCCCGCGTCCCTGCACCCCACCAAGCCCTGCACCGGCCCCGCCATCCCTCATCCCCCAACTCATCACTGGGCCCCAGGACGACCACCCCCTACACACGGAGGGGAGAACCAACAACTTTGCTGCTCCCTGTCATCGCTCCCGGGATCCCCATACAGAGCAGCGGTGGTGTCCATACCATCACCACAACCGTGGGTGGCGTCACGGACAATAAACTATCCCAAAAACCAAACCCATTTCACACACGGGCGAGGAGTGCCGCTCGAGTCCCCAGGATCCGGCCCATCGCTCGAGCCACCGAGCAGCAGCAGGCCGCAGCAGCAGCGGCAGCCGGACCCGAGCAGTGGGAGAGCGCAGCGTCCCCTCCTCCGCCCGCGACAGATAAGTCATAAAAAAACAGCACTAATTGTTACACATGGATAAATCACTACGTAAAGTGAAAAAAATTGTGTATACTCTAAAGTAGCAGAGAGTCTAGTAAACATTGCTTATACAGAAGTGCTGGTAAAATAGACATTACAATAGCAGATACACATGGAACAAACAAGATCAATGCTGTATTTAAAAGATTTAACCCAAAAAGTAATGGGTGGATGCCAGTGAACAGTTAAAGTGAATAAAAGGACACCAATAAAGGGCAATAGCCCAGCCAGTTAGGTAAACATACCCATAAAGTGCAAATACAAGCATGAAAGTGCAGCAGAGAGGACCCGCTGGAGAGAGAGCCCCAACGTATATGTTTCACGATCGTTAATGTAGGATCATTTCATCAGGGGGAGGTGGAACGCTATGAAGCAGCCATGTATATTTATACATGGCACTCGCACGCTCCAGCCACTCCATCCCCATTCCAGTGGCATTATTACCAGATTAAAGTTTAAACAACAACCACCTAATGTGAACAAGCGCAGAACACCTCAGGTAATCAATCTGTCTCAACATCTCCTCTCCATTTTCCAGGTTGATGTTTTGTCAAGGGGACTTTCCTTTTCACCATCTAACGCCTTCCATTGTTTTACAGCGGTAAAGGATTTATATATTTTTGCACGGAAAGTCATTCTCACTAAATTGCACAATAGACGCACACAACATTCTTTTGGACCACTGGATTTGAGGGTACAACAGCCCATACAGGATCTTGAGGAGCTGCTGGATGAAGCCGCACCAAGCACTTTAGGTGAGTTTCCGCCTTGTGCTATGCCCAGATCTACGAGGTTTCCACCTTTGTCCGTTTGCCCAGCCGTCGAGATATTCACAAAACTCGTGATATCTGATTTTGAACATTTGTCCAGGAGACGTCAATATGACAATCTAACTCATGCTGAGAGATTGGCAATTGAATCCCTGCATAAATTGGATGATAGTATAATCAAGCCTGCGGATAAAGGGGGAAACATCGTGATCTGGCCAGCCATCATGTATGAGAAAGAGGCGCTTCCCCAATTACGTGATAAGACCACTTACTATAGGCTCCCCTGTAGCCACGCTTCTGCTTTTTCTGCTCAACTTCAGGCCATCCTCGGCAAGGCCTGTGACCAAGGTATCATCAATAAACAGGTTGTGGAGGGACTCATGGTACGCTTTCCTAAAACACCTACTTTTTATTTACTGCCCAAAATCCACAAAGATGCCCTTTGTCCTCCTTGTCGTCCTATCATGTCCGGCATTGAGGGGTTGTGTAAACCGATTTGTCAATTTATAGACTATTATTTGAAACCTTTGGTTGAGACACTCCCCTCATATGTCCGTGACACGACGGACGTTCTCAGGAGGATAGACGGCATCTTTGTGGACAATAACACCTTACTTGTTACGGCAGACGTTGAGTCCCTCTACACCTGTATCCGTCACGAGGATGGCCTGAAGGCTGCTGAACATTTTTTGTTGAGTTCCGGTCGGGATGCCCCGATGTGTGACCTAATCCTTGAGTTGCTCCGTTTTGTCCTTACCCATAATTTCTTTTTATTTAAAAATGTACATTATTTGCAGCAGCGTGGCACTGCCATGGGCGCGGCCTGCGCGCCTTCGTACGCAGACCTCTTCCTGGGCTACTGGGAAAGGGGTTTGCTGTGCGACGGGGGCGGGCCGGCCGATGCCCATGTGCAGTGCTGGCTGCGGTACATTGATGATTTGTTTATTTTGTGGACGGGCAAGACGGAGCAACTCGATGAGTTCATGGAATGGCTGGGCATGAATTCTTTTGGTATCAAGTTAACCCATAGGTATGACAGTATAGGCTTGGATTTCCTTGATATTGACATTAAAATCAGTGAAGGTAGGATGATTCAAACTAATGTCTACCGTAAGGCGACCTCGGTAAACTCCCTCCTTCATGCCTCGTCGTCCCATGATCAGTGCACTATTCAGGCCATCCCCACCGGTCAAGTTTTACGCACGAAATGTATCTGCTCATCTGATCCTTTATTTGAGGAACAGGCGGCAGATCTTAAAATTTGGTTTCAGGAGCGGGGCTGCAGCAACAGCAGCATTAAGCGGGCTTATCTACGGGCGAAGCATACCCCTCGATCAACTTTATTGTACAGTGGTGGGGCCAAATCTGGCAGTTCCTCAGTTCCTGGCCAAATTCGGTTTATTTCTACTTACAACCATGAGTGGTCCAATATGCGTTCTATCTTGAGCAGGCACTGGAATGTTCTCCTCTCTGACTCTACCCTATGTGACCTTCTACCCAAAAGCCCCTTGATGACGCCCCGCAGATCACGGAATTTACGTGACATACTCGTACGGAGCCATTATGTTCCAAACCGACCTACTACCTTTCTGGATCTTGGTACTCCCCTTAAGGGTTGTTTCCCTTGTGGCCACTGTCTCGCCTGCAGCAATGTCCTTCGCATTTCCTCCTTCACCTCTGCTGATGGTCTACGCAGTTTTGATATACGCCACTATGTATCGTGTGGCAGCAGCAATGTGGTTTATTATGCCACGTGCGGGTGCCACATGATATATGTGAGCCTTACCAGTAGGGAACTGCGCAGACGTGTGAGGGAGCATGTGAGGGACATTGCTGCGGCCCGGACAGTGGTTGACACTTCCACCCTTAAAACCCTCCCTCGCCATTTTCATGCATTTCATGATTGTGACCCAACGTCCCTGAAAATCAGGGGCATTGATGTCATTCATAGGGGAGCAAGGGGTGGAAATGTACGCAAAATACTTGCCCAGCGTGAAACACGCTGGATTTACACTCTGGGAACTTTATCCCCAAGGGGGCTCAATGAGCATTTGAGTTTTGCGCCTTTCTTGCGATGATTGCCTTCTTCTTTTATCTCTCTGGTTTTTGTGCCTTGTTTTAAATTTCACTTTTTTTGTATATTTTTAATTTTCAGATTCATCTTTATAACCTCTTTTTCTGCTGGCACTTCTGTGGAACTTCACTTATGATATTGACTGATGGACATGGAGATTCTATATTTTACATCCTTTTGCGTGCCACGGTTGGGACATCTTTAACAAGATTGTAAAAATTGGCGTTATATCATGTTATGATGTATCATATACCCCTGTGTCACAGTGCCTGTATCTATCTACCTCTTGTTTATCATGCCCGCTCCCACTCCTCCTCCCCCTGTCGACGCAGCCGCATCAATGGCTTGCTGGCCCGGCTTTGTCAGCGTCTCTATCGTCTGCGCGCATGCGCGGTTTCCGGGTGATGCGTCCCCGTTTCCCGCGCATGCGCGCTACCTTTTAGGGGCGTTGACGTCTGACAGCGCTGGGTCTCAGCCGAGATTGGTCCTGTCGCACTGACACAGTGGGGGTGGAGTGGCTGGAGCGTGTGAGCGCCATGTATAAATACACATGGCTGCTTCATAGTGTTCCACCTCCCTCTGATGAAATGATCCTACATTAACGATCGTGAAACGTATACGTTGGGGCTCTCTCTCCAGGGGGTCCTCTCTGCTGCACTTTCAGGCTTGTATTTGCACTTTATGGGTATGTTTACCTAACTGGCTGGGCTATTGCCCTTTATTGGTGTCCTTTTATTCACTTTAACTGTTCACTGGCATCCACCCATTACTTTTTGGGTTAAATCTTTTAAATACAGCATTGATCTTGTTTGTTCCATGTGTATCTGCTATTGTAATGTCTATTTTACCAGCACTTCTGTATAAGCAATGTTTACTAGACTCTCTGCTACTTTAGAGTATACACAATTTTTTTCACTTTACGTAGTGATTTATCCATGTGTAACAATTAGTGCTGGTTTTTTATGACTTATCCATGTGTAACAATTGTTAAAATCCTATCATGCTATATTGATATAGGGTGCCCGTGCTTACTTTTATGTTGTGACTCCTGACCCAGCCTGCCAGTCCCTTTATTTGTGCTTTATCCTATTTTTATATGTGTATTTGTATTTTTTATACAATACCGGCCTGATTTGCCGCTGATTCCTATGTGTCAGTTGCTCCACAATAAAATATCCTTGCACTGTACTCCTTGTCCTCCAGTTCTTACGAGGTCAAAATTGTTTGTACCCCTCGTGTAATGAAAGAAAAACCCACAATGGTCATAGAAATAAGTTGAATATGACAAAAGTAATAATAAATAAAAAAATCTATGAAGATGAACAAATGAAAGTCAGACATTGCTTTTCAACCATGCTTCTAAGAATTTTTTTTTAAAAAATAACCACGTGTGTATATTATTCTCAAAGAAAAATACAGACCAAGAAAAAAGCATTAACATAAAGAACTATAAATTCTGAAGTTATTTATGTTAATTAAAAAAAAATAATAGATTTCCCCTTTGTCCGAGAGACATTGTATTTTTCTCGTAAATGTTCTGACATATTTGATCCTACGGGTTTTTCTGTCTCATTAGACCTTGATCTGTATACATTAACTGCAGTTAGGTTACAGTAAGGCTCATTTTATGAATTGTGTGAAAATCAGAAGAAAATAAATGTGTTCTTGGATGAAACCTTTTCTGAAGATTCTATGGATTGTTTTTTTAAAAGGCAACAACAAGGAATATAACTAGCCTGCACCTTCCTATATACTGTATCACCTCCACAACAATTCAATTTTGATTTGTGAAGAATGAAACATGAAATACAAATAAATAGCTGGATACAATTGTTTACATTTGTTTGAAAAGGAGTTCCCATTATTGTAGGCTTTGGTTCTGTTTTATGTCTCCTTCATTTATACCTCTTTGTTAGGCTATAATAAACCTTTGTTGTGGCTTCTGTGGCTGCTATTGCTACAGCTTCTGATGTTAATAACAAGTGCCTTGGTGGCATAACAATCAAACGGTGTGTCTACCACTGTTACTTTTACAATTTTGTTTTTTTATTTATGAAGCAACTAATATTCCTCCTATTCCTCCTACTTTCCTTCCTCCTAAGTCACAAAAAGCCAAATTTTTGGGGAATGTGGAGACTCCAAGTTGGGTCTTCAAGTTGTGTGTTATCTGTAGTGGCAGGAGTCTCAGAGCACTAGGCTTACACCGGTCACGCATCCAGCACAATATTTCTTATGTTAATAGTCTAAGAAGCTAGTGGCTTTGCCGCAACACTGTGGCTGCTCTGTAAAACAGTTTGAATTGTTTTGGCACCTTTTTGCAACACCCCCTACCTTAAATGTGTTGTCTATGCCTTTGTTTTTGCCACCTATTTAATTCAATGGGGTTTGGATATGTTTGTCTAACCATTTGTCAATCCGTTCAGTGAACACAGCTGAATTCGGTGAATGCGAACCGAATTTACCCTTGGGAGGTTCGCTCATATTATCTGAAGATTACCAAAGGATTTTGGGTATCAATGTAGTGCCCAGATGTCAGAAAGCTGGGTTTGCGTCCTAGGTCATGGGTCTTCCAGCATTACAATGACCCCAAACATACTTCAAAAACCACCATGAAATGCATGGACACAGAGTGATGGAGAGTTTTGAAGTGGCCAGAAATGACTCTGTATCTAAAGGGTACTTTACACTCTGCGATATTGGTACCAATATCACTAGTGAGCGTACCCGCCCCCGTCGGTTGTGCGACACGGGCAAATCGCTGCCCGTGGCGCACAACATCACTAACACCCGTCACACGGACTTACCTTCCTTGCGACGTTGCTGTTGCCGGCGAACCGCCTCCTTTCTAAGGGGGCAGTTCGTGCGGCGTCACAGCGACGTCACACGGCAGCCGTCCAATAGCAGAGGAGGGGCGGAGATGAGCGGCTGGAACATGCCGCTCACCTCCTTCCGTCCTCATTGCCGGTGGACGGAGGTAAAGAGATGTTCGTCGGTCCTGCGGTGTCACACATAGCGATGTGTGCTGCCGCAGGAACGAGGAACAACATCGCTACTTACCAGACAACGATTTTTGGTAAATGAACGACCTCTCATATCTGAACGATTTTGTCTCTTTTGGGATCATTTAAGGTCGCCCCTGCCTGTCACACGCTGCGATATTGCTAACTACGCCGGATGTGTTTCACAAACACTGTGACCCTGTCGATATATCGTTAGCGATGTCACATCGTGTTAATGGCCCTTAAATCCCATTGAACACCTGAGAGATCTTAAAATTGCTGTTGGAAGAAGGCATCCTTCAAATATGAAAGACCTGGAGCAGTTTGCAAAAGAAGAGTGGTCCAAAATTCTTGTTTAGAGGTGTAAGAAGCTTTTTGGTGGTTATAGGAAGCAATTGATTACAGTTCTTTATGCCAAAGTGTATGCAATCAATTATTAAGTTGAGGGTGCCAACAATTTTGTCTGGCCCATTTTTGGAGTTTTATGTGAAATTATGTCCAATTTGCCTTTTATTCTTTTTTTTATTAGGTTTAAGTACACACAAAGGAAATAAACATGTTTATATTAAAACATATGTAATTGCAATAATTTTTCTTGGAGAAAAATGTTGTTTTCTGGAACAACTTCAGGGGTGCCAACATTTTAAGTAGTGACTGTATCACTTAAAAGGGAATCTGTCAGCAGGATTTTTTCCTAGATTATCTATATGTACAGTTGAAACCAGACGTTTACATATACTATCTAAAAAGACACATATACATGTTTTTCTTACTGACATGAAATCAGAATAAACCTTTCCCGTTTTAGGTCAATTCGGATTACCAAAATTACTTATACTTGCCAATGCCATAATAATGAGAGAGAATGTTTTAAGGCATTTTTATTACTTTCTGAAAAATCAAAAGTTTACATACACTAAGAGTACTATGCCTTTAAACAATATGGGACAGCCCATATGATGATATCATGTCTTTGGAAGCTTCTGATAGGTTTATTGACAATATCTGAGTTAATTAGAGTCACACCTGTGGATATATTTTAATATATTTTAATGCACACCTGAAACACACTGCTTCTTTGTGCAGCATAATGGGAAAGTCCAAAGAAATCAGCCAAGATCAAAGGAAGAGAATTGTGGACTTGCACAAGTCTCGTTCATCCTTGGGTGCAATTTCCAGATATCTGAAGGTGCCTTGTTCATCTGTACAAACAATTATATGCAAGTACAAACAAGATGGAATGTCCAACCATCATACCGCTCAGGAAGCAGATGAGTTCTATGTACCAGAGATGAATGTGCTTTGGCCAGACATGCATATCAACTCTAGAACAAAAGCAAAAGACCTTGTAAAGATGCCGCCGGAAGCTGGTAAGATTATCCACAGTGAAACAAATACTGTACCAACATGGGCTGTAAGTCTACTCCACTAGGAAGAAACCATTGCTCCAAAAGAAACATAAAAATGCCAGATTAATATTTGTAAATACACACAGGAACAAAAACCTTAGTATTTGGAGATATGTCCTGTGGTCTGATAAAAATAAAATTGAAGTGTTTGGCAATAAGGACCATCATTACATTTGGAGGAAAAGGAAGAAGTCAAAGAACACCATTCCAGCTGTGAAATACGGGGGTGGCAGCATCATGTTCTGAGATTTTTTTGTTGCAGGAGGGACTGATGCACATCATAAAAATAGATGGCATCATTAGGAAAGAAGATTATGTGGCAATACTGAGGCAAATGTAGCACCCACAGGGTCTGGTGATGTCAGGTCTGGGGATGTCACGGGGTGGCCCTATTGCCCGCTTTTTTGGCCCCGAGGTGTACAATAAAGGAGGGAGTGGTAATGGAAGTTTGATTTCATGATGCCACCTGCGGTATGTGGCCAGTAAATTACCCACCGCTGCTGTCGCTGTCCTCCGGGGGGATGGTAGTAGCAGCTAAGGTGTTTCTGCTCCCCACAGGTGGAGCGGGCCCCGGGGGAGGATGATGAGGGGAGCAGTAATAGCGGGTGCCAAAGCGCGGAGCGGTGGCGCCGGCAAGGACAGGCAGACACAGTCTCTGAGGGTTCAAGGTTTTCTTTACTTACAGTCCTGGTTTTACCCGGAAGATGCCGGTCACCACCGTGATGGGCCCCAGCCGATCCCGAGCAATTCGAGGTCACCGCCAGTGTTCCCACTGTGAGTCCTTTCTGGTCGGGGTCCCGCCAATCCCGGTGTATGTGAAATATGGAATGGGTCGCAGGTGTTTCCTGAACTCACTGCAGACCCTGGAATCCTGTGTAGCTGTAGAGAACCCGGGCTGAGCTGTATGCTCCAAGCCTTGGGCACTATGGCACTCCCAGGAGTGTGAGGTAAAAGAAGATTAGACCGAGGTCCCAGGTGTGTGTCTCACCCAAAGCTGTGTTCGGGGCTAACTGGCTATGTGTGAAGATGCTCCTTCCCTTTTCCCCAAGTGGTGCCCACCCCCCAGGTGGTTGTCCTAGTGACCGGGAAAGTCCCATGTCTCGTGATGGCAACCCCCCTGACTACCCCAGGCCATCCTCCCAGTGGGAAAGCACCTAAGTGTTTGTGGTTTGTGAATGTGAGAATCACCAGCGATTAACCTCTCCTTAACCGGGATGAGTACTACATTTTAAGGGAGATTCAGTGTGGCGACTGAAGCCTCAGGGGCACCACACAAACATCTCAAGACATCAGCCAGGAACTTAATGCTTGGGCAGAAACGGGTCTTCCAAACGGACAATCACCTGAAGCATACTGCAAAACTGGTTACAAAGTGGCTTAAGGATAACAAAGTCAATGTTTTGGAGTGGCCATCACAAATCCTTGATCTCAATCTTATTGAAAATTTATGGGCAAAGCTGAAAAGGCAGATGCGAGCAAGGTGGCATACAAACATAGCTCAGTCACACTAGTTCTGTTAGGAGGAATGGGTCCAAATTCCTACCTACTATGGTGAGAAGCTTGTGGAAGGATATCCAAAACATTTGACCCATACAATTTAAGGACAATGGTACCAAATACTAATGAAATGTATGTAAACTTTTGACTTTGCAGAAAGTAATAAAAAATACCTAAAAAAAACATTCTCTCTCATTATTTTGGCACTTGGCAAATATATTTAATTTTGGTTCCTAATTGACCAAAAACGGGAAAGGTTTAGTCTTATTTCATGTCAGATAGTGAGAAAAAGATGCACATGTGTCTTTTTAGATAGCGTACATAAACTTGTGGTTTCAACTGTACATGTAGCTCTTTCAAAGACACGTCAGACTGGCCATGTAAAGGTATTGCTGGAGCTACATGCACATATAAAACGTTTGGGTTCTGAAATAATGGTGGCAGCTTCCCAAATAAGGACAACCAGGAAGAATCCCTCTAGTTCCATGCATTGGAACAGTTGAAACCGATTATCTTGGATATCTACATGATGAGGTCAATATCAAAACAAAATTCCAAACAAGCATAGCTATGGTAAATGCCATGGAAATAATTAAGATGATACATACAGAGCATAACTCCGGAACAATAAATGAAATGCAGGAGAAAATGGAGTAAAAAAAATGCACATCAGAAAACAATGTTCAATAGAAAATTACAAATGTTTATTGATAACAATATTAAAATGAGAATCCACAACCGTAGAACAACCAATGTCCATATTTAACAGTAAGTGATCGGTATATAGCAATACATAGATAAGGTAAAGGACGCGAATAAAATAAATGGACCAGAAATACAGTCAGATGGTGATGACTAAATACCCCACGTAGAGCGTAAAAGGGTGACAATCTGATCAAAAGGTCAAAAAAATTATTGTAGGTACACCAAAACATTACAGCAGCAAACCTTAACTAGCATCACGGAGGCTCAAGTAAAGGGACAATATGACCAAATAACCATCTGTGATTAATCAAATATGACCAAGTAAATGCAAAGACCCCGTGCATGCTAAACAATTAGCTATAAATATGTCGCGGTGTACACAAAATAATTGACCATGATCAGATATACATCACCCATATACTCACAGTGTTGGGTAGAGGACAAAGGTTATCCAGAGCAAAAGAAGACAGGAGACCTAACGTACGTTTCGCTTCTTAAAAATAACCTAATACATGGCTTCCTGATGAGGTCAATAGTAGAGTGTCAGGAAGATGTAGAGAACTAGAAGGCAGTTATCTAGAGCTCGCATTGGGTGTGTTTAACCTTCTCAGTGTATTTTTAAGTGTTGTATAGAACTAAAGCACCTAATTTCTAGGTTCTTATATGGGTAGTGTATAAGTATATTGTTTTAAGGACAACCATGAAAAATCTCCCTAATTATAAACATTAATACTGTTGAGACTGATTATCTTTACTGTGGGATGCCTCTTTGATGTGTTTAGATGGTGAGGTAGAAATGGGCAATGTTGTTTAAACCTATTTACGACATTGGATGTATGGGTTCGCCTTATATTGCAGTGTATTCCCACAAATGGACTTACCGGTATGTTTTGGTGGAAACAGAAACTGTGCACTCATGATCAATGGTAGTAGCCCAGCTTAACTGACAGGTGAGCTCTGGCTGTCTCAGCCAGTTCCAGAGCCCACACCGACCCCCGACTTTTTAATACCATGATCAATAGCAATTGCAGCATTTAGAAGGATGATTGAAGGAGTTGGCTGACTCTCACCCAATCGAGGCATGATCATGGGGTTCCAATGGTTTCCATGACAGCAAGAAGTCAAATGATGACCTCTGGATCTCTCACCTATGGTGGCTTGTTAGACCATGCCAAGAGCTTGTTCTAAAAGGTGTTCTGTCAGTGTCACTCTGAGAGGTCTAATGCATTGCATTTAATGTAATGCATTAGACCACTGATCAGACTAATAAAAGTTAAAGTAAAAGAGGAATTAAGTAAAAAGTAATAAACGTTTTTTAAAAAATTGTAAAACTAGTGAAAACTCCACAAAATAAACAACAAAAAGAAAAAATATATGACACCAATATACAAATATTTATGCAAAAATAAAAAAGTTGTGTTCCTTTACATGTGCTACTCAGGATATTAAATGTCACAGCAGGAGTATTAATACCAGAAATTATGAAGTGAGGATTGGCTAATGTAGTTTAAAATTGTGTTGATGAATCAGAACCGTTTTCCTCATTGCCTGTGCTCTGTTTTATGTGACCTGAAGAGAGGAAAATTCACAGTAGTTATAGTTCTTAACCAGCCAGTATATTCAGACCTGGAAACATACAGCCAGAGAGGGAAGACTTTTTGCAGATTTTTTTTTTCAGCATTCGCCCCTATGGGAAGCTGAAAGGAAACTTCTTGGTTGTTTGGTTAAAATCTGATATTATGCTCTGGACTGGATAAACCAACCTTCTCTTTTGTGTTAGATGTAATCTGTGTTAAAAATGGATAAAAGGTTTTGTAATAACAAAAAACTATTTTCCCATGACATGTTATATTGACAAGTGTAAGTAATTCCAATAATTATTCCTAGTAGACTCTTCAAATTGTTATTTATTCGGTTGTGTATCAGAACTGTATGGGTACAAAGGGCTGATATTCTTCTCTTGCGAGAACAGTGATTCTGAGAGTAGAAATCCTTCTTGCAAGCAAATTGATGCTGCGAGAAGAAGAGTAGTCTCTTGCAGTTAAGACTCACCATTTCGGTTCTTTGGATAACTGCAATAATTGAAGTTGCAGTCAGAGGACCGGCAGCTTTAAGCAGCTAAGCAGCCTCAGAGGTACCACCCATGTCCCTACATATGGGTGAAAGAGAGACATTGTAGAAAAAAAAGGGAAGAAAGCAATGGATGGATCTGAAAATATTTTGGAAATTTTAATATGGAAGACATGTATTTGTAATGGGGAAGGATGGCTGAAAGACAAGAAGAATTTGACCAGGCTAGATTGTGGTTAGAAGTAGCCAGGCGTCTTTCACTGAGCAAACAGATCAGTTGAAACCAGGCATGGTGCGATAAATGTAATCTATAATAGTGTAACGAGGTGAGCAGCTCTGACTGTTTTGTGATTGAAAAGGACATGGAGACTAACATTACACAGGATGGTGCTGCCACCTTGTGGACAAGTGCTGAAATTGCTCGAGAAGCGAACGCTGTAAAATCTGATCCCCTCCCACAGGGAGTGGTTGTACAGAAAAAGTGCGGGAAAGAAGGTCACTGAGCTTCTGGAGTTGGACCTGAACAGATCTGCCTCGGGCTGCCCTCATTGCTGAAGTGTGAGGGGTTCCCAGAACTGCTGCAGACGTGATACTAGACTCAAGGGACCTCCGGACCGTCTCCTTCCTCCATACCAAGAGACTGTAAGCTAGCCCTCTGTTGAGAGGGCTGAAGATCTTCCCATCTCTCTTCCTTGGAGTCGCCGCTGTTTACCCGGAGTCCAGGCCTGCTACATGGGAGCCCTCCCTCCTTGTGTTTTGGACTGGTATTGTAACCCATAGGGCAAGTCAGAGACAGAATTCTTCTTTATCATTGCTGGTTTTTTTTGTGTTCTGTGCCGTGTGTCTGAAGTTAGAGACCCAGATAGCAAACTCTGATTATGTGTGCTGCTAAGCTAGCTGTGTGTGTCATTAAAATGTTTACCAGTAAAGAAATGTACCCTTGCATAAAATCTGAGCGTGGGGATTTTGTTGGCGCAGATTATGGGAACTCAGCCGTGGTCTTACCCGCGGCCACTTCATCTGGCGTTGTCGGCAGGATCTGTGACCAGCAAAATCCCCTCCCGGTCGTAGCTTATAGTCAGACAGCTCCTCCGGCGTCTATTGTAAATCAAGTGAGGAAGTTTAATGGACGGAATTACCCTGTACCTGAAGGGGCGGAACAACTTAGGATAGTGGGGAAATGTATAATGCTGACCTTAAGACCTTAGTGGAAATGGCTATGCTGACGTTAGAGGGAGAGGCATGGACGACAGTCAGACTGGAGACGGTTGGGGCCAGCGTACATTAGATGACTTGATACGGGTGCTAGAGACCACCTATGGACCGACCAGATACCTGGGAATACTGCGCTACATGTTCTTCCAGCGTACACAGCTCGAGTGGGAGGGCATTCCCCAATACGCGAACGCCCTCCAAGTACTGCTGGAACAAGCCTGCAAAAATGGAGAAAATCTAGCTGGTACATTCTCCCGCGACCTGGTGCTGAGGGACCAATTTGTAATAGGACTGAGAGATCCGTATCTCAACCGCTCATTGCAGGACTTACTCCGGATGAATCCAGCCCTTACGTTTGCTGAGGTTAAACAAGAAGCCATAGAACGTTCTAGGGGACCTGTTACGGGAACAGAGACTTATGCCGCTACTTGCAGATCCATGTACAGTACAAATACTCCAAACAGCGACACGGAAGAACTGAAGCAGATGGTGGCGGACCTACAGAAGCAGGTGCTGCAGCTCACACTAGACCGACAGACAGATGGGCAAGTGAGACGACAACCTAGCCGGCCTATGGGAAAGTGCTGGACATGTGGTGATCCCCGTCACAGAGCAAACCGTTGCCCCCAGAACTCCTTCCAACCCGATCCGCAGCCGTTCCATCGGATGGACTCTCAAACACCCCAGCAAGCGGAGTTTCACTCGAAACAGCGGGTGGAGCCCCAGGCCTATTCACTAGAACCGCCAAGCCGTGCCTCTCAACAGCAGCCACCTTTAAACTAGACACCCCGGCTGAGGAGGCTCACTCGACCGGGAAGGCCAAAGAAAAAAGGAGCCAACAAAGGAGCAAGCTTTCTTCATTCTTCTTTCTTGGGCATGTGGGAGAGGGGGTTGTTCCATGGGAATGACCTCTTCTCCCAACATGTGATGTGCTGGTACAGATATATCGACGACGTGCTGTTCCTGTGGCAGGGTGCCGCGTCTCTGTTGGATGAGTTTATGATTTATTTGAATAACAACAATTTGAATATTAGATTAACTCATATCGCAAGTCAAAAACAATTGGATTTTTTAGATATTCATTTTGAAGTGGGGGCTGATGGCGTTTTGCACACTGATATTCATCGGAAGGAAACCTCCGTGAATTCATTGTTGCATGCGACATCAGCTCACACCAAATCCACGATTAGGGCCGTCCCGACGGGCCAATTCTTGAGGGTGAGGCACGTTTGCTCGACGGACCAAAACTTTGAAAAGCAGTCACAGGACCTGAGGTTAAGATTCCAACAAAGGGGATATAGTAACCGCGTCATAAAGAGGGGATACCTCAGAGCTAAGCACACCGCTAGGAAACATCTATTATTTAAGACAGTTGACTCAAAAAAATCAAGACATCAAAACAATGAGATCAGGTTTATATCGACATTTAATTGCCAATGGGATAGAATGAGAGATTGCTTGAAAAAACATTGGGCGATCTTAAAAACTGATAAGATCTTAGCCGGGAATGTCTCGGAGGCTCCCCTGATGACACCACGTCGTGGGAGGAACCTCTCGTTGACATTCTCGTTGATAGCCACTATGTGGCCCAGGTGACTAATCCATTCTTTACACAACAGCTCATTAGGAGAAAAGGCTGTTTTACATGCGGTTCTTGCTTGGCCTGCAGAGACAATACCATTGTCCAGGGTACCGATTTTCGGTCATCAGATGGTAAAAAACACTTTACGATCCAAAAAATACATAACATGTAAGAGCTCTTATGTTATATATCTCGCTACGTGCCCTTGCTCCAAACTATATGTCGGATTGACATCAAGACAACTCCGGGTAAGGACGAGGGAGCACGTTCGAGATATTATAAACTCAAGACAGGTTCTAGATGATACAACCCTTAGGACAATCCCCAGACACTTTAAGGTTTTTCATGGGTGTGACGCCTCTGGACTAAAGTTAAAGGGAATCGACATCTTGCATTATGGTATCCGAGGGGGCAATCTAAAAAAACAATAGGCACAACTTGAGTGCCGATGGATAGTTACCTTAGGTACTATGACACCAAGCGGACTTAATGAGAAGCTTAGCTTCGCTCCATTTTTGTAGAGGTTTAGGAGTAGACCATTATTTATGGTGTTCTGTGATTCATTTTTAATTATGTTGTGTTTTGTTCTCTTGGTTTTTAAGTGACCATACATCATTTGGATACATGCCTTTGTAGTCCTATGGAGCCAAGTTTTCGGGAACACCATTCATCTACCTGAACCCCCCCCCCTCCTTTCTATGGTGTGGAGAATATATCTTTGAGGAATGCACATATGGAACCTACAGACATTCTACTTATTTGACATCATCTTCTGTATTTTATGACATCTGCATAGGATTTTTTTGGGATACTTTGTTAGTTTGGGACCCCGGGCGCCAAGACTTCAAACTGGTGGGGATCACATATGGGTTTTGATTTCCCAATAATTAATGATGGAATTGAATATTGTTCATCCATTTTAACATGTGACTAGTGATGAGCGAGTACTAAAAAGCTCGGGTGCTCGAAGCTCGGGCCGAGCCTCCCAAGATACTCGTGTACTCGGCCCGAGCACCGAGCCCAATGTTATCCTATGGGAGACCCGAGTATTTTTGTGAAATGACCCCCCGGCAGCATGGAGAAACCCTAAAAATGTCACAAAAGTCTCAGAAGAGTGCTCAAATGACATGGCATCAGCATGGGGAAGACCCCTTGAAGCATTTATCACTCAAAAGTCACAGATGTGAACAATTTTGTCCGAGTTTTACGCCATTTTTACGGACTCACCAGAAAACCTTCCAAAATGACACCAAAATGAATTTTCATGGCGGAAATGTTAAGGGCACATACCCAATAGTGAGATAGAGCTGGTGTATGTTACTTTTTCAGATTAATACATGAAAGATTTTACATGAAAACCTTGTGTGGCACTCCGATGTCCAAAACGCACGTTTTGTGCTTTTTACTAGCGATGTCGGTCATTTTTTTTTTTTTATTCTATCTCCCTCAGTCCGTCGGTCTGTCTCTCTCTGTCTTGTCTGTCCCCCTCTCACAGTCTGTCGGTCAGTTCCCCCCCCTCTCTCTTACTTACCGTTCCCCGATCACTGCCGCGGCGCTGCACAGCTGTTCAAACTCCGGTGGCTTTTCCTCTTTTGAAAAAGCCGGCCGCTCATTAATCAATCTCCTATTCCCTGCTGTCCTGCTTTTCGGCGCCTATGATTGGTTGCAGTGAGACACGCTCCCACACTGAGTGACAGCTGTCTCACTGCAACCAATCACAGCAGCCGGTGTGTGTATACTGTGCAGTGAAATAAATAATTAAATAATTAAAAAAAACGGCATGCGGTCCCCCCAATTTTAATACCAGCCAGATAAAGCCATACGGCTGAAGGCTGGTATTCTCAGGATGGGGAGCTCCACGTTATGGGGAGCCCCCCACCCTAACAATATCAGTCAGCAGCCGCCCAGAATTGCCGCATACATTATATGCGACAGTTCTGGGACTGTACCCGGCTCTTCCCGATTTACCCTGGTGCGTTGGCAAATCGGGGTAATAAGGAGTTAATGGCAGCCCATAGCTGCCACTAAATCCTAGATTAATCATGTCAGGCGTCTCCCCGAGATTCCTTCCATGATTAATCTGTAAATTACAGTTAAAAAACACACACACCCGAAAAATCCTTTATTAGAAATAAAAAACACTAACAAAGTCCCTCATTACCAATTTATTAACCCCGACAAACCCTCCATGTCCGGCGTACTCCACAGTCCTCCAGCGTCGCGTCCAGCTCTGCTGCATGGAAGTGACAGGAGCTGCAGAAGACACCGCCGCTCCGGTCACCTCCACGCAGCTAATGAGATGAGTATAGCGATCAGCTGAGCTGTCACTGAGGTTACCTGGATCCAGCGGTGGATGCAGCGGTGGCCGCGGGTAACCTCAGTGACAGCTCAGCTGATCGCGCTACTCACCGCCGCTCCAGTCAGCTCCATGCACCAACTGAGGTGAGTAGAGCGATCAGCTGCTGTCACTGAGGTTAATCGCGGCACCGCTGGATCCAGCGGTGGCCGGGAGTTACCTGACTGACAGCAGCTGATCGCGCTATTCCCTTCATTAGCTGCGTGGAGGTGACCGGCGGCTTTTACTATTTTGAAAAAGCCGGCCGCTCATTAAACAATCTCCTATTCCCTGCTTTCCCCGCCCACCGGTGCCTATGATTGGTTGCAGTGAGACACGCCCCCACGCTGAGTGACAGGTGTCACACTGCACCCAATCACAGCAGCCGGTGGGCGTGTCTATACTGTGCAGTAAAATAAATTAATAAATAATTAAAAAAAAACGGCGTGCGGTCCCCCCCATTTTAATGCCAGCCAGATAAAGCCATACGGCTGAAGGCTGGTATTCTCAGGATGGGGAGCTCCACGTTATGGGGAGCCCCCCAGCCTAACAATATCAGTCAGCAGCCGCCCAGAATTGCCGCATACATTATATGCGACAGTTCTGGGGCTGTACCCGGCTCTTCCCGATTTGCCCTGGTGCTTTGGCAAATCGGGGTAATAAGGAGTTAATGGCAGCCCATAGCTGCCACTAAATCCTAGATTAATCATGTCAGGCGTCTATGAGACACCCTCCATGATTAATCTGTAAGTTACAGTAAATAAACACACACACCCGAAAAATCCTTTATTAGAAATAAAAAACACACACACATTCCCTGGTTCACCACTTTAATCAGCCCCAAAAAGCCCTCCATGTCCGGCGTCATCCAGGATGTTCCAGCGTCGCATCCTGCGCTGCTGCATAGAGGTGACCAGAGCTGCAGAAGACACCGCCGCTCCGGTCACTTCCACGCAGCAAATGAGGTGAGTAGCGCGATCAGCTGAGCTGTCACTGAGGTTACCCGCCGTCACTGGATCCAGTGACAGCGGGTAACCTCAGTGACAGCTCAGCTGATCGCACGGCTGTCTTCATTAGCTGCGTGGAGGTGACCGGAGCGGCGGTGTCTTCTGCAGCTCCTGTCACTTCCATGCAGCAGAGCTGGACGCGACGCCGGAGTCCGTGGAGTACGCCGGACATGGAGGGTTTGTCGGGGTTAATAAATTGGTAATGAGGGACTTTGTTAGTGTTTTTTATTTCTAATAAAGGATTTTTCGGATGTGTGTGTTTTTTAACTGTAATTTACAGATTAATCATGGAAGGAATCTCGGGGAGACGCCTGACATGATTAATCTAGGATTTAGTGGCAGCTATGGGCTGCCATTAACTCCTTATTACCCCGATTTGCCAACGCACCAGGGTAAATCGGGAAGAGCCGGGTACAGTCCCAGAACTGTCGCATATAATGTATGCGGCAATTCTGGGCAGCTGTTGGCTGATATTGTTAGGGTGGGGGGCTCCCCATAACGTGGAGCTCCCCATCCTGAGAATACCAGCCTTCAGCCGTATGGCTTTATCTGGCTGGTTTTAAAAATGGGGGGAACCGCACGCCGTTTTTTTTAATTATTTAATAAATAATTAAAATTAATAATTAAAATTAATAAATAATTAAAAAAAACGGCGTGCGGTTCCCCCCATTTTTAAAACCAGCCAGATAAAGCCATACGGCTGAAGGCTGGTATTCTCAGGATGGGGAGCTCCACGTTATGGGGAGCCCCCCAGCCTAACAATATCAGTCAGCAGCCGCCCAGAATTGCCGCATACATTATATGCGACAGTTCTGGGACTGTACCCGGCTCTTCCCGATTTGCCCTGGTGCGTTGGCAAATCGGGGTAATAAGGAGTTATTGGCAGCCCATAGCTGCCAATAAGTCCTAGATTAATCATGTCATGCGTCTATGAGACACCCTCCATGATTAATCTGTAAGTTACAGTAAATAAACACACACACACACCAGAAAAAATCCTTTATTAGAAATAAAAACACACACATATACCCTGGTTCACCACTTTAATCAGCCCGAAAAAGCCCTCCATGTCCGGCGTAATCCAGGATGATCCAGCGTCGCATCCAGCGCTGCTGCATGGAGGTGACCGGAGCTGCAGCACACACAGCCGCTCCGGTCACCTCCACACAGCAAATGAACACAGCCGCGCGATCAGCTGCTGTCACTGAGGTTACCCGCGGCCACCGGTGGATGCAGCGGTGACAGCGGGTAACCTCAGTGACAGCAGCTGATCGCGCGGCTGTGTTCATTTGCTGTGTGGAGGTGACCGGAGCGGCGGTGTCTGCTGCAGCTCCGGTCACCTCCATGCAGCAGCGCTGGATGCGACGCTGGATCATCCTGGATTACGCCGGACATGGAGGGCTTTTTCGGGCTGATTAAAGTGGTGAACCAGGGTATATGTGTGTGTTTTTTATTTCTAATAAAGGATTTTTTCTGGTGTGTGTGTTTATTTACTGTAACTTACAGATTAATCATGGAGGGTGTCTCATAGACGCATGACATGATTAATCTAGGACTTATTGGCAGCTATGGGCTTCCAATAACTCCTTATTACCCCGATTTGCCAACGCACCAGGGTAAATCGGGAAGAGCCGGGTACAGCCCCAGAATTGTCGCATATAATGTATGCGGCAATTCTGGCCAGCTGCTGACTGATATTGTTAGGGTGGGGGGCTCCCCATAACGTGGGGCTCCCCATCCTGAGAATACCAGCCTTCAGCTGTATGGCTTTATCTGGCTGGTATTAAAATTGGGGGGAACCGCACGCCGTTTTTTTAATTATTTATTTATTTATTTTACTGCACAGTATAGACACGCCCACCGGCTGCTGTGATTGGGTGCAGTGTGACACCTGTCACTCAGCGTGGGGGCGTGTCTCACTGCAACCAATCATAGGCGCCTGTGGGCGTGGAAAGCAGGGAATATGAGATGGCTGTGTACAGAGCACAGCGCGCCGGCCGGTATAAAGGCTCGGTCACGCTGTGCAGGCCGGCCAATCACTGCAATTCCACAACTAACAGGGCTGTGGCATTGCAGTGGTCTGCCAGCCAATCCCTGCATGAGGGCTGGCTCTCAAAAGAGCGCCAACATGCAGGGATGAAGACCACGAGTAAAGCACGAGTATTGCAAAATTACTCGGTACCCGCCGAGTAGACCGAGTACAGTGATACTCGTGCGAGTACCGAGTAGTTACAAGCATGCTCGCTCATCACTACATGTGACTTATTGTACTGTGACCATTTTTTTCTAATATATACTGTATGTGTATATATTCCTTGTCTTTATATGAATTTGACATAACGTGATTCACACTTTCTTGGATTGCTCATCTGTCATCCATGGTCCCTGTATATAAGTGTTCTCCATTCTGAACCCCTTTGGTGCATTTACATCCACATATACATATGTGCGTGTATGCACACATATGCCAGCGATGCCCGTATCTAAAATATGCATTATTGATGTACTTTAGGGAGAGCTGCAGTTTTCTATTGTGGAGAATAATGATTGCACATTTATTCAATTATTGGATGGTGAACATACTATCTAAATTCATAATGTATGCGCTGTATGTGTTTGCTTTGTATTAAAAACATTGGGGAACTCAGGATTGTATCGTATTTGATATTGAACATAACTTGTTGGCGTTTCCAGCTGCTCCTTATCCCCCTATGACGTGCGGGCGTCTGAGCGCGTGCCCTCTGATAGTTATCCGGGTGTATGCACCTTGCGGCCTCCTTTTGCCCACTGCGCATGCCCAATGACGTCATCGGGACTTCTTCCCGGGACATGCACACTGAGGCTGGAGCGCTGCTCTGTGCAATACACATTGACCGGGGATGACTCACTGCGCGTGCGCCGCCATCACGCTGGCGCGTCACCTGGGGATTGATTAATTGACTTAAGGTATTTAAACCTGACATTTGGGGAATGAACGCACTTCCACCCCTGCCTCCGTCCTGCTGAGGAAGCGATAGCGATACGCGTTCGGGATTGGTTGCGGTTCCTCTTCCCCCCACTGTGCGTGCCTTTTGGCTCCCTGTCCTTTTATGGGTAAGCTGCACTTAACTATTTCATGCATTGTTCTTTTTTGATCACGATATCAGCACTTACCCTGGGTCAGCTTGGGAGATGTTTGCTTCTATACAGCAGTCATCTAGGAATTGTCTATTGTTTAATATAGGATACACTGATCTTTCCTCTCTGCTTGGCTGCATCTGGCTATATATGCCTGTACTGGGCACACACATATACTACTGTGGGGGGTGATGTTTGGTAGAGGTCCTCCTATATCCTCATAATTGATGTATAATTGTATTGTACCTGTTTGTGGTTTTTTATTCCATTTTTCTAAATAAAGATTATTATATTTTATGGGAATTGTACTCCTGTTGTGTGTTCATGACACACTATTTTTAAAGGAGCAAGCTTGCATCAAACAGCCCTACACTGAAAGTAATGCTAGAGGGAGTTGCCATGCAAGGACTAATGGATACTGGATCCCAGGTGTCCACCACCTCAGAGCAGTTTTTTACGAGAAATATCTACAACCACGGGCTGCCTATGACCCGAATACCGTCATCAATATCAAAGCGGACAATATTCTACCCATTCCAGTAACGAGAGTAGCTTGGATGAACACCGAAATGTGTGAACAGGACCTCGGGAAGAGGGGGATAATCGTGGTCAAAGAAGGCTTTGGTTCGGAAACGCCCATGATTATTGGGATGAACATCCTGAAAGACCTGGACCTGGTATTGTTTACCAAGTGGGGACCCAAGTACTGGCAGGAAGTTACCACACACGGGGCCACCCGCAGAGCATTCCGAAGAGTGGTTCGGGCCTGCAGCCTACAGCAAATGGCAGAGGAACAACGGCCCATAGCCACTATCACCGTGCCTCGCCACACTAGGATCACCTTACCGGCTGAAAAGGAGACAATTATCTCGCTACCCATTAGCACCACAAGACCGCTTGAAGGCGGGGAGGTACTAATTGAGCCGCAAACCCCGTGGGAGGGAAAACTGAACCCATTAGTCACTCGTACTCTGGCTGTCGTGAGGAGGGGAAGGATCCCTGTCCGTCTGAGCAATACGGCTAGTGTAGGCGTCGACCTAGAAGCGGGGACGCAGCTCGCCAGAGTCTACGCCCTACCTACAGAGGTGAATCCCAGGGGCCCCCTCCAGTTTGCCCCATCGACAGAGGGAGACTGGACAGTGACTGTCTCCGCCATGGCCACCGCCACAGATGACACTGAAGCTGGAAAGGAGCTGCTAGAGAAGTGTCAGCTGTATACATCCCAATACTCTAAACAGGAAGTTTCCCAGGTGGAAAAACTACTACAGGAACACCAGGCGTCCTTTGCCCGGCATGACACCGACTTTGGATGCACCACCAGTATCCAACACGAGATCCCTACAGGTAACGCTTCTCCTATCCGTGAGAGATACCGGCAGATACCACCCCAGCGATACCAAGAAGTGAAAAGCCTCCTGAATTCCATGCTCCATGCCGGAGTGGTACGAGAGAGCCAGAGCCCCAGAGGTGGTAATAGTTAAAAAGAAAGCCGGATCCCTGAGGTTCTGTGTGGACTACCGCCGCCTGAATGCTTGCACCATCCGGGACTCATACCCTTTGCCGAGGATCGAAGAATCCCTGACAGCTCTGAAGAAAGCAAGTATTTTTCCTCCCTGGATCTGGCCAGCGGCTATTGGCAGGTACCCATGAGCGAAAAGGACAGAGAAAAGACCGCTTTCATCCTACCCATGGGCCTGTACGAGTTTGACAGGATGCCCTTCGGCCTGAACAACGCGCCGGGAACTTTCCAGAGGCTGATGGACCGCTGCTTGGGAGACTTCAATTTCGACTTCACCTTCATCTACCTTGATGACATTGTGGTCTATTCAGCCACGTTTGAAGAACATCTACAGAAGCTGGGCCGCGTGTTCCAGAGGTTAAGGGAACATGGCTTGAAGTTGAAACCCAGCAAGTGCCATCTTCTACAGCAGGAGATCGATTACCTGGGCCACAGGATCTCGGCCAAAGGTGTACAACCATCGCCAGAGAAAATAGCCGCCGTACGGGACTGGCCCCAGCCCACAACTGTCAAGGGGGTCAGGACTTTCCTGGGACTGGCAGGCTACTACCGCCGGTTCGTCAAGAACTTCACCCGACTTGCCGCACCCCTGCACGACCTGCTTCGAGGAACCACCAACAGTCCCAGAGGACGCCTCATCAATTGGGGACCTACCCAAGAAGAGTCCTTCCAAGCTCTAAAAGTTGCCTTGACATCGTCCCCCATCCTGGCATATGCAGATTACACCCTGCCCTTTCAATTACATACTGACGCCAGCTTACAGGGTCTGGGGGCAGTACTCTCACAGGTACAAGAAGGCAAGGAATGTGTTGTAGCCTATGCCAGCAGGTCCCTACATGAAGGTGAAAAGAATCCCACTAATTTCAGTTCATTCCGGCTGGAGCTGTTGGCCTTGATGTGGACAATGACTGAGAAATTTGCTGGATATCTGACGGGGACGGAAGTACTAGTCCTGATGGATAACAACCCTTTGTCCCACTTAGAAAATGCGAAACTTGGGGCTATGGAGCAGCGATGGATGGCTCGGCTCTCCAAGTTTAACTACAAGATTAAATATAGAGCTGGGGCTGAAAATCAGAATGCCAGTCCAGAAGGACATCCCCCTCGCCCACTAAGGACCGGGACGAAGAGCTGGAAGGAGACGAGATGCCTGACTTCGCAAGACTAGCCCGGCAAATGATGAATTGCCGCCAGTATGCTGTGGATGAGGCTGGCACTCCAGTAGGGTCCCCACTGTCTCCACAGGAATGGTGCAGAATCCAGGACTGGAATGCTGAATGTGCCCTACTCAAACAATGGGTGAAGCAGCAACAGAAGCCGTCCTCTGACATGCGGTCATGACTGTCCACCAGTACCCTGACCCTGCTCAGCCAATGGGATCATCTGATTCTGAGAGAAGGAGTGCTATACCGTAGGATCTTCCTATCCCACATGCTGGAGGAGTGCCTACAGGTTGTAGTGCCAGCTCAAATGGCCCATGAGATGGTGGGAGAAGCACACAAGAGGAACGGCCACTTTGGAATAGACAAGACCTTCCGGTGGATCCAACAGTCCATCTACTGTCCCAGACTCCGCAAGCTGGTTGAAGATGTCTGCCAAGCCTGTCGCACCTGTGAGCTTTACAAGTCCGCTGAGCAGCGTGCACCTATCCAAACAGTTGAGACATCCCGGCCCCTTGAGCTGTTGATGGTGGACTACCTGTTGATTGGGATGGCGAGTGGTGGCTACCAATACTGTCTGGTTATGGTAGACCATTTCACAAAATTCGCAGTTGCTGTTGCTACCAAAGATCAGACTGCCGAGTCAGCTTCACGGGCCATCTGTCGGCAGTTCATCCAGGCCTATGGGTGTCCGGAGAGGTTGCACTCTGATCAGGGGGCTTGTTTTTAAGGTCAAATTATCGAGGAGCTGCATCGGATGTATGGGATCCAGAAGTCCAGAACCACCCCTTACCACCCACAGGGGAATGGTGCGTGTGAGCGCTTTAACCGGACTCTACTCCAGTTGATCCGCACCTTAGCCGATGACAAGAAAGACCAATGGCCCCAATTCCTCCCGGATCTATTGTGGGCCTACAACAATCAAGTCCACTCCGTGATGGGCTTTACCCCACACACCCTTCTCTTTGGCCGCCCAGGAAAAGGGGTCCATGACCTAAACCTGACCAGTCCTGAAAAAGATACCGGCGGTACCTATCCATCCTGGCTACACACTCATCGTCAGAAGATGGAAACTGTATACCGACTGGTAGGCCAACAAATCCGGGGCCAGAGACATGCTGACCCGCTCCCCGTACAAGAAGAACCCTTAGAAGTAGGACAGCTAGTCCTGGTTCGTATTAAGAAGCCTCAAGGAAAACTCCAAGCTAAGTGGGAAGCTGAAGTCTATTGGGTAGTTGAGCGCCCCTACCCCGATGGTCATGTGTACAGGGTCTGGGGCGAAGATAGCGACAACTCTCGCACCTTGCACCAGAATATGTTGCGCCCCTGCCGATCCCAGCCTGACTCCCTGACCATAGTACCCGGTGAGGATGACACTGCTGACATGACTGACACCATTGACATTACTCAGCATAGTGACCTTGTTGACTCTGGGACTGATTACCCACCTGCGCAGACTGGCTCTCCCTCTAGGGAACTGACGGAGATAGAGAGTGTAACCGGTGATAGAGTAGAGGGAAATCAACCTCTGCGGCGTAGCACCCGCACCACTGCCGGGGTTCCTCCTGGGCAATCTTATAGGGACCAGTATGTATGGTCCGCTTCTCAGCCTCCCCCTGCCACAGCCTCAGTCCTCGCTGCCTTGGAACCTGTGAATCTTGACAGGGACTGCCAACCTTTCAGTGGGGGGATATGTAACGAGGTGAGCAGCTCTGACTGTTTTGTGATTGAAAAGGACATGGAGACTGACATTACACAGGATGGTGCTGCCACCTTGTGGACAAGTGCTGAAATTGCTCGAGAAGCGAACGCTGTAAAATCTGATCCCCTCCCACAGGGAGTGGTTGTACAGAAAAAGTGTGGGAAAGAAGGTCACTGAGCTTCTGGAGTTGGACCTGAACAGATCTGCCTCGGACTGCCCTCATCGCTGAAGTGTGAGGGGTTGCCAGAACTGCTGCAGACGTGATACTAGACTCAAGGGACCTCCGGACCGTCTCCTTCCTCCATACCAAGAGACTGTAAGCTAGTCCTCTGTTGAGAGGGCTGAAGATCTTCCCATCTCTCTCCCTTGGAGTCACCGCTGTTTACCCGGAGTCCAGGCCTGCTACGTGGGAGCCCTCCCTCCTTGAGTTTTGGACTGGTAATGTAACCCATAGGGCAAGTCAGGGACAGAATTCTTGTTTATCATTGCTGGTTTTTTTTGTGTTCTGTGCCGTGTGTCCGAAGTTAGAGACCCAGATAGCAAACTCTGATTATGTGTGCTGCTAAGCCAGCTGTGTGTGTCATTGAAATGTTTACCAGTAAAGAAATGTACCCTTGCATAAAATCTGAGCGTGGGGATTTTGTTGGCGCAGATTATGTGAACTCAGCCGCGGTCTTACCCGCGGCCACTTCAATAGTATGAAAAACTCAGAGACCCTTGTAGTCCCTATAATTGATGTAAAACCTTCACCCCCCTTTTTGGCACCCCTGCCTTATGCATGACTGATAGGCTAGCCAAATGTGCAAGTATAGAAAAAAAACAGCATAAGTGGATGAGGCACTGGGCTTGGGAAAATAGAATTTAAAGCGAGATCTGTTGCAGAGTTTAGCTCAGGACCAAACTCAGACTGCAGTATGCACCAATTGCCCAGTGTCGCAAAATTAAAGGGATGGACATTCATTCATGATGGACACTGGAGCAGCCTGTAAATTATTAATGCAAGAAAACAAGATCACATTTTGGAGGACTTACTGACCCCCGAATATGTAACTAGTGAGGGGATAGTGGGAGGACCTACTAAATTACGAATGACTCAGCCTCACCACTGAATTTGACATGTTGCTGAAAATTGGGGCCTGCACAGAATTGCCTCCAATTGTCCCCAAGATGACCAACCTGTTAGATGAAGGTAACAGTGTAGTCTCCCAACTCTGACAATTCCAACAGCTACTGGGCTCAAGAATATACCAAGACAGTTTGGGGTGTGTATCAAATTCAATGTGGGAATACCTTTTTACCTTGTACTGACACAAACAGGCTGGAAATGTATCTGGCATTCTCATCCAATAATGTGGTTGCAGACAGCGCCCTTCAGGGTATTACTCTGTGACCATTTTTCCATCATGAGGATCCCCTGCTTGTGTAAGAGTGGTGGCAGCTGCCACAGAGCTAGTTCGAAAGACAAAGAACATAGTGTTAGGCAGTCCCCTCACACTCCAAACTCCTCATGCCATATCTGAAATACCCCAACAGGCTCAGACCCACCATCTCTCAGCATAACGAATGACAAAATATGACGTTTTTTTATTGTTGTTTTTTTCTTCCCTCCTCTGTAATTACCTAAACCCAGATACACTATTAGCAGTGGACTTACAAAAGGGAAGAGAATATCAGGATCGGGAAGAGGGAGGGACTGTGAGTCAAGACGTGCTCTTGGTTTTTTAAACTAGCAAATGAGGAAGTTTAGTTTGATAAGACATATGGCTATTAGGCATTGATGGTGGCAGAAACATCAGGCTTGACAAATATCACTGATGTACCACTCTATAACCCCTCTGCTGGTATTTTGTAGATGATTCTAGACTTTGGTACAATGATTAAGGATGATTCATCACTGGGTATGCAGTTGTCCACAATGGTAAGGCAGTAATATAAGAATCAGTCCCATCCAGCTGCTTTGTGTCGCGGGCGGAGGGGGACGCGCTCACCATGCTCGGGTCCGGGGCTTCTGCTGCTGCTGCTCGGTGGCTCGAGCGGTGGGCCGGATCCGGGGACTCGAGCAGCGCTCCTCGCCCGTGAGTGAAAAGGGGTGGCATGTTTAGGGAGATTGTTCGCGACGCCACCCACGGGACGTGGTGATGATGGCACCACCGCTGCTGGTAACGGGGTTCCCGGTAGAGATGGTAGGGTGCAGCTGGGATGTTGTCCCCTCCGTGGGTAGGGGGGTTGGTGATCCCGGGGCCCAGTGATGTAACGGGAAGGCTGGATGGCTGGGGTGAAGGGACTGTGCGGCGCGGTGCCGGACGGCACTGGTGTACTCACTCAGACAATCACTGACAGAGTCTCTGGTAAACCAAAACGGCCGGATGGACGGGTCCCGCAGCCGGCTGCAGTGTTGTTGTTGTGCTCTCCCCGGACGGCTGATGGTGGCTGTCTTTCCCTGCACCTTTTAGAATGTTCTGACTCCTGTGGTTGCCCACCGGTAGTCCGCTCCCCGGCGTATAGGTGCCGTAGGAGCCCATTTTGCCTGCAGGCGCTGGCCCTTGGATTTCTAGCCTGTGGCGGTGGCTGTATATCATCACGGTATAGACTGTTGCCTTCTGTCGGGACTTGGTTGTTGGGGAACCCCTGGGGTTCCTGTCATACTCGGATTTGACTATTGACGGCAGCTCCAAGCCTAGTCGGGGTCCGATGGCCCTGCCTGTGTGCTTAGCTTAACTCCGCTCCCCGGTTCGGTACCAGTGGGCCAATGCCCGATCCCGGTCCTTACGGCTTCGCTGAGTTCCACCAACTCCTGCAGACGGCCACCACCGTCTGCCAACCTTGCTGTCAGTGCCTGGGCTCCTACCCAGACACCTGAAGTGTTTTCTCGCCTCCAAGCCTGTGAACTCCTCGGTGGGTGGGACCAACCGCCTGGCTCCGCCCCACCTGGCGTGGACATCAGACCTTGGAGGGAGGCAACAAGGGTTTTTGATTGACTGTTGTAACTGTCTAGGGTGGGGGGTGTGTATGTTGGTATGTATGTGACTTCCTGGCTAGTCCAGGGCGTCACATTTGCACAAGATGCTTAGCTGAAGGCACTAGCTGCAGCTTTAAGTCTGGAAAAGAAAAGGAGATCAATGTATTTTTTTAACTCGACATATGCAGTCAGGGTTGCACATGACTTTGGTGCCATTTTTGGAAGCCGAAAATTCCTGACCTCTGTGGGCAAATCCATAAAAAATGTGCAAATGGTAGAGTAGCTACTCACAGCACTCACCCTTCCCCGAAAAGCAGCCATAGTGAAAGCCACACAAAGGAACAAACTCCCCTTGCAGTATTGAATGCCTTGGCTAACCAGGTGGCTAAGGAAGCAGCAAGACTACCTCTGATAGGAATACTGGCCATAGTGGAGGCATATTCCTCAGGAGACTGTCATGCCAGGTATGGGAAAGTACCAATCAAATGGCGAAAGAGAAGGGACGGTAATCCATGTTTCTAGGGAAGGGGGGGAGATTGTGACCCTTGCCCAAAACTACTGCCTAGATAGGTTCCACACCTATGTACCGAGTCGAATATCTGACCCTAGGTATCCCTACTCCTGGGCCCTAAATAGGGAACGGATGGGATGAGCTATTTGTCAACCCCATTAAACATTACAGACAACAAGGAGGACACACGGGGGAAAATGCATGAACTACAGTCATATGAAAAAGTTTGGGCACCCCTATTAATGTTAACCTTTTTTCTTTAGAACAATTTGGGTTTTTGCAACAGCTATTTCAGTTTCATATATCTAATAACTGATGGACTGAGTAATATTTCTGGATTGAAATGAGGTTTATTGTACTAACAAAAAATGTGCAATCTGCATTTAAACAAAATTTGACCAGTGCAAAAGTATGGGCACCTCAACATAAAAGTGACATTAATATTTTGTAGATCCTCCTTTTGCAAAAATCACAGCCTCTAGTCGCTTCTTGTAGCTTTTAATGAGTTCCTGAATCCTGGATGAAGGTATTTTTGACCATTCCTGTTTACAAAACAATTCCAGTTCAGTTAAGTTTGATGGTCACCGAGCATGGACAGCACGCTTCAAATCATCCCACAGATGTTCAATGATATTCAGGTCTGGGGACTGGGATGGAAATTCCAGAACATTGTAATTGTTCCTCTGCATGAATGCCTGAGTAGATTTGGAGTGGTGTTTTGGATCATTGTCTTGCTGAAATATCCATCCCCTGTGTAACTTCAACTTCAACTTCGTCACTGATTCTTGCACATTATTGTCAAGAATCTGCTGATACTGAGTTGAATCCATGCGACCCTCAACTTTAACAAGATTCCCGGTGCCAGCATTGGCCACACAGCCCCAAAGCATGATGGAACCTCCACCAAATTTTACTGTGGGTAGCAAGTGCTTTTCTTGGAATGCTGTGTTTTTTTGCCTCCATGCCTAACGCCTTTTTGTATGACCAAACAACTCAATCTTTGTTTCATCAGTCCACAGGACCTTCTTCCAAAATGTAACTGGCTTGTCCAAATGTGCTTTTGCATACCTCAGGCGACTCTGTTTGTGGTGTGCTTGCAGGAACGGCTTCTTTCGCATCACTCTTCCATACAGCTTCTCCTTGTGCAACGTGCGCTGTATTGTTGACCGATGCACATTGACACCATCTGCAGCAAGATGATGCTGCAGGTCTTTGGAGGTGGTCTGTGGATTCTCCTTGACTGTTCTCACCATTCTTCTTCTCTGCCTTTCTGATATTTTTCTTGGCCTGCCACTTCTGGGCTTAACAAGAACTGTACCTGTGTTCTTCCATTTCCTTACTATGTTCCTCACAGTGGAAACTGACAGTTTAAATCTCTGAGACAACTTTTTGTATCCTTCCCCTGAACAACTATATTGGATAACCTTTGTTTTCAGATCATTTAAGAGTTGTTTTGAGAAGCCCATGATGCCACTCTTCATAGGAGATTCAAATAGGAGAACAACTTGCAAGAGGCCACCTTAAATACCTTTTCTCATGATTGGATACACCTGCCTATGAAGTTCAAAGCTCAATGAGGTTACAAAACCAAATTTGTGCTTTAGTAGCTCAGTAAAAAGTAGTTAGGAGTGTTCAAATCAAGAAATTGATAAGGGTGCCCATACTTTTGCATCTGTCAAATTTTGTTTGAATGCGGATTGCACATTTTCTGTTAGTGCAATAAACCTCATTTCAATCCAGAAATATTACTCAGTCCATCAGTTATTAGATATATGAAACAGAAATAGCTGTTGCGAAAATACAAATTGTTATAAAGAAAAAAGGTTAACATTAATAGGGGTGCCCAAACGTTTTCATATGACTGTACTTATCCACAGATGCCTTAGGTAGCAGTTCAGCAAAGTAAAAGCAACAAAACCACAGCTAAGTACAAGCCGCCTGCTTGCCCCTAGAGCTTGCATTAACTGACTAATATCACCAGCACATGTCCAGGGAATATGGGAGTATTTAAGCACAAGGAGTATTTAAGCACAAGGAGAATACTGATAATCAGCAGATAGATGGAAGGAGGGTTCTTCTAGGTCTTAAAGGGGAAGAGATGCAAACCAAGTAGGAAAGCTACCTAATACAATGAATACTAACAGCAGGAACAACGCAAAGTCAGGGAACATTTTGCACTAAATGCTGTGACCTTCTATTGCTAGAAACCACATGACTGTCTGTCACCTTTGAAACACCCGTGACAGGGACCCAGTGACCGAAAGTACAGGAAGCCCCTTTCAACAGAGGAGACTGTCACTGCACCGATCTCAGTGTCTGTTGATCACAAACTATTGCGGACTTCCAAAACCAAACAAAACACATGGGCACAAGGGGGCACTGTACGGCCAAAGTCGGGGTATGGCATGTGAACACCAGGATTGCCTCCCACACTGCATGTTCACCATGATGGTTACCCTGGCACATTCTCCAGTGTATAATTGAAAGTGTGTGATCTGTGCAGTAGTGCTACAAAATTAGTGTACCTCAGAGATCCGTAATGCAGCTGTAAAGTATGTTCAGGGATGTTTTGTTTGTGAAAAACATAACCCCGGTGGGTCTATTCGAGTTAAACAGAAATGCAACCCAAAACCAGATTACCCATTTCAGGGACTGCAGATGGACTACATACAGCTACCTAAGGTGGGTACTTATGAATACGCACTGGTATGCATTGATATTTTCTTTCGGTTGTCTGAAGCGTTGGGTGTGACCAAAGATAATAAAATGATCACCCCACTGCCAATGAATTGATAAGTGAGGTAGTCTGCAAGTACGGGGAACCCAAAATTATAGCGTTATAACTTATTAACTTTCCTGCAGAAATTATGAAACATATTATGGCCTCTCGGGAGATAGAACAGGCTTTCCATGTTCCATATTACCCACAAAGCAGTAGTAAGGTGGAATGCCTTAATGGTACGCTGAAATTAAAAATCCAGAAGTGCATGGAAGAAGCAGACTTGTCCTGGGTAGATTGTTTGGTAGTATTCAGAATTTAGATTCTGAAATTTAAATTTCTACATGACCATAGAATTAGCAATCATTATTTAGATGCTGAAAAGTCTATTTGTGCCAGGAGTGCAGAGTTATGAATTAGTATTTATCTGCAAATTGTCTCTTCAGGGAGGAAGGAAACGAATTCTAGTGCCACCTATTGGAAGTACCAATCCTACAAGTCAAAAGTGGTCCTTTAATCGGCCTTTTCATATGACTTGATATATAATTTATACCAGATCAGAACCTCAAATTGCAGACACAGTGTTTCTGGGTGATTGCCCCTCGTCAGCGCAAAGTATGGGATCTGATCTGGCTGTCTGATAAGTAGCACTAGAATTTGTCTCCTTCCTCCCTGAAGAAACAATTTGAATCTCCTCAAGGAGAAATGTTTTCCACTTAGACCCTATTATCTTCAGTGATATATATGCTGCATCAGCACCCTCCCCAATCTGTAGCAGTCTCAAAATGATGCCAACACTGCATGTTTGCTTCTTATATGCAGAGGGTCATGAGACTTAAGCAGCCAATGACACAAGCCCTTGTGTCTGAACATTGTGGGTGATTTATGTGCCCTGATTGGCTACCAAAACAGCCACACATTAAGTTAAGAAGAAAAACAAACAGTCTGCGGCTCCTCTGACCTCTCCTCACTACTCATTATACAGCACCAGTTTCCTAGCCAAAGTCATAATAAGGTGGAAGAAATGCATTAGTGCAAATGTGAAGAGTTACCGAACAAAGGCTGAATTTTACTGATTTTGAGAAAAGTGCTTGAGAATCCGAACCCAAATCTGAATGGGCGAGGCTCATTCTAAATTTGAGATTTGCAAACCTTTTTCATACAAGTTCACTCATCTCTACTGTTTAGTGCAGGGATGGGGAACCTCCGGCCCGCAGGCCGCATACGGCTCACAATTACTTTTTATGCGGTCCCTGGACATATTCCTGGGGACCGCAGTACTCAGGCGGCAGTCGGGGTCTTGTCGGCTGCCGGCCCTTTAAATCACAGCATTAGGTTTTCAGCAAGCTGGCCTGTACCAGCATGCTGATGACGTACTTTATGGGTGGGGTAAGCGTGAGATGCACTGCTCACCCGTCCCACAGAAGAAGAGGAGCAGCAAGCTTATCGAGCTCCCTGCTGTACATGCTGTGTGACTCCTGCCTCCCTGCTGTATATGCCTCCCAATGCTGTGTGACTCCTGCCTCACTGCTGTGCATGTGTGACGCCCCTGGACTATCAGGTCATCACAGGGTACTGCACAAGCTTGGTTCTTGGTCCCTAACTAAATGGTGTAGCCTCCAACAGCAAATCAAATCCTAGAAACACCCTGCACCACACTCAACAGACACCCAGTGGATGGCTTGAGTGGAATAAATTCGCCAACCTGGGGGTTCAGGAGGGGGGTGAGGAGTGTGGTGAGTCGAGTTTAAGAGTTGAAGGAGAGAGGTTGGAAGTAGCCCTCGAGCTGTGAGGAGCTCAGAGGAAGTCGGGAGCAGTGACTCCTGAAGGAACTGTCTAGGTTGCAGACGGTGGTCTGGGCCTAGAGGAGTTGAACCCCCGGTCGCAGGGGATTGTGGCGAGGTGCTCGGACCTGTTGAGGAGGACAGCCGTCAGCCTAGCACCTTCACCGGTCCGGGACCAAAGGCACGATGGGGTACATGGACCCTAGGTCGGGGAGTAGCTTCAGGCAACCCGACAATTCACCTGAGAACGGAGCCTTTATGATCTGCTCCCACCCGCTCCAGAATCGGGGCATTAGCGCAACGAGGGGTATAGGACTTTCCAATCCAAAACAGTCCAGAAAATCCCAAGCGTGAGCCCTGAGAGCAAGCTCCCATACTTAGCCATAGTAGGGAGCGGGTCCCGGCTAGTTCCATGCTACCAGGCCATCAAGTTGAAGTCAAACTAAGTTTCCAGGAGGCAGGTCACGGATCACCAGGCAGGGCCATTGGGGACGGGACCCGGACGAGCTCCCCTCAGAGCAGTGATACCCAGAGACTTGATTTACCCGATTGTCAGTGTCTGCTTATGAACTGAGTGAGTATGAGAGAGACCTCTGCATCCCACGACACCCCCTTCACCGAGTCTAGGGGCATACCCCTACCCGTGGAGGATTACAACACCTTGCTGCCCCACTTCATCACCCCGGGTACTCCCAACGGTAGCGACTGTACTCCCCAAATTACTGTACACCACGTGTGGCGTCACGAACTATACATCAACTCCCCTGTAAATACTCCCTTTCATTTGAGTGGCCGCACGACCCCCGGGTCCGGAGACCCTCGAGCCACAGCAAACCCGGATCCGAGCAGCTCGGCTGCTTCCACGGGGGTGGCACACATGCCTCCCTGCTGTGCATGCCTCCCGGTACTGTGTGACTCCTGCTCCCCCAGTGCTCTGTGACTCCTGCCTCCCCAGTGCTGTGTGACTCCTGTCTCCCCAGTGCTATCTTACTCCTGCTTCTGTGTGACTCCTGCCTCTCCAGTGCTGTATGCCACCCCCCTCACAGTGCTCTGTGCCACCCCCCAGTGGTGATGTCTATGCTCCCTCAGTCCTGTCCATATCCCCCAGTCCTGTTTGTGCCCCTCAAGTGCTGTCCGTGCCGCCTCCAGTGCTTTCCGTGCCTGACAGTACTGTCTGTGACCCCTCAGTGATGTGTGTTCCCCTGCTCCTCCTGTGATGTATAAGCCCCAAGCGTCTCCTGTAATTTATATGCCCCAGCGTCTCCTGTGATGTATATGCCCCCAGCCTCTCCAGTAATGTATATATGGTCCCAGCCCCTCCTGTGATATATATGTGCCCAGTGTCTCCTGTGATGTGTATACTCCCAGCCTCTCCAATGATGTATAAATGCCCTCAGCCCCTCCTGTGATGTATATATGTGTTAGGACCAGGAGGACGGGTAAGCCCAGGAGGTGGATCCACTGGGCTGAACACCTCACCGAGGGCAAGGTGCCCGGTAGCCGGAGCACTACGGGTAGCAAGACAGTCCGTACAGAGGAGTGGAGTGAAGAAGTCCCTGGGACCACGGAGTCTCTGAGGGTAGTCCGGGTGACGGAGCTCAGGTTCGGAGGCCGAGATGATGTCAGGCAGAATCCGGAACCAACGAAGCGAGGAGGTGGGTCACCACACGGATCCAGGGATCGGAGATGGTAGGGACTGACGAGATGGCGGACAGTCACCGTTCGGGGTTCTGGAATCGTCAGGACCGGTTGGCGAGACAGGAGCGACTCTACAAGAGAGGTAGGTAAGTACGGAACAAGGCACAGGGAGACCTGACTCCTAGCTTAGCAAACACGAAGAACAGGCCCGCCCACTTGGAAAGGAACCCCCTATATACCCTGTACCTCCATCTTCAATATCCTGTTGGAGGACGCTGGCCCTTTAAGAAAAGGTCAATGACCGCGCGCGCGCCCTAATGCGCATGCGCGAGGCCCGGGTGCCAGAAGTCAGGTGTACAGGAGGTAGGAGTGCCGGGCCGGCTCAGGACAGCAGACGGGCGCCGGGACCGGGGACCGAGTTGCCTGGAGGACGCAGGTGAGGGAGCATGGAGGCTGAGGAGCGGGGGACCGGGGAGCGTGGCACGGGAGCGGGGAAGCGAGGTCCGGGAGCGGGGGAGCGTGGCAGAGGAGTCGGGGAGCGTGGCAGGGGAGCCAGGGAGCGTGGCGGGGGAACCTGGGAGCGTGGCATGGGCACCGGGGAGCATGGCACGGGCACCGGGGAGCGTGACAGTACCCCCTCCCCCACGCCCCCCTCCCCACAACCGGGACAGGAAGGCACGTATCAGAGGAGTACCCACATTCTCCCGGGGTTCCCAGGACCTATCCTCAGGACCATAGCCAGCCCAGTCCACCAGGAAGAACTGTCGGCCCCGTACGGTCTTCATGGCCACGATATCCCTTACCGCATAGATGTCATCATCAGCAATAGGAGGAGGAGCAGAGCTGGCAGCAGCGGAGAAGGGACCAAGGACAACCAGCTTGAGCAGGGAGACGTGGAAGGAGTTGGATATTCTCATCGTGGCCGGGAGCTGCAGCTTGTAGGAGACCTCATTTATTTTGCCGATGACTTTAAACAGCCCGATGTAGCGAGGACCCAGCTTGTATGATGGTAGCTTCAAACGGACATATTTGGAAGCAAGCCAGACCAGATCTCCTGGAGAGAAACACGGAGGATCCAGACGCCTTTTGTCCGCGTGTCTCTTCATCCGCAGGGAAGCACGTCTAAGGGACATCTTGACAGAGTCTCAAATTGTTGAAAAGTCACGGACTACGGCATCAGCAGCAGGGACATCCGAGGAAGAAGATACAGGTAATGGGACGGAAGGCTGAAGTCCGTAAACGACATGGAAGGGAGATCTGGAGGAGGACTCACTGATGTGATGGTTATGGGAGAATTCAGCCCAAGGAAGGAGCGTGGACCAGTCGTCGTGATGGGTGTTAACGTAGTGACGCAAGAAGGAGGTCAGGATCTGATTGACTCGTTCCACTTGGCCATTCGACTGAGGACGGTAGGCTGAAGAAAAGTCCAGAGCCACTCCCAGATGTTTGCAGAGGGCCCTCCAGAAGCGGGAGGTAAACTGAGTTTCTCTGTCGGACACAATGTGTGAGGGAAAGCCATGCAACCGGAAGATGTGCTGTATGTAGGCGTCAGCGAGTTCCTGGGCAGAGGGGAGTCCAGCCATAGGGACAAAATGAGCCATTTTGGAGAACCGATCCACCACGACCCATATGACTGTGTGTCCGGCGGACAAGGGCAAGTCTGTAATAAAGTCCATTGCAATGTGTTGCCACGGAACGGAGGGAATTGGCAGCGGCAGAAGGCGACCATATGGCAGGTGTTTGGGTGTCTTGTTCCGGGCACAAGAGGAGCAGGCTGAGACAAAATGCGCGACGTCCGTGCGAAGGGATGGCCACCAGTAGTGACGTACAATTGTACTCCATGTTCTCTTCTGACCAGCATGGCCGGCTATTTTCGAGGCATGGCCCCAAGGCAACACTTTTTGTCTGTCAGTTTCAGAGACATAGGTCTTCCCGGGCGGTATCTGGGCCAGAGTGACAGGAGCCACCGGAATGATTTTACTTGGGCAGATGATGGGCTGGGATGTCTCCTCCTCCTGTTCCATGGGCACGAATGACCTGGACAAGGCATCTGCTCGCACATTCTTATCCGCGGGCCGAAAACGGAGCTGAAAATCGAACCTGGCAAAGAACAAGGACCACCTGGCTTGTCGTGGGTTCAGTCGCTGAGCAGACCGCAGGTATTCCAGGTTCTTGTGGTCCATGTAAATGATCACGGGGTACACTGCTCCCTCCAGAAGGTAGCGCCATTCTTCCAGAGCTAGTTTGACTGCTAATAGCTCTCGGTCACCGATGGTGTAGTTGCGTTCAGGCGCTGAGAAGCTCTTGGAGAAGAAACCGCAAGTAACCATCTTCCCGGTGGAGGACTTCTGCATGAGCACTGCTCTGGCTCCAGAGGAGGAGGCATCCACCTCCAAGGTGAACTGTCGGTTTAACTCAGGATGGTGGAGCACAGGAGAGGAAGCAAATGCCCGCTTCAGGGAGCCAAACGCGGCGTCGGCCGCAGGTGACCAGTCCTTTGGATTAGCCCCCTTCTTGGTCAAGGCAGAGAGAGGCGCAGTCAGGGCAGAGAAGTGAGGGATGAACTGACGGTAATAGTTCGCAAATCCAAGAAACCGTTGAATTGCCTTCAGTCCGGAAGGAGGGGGCCAGTTGAGAATGGAAGAGACCTTCTCTGGGTCCATCTGCAGGCCGGTATCGGAGATTACGTAACCCAGGAAGGGAAGAGAAGACTGCTCGAAGACACACTTCTCGTACTTGGCGTACAGACGATTCTCTCTCAGTCTTTGTAGTACCAGCTGCACGTTCTCTCTGTGGGTCTGGAGGTCCGGAGAGAAGACCAGGATGTCATCCAGATATACCACCACACAGACGTAGAGAAGGTCCCGGAACACGTCGTTCACTAATTCTTGAAAGACTGCCGGTGCGTTACATGGCCGAAGGGCATCACACAATACTCGTAGTGCCCATCGCGAGTGTTAAATGCAGTCTTCCATTCGTCCTCAGAGCGGATGCGGACCAGGTTGTAGGCACCCCGAAGATCCAACTTGGTAAACACACGAGCTCCTCTAAGCCGATCAAACAATTTGGGGATGAGCGGCAGGGGGTATTTATTCTTTACGGTGATTTGGTTCAATCCCCGGTAGTCAATGCATGGGCGCAGGTCGCCCTCTTTCTTCTTAACGAAGAAGAAGCCTGCTCCAGCAGGAGAGGAGGATCTCCGGATGAATCCCCTTGCCAGGTTCTCAGTGATGTAGGCAGACATGGCTCTTGTTTCAGCAGGGGACAAAGGATATATCCGTCCTCGAGGTGGTGTAGTTCCCGGGAGTAGGTCGATGGCACAGTCGTAAGGACGATGTGGCGGCAGTACCTCTGACTCCTTTTTTATCAAAGACATCCGCGAAGGACCAATAGGCCGAAGGCAGTCCTGGTAGGGACTCTGGAACCGGAGGTCGTCGGATGGGCTGTATGGACTTCAGGCAGTTCTCGTGGCAAGAGGAGCCCCATCGGGTAATTTCACCAGTATGCCAGCTGACCGACGGTTCGTGTGTCCATAACCAGGGGAGTCCCAGCAGGATTTGATGAGACATGTGTGGGAGGACGTAGAGAGTGATGTTCTCGGTGTACAGGGCACCGATACGTAGTTCTACTGGCTTGGTGATCCACGAGATGGTGTCAGAGAGGGGTCTCCCATCTACAGAGGCAATCACGAGGGGTTTGTCGAGTGGAGTAACCGGCACCTGGTACTTGTCCACCGTGGCCTGCTGGATGAAATTGCCTGCTGCCCCGGAATCGAGGTACGTCTCTGCCGTGAACCGCGTCTCTCCCGTTGTCACTTGAACAGTCCACGTAACCGGGTCTGAGAGAGTCCCAGCACCTAGGGTGGCCTCTCCTACAAACCCTAGGCTTTGGAGTTTCCCGGCCTCTCTGGACAGGAACGTAGCAGGTGTGTGCCCTCTCCGCAGTAGAAGCAGAGACCCTTGGCGAGCCGTTCTGCTCGGCATTGTTCGGACTGCCGCAAACGATCAATCTGCATGGGTTCGTGGACAGAGACACCAGACGATGCCGACTGAGGTACGACAGGCTTCTGCGGAGGAGAGGAATGCCGTATCGGATGTCTCTCGCGGGACACCTCTTTGGATCGTTCCTGAAAACGGAGGTCAACGCGGGTGGCTAGTGCAATCAGGGCATCCAGAGTGGAAGGAACATCGCGGCCTGCCAGCTCATCCTTAATACGACTGGAGAGTCCTTCCCAGAAGGCGGCGGTGAGGGCCTCATTGTTCCACCCCAATTCTGAGACCAAGATGCGAAAGCGGATGGCATATTGGCCCACCGTCAAGGGCCCCTGACGTAGCCTGAGGAGTGATGAGGCGGACGCGGCGGCACGTCCGGGTTCGTCAAAGGTGGTTCTAAACACCTGCAGGAATTCCTGGATGTTAGTAGTTACAGGGTCCTCCCTCTCCCACAAGGGGTTCATCCAGGCCAGTGCCTCACCCTCTAGATGGGACATCACAAACGCCACCTTGGCTTGGTCGGAGGCAAACAGGTGCGGAAGCAGCTTAAAGTGGAGGGAGCACTGATTCATGAATCCTCTGCAGGTCTTAGGATCTCTGGCATATCGGGGTGGAGAGGCCAAGCGGAGTTTAGAGGCTTCCGAGGAAGCCGCCACTGGAACTGCGGCCGTGGACTATGCTGTTGAAGCCTGAGATGTTAGGGACGTGGCAGTTGCTTGCAGCGTGTTCAGGCGGGTATCCACCGAGGACATGAAGGCCAGCATGTGGGACTGAGTCTCGCGCAGTCGTCCGAGTTCCTGCTGCAAGTTGCCCAGCTGGGCCGCTAGTGCTTCGGCGGGATCCATGGCCTGTTCTTACTGTTAGGACCAGGAGGACGGGTAGGCCTAGGAGGTGGATCCACTGGGCTGAACACCTTACCGAGCGCAAGGTGCCCGGTAGCCGGAGCACTACGGGTAGCAGGACAGTCCGTACAGAGGAGTGGAGTGAAGAAGTCCCTGGGACCACGGAGTCTCTGAGGGTAGTCCGGGTGACGGAGCTCAGGTTCGGAGGCCGAGATGATGTCAGGCAGAATCCGGAACCAACGGAGCGAGGAGGTGGGTCACCACACGGATCCAGGGATCGGAGATGGTAGGGACTGACGAGATGGCGGACAGTCACCGTTCGGGGTTCTGGAATCGTCAGGACCAGTTGGCGAGACAGGAGCGACTCTACAAGAGAGGTAGGTAAGTACGGAACAAGGCACAGGAAGATCTGACTCCTAGCTTAGCAAACACGAAGAACAGGCCCCGCCCACTTGGAAAGGAACCCCCTATATACCCTGTACCTGCATCTTCAATATCCTGTTGGAGGACGCTGGCCCTTTAAGGAAAGGTCAATGACCGCGCGCGCGTGCCCTAATGCGCATGCGCGAGGCCCGGGTGCCAGAAGTCAGAGCAGGATGCGGTGTACAGGAGGCAGGAGTGCCGGGCCGGCTCAGGACAGCAGACGGGCGCCGGGACCGGGGACCGGGTTGCCTGGAGGATGCAGGTGAGGGAGCATGGAGGCTGAGGAGCGGGGGACCGGGGAGCGTGGCACGGGAGCGGGGAAGCGAGGTCCGGGAGCGGGGGAGCGTGGCAGAGGAGCCGGGGAGCGTGGCAGGGGAGCCAGGGAGCGTGGCAGGGGAACCGGGGAGCGTGGCATGGGCACCGGGGAGCATGGCACGGGCACCGGGGAGCGTGACAATATGCCTGCAGCGTCTCCTATGTGCTGTATATAATTTACCAATCTGTTAACTGCACTACAGACAGAGACAATCCTGTAAAAGCAGTTGTAAGAAGCAACATGATCAATATCACCAAATATCTCAGACGCACCAAAGAGAAGCTACTCCAGCCACCACAGTAGGGGTATAGGGGTGAGTTAATTAACTGTTTGACCAAATATATTAGGGTAATTTGGCAGAAAGTTCCAAATGGCCCCCAGCAGAAAAAGGTTCCCCACCCCTGGTTTAGTGCAACCAGTAGAGGGCTGTGAGAATTTACCAAGGCAGAATAGAAGTGTATCTTGTATGAGATAGGGGAAGTAAAGAGTTAAAATGCCCGCAAACCCAGCCTTTCAAGTTATGACCAAAGAGCTGTTATTTTTTGTTGATACTGTTACTAAATATTGCTTTGCTGAAAACATTTTTAATGTGACAATGTTTTTTCCCATTTTTTATTGTTTTATAGCCTAATGTACAAATTGTGCTAATGCCTACAGATTTCACAAGCTTTACCAATTAATCTCAGAATTTAACGGTTGGACCCGTGGCAATGATCTAATTGCCTTAATTGCGCAGTGATGGCAGCATAGGAAAAGAACGGTGTCAACATTTCAATATATTTAGTTGGCAGTGAAAGAGTTAAATAATAGCTCATTTTTGAAATTCCACTGTAATAGAAGGTTTTTACTTTACTATTACTGAATGCAGAGATTTCTGTGCATGAAGAACTAATCAGGACAAAATATTTGTCTGACCTTTAAACCTTGATCTGAACCCACAAGTTTTGGGTCTCTGCACATCTCTATTATGTAATAAAAAAAAATCTTTCATGTAATTAAACCAATGAACTGTGTGATACAACACAAATATCCTCCGGGTTTTCCAAAATCCCCAATCAAATTATTTCTACAGTATTTCTTTGGTCAGACAGTTCATTGTGCAGTATTTATGCAAGTTTATTGTTGTACTTGAAATTCATATTACAGTATCGTCAACTGCAAAGTCAGTATAATTTTAATTATTGAAGTTATCTTTCTATTTAGGCTACTGCAAGTGGAATAGTCATTATGAGTCTACAATATTATGGAACGGTAACACGTCATGTTAACCATAAGAAATATATAATTGCAGTCTAATTCTTTTAAATTGAAAACTATATTCATCTTTGCAATTATTATTGCGTATATATGGGTTAAAATAATAAGTGACGCATATTGTCACAAATTATCTTGATTAAGATATTCTACCATTTTGTGTATATAAATATTTATAAAAAGTCTGTGAATCCATTGAACGTGACCTTAACTCCTTCCCGTTGGTGACATTTTTCACTTTTGCACTTTTTTTTTTTTATTTTCCAGTAGCAATAACTTTTTTACATTTTTTTGCCTGACTTTGACATACAATATTCAGGTAAATTTCTTATTTTTATTCTTTCTACATGTTCTTTCTTTTTTTCTACAATATCACAATAAAATTCTACTAGATCCAGTGGGTTGGTTAATTACTTCATTATACCCTATTTGTCTGTTTGTGTCTTTTTTGAGGTTCACTTTTTGTGATGTTTCTTTTATAATTCATGAATCATTATACACTTTTAGTAAACTGCAAATAAATATGTAATATAAAGGATTTAACTCTAAAGGCGCTTTGCACGCAACAACATCGCTAATGAGATATCGCTGGGGTCACAGAATTCGTGATGCACATCCGGCCTCATTAGCGACGTCGTTGCGTGTGACACCTACGAGCGACCGCTAACGATCAAAAAACGGCAAAAATCGTTGATTGTTGACACGTCGATCCTTTCCCAAATATCGTTGCTCATTTTGGACGCAAGTTGTTCGTCATTCCTGAGGCAGCACACATCGCTACATGTGACACCCCGGGAACGGCGAACAACAGCGTACCTGCGTCCTCCGGCAACGAGGTGGGAGTGACGTTCATGCGGCTGCTCTCCACCCCTCCGCTTCTATTGGTGGCCCACTGTGTGACGTCATTAGGAAGGTATGTGCGTGTGACGCGTACTAGCGATATTGTTGGTCACGGGCAGCAATTTGCCCGTGATGCACACACGGTGGGGGCGGGTGTGAACACTAACGACATCGCTAGCGATGTCGCAGCATGTAAAGCGGCCTTTAGTGTCCTTATCTACAGATGTATTAGGTAGTCAGTCTAAGGGGCCCTTTGCACACTACGACATCGCAAGCCGATGCTGGGATGCCGTGCGCGATAGTCCCCGCCCATGTTTCAGCTGCGATATCATGGTGATAGCTGCCGTAGCGAACATTATCGGTACGGCAGCTTCACATGCACTCACCTGCCCTGCGATGTCGCTCTGGCCGGTGACCTGCCTCCTTATTAAGGGGGCGGGTCGTGCAGCGTCATAGAGACGTCACACGGCAGGTGGCCAATAGAAGTGGAGGGGCGGAGATGAGCGGGACGTAAACATCCCGCCCACCTTCTTCCTTCCGCACAGCTGGCGTGAGCCGCAGGTAGCAGATGTTCCTCGCTCCTGCGGCTTCACACACAGTGATGTGTGGTGCCGCAGGAACGAGGAACACCATCGTAACATCGGTATTTCCCAATTCATGGAAATGACCAACGCTACACTAATGATACGATTACGATGCTTTTGCGCTCGTTAATCATATCAAAAATGCTTTACACACTACGATATCGCCTGCGACGCCGGATGTGCGTCACTTTCAATTTGACCCCACCGACATCGCACCTGCAATGTCGTAGTGTGCAACGTGCCCCTAACTTCTCTGTTACTACCAATGTTAGAATGGTTCTAAATTTTTTTTAAACATAAATAAAGCACATAGAAAAGCTTATTGTTGTATGTTGTAAACTGGCATTATTATTAGTGATGGGCAGACCTGGACTGTAAAAGTCCAGATCTGCGTTGTTTCAAAGGTGCCCGACCTGAGCCATAGATTCCAGATATTGATCTGGATCTGGCACTAAGGAAATTAAAAAAAAATAATGGAAAAATAAAAAAAGAATAAAGCAAGTTCTTCATACTTACGAAGGTTCCGGTGCCGCTGTACACTGCTCTGGTAGCCTCTCCTTCACCTCCAGGGCTGCTCATCATTGCTTTTCCATGTGCACTGCTTTCCCCACCAGCCATCCTGGCGTCTGTGTTTGGTTGCAGGCAGACACACCCCCAGCCTGTGTCACAGCATCTGATTGCAATTAATCACAGGTGCTGCCTGCAGGTCAGTATCATGGTGCAAAAATAAATAAATAAAGCAATTAGCATAGGGCCCCCCATATTATGATACCCAGCACAGATAAAAGCAGAAGGCTACAGGCTGCAGCCTCCAGCCCTGTGCTGTGTATCAAAATAAGAGGAACCATGTGCAACTTTTTTTTTTTAATTATTTAAATAAATCATTTTAAAAAAAAAACTTGGGATGTGGTCCCCCCCAATTTTGATACACAGCCATGATAAATTACCACAATTTAGTCCAAAACAGCATAGAAGACATGAAACTTTACCAATTATTTACTCAACAATTCCATTATTCTAGTAATAAGACAATGGATCCAAGAGATTCATGCAATATAAATATTTTTATTGTGATATTCAAAAATTGCCATGATAAAGCCCAACAGCTGGGGGCTGGTATTCTCAGACTGGGGAGTGGGACCCCCACCCACGCTAAGAATAGCAGCCTACAGCCGCCTCGGAATTGTCGCATGCATTAGTTGCAACAATCAGGGCGCTTTACCAGCTCTTCTGGTTTGCCCTGGTGCGGTTGAAATCAGGGTAATAGGAGTTAATGACACTGCACAACTGTCATCAAGCCCATAATTAGTGATAAGTAGGTGTCTATGAGAGCACCCCTTCACTAATTCTATTCATAAAAAGAAATAAACACAAACACAGAGAAAAATAATTTATTTCAAATAAAATATAGCACCCTCTTTCCTTTCTTTATTAACCCCCAAAAGAGCCTTGAAGTTCCGCTGTAATCCACATGATATCCCACGATGATCTTGGCTCTGCTACATCCGAGCCTGAAGAGACCAAAAACATGTCCGATCTCTCCAGGCTCTGGGACAAAGGGGACCCGGCTGGTTACAGTGACATCACTCAGTTCACCCGAGGTCACACCCAGGTTCCCACGGTATGACCTCTGGTGATCTGAAGCAATCTGGTTTAAAGTGTGGGGCTGTGCCCCGCACCTCGCCAGCCCTTTAACACTGACAGTGTTGGCCATGGGTCTGGGAGTTCTGGGATGCCCCTCTCCCCCCTGCCTCCGGCTGGCACTGTCACTGTTACAGTGCGGGGCTGTGCCCTGCACCCCGCCTGCCCGTTAACACTGATAGTGTTGGCTGGGGGGGGAGTGCGGTCACAAGAGGAGGACTCCAGCTGCGACCGCAACTAACCTGAGTGACGTCACTGCTGATCACTGCAGCTCATTCATTCTCTGGAGCTCACAGCGGGCAGTCATGTTCCATGATTGTGCGCTGTCAGGTTCAGATGTGACAGAGCTGAATCATCATGGGACCTCGTGTGGATTACATTGGACCTTCCGGTGGTGTTTTGGGGGTTAATAAAGTGGTGAAAGAGGGTGCTTTTTGTCTTTTATTCCAAATAAAGGAGTATTTTGGTGTTTGTATTTATTTACTTTCACTTACAGATTAGTGATGGGGGTGTCTCATAGATGCCTGCCATGACTAATCTACAGCTCTCTGACACACGAACCAGACTAAAGAATTGAGACGGGCTTCCAGAATTGCTGAGCGCAGATGAAAGAGGTCTCATTCCACTGAGCACTTCATTACATACAAACAGGCTCTCACTTTCAAGTCTGCACTCACTGCTGCAAAACAAACCTACTTCTCATACCTCATATTCTCTCTATCCCACAACCCTAAACAGCTATTCAACACTTTCAACTCTCTCCTCCGTTCCCCAGCACCACCTCCCTCTCCTCTCATCTCATCTGAAGACTTTGCCTTTTTCTTCAAGCAGAAAATTGACAACATCAGAGCAAGCTTTGGCCCACAAAAACCACAGCCACTCCTCATAACTACTCAGCCTTCTTCCTCCAAATCCAGCTTCTCCACCATGACAGAAGATCATCTTTCCACTCTACTCTCAAGATCACATCTCACAACCTGCCTGCTTGATCCACTCCCATCCCACCTCATCCCCAATCTAACCACAGTCTTCATCCCGACCCTAACTCATCTCTTCAACCTATCACTAACAACTGGTATATTTCCTTCATGCTTTAAACATGCCTCCATCACACCCATCCTCAAAAAGACCTCCCTTGATCCTTCCTCTGTGTCAAACTATCGCCCCATATCACTTCTCCCCTATGCCTCAAAACTACTGGAACAGTATGTCCATCTTGAACTGTCCTCATACCTCTCTTCCTGCTCCCTCTTTGACCGATTACAATCTGGCTTCCGACCCCATCATTCCACTGAAAACTGCCCTAACCAAAGTCACTAACGACCTACTAACCGCAAAATCCAAGCGACACTACTCTGTCCTCCTCCTTCTGGACCTGTCCTCTGCCTTTGACACAGTAGACCACTCCCTTCTTCTACAAATTCTCTCATCTCTGGGCATCACAGACTTGGCGCTATCTTGGATCTCCTCATACTTAACCAACCAAACTTTCAGCATCTCCCACTCTCACACCACTTTCTCATCTCGCCCCCCATCTGTCGGTGTCCCCCAAGGATCTTTTCTTGGACCCCTGTTGTTATCCATTTACACCCTTGGCCTTGGACAGCTCTTAGAGTCCCACGGCTTTCAGTATCATCTCTACGCTGATGATACGCAGATCTACCTCTCTGGACCTGACATCACCTCCCTACTAACCAGAATCCCACAATGTCTGTCTGCTATTTCATCCTTTTTCAATGGCTGCCCACTCTCCCCGGTCCCACATGCTTGCTGCCTGGGAGCATTCCTAGACTCTGATCTCTCTTTCAAGCCACACATCCAAGCCCTCTTCACCTCCTGCCCCCTCCAACTCAAAAATATTTCACGGATCCGAACATTCCTTTCCCAAGACACTGCAAAAACCCTAGTACATGCCCTTATTATCTCCCGCCTGGATTATTTCAACCTCCTGCTCTGTGGCCTCCCTTCTAACAGTCTCGCACCCCTACAATCTATTCTAAACTATGCTGCCCAGCTAATCCACCTGTCCCCCCGCTACTCCCCGTCCTCTCCTCCCTGCCAATCTCTTCACTGGCTTCCCATTGCCCAACAACTCCAGTTCAAAACCCTAACCATGACCTACAAAGCCATCCACAACCTGTCTCCTCCCTACATCTCTGACCTAGTCTCCCGGTACTTACCTGCACGTAACCTTCGATCCTCACAAGATTTCCTTCTCGTCTCCCCTCTCAACTCCTCTTCCCACTATCGCATCCAAGATTTCTCCCGTGCCTCCCCCATACTATGGAATGCTCTACCACAACACATCAGACTCTCGCCTACCTTGACAAGCTTCAAAAGAAACCTGAAGACCCCCCTCTTCCGACAAGCCTACAACCTGCCGTAACCCTCAGTCTGATACAGCGCCGCACAATCAGCCCTACCCTCACCTACTGTATCCTCACCTATCCCTTGTAGACTGGGAGCCCTCGCAGGCAGGGACCTCTATCCTCCTGTACCAGTCTGTGCCTTGTATTGTTTATGATTATTGTACTTGTCCCTATTATGCATACCCCTTTCACATGTAAAGCGCCATGGAATTGATGGCGCTATAATAATAAATAATAATAATAGCTTAGTGACATCTGTGGATTGTTATTAACCTCTTATATTACCCCGATTGCCACCGCACCATCGGGAAGAGCCGGGTAAAGCACCGAGCTTGTTGAACCTAATGAATGCGACAATTCCAGGGCAGATGTAGGCTGCTCTTTTTAGCCTGCGGGGGACCACATGCCATTTTTTAAAATTATTTATTTAAATAATTTAAAAAAAAAAAAAAGCTGCATGAGGTTCCTCTTATTTTGATACACAGCCAAGTTAAGCACAGGGCTGGGAGTTGCAACATGTAGCCCCGGGCATTATCTGTGCTGGATATCATAATACCGGGGTGCTCTACGCCAATTATTTTATTTATTTTTTTTTTATACCACGATACTGACTCGCAGACAGTTATACTACTTTCCCCACCCACCAGCCATCCTGGCACCCGTGATTGGTGATTGGTTGCAGTCAGCTAACACGCTGCCTCTCAGGGTGGGGGAGCATCTAACTGCAACCAATCACAGGCGCCGGTGGGCAGGGAAAGCAGTGCATATGAAATTAGCCTAACGCGCGACATTTGAAGTGAATGCATGGCCTGGGAGCAGCGTACAGTGTACATCCGTTTAGGAGTCTCAGTAAGCACAGCGTGCTTGCTCCCATCCTTACAATTCTTCTAACACCATGTTTAATCACCGGATTCTAGTCTCCATAGACTTATATGGGGAAAGGAATCCGGCGTTTTTAGAAATCAGATCACCGGGATCAGCCAATCCTGGTTATCTGCGAGTCTGCTCATCACTAATTATTATACATAACTGACTTAGGGTACTTTCACACTTGCGTTGTTTTCCTTCCGTTACAATCTGCCCTTTTGGAAAACAGCGGAATCCGTTAACGGATTCCGCTGTTTCCCATAGACTTGTATGGTTGACGGATTGTACCAAAAGGACCTGCGTTGCTTCCGCTGGGTGACGCTCCGTTGCTTCCGCCCAGCAGGAGGAACGCAGCATGTAACGTTGTTTTGAGCAGCAGAATCCTCTAGATTTCACTGCGCATGCTCTTTTTTTTTTTTTTAAATCAAACTTTATTTTGGCTCGCGGTGGCCGAACGTTCAGCTGAGCGCCCGGCTGTCGGCAAGCGACAGCGCTCAGCTGAGCGCCCGCCCGCTGGCATGCCCGGCCACCGGCATGCCCGGCCGCCGGCAAGTGACAGTGCTCAGCTGAGCGCCCGCCCGCCGGCATGCCCGGGCGCCGGCAAGTGACAGCACTCAGCTGATCACCCGGCGGTCGGCTGCAGGAAGCGATCAGCTGATCACCCGGCGTCCGGCAAGTGACAGCGCTCAGCTGATCACCCGGCGGTCAGCTGCAGGGAGCGATCAGCTGATCACCCGGCGGCCGGCTACTGGGAGCGATCAGCTGATCACCCGGCGGCCGGCTGCAGGGAGCGATCAGCTGATCACCCGGCGGCTGGGAGCGATCAGCTGATCACCCAGTGGCCGGCTACTGGGAGCGATCAGCTGATCACCCAGCGGCCGGCTGCAGTGAGCGATCAGCTGATCACCCAGCGGCCGGCTGCAAGGAGCGATCAGCTGATCACCCGGCGGCCTGCTGCAGGGAGTGATCAGCTGATCGTTCACAATAGTCTGCCGCTGGTAAAACTGTAAAAAAAAATCAAAACGAATTGCGTTGTTTTGCAACATCCGTTGCATCCGTTGTGCCACTATATGCAACACATCCGTTGCATCCATTACACAACGCAATGCAACGGATACCGTTCAACGCAAGTGTGAAACTAGCCTAAGTCCTCAAAGTATACTAGCACATTTCTTCCGTATGCTTTGTGAGGTACTTTGACTCTAGCTTTCTCATTATCTTTCTTCTCTATATCTAAACTGTTTCACTCCATGATTTTGACCACTTAGATGCTAAGAATTCCGGTACTCCCATATAATGTTTATCTCTCTTTATGTCTCTAATATTTCTAACAAGATTATATCACCATTATCTATGCTTCCATCTTCCATTATGAATTAATCCCATTGCTACAGAATTTGAAAAAAATAAAAAAATCTAATGTTTTCTCAAATTTTGTCTATTTATTTGAATAATAATCTGATTTCAGAAAATTAAATGTAATATATTCAAAGGTAAATTAGGCTCTCCATATCTACAGCTATTTAAATATCTTGTTTAGCAGCTGAATATTTTGTCCAGACATTACGAAGTTAAATGCAATTTTCAGCCATCAAAGTGCTTATGATTGTGTTGGCATCACAAAAGTATCATATGACGTTGTCCACTGAACACAGGCTTCCCTTTTCCACAAGGGACCTAAGACAGCTCCCCCTCCGACAGGTAACTGATTGGATTAAGAGGCCCAACTGACAGCATGTCTGCTCAGCCATGGAGGCTAATCAACCTCCCCATCCTGCCTGCTAATAAATCCTGCACTGGGGACCATTCTGCTTGATGATCTCTCCTTTGGGAGTTTTTATGGCTTCTCTCGAAGAAAACTATTCTAAGTCTATTAAAACTGCAGGTCTACACTTGTCAGGTATTCTTAGGGAGTCATGGGAAATGCCGATCAACCGGACAGAAGTAGCTATTAAATATTCAAGCATAACGACTTCTTCTTACGAGAAAATAACAGCATAGATAAAGAAGATAAAAAATTCCTACAAAATCTCCACACAACCCAATTAAATGGATAGCTTACATATTTAAAGTCATATTTTTATATCTAGGAAACTGCATTTCTGTCTATCTATCTGTCTATTTATCTATTTCATATCTGGCACAAGGACTGTTTGGAGGAATTCTTGCAAATCTTAAAGGATTTTTCCATGCTCTAGGTAAATGTCTGCAGGGATTGTGGTGCTGTGCGCCCCTTGGTCCAGATCCTAGAAGTTCTTTATGTTATACTTGGACTAGCGAATGTCCTGCTAACGACATGACTGATGCGCATTGACTGGCGCATGGTGTAACACACGGGAATCAACAGTGATGGTCAGGGAGAGGAAGGCCCTGACAATAGGGAGCGGAGAATGGGACAACTCCGGACACTAACCCATGTCTGTCCTCTAGCTCCTCTAATGTGCCTAAAAGAGTACTTCCCCTCTTTGCTGTCATGTGCCTAGTCCCTTACTGTCCCGCCACTCATCCTCTAAAGTGCTAAGGCTGGTGAGTGCACTAGATGTCACCACTATGGTAATATTACACAGGAAGGAGGACAGACTGGAGAACATAGACAAAACAGGATATACACCAACTTCCACAGTTGCAACCAAGCACAAAAGCTGCAAGCGACATGTCTTCCACAAGGAGAATTACAACAGCAAGGGTCCAGCAGCTGCTGGACTGCAGTGGCTACCAAAGCTACTTTTCTCCACAGTGGCTAGTTAAGAATGAATTCAATTACAGGCATCATGTGATGGATCATATGACTATTTAAAGGAGATGGGAGTGGTCACAAACTGGCTGCATCTGAGTAAAACTAACCGGTAGCTGCTAGCAAGGAAAAATGACACTAACCCTCGCTGGAACAAAAAAAAAAAAATGTTTTACATCACAGTTTCAAAGGGCAATGTGAGACTCATCCCAGAGCTTTCCCAAGTCTCCTAATGACGGGCGGCACTTGTGACACCTTATTAGAGGAAATGGCGGAATCACATCTCCAATCACAAGAGGTTCTATCACGATGGAGTATTCTCATAATTTTATCTTCCTACTGGATTATTTGATTTGGATAATGAGGTGTCTTTCTCCTATCCAACATGCCTGATGAAAAAGTGTGAAACACATGTTGGGACAAAGGGACATATACAGCAGGGTATTCATTGGCTGTAATCCATAATCATCAACATTAACAGAAATAAACACTTGAAATAGATCACTCTGTGTGTAATAACTCTATATAATAAATGCATTTCCCTTTTTGTATTGAATTACTGGAATAAATTAACTTTATGATGATATTCTAATTTATTAAGATGCACTTGTATATCCCCTACAAAGCTATGTGTTTAGTTATATTATCAGATGGGGATGACATACTCCTTTTATATGGCCGATGCACACTATACTGATGGTATCAGTTGAGGAGAGCAGACACCAGATTTCATTTCTAAGTTCTGCAGTGCAAACCGAGCAACATTATTCTTAACAGTTAAAAAAATTCAGAAAATAATGTATATTATAGGATTACCATAATAATAATATTAATTTATTATACAAGTAAAGGTGTCCAATACAAGTTGAAACACCTACCATGTGCCAATTGCTAATTTTAGGTCTGTTTATGCATTTGGGCTAATGCTAACCCTTTGCCCGTGTTGCAGTAGTTCTTCTTACTTCAATTAAGTTTCTGGGATTCATTCTACAGTGATAGTGAGAGTTTAAAAAATGCCCAAGCATGTTATTTCCAAAGCTCTCCAAATTAATTTAATGAGATTAACATCTTTTATACTCTTACGAAATATAGACATACCATGCATAAATGTAGGTGTTTCTTACATGATAGCAAATAATAGAATACATAACTGTGAAATAAGTTAAGACACTCCTAGCATCCACCCAGCTTAGCCACACCCCCTAAACAAGTCTTTGTTGCAAAAGAGAAATCTCACACTCTAAGATCTTTTTGGCGGACCTGAAAACATTAATTCCTTCCTTACTTTAAAAAAGTGTTTAAAAGAACTGAAGTCCTCAGTGGTTGATACCTTTTAATGGCTAGCTGAAAAGATGGTAATAATAGCAGCTTTCCAGACTACTCAGGTCTCTTCATCAGGCATGGTATAACACAAAATCTGAAGAGTCACATATGTTGATTTTCTGGTCCTGAGGAAGAGGTCTCTGTACCTTGAAACGCGTAGACTTATGGAATAAAAGAGTGATTAATCTATCAACATCTCTACATCCTTTTTGGCGGATTGTGCGGGTTTAACCCCTTTTTCTCTTCCTATACTGAAGATGTCACACTGTAAGGAGATAGACCCTTAACTGAAAGGGTACATTATGAAGGCTGAGTATCACCATCCCCATCCCTTTCCATGCCAGAACTTTGAATTCCACAAAATATAACATGCAGTGTTTGACATTCTGAGGGTTAATTCACTGCAGCTGTGACATTCATTGGTGAGATGTAGTTGAGATTCTGCTGCAGTGCTGGTCATGGTGCAAAACAGGAGTGCAAACTTTCTTAGTTGGAACATAAAACACAGCATTTTTAAATGGATGGGACAAGGATGGGCACATTACTACACGGGACAAGATCGGCACATTATTACAGGGGACAGGGATGGGCACATTAGTACAGAGGACAAGAATGAGAATATTACTACAGGGGTCAAGATGAGCACCTTAATACAGGGGACAAGATGAGCACATTACTACAGGGGACAAAGATGGGCACTTTACTACGGGGGACAAGGATGGGCATATTAATACAGGGAACAATATGGACACATTACTAGAGGGGACAAGGATAGGCACACTACTATAGAGGACAAGGATAGGCACATTACTACAGGGGACAAGATGAGCACATTACTACAGAAGACAAGGATTGGCACATTACTACAGGGGACAAGATGGGTATATCACTACAGGTTACAAGGATGGACACATTACTATAGGGGACAAGATGGGCACATTACCATAGGGGACAAGGATGGGGACATTACAACAGGGGACAAGATGGGCACATTACTACAGGGAACAAGGATGGGAACAATACTACAGGGGACAAGATGGGCACATTACTACAGGGGACAAGATGGGCACAATACTACAGGGGAAAAAAATTGGCACATTACTACAGGGGACAAGATGAGCACATTACTACAGAGGACATGACTGTTGGGGGGAGGGGCAGAAGAGATAAGGACTGCTGGGGGGAGGGGGAGAGAAAATAATCATTATCTCCTCTCCTCCACGGTCATTATCATGACTGCTGAGGGTGAGGTGGAGAGGATATAATGACTGCTGATTAACTCTTCTCCCCACAGCAGTCATCTCCTCTCCCCCTGCCTCCAGCAGTCATTATCAGATAACTTTTTATTAGAGCTACAAATATCACAAAATTATGGATTTTTCGAGAAGTGACAGACCGCCCGAGTTATGCTTGGTTATTTTACGAATTTTGATACACAAAGCTCAAAAGGTTGGCCATCACTACTCTGAGGTCTAATTAGTTTAGGGTTAGTTTCTGGAGTATGGGTATTGTATTAGATGCATTTAGGCATTGCCTTTTTGTACATTGCTGGTGCTGCCACATACAAACAAAATTTATTTTCAGGGCTAACTTACATACATTATGATCTCTAATAATAACGCTCTTAGTCTGCAATCAGTATAGGGTTAGCTTTAAGAGTATGGATAGTGTATTTGAGTTATTTAGGCAGGGTTCATTGCTATATAGTCTTTGGGGCCAATTTAAATAGATTCTACTCTCTAATACTACAGCTCTTAGCTGTAATTAGTGTAGGGTTAGTTTCTGGAGTATAGATAGTGTGTTAGAGACATTTAGACAGGATTCATTGCGGTTCAGTCCTTGGTGCAGCCACATATAAGCAAAAGCCCTTTCAGGGCCAATTTGAATTCACTCTACTGTCTAATAATACTGCTCTGAGTATGCCAGTAGTGAAGAGTTAGTTTCTAAAGTAGGGTTAGCCTATTAGAGACCTTTAGGCAGGGTTCATTGTGATACAATTCTTGGTGCTGCCATGTACAAGCAAAATTCCTTTTCAGGCTAATTTAAATACATTCTTTTCTCTAATAATTCTCCTGTTAGTGGCACTTAGTGTAGGGTTAGCTTCTGGAGTAGGGATAGTGGATTAAAGGCATTTAGGCAGGGTTCATTGACTTTTTGAACATTGCTGCTGCCACATACATTCAACAGTCCTTTTCAGGGCTAATTTAAATACATTGTGGTCTCTAATAATACCACTCTTATCTGTGTACATAATATAAAATGCACAAAGCCTGCGGTAAGGGACAAGGATGTGGACATCCCGCTAATGGTGTTGCACACCGAGGTCATGGCCATGGGCCAGGGTAAACTGGGCCTACTGCAGTAGTACATCAAACACACTTATAATCTACATTTAGCTTCCTGTCTCACTTTGCATTGGAGCACGGGATACCACTGTTGAAGATAGAACAGTGTGAGCAGGTTGTGGGCTGGATATCAAATATTGCATCCAGCCTGTTTACCAGCACCAACTTGTCTTCCACACCATCCAGGCTCACTAGACAAGGGTCTGAAGCACATAATCCTCACTCTGATGCTGCTACCTCCCACAATGGCGAATCCCAGGAGACAAGTGATCCCACACTGGGACACTCTGAGGAGCTCTTTACCTTTTCATTTATGTTTTTTTCTGGCCTATCACCATGCAAATTTCAAGAGTAACATGAGGAGATTGTGTGCAGTGATGTCTAAATACTTGAACCACAACAGTCAGCAGAAACAACAGCAAGTACTGTCTCGAGGTATAGGATGATGATGCGACACAGTTGCCATTAAGCCATGTTAAGTCAACAAGTTAGGAGGAGGACCAGAGGGAGGAAGTGGAAGACGAGGTGGTGGATGATAAAGTCCCTGACCCACCTGGCAAGGTGGCATGTAGAGTGAGCACAGCAGTGGAGAGGGGGAAGAATCCGCAGCACTGCAACATGCAGGAAGAGGCAATGGGGTGGTCACAGAGAGAAGGTGGGCAACTGTTCCCAGAGCAAACACATGCGGCCAGATCCCAGGCCAAGGGTTAGATGTTCTTTAGGGCTACATTTCCCTGACTGCAAACTGGGTGAACCTGGTGTAGGCCGGGACCATGTCAGAACCTGGGATGACACACATGTTTCTGAGGCCTAAAATTGCGTGCACTAGTTCCATGAGCATTTCCACAACCTCGTACACCAGTTCCTGCACCCCCTCCTCCTCCTCCATCTCCTAATTAGCACTTATATGAGTTGCAAGCTGGAAGGACTGCAGCACTGCCTAAGGGGTACTTTGCATGCTGCGAAATCGCTAGCCGGTTGTAGCGATGCTCAGCGCGATAGTCCCCGCCCCCGTCGCAGATGCGATATCTTGTGATAGCTGCCGTAGTGAACATTATCGCTATGGCAGCTTCACACGCATTTACCTGCCCTGCGACGTTGCTCTGGCCGGCAACCCCAACCTCCTTCCTAAGGGGGCGGGTCGTGCGGCATCACAGCAACGTCACACGGCAGGCGGCCAATAGAAGCGGAGGGGCGGAGATGAGCGAGACGTAAACATCCCGCCCACCTCCTTCCTTCCTCATTGCAGGCGGGATGCAGGTAAGGAGATGTTCCTCGCTCCTGCGGCTTCATGCACAGTGATGTGTGCTGCCACAGGAATGAGGAACAATATCGTACCTGTCGCTTCAGCGAAATTATGGAAATGACCGACACTACACAGATCACCGATTTTCGACGCTTTTGCGATGTTTATTGGTGCTTCTAGGCTTTACACGTTGCGACGTCATTACCGGCGTCGGATGTGCGTCACTTTCGATTTGACCACGACTAGATCGCAGTAGCGATGTCGCAACGTGCAAAGTACCCCTTACTGAAGTGGCAAAGGGCTCTGATCAAACTAATTTCTTTAGATAACAAAAAATCACACCAGAGCAGAGCTGTTGATAGGTCTACAGACAGAGCAGATTGATCTGAGGCTCTCGCCATTGAAGCTCAAAGCAGTCATAGTTATACAGTATATGATAATAGCTGTAACTTGGTGGTGGATCTGAAGCTTAGAAAGCCGCCACATGTACCATGCATTTCCCACATGTGCATGTGTGCCCATTTGATCTAGGCAGCTACATCTGCAACTGGTCTGGCAGTGCTGCAGCAGCTCTTCCAAGTGCCAGCTCACCAACTGGTTTGCAACCTGCCCACGAGCGGAAACTCAACATTACATATGTTGGCAAGGCTTTGTGAGCAGAAGAGGGAAATAGTTGAATACCAGCTATAACATGCCCATTGGTATTCCAGTCAGCCTCTGCACATAAGAACCGGTGATTTGCCATGAATGTCTGATGTGTCGCCCAGGGATAGGGGGTATTCAGAACCGGGCCAATGGGGTCGCTTCTAGTGGTATCACGGTAGCGTGACCCGGTCTGTGATCCCAGGCTCCACAACAAAAGGGAATATGTAAAGGGAGATTATCTGTGACGCCACCCGTGGGTTGCGGTAATGAGATGGTGGCACCGCAGCTGCCTCTGGGGACCATGCCCGGGACTGATGGTGTGGGGGCAGCAAGGTGGGATTTCCTCCACGGGTGGGGGAGTTGCAATCCCGGGGCCCAATTGGGAGTTGTGGTGGTGGCAGGGCTTACAGTTCGGTTGCCCTGGTGTTGGATGAGGCTGCTTTCATGTGTAGGGTCAGGAAATACAGAGTCTGTTTTGTCAACCAACTTGCCAAATGGCGGGACACCTTTGGCGGGTGTCTTCGGGTCCCACACCCAGATGTACAGCCAGGGCCCTTCTTTCCACACTCTCTGTCTGTCTCTTTCTTGTCTGGACTAGTCCGTTTGAACGGCCTCTGGATCGGGTCCCTCTCCCAGCACCAGCGGGCTACAACCCTGTCCCGGTCGCCTTAGGATCCCCGCGACCGGATCTCCGTCGCCTGTGGCCCTCACAGCCACCTAGTTCGGTAGTACAGGGCTCCAACCCCAGCTACCACCTTCTCCCGGGGAGCTCCAAGATTCCCCTGTCAGCGCTTCACTGACTACTCCACAACTGAAACTAGAACTCTCTACACTTCTTTAGCTCCTCTCGCCACCCTCCCTTTTTCTGGGGAGGGGGTGAGTAGGGCCTGATTGGCTGGTGTACATCTGTTTGGGGATTGTGTAGCTGCCAAGGAGGATTAACTCTTTCTGTGACTACCTGGTTTTGCCAGGGCATTACACTGACATCTGTACAGTTCTCCAAAACTTTGTGGAATATCTAAGATGGGAAGCAGTGATGATACTATAATCAGCATACCCATCCCACTTCTGTGTCTACTCAAACGCTCGCTCTTCACAATTAACAAGGAAGCTTGCATGCTAACCAGGTGTAGATGGAGGAAGAAAGTTTACAGGGGGATACTACCTAGCCTCATCCCATCTTCTCGGTGAGGATTAGGTGATAATGAGGAGGAGTCTGAGGAGGAACAGGAGATGGTTGCCTGCTCTGCAGAGGGTACGACCAATGCCAGCTTCATGCCATGTTGTCAGTGTGGATGGCCTGAAGAGGAGCAGGAGGAGTCCCACTTCCTTTCCTGTGATCCTTGCATTATAAGTATTTTGGTTAATATCAATTACTGGTTGTTCACCCTTCCCAACCATTACTACAGTGGGAACTTTACACCTCTCTTTCCTGTGGGAGAGGGCACTAGTAAAATAGTGCAATACCAGAATGTCATAATTGAAAAATTGGTAAAGAAAAATTTCCCATCTGATAACACTGGTGGCAGAGATGATAGATCCTTGGGCAACCAAGGAGAAGAGACAAGGGAGACACACACCAGGTCCATTAGTGGCAGGGGAACACTATCAAAAGTCTGGGACAGTTTCATTAAACCCTCCTAGTACCCTAGACCTGATGAGCAGGGTAGTCTGACAAGGAGGGAAACATTTTGGAAGATAGTGAAGGAGTAACTAGCCGTACTGTCCCCCTACACTTTGGAAGTGCAGGCCCACTTTGCCACTCACGTTTTGTCAGAGAACGTTTTTAGTACCGCCGGGGGCATAATAACTGAATCTGCCTGTCAACTGACAATGCTGACAGACTGACTCTTCTCAAAATAAACAAGACCTGGATTGACCCACGCTTCTCAACCCCACCGGATGACAGCAGCCGAACATAAAGTCAACTAAAATATTTCTTTTTTTGGTGTTGCATTCCCATCCACCCCTTCCCGCCCAAAGATTTCTTGATTTCTTAATTTTTTGTGTCCCTCTCCTACTCCACCATATAAAGAGGGTCATGTTGCAACTTCATTTTTCCAAGGGTTGTGTGATGCCCTACTACTAGACATGAGCGAGTACTGAAATATTCGTAATCGCAATACTCGTAAGAAGTACATTGTGATACTTGCATATTTGTTCCGAATAGCGAGTACAATGCAAGTCAATGAGAAATGCAAGTACCGTATTTTTCGGACTATAAAACGCACTTTTTCCCCCCAAATTTTGTGGGAAAGTGGGGGGTGCATCTTAAAGTCTGATGGCTGCGGTGCGGTGGTGGTGGAGTGGGTGAAGGCGGGTGCGGTTGTGATGGAGCGGGTCATCAGAGGCAGGAGCAGGCTGTAGCAGTGCCACCCTGACCACGTGGGCCCGCTCATTTCATATGCACGCCCATCATCCACCCATCTCTCAGCCCTGAAGCCGGCGCTGACAGGTGGGCGGGATGATGGGCGGGAAATGCGCGCATACTAAAGAGCCGGCCCGCGTGATCACCTCAGGCAACTACAGCCTGGAGTGATTATATGCGGCTGTATTCACTGCCCCCCCCCCCGTGCACCATCATCAGCGCAGGGGGCAGTGAGTAAGTACGGTATACTCACCATTCCCCTGCAGCATCGCGGTGTCCTCCTGTCTGTGTGACAGCTGATCTGTGTAGAGAGCGGTGAGCACAGCGATGACGTCATTGCTGTACACATGGCTCCACACAGGTCAGTTGGCATACAGACAGGAAGTGAGCAATTCTGCGTGGAGTGAGGAGAGGTGAGTATACAGCGGGAGTCCTCCAGCTGTTACCGCAAATCTGGCCACGGCTGAAGTGACCGCGAGATCCGCGGTGACTTCAGTCAGGTGATGTGTGGTGACAGCTGGAGTCACCGATGATCCTGGCGGCTCACTTCACTTGCGACCTGAAACTCACAGAGCGTGGTCGTGCTCTATGGCTGCTCTCTGTGATTGTCTGATGTAGCAGAGCTGGATGCGTCGTGGGACATCGTGTGGATTACATCGGACCTGGTTGTTTTAGGGGTTAATAAAGTGGTGAAAGAGGGTGTTTTTTTGTCTTTTATTTGAAATAAAGGATTTTTTTGTGTTTGTGTTTATTTAATTCACTTACAGCTTAGTGATGAGGGGGTATCTCATAGACGCCTGCCATCACTAAGCTAGGACTTAGTGCCAGCTATGGGCTGCTGCCATTAACTCCTTATTACCTCGATTGCCACCGCATCAGAGCAATCGGAATGAGCTGGGAAAAGTACCAGGATTGTCGCATCTAATGGATGCAGCAATTCTGGGCGGCTGCTGGCTAATATTTTTAGGCTTGGGGGGCTCCCAATAACGTGAGTCTCCCCAGCCTGAGAATACCAGCCCCCAGCTGTGAGACTTTATCTTGGCTGGTTATCAAAATTGGGGGAACCGCACATTTTTTTTGTTGTTGTTTTTTTTTTAAATTACCCCATACAGTGTCAGCAGCAGATCCTTGTACCATAACAGTGTGTCATGACCACATTTTTTGCTTAATATTTTTATTTTCCTATTTTCCTCCTCTAAAACCAGGGTGCGTCTTATGGTCCAGTGCGTCTTATTGTCCGAAAATGCGGTAATTTTCTGCTAGACCCAACAAAGAGGTCTGGGGGCCTGGGGAAAAGGCTGAAATGAATGGGAAAGGGCTGAAACTGAATGGGGAGAGCCTGGAGAATATGCCTGCATGCATTTCTGACTCACATATGGTTTCTGGAAATAAGGATGTCACAGTATTACGCTACTTTTACAGATGCACCAGAACACCTACCAAACCTAACCTAAATGGCATTTTACATGCTAAAAAGGTTAAGAAACAGTTTTTCCTGTATAATCACTTGTATATAGGCTAAATAAACTGTAGAAAAAAAATATCCCTTTTAGCGTTTGTTCACACATAGTGTTTTGGCTTATTTTTACTTTTACAATTGGGAGGGCCCTGACTTATACATTTTTTTAGGTCCCTCTGTCACACATAATTTCTAGTTAGCTATTCCCCAGTACTTTACAAGGCTAGCTAGAAGGCGCCCGTTGGTATGTTGATCTTTGACCTGAAGGGCCTCAAGTGGTCCTGTAGCATACCTTTTGGAGGGACTGCTAATACTTATACATTTGGGCGATCTCTCCCTCTTTGAGACTCAGATAGTGTAATGCATATTCCTTAGCAGTTTACAATGCACCCATTGTAGCATTGGGCTTTACCCTCCTCTTCCTCCATGTCCTTCTGTGGCCCTCAGTTCAAGTTTTCAGAGGGCCTGCAGGTGTCAGGAAATCTGAGTTTGGTGAGTACCCAGAGTTGGCCCAGTAACATACGTTTGGGAGGGACTGCTCTTACTTATATATTTGAGCGGTCCATCCCTCATTGAGACTCAGATAATAGAATACATATTCCATAGCAGTTCCCAATGCGCCCATTGTAGCATTGGGCTTTACCCTCCGCTTCTTCCTCTTCCTCCATGTCATTCTGCGGCCCTCAGTTCAAGTTTTCAGAGGTCCTGCAGGGGTCAGGAAACCTGAGTTTGGTGAGCAACCAGAGGTGGCCCAGTAAAGGGTACTTTACACCCTGCAATATCGGTATCGATATCGTTAGCGAGCGTACAACATCGCTTACTCCCGTCACATGGACTTACCTTCCCTGCAATGTCGCTCTGGCTGGTGAACCGCCTCCTTTCTAAGGGGGCGGTTTGTGCGGTGTCGCAGCGACCTCACACGGCAGCCGTCCAATAGAAGGGGAGGGGCGGAGATGAGCGGCCGTAACATCCCGCCCACTTCCTTCCTTTCTTCTTTTCAGGTAAGGAGATGTTCGTCGTTCCTGTGGTGTCACATATAGCGAACAACATCGTACCTGCAGCAGCAACAATATTAAGGAATTGAACGACGTGTCAACGAGCAACGATTTTTCACGTTTTTTCGCTCTTTGATCATCGCTCATAGGTGTCACACGCTGCGATGTCGCTAACGGCGCCGGATGTACGTCACTAACGACGTGGCCCTGACTATATATCGCTGGCGATCTGGCAGCACGTAAAGCACCCTTAACATACATTTGGGAAGGACTGCTCTTACTTATGCATTTGGGCGGTCCCTCCTTCTTTGAGACTCAGATAGTGTGGAATATACAGCTCTAGCAAAAATTAAGAGACCACTGCAAAATTTTCAGTTTTTCTAAATTTTCTCTTTATAGATATATTTTTGAGTAAAATGTAAATTGTTCTTTTATTCTGTAAACTACTGACAACGTCTCTGAATTTCCAAGCAATAGATTTTGAATTTATTTTCTGAAAATGAGAAATGGTCAAAATAACAAGACAGATATATAGACCCTTATAGAGTGCTAAATTACATGAAGACATGTGTTTGCCCTGCCCTGCCCCTTTATTATATAGTAATGTCATCCATCTTGGGCGCCTTCCTGGTATATATGTTCCCCATTTTGTCTCTAATGCATAAAAAACACAAACATCATGCTTCTCACCTTCCCCACTTCCAGCGCAGTGGCTGTGATGTCACTGCCATGCGACACCAATGCTTGCCATACCAATGTCAGGTGTTGGCCTTTGATTGGTCTGCAGTGTGGGGTCAGTAGGCCCCCTCCAACCCTGGACCCAGTCGTGGTCACAACCTCTGCAACCACGATTGTCACTCCCCTGGTTACAACCCTTATAGCTACATATTTGCTCCAGGAGTTAACCTTTGGTTTCGAACTGTACTTTGCATTGACAGTATCATTATTACTGCACCGGGTATTCTGAGAAAAAAGAAAAATACTCACACATTAATAATATGCAAAAACTGTGAATACATTTGGAATCATTGAGAGACACAGCCATTTCTATAGAATTTGATTGCTTTTAGAAATCATGCATTATTAAATTTTGCATTGCATAATTTGGCATGGAAAATGGCACAAAAGGTTATAACATTTATTTAACGAAGTATAGAAAGTTTTACAACATAGAACACATTTCATGTTCATCAGTGTATAAGAAGTGGCTGAGATATGTCTTTGCATCATAATGTGATTTGAGCCTTAAAATTAACATCTGTTTTCTGGAAATTTTACGACTTTATTTAAAACTTTCTGCTTTGGTCATATTATTAGCTAGGGGAAGAACACCAGGTATGTTCTTTAATTCATTAATTTGCTGCTGCCATTGTATTCAGTAGATGGTGAAAATGAAGAACAGCTGCTGCTATCTTCTGGTGAAGTTTAATTTAAAAACCTTTCATGATTCTTAAATAATCCACATTCCCTTTTGTATTTTTTGAGAAATTCCTTATGCAAAAATATATGACTTTGTAGAAATGAATGAATGGTAAGGAAGATAGGTGATAGTTATGGACATTAAGACGGCACGTTCAAAATCTAATAATTATCGGGGATCGAGCTATTGTCATGGATAATCCTATATGTTTGCCATGTAAAGTTTTATAAAAGGAAATAGAAACAAACATAATAAAGTTATAAATCACAGAATGTGACAGAAGGGCTTTGAAAAAGGTGTATTAAAATTAAAGGGGTAATCCCATTTCAGTAAGTGATAGCATGTTGCTAAGGTTAATCATTGCTTGAGGTTCAACTCCTACCATTGGGAAAATTAAAATGAAAACGGCATCAGGCAGGGGTGAACATTGCTTGTGAAGGGCCCCTGTGCATGACTTGTATATGGGGCCCCTGCTCCGTCAAGCTTTAGCCTGTGGATTATAGCAAAAGCTGTCAGTTTTAGTGGCAGGACTGACACACTTAAGAAAATAATTAACTATATATTAAAGCATCTATGGACCAGAGAGAGACACACGAGAGTCCTCCCAATGTTGAAGAATCAACAAAGGGAGAAAATGGAACAATCACAGATTTTAAGCCACCTGTAGTGTAAATAGGCCATCCTACTGGGCTCATGTCCAGCTGGACCTGCTGCACATGTGATATGTCCACATCAACCCAAAATGCTAAATACATGTGTTTAATAGTCCCTTTCCACAGTCAGCAAACTAGTAAATGACTGCTATTGTGTGGTGGGATCATGCCAACAGTAGTGCATCTGGCATCCTGGTGTGTGCAGGATGGTGAATACAAAGAACGACTTTGATTTTAAACATATATTGTTTAGGGATAGTACAGGCATCACTATAGGATTTATCAGGAGGCTGATAAATCACTCCGTGTAGTATAAAATTGGACTGAATGCTTTCTGACAAAATATCGGATAACACTCGTCCGAATTATATGCTTGTGTGAGCACAGCTTTACAAAAAAAAATAATAATATATATATATATATATATAATATATATATATATATATATACTAGAAGGTGGCCCGATTTTAACGCATCGGGTATTCTAGAATTTATTGTGTAGTTAATGTATGTTTTTTGTTATATATATCGATGTTGTTGTGTGTAGTTGCCAGTGTTTGTGTAGGGCACTGTAAATGTTCTGGGTGTTGTCTGGGTGGGGGTGTGTGAGAGCGGTGTTGTTTGTGTGTTGCGTTGTGTGTGTTGCGTTGTATGTGGAGCGTTGTGTGTCTGCAGCGTTCTGTGTGTGTGTGGTGCTTTGTGTATTGTGCGGTTTGAGTGGGTGTGGAGTGCGTGTGTGTGTTTTGGGGGGAGGTATGTTTTGTGCAGTGTGTGTGTTGCGCAGTATGTGCGTATATTTATGTATGCCGCGGTGTTTGTGTGTTGGGTGTTGTGTGTGTGCGGCGTTGTCTGTGTGTGGGTGTCGGTGTAGGGCGGTGTTTGTGGTTCCCAGTGTGTGTGGTGTGTTGTGCGGTGCGCGTGTGGCGCTGTATGTGTGTTTTGGGGGGAGGTGTGCACCCCCATCGTGCTCCATCCCCCATGCTGCGCACCCCCCATCGTGCTCCATCCCCCATGCTGCGCACCTCCCATCGTGCTCCATCCCCCATGCTGCGCACCTCCCATTGTGCTCCATCCCCCATGCTGCGCACCCCCATCGTGCTCCATCCCCCATGCTGCGCACTCCCCATCGTGCTCCATCCCCCATGCTGCGCACCCCCCATCGTGCTCCATACCCCATGCTGTGCACCCCCCATTGTGCTCCATCCCCCATGCTGCGCACCCCCCATCGTGCTCCATCCCCCATGCTGCGCACCCCCCATCGTGCTCCATCCCCCATGCTGCGCATCCCCCATCGTGCTCCATCCCCCATGCTGCGCACTCCCATCGTGCTCCATCCCCCATGCCGCGCACTCCCATCGTGCTCCATCCCCCATGCTGCGCAATCCCCATCGTGCTCCATCCCCCATGCTGCGCACTCCCCATCATGCTCCATCCCCCATGCTGCGCACCCCCCATCATGCTCCATTCCCCATGCTGCGCACCCCCTATCGTGCTCCATCCCTCATGCTGCGCACCCCCCATCGTGCTCCATCCCCCATGCTGCGCACCCCCCATCGTGCTCCATCCCCTATGCTGCGCACCCTCATCGTGCTCCATCCCCCATGCTGCACACACCCCATCGTGCTCCATCCCCCATGCTGCGCACCCCCCATCGTGCTCCATCCCCCATGCTGCGCACTCCCCATCGTGCTCCACAGTCACACATCAGACAGTATACGTGCACACATCTGATCGCATACACTCACACCCCACTTCTCCCTGTGCCCTCCGGTGGGCGGTCCCAGCAGCTGTGCTGCATGCCGTGCTCCTCTGCCTTCTGCCGACACTCACAGATCCGATGGCATACACTCACACATCAGAACACATGCACACATCCGATGGCATACACGCACACATCCGATGGCATACACGCACACATCCGATGGCATACACACACACTGACGATACTGCACATACGCGCTCACACACTCACAACATCCGGAGATACCACATGCTTCCGGCCATGTGATCCTCTGGCAGGTCCTGGAAGGTCACTGCACGCACAGTATCGCCGCCGAGAAGTAAGCGATATCACTGGATGTTGAGAGTGTGTGGATGCGATCTGATGTGTGTGTGAGGTGTGTATGAGAGTGAATGAGTGTGATCTGATGTGTGTGTGTCTGTTCTTATGTGTGTGCGTGTGTGTGTGTGTTCCGCAGCTGCAGGACCTTGATGCACTCACCTGCTCCCGGTCGGCGTCTGGTGAGTATGACTGCGGGGTCTTCTTTCTTCTGTCTTCTCTCTTCTGGGGGTGCCCGCTGCCTATAATGAAGTGTCTTGCAGTGTCTTTAACTCTTTCACCGCTGCATGACACTTCATTATTGACCGCAGCGTATGCCGGCTCCCTGCACATGTGTACTGGGAGCCGGTGTACGCTGGTAACCATGATACACATCGGGTAACTAAGGGAACCGCTTCCTATAGTTATGCGATGTGTATCATGGTTACCAGCATGTCCGCCGGGGGCGGGGCCGAGTGTGCCAACATGTGGCATGTAGCAGGGGCGAGCGGGCGAGGCGTCAGCATATGCCGGCGCCATGCACATGTGTACCGGGAGCCGGTGTACGCTGGAGCGGGCGATGCGTGCGGAGGTCCGGGGCGAGTGGCTAATATATGCGGGGGGCGGGGCCAGGCCGAGGCGAGCGGCCAATCCGTTGGGGGGGCGGAGCCAGGTCGAGCCCAGAGCAGCTAATCCATGCGGGTGCGGGGCCAGGCCGAGACGAGCGGCCAATCTGTGGGGGGGCGGGGCCAGGCCGAGCCCAGCGGCCAATCCGACAGTTGTCACTTTTATGACACTGTCATGGTGACACAATTTTGGAGCAAGACAGACAGACAGACAGAATAAGGCAATTATATATATAGATACATATACTATTTTTTTTATTTTTAATGAAGGAGAAAACAGTTATTTGAATTTTTCTGTTTTTAAATTTTAGAAAACTTTCTTTTTACTTTTGTTTTATTGGCTTAAGGTACTTGAATTTGTGATTGTCTGATCCCTTGTTCTATACACTGCAATGTTATTGTATTATAATATTGCTATGATCCAGACCGGCTTTTCCCTGCTGCTGGTTACTCCCAGCTCTAGCCTGGTTATATCAGGGGCTAACTTCCCTTGCATTGTTCCGGTCCCCGGGACGTTATATATTGCCTCTCTACCTACGGTTTAGTGCCAGTGATATTTCTGTCTTGCAGCTTGTATACTGGCTCTGGTGAGTGTTCCTGATCTGTCCTGCCTCCCTGCTACTGTGTCCTGACTTGCACCCTCATCTGCCTGTCCCGGTCCCTGACTTCCCGCTCCTGTATACCTGATCTTCCGGCTTTCGAGTCGGTTCTGTTTTCTGACTTGATTGTGATACTCCCTTTGCACTGACTTGACTTGCCTGCCTAGACCCTGACTGCTTGACAGCTATATTGCCCCCTGGTGGCTTGCCTGTTAATTGCCTACTGAAGTTACACTGTTGTACTTCAGCTACCTTTCCGTTACAGTGTTTCTTTGTTTCTCCTTCACTATTCTGCTGCCACCTAGTGGGGATTACGCTGTACTACGTATTACTAGCTTTTGTACAGCGTGACAAATATATAGACCAAAATGACGTTCTCCTATATAGCTCAGCCATGGCATGTACTAGTCCGGTCTGTTTTATAGACCAGGCTAGTGCATGTCATTAGCAGGCAGACGCTCTTTTCCTATGCACATAGATGTAGGAGGTGTCCAATTCACGCCCACTCCTACTAAGCAGTGTTTCCCCTGATGTAAATGGTTGTGATGTGAATGTACATAATGTTGAGTGTATATTAGTGTGGCTGCCAGCGATGTAACAGGCCAGAGCAGTGCAGCTATCGGCGCCATCTAGGGGCCGATACGTTATAGTGCTTTATTGCATATCGAGTGTATTGCTAGCATGCGTTTTAGAGTAATGTGTAATGTATGAGATAATATGTATAATATGTACTGGGGAGTCACATATATATATATATATATATATATGTAACAGGTATTGACCTACAAGAATGTTAAGTAGGATATAGTATGGAGTAAGTTGTAGATAGGAGCCAGACATTGGAATTATAATACAGAATGGCAGGATTTAGTGTAACGTAGGGACCAGGAGTGCAGGAGAGAGTTAAGTGGTAGATAGAGCTTGTTAGCAATAGGAAGAGTGTTAGGTGCAGGTCCAGCAGGCCCAGAGATGGATACTTTGGTAACCTAAGGGACCTAGAGACAGAGGGAGGAGCAGGGAGTTGGTTAGGCAGACAGGCCAGAAAGTCCAAGCACCGCTGCCGAATCCTTGTACTGGTCAGAGCTAGAGAGCCGTTTGGGGTCATGTTTGGGACATTGTTGCTGTTGTTGAAGAATTACAGAGTAGTCTCGGCTGCTGGAGGGCTAATACCCAGGGTGTGAGGGCTAGAAGCAAGAATACCCACAGGAAACAGTAGCAGCATAATGTTAAAGGCCATGTCTGTCCTGATAATCTGTACCAAGAATAAAGTTGTTCCTGTTGATTGTTTTATAAGAAAGATCTGGGTGTCGTGTGTGGCCCTGCTATGTCTACGATGGGGACCGGCAATAAAAAAAAAAATAAAAAAAGTCTATTCTTTTTGACTCATTTGATTTTGTTCTTTTTATCTATTTTTTGGAGTTGTGAATGTGTGATGAAGGTTTATGTAGTTTTAGGTCAAATTTAAGCATAAATAAGGAAAATTCTAAAGGGTTAACACATTTTTAAGTACCGCTTTAGATACAGGTATATAACTAAACTTTTGCCAATGTGAAGGAAGAGAACACTGGGCCGCTAAGGCACTGCCCTCCCTTGTCAACAGTCCCCTAGTTGTGTGTGTATCTCTGTGTAGGGTGCAGGGCACTTACTTGCTCCTCTAGGACACCATCCATCTCTCCGTCTACACTTGCAGGGGCTGCCGGACAGAGTTCACACCACACCACAATTTCTTTAACAAAATAGTCTTTACTTTTGGTTATCAGTTGCGTAACAGACAGCTTGTTCAACATTGTTCCTCGCTGAATAGAGTATTCCTTCTCTTTAGAACTACCATATCAAAGCAGTGGCAGCCATTCTTCTGTCTAAAAGCTCCCAGTATAGGTGCAGCAGCAGCTTGCTATCACATGAGCAGTGGCAACCTCTCCATTCTCCGTCAATACCCTCAAAGTGTTTCCCACGGGTCCACGGCACCCCAGGATCATCTTGCTTGATCCAAATCCCCAATGGTGTCATGCCCTGGTGGCTTCACCAAGCCCACCAAGTTAAACTTCAAGCTCCAGATCTTTTGGGACTGGCCTCAGGTTTTCAGGATCAACCTTCACCTAGGCCCTTCACCTGCTAGGCAGAACCTTAACTGAGTGTTATATCAAAGTGGCCGCTCATTATATACCTTAACTCCTCCCAGGTCTAATCTTAACCGTTTATACATAAAATCTATTCTTCTGTGATAGCTTAACTGGACACTGAATGGCGACATTCTTATAGGTCGCAAATTAAAACCCAATATCTATCTGATTAATACATCCTACTGCACATTGTTAACACATATTATCTCACAGTTAGTGATGGGCAAATTGGGCAAACCTGTACTGTAAAGTTCGGAGTTCGTACCGAACATATAGTGTTCGTGCACACAATCCCGAATACGAGCTTTCCTGGGAAGCTCGTGTTACAGTTCAGGTCCAGTTCGGGTCCAGGGGCTGTAAAAAAAATAACATTATTAAAAAACATTCTGATTATACTTACAGGTCCCGCGTTGCGTCCTGGAGAATCTCTCCCCCGGCCGCATCAGCTTGCACGTCCGATCATTGCTGTAACCTGGGTAACCACCACTGAATAAAGGACCTTCCTTGACGTTATAGCTATGTGACCAGCGTGGTGTGAATGTTGTACAGACATTGGCTTACAGACTGGTCACATGGCTATGATGTCATCGAAGGTCCTGTTAACTTCCAGGGGTATTCATTGCACTGCTCGTCACTCAGCAGTCTTTGGCTGTTTTCGGCTGTGTTCGCAATGACGTCAGGGTTCACCCGAGTCCATGACTCATGGACTCGATTGAACTTTGACTGTCACTGTGTGAGTGTCGCATCGCATCACCCAGCACGGTGCACACTCTCACGACAGGAGCAGGTCGGCTGCATTTATTTCCATGCAGCTGAGACACCCCTGTCCGGAGAGTGTCAGGCCGTGTTGGGTGATGCAATGTGAGAATGCACGAGTCATACGCAAGTGGAATCATACCCTCAGTGTCACCCTGCTTCTTGCTCTATACAGAGCAATGAAGCAGAGCTGACATGGCTCTCCCTGCTTCTTGCTCTGTATATGTCTGTACAGAGCAATGAAGCAGAGCTGACATGGCTCTCCCTGCTTCTTGCTCTGTATAAACATTTGTCTATACAGAGCGATGAAGCAGATCTGACATTGCTCTACCTGTGGACTGTCAGACTAAAGATATTTTTATAATAAAGATGGAGTCTCTAAATTGTTTTTGTTGTATTACTAATTAAAATAATTCTATGCGTTGTGTTTTTTTACTGCTTACTAGAAATTCATGGTGGCCATGTCTAATTTGGGGTAACACCATTAATTTCAGGCTTAGTACCAGCTGAGAATGCAAAGCTGATATTAACACCTTTATTACCCAGTGTGCCACCGCCATCAGGGCCGCTGGACAAGCCGGGTAAAGCACCTGGAAATGGTGCTAAGAAACAATGCATGATTTCCAGGGGCAGCTGTGGGCTGTGGTTTTTAGCGTGGGGTCCAGAATGCTTGGGCCTTACCACGCTGAGAATCCCAGCCTCTGGCTGCCTGGCTTTACCTGACTGGTGATCAAAATACGGCGGGAGCTCACGCATTTTTTTTTAATTATTTTTTTAAATAATGAAAAAAATATTAATGGGCTTCCTGTATTTTGATTGCCAGCCAAGGTAAAGCCAGGCAGATGGGGGTGGCATCCCGTAGCCATCTGTTTTATCTGCACTGAGAATCAAAAATACCATGGAGCGCTACGTCATTTTTTTTAAATTATTTATTTACACTACTATATGTGTGAGCAATCCAACAGCCAATCACAGACCCTGTCACGCAGAATGAGTGTCTGTGATTGGCTGTTGGAGTAACCTTGAATCTGCCCATACATTCTAGATGCTAGAATGTATGGACTGATTTCAGATTACTCCAGCATCCAATCACAGATGCCCACTCTATGACAGTATCTGTGATTGTCTGTTATTTTAACAGTAAAATAAAACAACAACACAGAGAAAAAATATTTTATTAGAAATAAAACAGAAGACATTTAGGCCTTCATCTTTATTACTAAAAAAAAAAAAACCCCAACGTAGTCCAAAGGTGGGCGAGCATCTTCAACTCATCTGACTTACAGGACCTTCCATGACGTCATAGCCATGTGAGCAGTCTGGTGTGAATGTTGATACCTCATGGGTTAAAAGACCTTCCGTGATGTCATAGCCATGTGACCAGTCTGTAACCCTATGTCTGTACAACATCATCAGACTGGTCACATGACTATGACGTCATGGAAGGTCCTTTAGTCAGTGGTGGTTACACGGGGGCATAGCAGTGATCAGACCCAGAAACAGAAGAGTCCGGGAGACAGCGGCTGAGCGGATCTCCAAGATACATAACGGGAGCGGTAAGTAGAATGACAATGTTTATTATTACCGTGTTTTTCCAAAAATAAGACACTGTCTTATGTTTTTTTTGCCCCCCAAAAAAGCACTAGGGCTTATTTTTGGACGAGGTCTTATTCTTGGAGAAACACGGTTGGGGGTAAGTTTACCCCCCAAAAAAAGCAGACCCCCCCCACTTCCCAGGAGACTCATACTCACCAGACCAGGACATCTGTGTGGTTCCCAGGTCCTCCTGTGATCTCCGGTCGGTGCTGCATGCCGTCCTACCCTGCTGCTAGCTGACACACACAGCAGATCGCACACACACAAACACAGCAGATCACACACACACACACACACATACAGCAGATAGCAGACACACAGAGCAGATCACACACAGCAGATCACAGATATACACAGCAGATCACACACACACAAACACACACAGCAAATCACACACACAGCAGGTCGCAGATATACACAGCAGATCACACACAGCAGATCGCAGGCACACACAGCCGATCACAGATACACACAGCCGATCACAGATACACACAGCCGATCACAGGTACACACAGCCGATCACAGGCACACACACACAACAGATCACACAAACAGCAGATAACACACACACAGCAGATCGCAGATATACACAGCAGATCACACACAGCAGATCGCAGGCACACACAGCCGATCCCAGATGCACACATCCGATCGCAGGCACACACAGCCAATCACAGATACACACATCCGATCGCAGGCACACACACACACACACACACACACACAGAGACACACACACTCACATCACATCCAGCACTTACGGCCGCAGGGAATGAGAGCAAGTCACGTGTCCGGCCGCAGGTCCTGTTTGTTGCGCTCCACTGCACTCAGGATTCTGCTGGCGAGAAGAGATCGGTGTCGCTGGATGAGGTGAGTGTGTATGCGAACCGATGTGTGTGCGATCCGATGTGTGTGTGATCCGCTGTTTGTGTCTGCGATCTGATTATGTGTGCTATCTGACTGTGTGTGCGATCCGATGTTTGTGTGTGCGATCTGATTATGTGTGCTATCTGATGTTTGTGTGTGAGATCTGGTGTGTGTAAGATCTGGTGGATGTGTGTGGATGTGTGTGTGTTTGTGTGTGTGTGTGTGTGTGCGATCACTGCAGGTCCTGCCGCTCAGTGTCGGGTGAGTGTAATTCCCGGGTGCCGCTGTGTATAATGAAGTGTCCTGCAGTATCTGTATCTTTTTTAGCTGCATGGACACTTCATTATTGATCCGCGACTAGGGCTTATTTTCGGGGGAGGGCTTATATTTAAGCCTTTCTCCGAAAATGCTGAAAATCCCTGCTAGGGCTTATTTTTGGGGGAGGTCTTATTTTTGGAAAAACACGATACCTATATTTTTTATTTTAAAGCCCCCCCCGCCCCATCCCATAACTGTAAAGTCCAAGTTCAGGGTTCAGACGCAAGTTCACGTTATCTCAGAACCCAAACTCGATCTTTACAAAACGTTCGGGCGAGGCTCCCAAATGCGAACATCGGGGAGTTCGCCCATCACTACTCACAGTACATACATGAAATATACAGCATAATCAACATCTATATCACAAGGCTCAACCACTCTCTATAAATGCTGAGAGAAAATTGCTGCTGTCCTACCTTAACAGCTGAGGAGCCTATGCAGCTTGGCTGTATACATTCACTCCTGAAGAATGTTCCTATCACCTATAGTTAAGAATCTGTTTTTATTAGAGAAAATAGTGCTTATCGTTGCATTAGCCCTAACAATGAATAAAAATTACTAGACCTTCATGCCTTCAGTGATATAAACTGCTGTACCTTGAAAGAATATCTTCAAGTTTTAGTCTTATTATTGTTCCATGAACTTCACTATCATGCATTCAGGGCACATCTAGAAATTTAAACTGAAACCAAGAGGGATGATGAGACAGCCGTATGCTTCCCATTCTGAATACCTGTAGCTGCAGAAAAAGGACTAAAGACCTAATACCTCTACAGATGATAGTGGTTCTTGTTGTCATTATGGTTGAAGATGGGCATTGTTAAATGGCAAGATATGTAGTGGGTTACCCCTACAAGTAGCGTATGCTTCACCTTTAAGAGACAGTACCCCTGTTCCCATTTCCATGGACTGGCTGGCTGAGCTGGAACTTTTTGTTCCCCCTATACAACTGAACACTTTGTTTAGTCTGGCTGAAAAGAGTGGGAAAAATAGAGGAGAAATAGGGAGTATCGTAGCCAGGGACAAGTGTGTGTTTGTCGCAGGATGTGTACAGGCGAGGAGCCATCCGGTGGAAAAGCTTGGAGGACTATGTTGTTGGAATAGTTACGGGTCCAGTGCGAAAACCTTACCGCAGCCAGATCGTGAGTGACCCAAGTGCAGTGGTGTGAATACTGAACTGAGTAGAAGATATCCCCAAGGCCGGAGAAACCCAACTTAGGAATCAGAAGGAAAACCAGGTCCGTGATGGAAGTGTAGTTCCTTGACCCGCTTGGAGAAGTGTGCGCCAATGCTGACACTCAAATCAAAAGACTAGGATTTGGACTGATTCCCTTTCAACGGTACAGTGAGTCAATATGGTTGTGCACACTTAGTAGAGCATAACGTAGGCCTCATCAGCCAGAGTGCGGCATCAGCTTGGCGCTGTTAGCAGAGGCCAGTTAGGATCTAGCGTAGAGTAGTAATTGAATTGCTTTGTTTGTTCAGTCTTTGATAGTTTTGGATACGTGCGGTTTGGCTTCCCCAGCTGGTAGCAGAAGCTTGTAATATCTTACTGCTCGAGTAATATTTCCCTTACTGCTTGTACTGTTGTTGTATATCCTACCTGTAAATAAAGCAAAGCCTTGTTTTCTGCAACCTCTTCTTGCGTTTAGTAGTTGTATTCTGCACTGTAGTTGTCTGTCGGCCATCATTACATTAGTACAATTTTGAAATGTAAAATAAAGACATACCTGTAATGGCACTGTTTCATTGTAAATTGATGCATTATGTGAAGAAATCTGCTTTGTGGTTCTTTTTTAATCATCCTTTTAAGTTTCCTATTATTAGATTTAGTTGCACAGGGGCTGGACTGCACATTGGTTGTTTTCCTCCCTGTCTGTGATTCCCAGCCCCTCGGCCTGCTACTGGTCTTTGAATGATAGGTCACTTCACTTTCAGTGTCCTGCCTCTTCTGTTCATTTCACTTTGGGCTCATGCAGATTTATGAGTGTACTACCCAATTTAGTACAAAAGATGACCAGACCATTGTACAGAACAAGATCTTTATTTTTTACTTAATCCTTAGCTATTTCTTTAGAGATATTAAATTTGTTGTCTCACAATGAAGTTTCAGGAGTACACCTATTCCGGCCCTCGGATTCCTGTGTTGCCCAAGGTGTTCTACTTCTGAAGACTTACATTTCAGAGCAGAGTATGGTCACGTCCATGGTACGAACTGTATTTTCACTCAGGTAGAGGTGAAACTGTCTCTGTGATATGGGAGACAAGCAGGTGGACAGAGGATGGACTGATCCAGCGAAGTGGCTAGCTTCAAGGCAGCAGGAGCAAGTTGAGTTAAAAAGCAAAATTGGGATTGCAGGATGGCTGGTAATCTAACCAACAAGCAGTACACTATACATTAAACAAATCTCCTAATTCTTGAGAATGGAGAGAACTTTCAATAATAGAAAAATTGGAAAGTTGCTTGTGTTTACAGTTTTGCAATATTAGGGGTACTTCTCACATAGCGAGATCGCTGCTGAGTCACGTTTTTTGTGACGCAGCAGTGACCTCATTAGCGATCTCGCTGTGTGTGACACTGAGCAGTGATCTGGCCCCTGCTGTGAGATCGCTGCTCGATGCACACACTGCTGGTTCATTTTTTTATTGTTGCTCTTCTGCTGTTAAGCACACATCGCTGTATGTGACAGCGAGAGAGCAACAATCTGAATGTGCAGGGAGCCGGCGTCTGGCAGCCTGCTGTAAGCTGTAAGCAAGGTAAACATCGGGTAACCAAGGTGGTTACCCGATATTTACCTTAGTTACTAGCGTCCGCCGCTCTCACGCTGCCAGTGCCGGCTCCCTGCTCCCTGCACACGTAGCCAGATTACACATCAGGTAAATAAGCAAAGGTTTGCTTATTAACCCAATGTGTACTGTGGCTACAAGTGCAGGGAGCCAGCACTAAGCGGTGTGCGCTGGTAACCAAGGTAAATATCGGGTAACCATACCCAATATTTACCGTGGTTACCAGTGTCTGCAGCTTCCAGACGCCGGCTCCCTGCAAGCGCAGCATCGCTTCCACATCGCTGCTGGCTGGAGGCTTGTCACTGGTCGCTGGGGAGATCTGCCTGTTTGAGAGCTCACCAGCGACCATGTAGCGACGCACCAGCTGGTGGGATCGCTGGTGCGTCGCAAAAGTGTGACAGTACCCTTAACCATTTGTAACCTTGAGATAACCCCTTTAAAGTCTTAATATCAGTCTGTCTATATTAAGATGATTATTATACTTACATATTCTCACTTCTCTGATATTACACATGCCTTATCAGAATTGTTGTTTTAACAATCATGTGTTTTCTGACAACACAACAGTTCTGCAATGGGGACGTTAAATTCCCTGGCGTCTTTCTGTCAACTCATCAGCAGTCAAATAGAATTTATAAAAAATAAAGAGACAGAGATTGGTAAAAGAAGAGGAAGCCACAGGGACTTGTGGATTAGTGAATTATCTTGGGCCCTCAAATACAAGAAAGAGAATTCCCGAATCAGCTTGGAACATGCACCTAGCTTTAAATTATAAAGAAGAGATCAAAAACGTACAAAATAGTAACAATGATTTTCCCTTTTTTATCACCATTAATTTCAAGTCCAAAATCTGCCAAATAATTTTCTTAGTAGATGTTTATAGTTTTGTTTTTACAGATTATCAAAACCCTACAAATTTAAGAGATACCATGTTAGCTTTTTATAGCTAAGAGAGGAAACTGATGTATTATTGAGTTCAGTGTAAATACCAGTATACAGTAAGCTCCTAAATTGCCTTTCGTGGTAGTTGCAGGTAGCCAGCACCTTATCTGTTATATGTATGTCTAGGCAGAGAATTTTTACATTGTATCAGAAAGCACATATTGCATATTGAGAAAATATTCATCAGGGAGTTTTAACTTATTTAAATTAAAGGTTAAAGGGTGGAAATTCATTTTAAAGGGAACTTGTCATGTAATAAAAAGGCTATTAGCCTGCAGATATGGGGTATATCTGCAGTTTAATAGTGCAAGGAGACAGATTGGCCACCGAAAGCAATACAGAGCAAGCTGTCAGTCAGTGGCGGGGGGGGGATTAAAACAGCCACCACTCATTGTGTACTGAGCGATGACTGAAAATGCTTCAGATACACTTTTACGACTGCAGCTGGGCTTTCAGTGCGGGACTTGAAGCAATGCAGAGCAAGCTGTCAGTCAGTGGCGGGGGTGTAGTTACAGCCGCCACTCACTATGTACTGAGCGGTGACTGAAACTGCTACAGATACATTTCTACAACTACAGCTGGGCTTTCAGTGCGGGACTGAAAGCAATGCAGAGCAAGCTGTCAGTTAGTGGCGGGGGAGTGTTTACAACCGTCATTCACTATGTACTGAGCGGTGACTGAAACTGCTCCAGATACACGTCTATGACTGTAGCTAGGTTTTCAGTGTGGGTCTGAGCAGTGTTAGAACACTATTCACCCCATATCTACAGGCTAATAGCCTTTTTTTGACATGACAGGTTCCCTTTAACCCCTTCCCAACATAGCTATTTCCAATTTTTATGCATTTTTTCTTCTCCTGCTTCCAAGAGCCATAACGTTTTTATTTTTCCATCCACATAGCCATATTATTTATTATTTCCAGGACAAGTTTCACTGGCACCATTTATTTTATCATGTTATGTATTGGAAAGCGAGAAAAAAAATTGCAACTGCGGCAAAATTGGGAAAAAAGCATAATTCTACAATTGTTTTTTGAATATTTTACTTACAGAGTTTACTATAAGATAAAAATAACTCAGCAGTATGATTATGTAGGTTAGTACAAATATGGCGATACCAAACGTGCAACATTTTACTTTTTTGTTTTAGTGACGTGAATAAAAGTCTGAAATGTGTAAAAAAAATGATTATGTTGCCTTTTTCTGAGATCCACAACAATTTATATTTGGTCAGTGGGGCTATGTGAGCCCACGCAGCACAAAAAATGTCCAACTTTTCAAATCTTTTGTGCCACTTTTGCGGCATAAAAGCTTTGATCAATTGGCCCTACAGCTAAGTTCAGAAGTTTATGATTAGATTATGCATATTGAAATAAAGATATGGCAATAATTGTACTGATATGCTGTTGTGCAGATTCAATAGACAACTTCAGTGAAGACATTTGCATCTTGATTGTTTAATCAGCATTTCAAGATTTGGGTTTCCTAATATTTTCGTACCTTGGGTGTGACTGTGGGGCAGGACTGTGGCTAGAGTCTTTGGCTCTGAATCGGCCTTGAGAATATGTTTCTATTTACTATTTTAAAGTTTGCTCCAATGCCGTCCTAGCCATGGGTGGCGCTTGTGCAGAGTGATTTCCTTGTCTTCAGGAAAATGGTCCTGGTGTGGATCCTTTTGCCGATATAAATCTGAGCTCAATGACGAGCTGAGATCTCAGTCCGTGCATGCGTCACCACTGGCACCATTTTACTGAAGACCACAGGGAGGCCAGTCTGCGTATGCATTTCCACCAGCGAAATTTTACTGAGCCATGCCAGGAGATCAAAGCACTGGCTACGGTTAGAACAAGACCAAACTTAAAGCAATATTAAGATATAGACACCTGAGGCAGAAGGAGGGGCCAGGTCAGAGACAAAATCCCTACCCACAGTCCTGCACTAACGAACCAAAAGCTTAAGAAACCCAAACTTCAAATGCTGATTAAATAACAACCAGGATGCGGATTTCTTCACTGAAAGTATCTATTAAATCTGTATAACAGCGCGATTATGGCCATATCTCTATTTTAACATACATGCTCCAAAAATGTTTTTAAAAAGACACCAACAAGAATGAACGTTAGCATAGTAATGTAAACAAAACTTGCTGTACAGATGTTCAGTCTTTTTGAACTTCTTTTAACCACTTCAGGCTTCCAAAGCCTTGAAGTGTTTTAAAAGCTCACCAAGCCATTTTTCTGGTGACTTGGATGGGCTCATACAATTTCCAAAAGAAAATACAGGTTGCATAGTGACTATCAAGGTCACCAGTAAAATCATCCATAAAGACGCTTCATAAAAATAACCCTCATATGTCTTTTGCAGAAAAAAATATGATCAAGTATCCTGTTGTCTAATAGACGCCCTGTCCACTAAGTTGCACTAAGGCTTACAGTTCACTCCTGAAAAATGTGGTGCCATTGGCCATTCTATTTGCTAATCGTGCATTTCAAGAAAACACATACTGTACATACACTATGAACAAATATATCTACACTTGATGTTATGAACGCAGGACAGCAGGGCTTAGTGTTTAGATTGCAAAGAAATTTATTTCAAGAGCTTTATTCAAAGAATTTTTTTTCCAGGTGCAAAAAAAATAAACAGCTTGTAAACGCTGTGCAGTGTTAAAGCACATCTCAGCTTTACAGTTAAGTGGCCACATTCATGATAAAAGCCTGGAGTAGTTAAATGACCCACCCGGCTCTAATTACTCCATCAGCTAGGCATTTTAACTGCTTTTCAACATATGACACACTATAACATCATTGGTCAGGTCTTTGTCTTTGATGCAAGTTCAGGTCCTGATTTCCTGAGCTTGTGTAAAGGAGTAGAAAATCTGCCTACGCACAATTGAAGATCTTATGGCTGTATAATGCTTTTAGATGTTTTAGTTTCATCTGTTTACTCGTTTACATACTCTACATTTAGTTAACAGTAGACAGGGTTAACTATTGGGACCAGCCTAGGATAGGAGGAATTAAGTGGGCACAAGGAAAGCAATTCCCTGTTTTTTGAGCGATAAAAAAAAAATATTGAGAAGTGAACAGACCTATGGTCTTGTTTCTCACAAACCTGCATAATGAGTGCTTGTGCACCAAGCAAAAAAGTAACAATGTTTTGAACTTTTGAATTTCAGGCTCCATATCTCACCATCCACTAAATCTTGAGTGTGAGATTACAATCATTAGACAATCATCGTTTTGCTATTTTATACATCAATTTGACTTGCAAATATTTAGCATATAATTAGTTATTTAGATTCTTGTAATGTCACTGCATTGTTATTATTTTGCTCCTATAAATCTAAATGTTAATTATTTTGTTAGTATTTTGTAAATCCACCTTTGGCTTTCAACACTGCGTGAATCCTTCTGGGCATGTTCTCAATCAGACACAAGCATGTATCTACCAAAATCAGATCCAAGGTTTCTACTACACGGTCTCAATGTTGGTGTATGTTGGTCGACTTACTTGGTTATGTATACTGCCTTTTCTTTAACTCTACCCACAAGAATTAATTGAAGTCTGGGGACTGCGGTGGCCAATCCAGCAGCTCTACTTCATTGTCATTGAACCATTTCTTTGTCAATCTTTACATATACTTTGGGTCATTGTCCTGCTGGAATGCCATGTTGTCTTTTTCTTAACCATAGCACTGAGTGTACAAAGTACCTTGTCTTGTATGATACTCACAGACCACCATTAACCATTGATGTGAATCATCCCCATACCATCAGACTTCCTCTCCACCTTACTTGACAGTTTCTTCAATTTCTCGATACGTTAGTGTACCGCCCCCGTGACAGCAGCCAGGCCGCTGCTCAGATCCGGATCCGCGGTGGCTCGAGGGGTCTCCGGACCGAGGGGGTCGTACGGCCACTTGATTAAAAAGGAGGAATATGTACAGGGGGGGTTGGAAAGTTTGTGACTCCACCCACGGTACGTGGTAATGTGAGGGACCACCGCTGCCGTTGGGGAGCCCGGTGACGATGGTGTTGCAGCCTGATGTTTAACCCCTCCATGGGTAGGGGGTTTGTGTCCCAGGGCCCGTTGATGATAGGATGGTATTTGGGTGCCGTTGGGGATAGAAACAGGGGATTTCAATGTACTCACTCAGTCCCGGAATAACAACACCGACAACTTGTAAACCACAATTCTGAGCACCACTGCAGCTTGTAGGGAGCACGCCTGGGTCTGTGCCCTTGGTGTTGCTGTTAGCCTGTGGCACCTTTCTCTCTGTGGGACCCATTGGTATGAAACTCTCCGGGTTCCACTCACCCGTATGGCTAATGGAGTGAGCTTGCTCTCAAGGTTCACGCGTAGGATTTTTTTGGTTTGTAGTGGGAAAGTCCTATACCATCGGTGCGCTAGTACCCCCATTTTGGAGCGGGTTGGTGATGACACTTGAAGTCTTCACCCCCATCGGGTAAATTACCGGAATGCGTGAAGCTACTTTCCGGCTTGGGGTCCACGTACCCCGTCGTGCCCTGGCCCCTGCCCGGTGATAGCTCAAGGCCGCCGGCCGCCCTCCTCGGCAGTCCTTGACACTGTCCCCTGTGACCAGGGCTCCAGCTTCTACCAGGCCCAGACCAACGTCTGCCATCTAGTGCACAGGAGCTCTCCTCCGTGTCCTCTCCTCACGAGAGTCACCACTCCACCGTCTGAACTCAACTCAACTCCACTGTCACTTTTCTCACTTTTCCCTCACCAACCCCCCATGTGGGCGGCCCTATTCCCTTCAGGCCCCCCAATGGTGTGTCTGGTAGGTTAAAGTGGGAAGTGTTCCTAGGATTTTGATTGGCTAAGCTGTTAGCAACACCAAATGACCAAGACCCGTAACAAAGGAGGGTGTATACTGTGCAGAAGGGCAGATTGCACAATACCCTGTGATGACCTGATAGGCCAGGGCGTCACATTAGCCCCTTTTTCCCTTGTTTCTTCCAGACCCACTGCACCCATCAGAGCCTAGTCTGTTGACTTTTGTCTCATCACTCTAAATTATCCATTTCCAATTTTCATCTACTTTTCGTACTTCTTTGCAAACTCGAACCAACACTTTTTGTGATGATATTGAATTCGAGCGAGGCTTCTTCACGTGTTTTCTCGCCACCATTCCAGTCTTGTATAACATGCATAAAATGATGCTTGCATGAATGTCTGTGATTTCCCTATTACGAAGCATATGAGCCACCTCCACTGCCGTGTTTTTTTACTCCAGAACTGATAGACCTTGTGATGAGATGACTTGTTGAATTGCTGACTGCAGTATTTTCCCTGGACATTCACATCTTGGCTTTTGAAAGGATAGATGGACTTAATTTTGTATTCTACCAACAGTCATAGCACTCACATGATGCAGTTTGGCAATTTTCTTGGCCAAGAAATCGCTTGATGAACTGGATAATCCCATTATTCTGTTCCTTGAAAAATCTTCTTCATGGCTGCTACTTACTTAGAATCAGAGATATTTTGCTTCGGAATCAACCTATTAACACACTGAGCTATTAGGGAAAGTGAGACCAGTTAGTAAATTGTAGTACACAGGAAAAAAAGATTTTTCAACACAAGGCGCAAACCAGTAACAATGCAGTGACATGACAGGAAACTGCATAACTAATCATATGGCAAATAGTTGCAAGTCAAATGTATGTATGTCATAGCTGGAGATGAAAGATTCTGATCAGAAAAGATCAGTAAATTTCAAAATTGTACGATCCTTGGCGTGGTCAGCTCAGGCTCGGCAAACCAACCATTTGGCCGAAAAATCAGAAATGTTTGGTTAGAATCAGTACATATTTGAGGATTTTCCAATATTTTAATATTACTTTGGCTTCTGAAGTGGTCCTGTATGATAAGTGGGGGGACATGTTTGATGTGGGGAGGGGATGAGGAGAAGTTAGAGGAGTGGTGTATTTTTTTTTCTTCTTAACTTTATGTGTGGATGTTTCCTGCAGTCAATCAGGGTGCAGAAAACATCCACAACGTTCAGACACAAGGGCTTGTGTCATTGGCTGCCTAAGTCATATGTCCCTCTGTAGACATGCACGGTCAGCACCATTTTCTGATTGCTAATTCTTAGGGAAGGTGCTGCGGCCGCTGCTGCTAGACAGGTAGCTTAGCCATGGGTTAAATCATACAGTCATATGAAAAAATTTGGGCACCCCTATTAATGTTAACCTTTTTTCTTTATAACAATTTGGGTTTTTGCAACAGCTATTTCAGTTTCATATATCTAATAACTGATGGACTGAGTAATATTTCTGGATTGAAATGAGGTTTATTGTACTAACAGAAAATGTGCAATCCGCATTTAAACAAAATTTGACCGGTGCAAAAGTATGGGCACCCTTATCAATTTCTTGATTTGAACACTCCTAACTACTTTTTACTGACTTACTAAAGCACTAAATTGGTTTTGTAACCTCATTGAGCTTTGAACATCATAGGCAGGTGTATGCAATCATGAGAAAAGGTATTTAAGGTGGCCACTTGCAAGTTGTTCTCCTATTTGAATCTCCTATTAAGAGTGGCATCACGCGACAAGGAATCCCGCACACCTCCTTACTATGCTGGCAGCAGAGCTCAACGGCATCAGGCGGTCTTTACGTTGAAATGCCTGGGAAATAAGAGTCACACAGCTGACCAGTTGTGGGCAGCTCTGGAGACCGAGTTTCGTTAATAGTTGTCTCCACTTAACCTGCAGGGAAGGCCGCGTGCGACAATGCTGCAAACCTGGGTGCGGCCCTTCGCCGGGGCAAAGTGACACACGTGGCTTGTGTGGCTCATGTGTTGAACCTTGTTGTCCAGCAATTTTTAACCCACTATCCCAGCCTAGATGGGCTTCTGCACAGGGCACGGTCACTATCTGCTCACTTCCGCCGTTCAAACGGTGCAGCTGACCGACTTGCATCACTACAAAAGTCTTTCAGTCTGCCAGTTCACCGCCGGAAATGCAATGTGTCGACACGCTGGAATTTGACTCTCCACATGTTGCAGCGACTGTGGCAGCACCGCAGAGCCCTGGTGCAATACGTTATGACATATAGCCTGGGCCAACGAGATGCAGAGGTGGGGAAGATCACTCTGATAGAGTGGTCCCAGATCAAGGACCTATGCACCCTTCAACATAGTTTCGACGTGGCGACAAAGATGTTTAGCGCTGACAATGCCATTATTAGCATGACAATTCCAGTCATTTACATGCTGGAGCACACGCTAAACAGTATTCGGAGTCAGGTGGTGGGACAAGAGGAAAGGGAGGAACTACAGGAGGATTCATATGCGGAAGGGATACCAAGATCTACAAGATCCAGATGTTCAGCATCACCAAGGCGGCAGGCATGGGACGGTGGGGGAGAGGGATTAACAAGGGCGCATGGTAGCAGCCAAACTGTTGAGGAAGGTGCAGGAACCCAGGAAGAAATAGAGGACGAACTGGCGATGGGCATGGAAGACTCAGCAGATGAGGTAGACCTTGATCACATTTCTGTTATTCGAGGTTGGGGGGAGAGGTCAGAGGAAGAAAGCACGATTCTCACCTCGCCGACACAAACACAGCAAGGACTTGGTCTGCATGGATGCGCAAGACACATGAGCGCCTTATTGCTGCACTACCTACAACATGACCCTCGGATTGTCCAAATTAGAAGTAATGCTGACTACTGGGTTGCCACACTCTTAGCTCCCCGGTACAAGTCAAAATTTGGTGAAATACTTCTAGCCATAGAAAGGGACGCACGTATGCAGGAGTATCAGCAGAAGCTGTTACGCAATCTTAGCTCAGCTTTTCCACGAAACACCAGTGGTGCACAGTAAATCTCACAATTGTAACTTGCCAACCATGGGACTGTCGAGTCATCATCAGTAGAGTTGAGCGCGGTTCGCGGTTCGAGGTTCTCCAGTTCTAGGCTTGAGTGATTTTGGGGCCTGTTCTAGATCGAACTAGAACTCGAGCTTTTTGCAAAAGCTCGATAGTTCTAGAAACGTTCGAGAACGGTTCTAGCAGCAAAAAAAACAGCTAATTCCTAGCTGGCTTTCCGCTGTAATAGTGTAAGTCACTCTGTGACTCACACTATTATGAAATTTCAGTGTATAGTGTGCGGGAACAGCGCCTTCAGATCACTGCTGTTTGTATAATGGCGATCGCCATTTTTTTTTTTTTTCCTTGTCTTCCTTCCCTAAGCGCGCGCGTGTAGTGGGGAGGGCCATTATGGCAGCCAATCCCAGACACACACACAGCTAAGTGGACTTTTAGCCAGAGAAGCAACGGCATGTGTGATAGGATGTCCATGTCACATGTCCCTGCATTATAAAAACGGACATTTTCCTCCAGCACGCCATTATCTGCCTTCTGCGTCCTTGGTGTCAGACATCACTGGCGCAGCTCCGTCCTGAGTCCTATCGCCGATACAGCTGTATGCGCTCCATACACAGCGCTGGACAGCTTAGGGAGAGCACTTTCTATCAGTCCTTTTAAGGGCTCGTACCGGCAGGGTCAGAGCCATAGGTGACAGGTCCTGAAAACAGAGACAGCGTCTGTGTAGCTAAAGTCAGGGATTTCCTCGCTGCATTTCCCCATTAGGAGGGAATAGAAAGGCAGGCTTCCATTCCTCTACACAGAGCCCCACAATCCTGGCACTGTACCCTCCTGTCCTCTGCACACTCCAACTCATTATAACTAAGCCATTATACTAGCAAACACTGAGTGAACCTAGTGGCATCCTAAACGTGGCTATTGGACTTTTGTATAGTCCCACTAGTGCAAAGATATTTGCAGCATGTCTGCCTGCATTGCACACTCAAACTCATTGTAACTAAGCCATTATACTAGCAAACACTGATTGAACCTAGTTGCATCCTAAACGTGGCTGTTGGACTTCTGTATTGTCCCACTAGTGCAAAGATATTTGCAGCACGTCTGCCTGCATTGCACACTCAAACTCATTATAACTAAGCCATTATACTAGCAAACACTGAGTGTACCTAGTGGCATCCTAAACGTGGCTGTTGGACTTCTGTATAGTCCCAGTAGTGCACAGATATTTGCAGCATGTCTGCCTGCATTGCACACTCAAACTCATAGTTACTAAGCCATTATACTAGAAAACACTGAGTGTACCTAGTGGCATCCTAAACGTGACTATTGGACTTTTGTATAGTCCCACTAGTGCAAAGATATTTGCAGCACGTCTTCCTGCATTGCACACTCAAACTCATTATAACTAAGCCATTATACTAGCAAACACTGAGTGTACCTAGTGGCATCCTAAACGTGGCTATTGGACTTTTGTATACTCCCACTAGTGCAAAGATATTTGCAGCACATCTGCCTGCATTGCACACTCAAACTCATTGTTACTAAGCCATTATACTAGCAAACACTGAGTGTACCTAGTGGCATCCTAAACGTGGCTATTGGACTTTTGTATAGTCCCACTAGTGCAAAGATATTTGCAGCACGTCTGCCTGCATTGCACACTCCAACTCATTGTTACTAAGCCATTATACTAGCAAACACTGAGTGTACCTAGTGGCATCCTAAACGTGGCTGTTGGACTTCTGTATAGTCCCAGTAGTGCACAGATATTTGCAGCACGTCTGCCTGCATTGCACACTCAAACTCATTGTTACTAAGCCATTATACTAGCAAACACTGAGTGTACCTAGTGGCATCCTAAACGTGGCTATTGGACTTTTGTATAGTCCCACTAGTGCAAAGATATTTGCAGCACGTCTACCTGCATTGGACACTCAAACTCATTGTAACTAAGCCATTATACTAGCAAACACTGAGTGTACCTAGTGGCATCCTAAACGTGGCTGTTGGACTTCTGTATAGTCCCAGTAGTGCACAGATATTTGCAGCACGTCTGCCTGCATTGCACACTCAAACTCATTGTTACTAAGCCATTATACTAGCAAACACTGAGTGTACCTAGTGGCATCCTAAACGTGGCTATTGGACTTTTGTATAGTCCCACTAGTGCAAAGATATTTGCTGCACGTCTGCCTGCATTGCACACTCAAACTCATTGTAACTAAGCCATTATACTAGCAAACACTGATTGAACCTAGTGGCATCCTAAACGTGGCTATTGGACTTTTGTATAGTCCCACTAGTGCAAAGATATTTGCAGCACGTCTGCCTGCATTGCACACACAAACTCATTATAACTAAGCCATTATACTAGCAAACACTGAGTGTACCTAGTGGCATCCTAAACGTGGCTGTTGGACTTCTGTATAGTCCCAGTAGTGCACAGATATTTGCAGCACCTCTGCCTGCATTGCACACTCAAACTCATTGTTACTAAGCCATTATACTAGCAAACACTGAGTGTACCTAGTGGCATCCTAAACGTGGCTATTGGACTTTTGTATAGTCCCACTAGTGCAAAGATATTTGCAGCACGTCTGCCTGCATTGCACACTCAAACTCATTGTTACTTACTAAGACGTTATAATACCAAAAATTGAGTAAACTTAGTGGCATCATAGAACTGGCTGTTGTATTCCATTAGTGCCCCACTGGTGGCAAGCTATTTCTAGCACCTGTGCAGGACACCCTCCTGCTCTGTTTTTAATAAGCTATAATGATAGCAAAAAATACTGCCATCTAGTGGCATCATAGAACTGTCTATTGTATTCCATTAGTGCCCCACTGGTGCCAAGCTATGTGCAACACCTCTGCATGACACCTGTCTTGGTACCCACAGAACACGGCCACTGTACCCATCTGTCCACTTTTGCCACACTATTTAATTTGCCCAAAGAGCTGACTCTTTTTCAGCCATCCTAAAATTGTCTGGAATACTAAGTTAGTGTTCCTTTGCTGCCAAGCAAGGTACAACACATGTGCATTCTACACTCCTTTCCATTTCTGGAATGCAATTATTAACTGCAGGTAGTCCAGCCAATCTGTGACGAAGGTGCAGGTGTGGATATAATGTAGCCTGCATCCAATGATCGTTCTCTCGATGTCTGACAGCTCAACAATACCTTCTGTTTCCACTTCCAAAACAAGTGATGACCTGCCAATCACACTCCCTGTTGCGGGTAAAGGAGTGGAAGTTCAGTGTGAAAAACCATGTGTGACTGCTGTCCCCACAGTCAAAGAGGATGAAGAGCACGCAGATGCACTTGATGGGGCAGGCGGTGGTTGCACAGGCACGCTAGGCCGCATTGTAGCACAGTGAAATTCACATTGCGACTTATGCTTCATTTTAACTTGTGTACAGGGTGGGCTACCCAGTATGTAGCAAAACCAGGCAACAGGAAAAGGACTCTAGGCAGTTGGGTTGATAAATGATTGTTTAACTTTACCAAAGCAAACAATAAGAACCATGCATGCAATTTAAATAATTGAACAATCTATTCTGTTGCCTACTACCTGCTAATCCTTCTGTGTAGCAGTAATTGTGTGTTTGTGCGTGTGTGTGTGTGTGTGTGTGTGTGTGCGAACATGACTTACCAGTGGCGCATCACAAGAGCTTCCAAGTTATCTACCTAAACATAGTCAAAACACATTACCCCCCCTGAATACCCTTGTTAGCTGAAGCCTCACAGATAATGCAGATGATAACAGTGTGAATGCAAACCACACAGCTCTGCAACACAGTCATGGAAATCTTGAAAAGCAACAGTCAATGCAAACATGTGTTGCTGTCCCTCTATGATTTAAACTGTACGTGACAATTTGACAGTGCAGAGGCAGCAAGTCTTATTGTCTATATAGTCGGCCTACCCAGAACAGATATGTGTTTTGCTAATAAAACAAAGTGTTGCGTGCACGCATTATTGTCTGGGCACAGCCTACCGTACCCGGGTACTGTGATGTCCAGTTGCCAGAAATACAGACTTTACGCTCCTCTCACGGTAAACAGTATAGACAGTACCGTAAGAATATTGGTCTGTGGCACAGGATGCTGCTCACTGACGTTACAGTGCTCATCATCAAAGTACAACACAACTCCCCTCACAATTGAACGAACTGTTTCCGCGGTGGCTCCTTGCTGTAACACACACCTTTAGCTTTTCCTTCTGTTCATAGACAGCATCTCCAAGTCCACACCCGAAGAGCAATTTTATATTGCTATAGTGACCAAAGGCAGATCCAAAAAAACAGCAGCCCCTTGTGTGTAGTCTGCAACAATGCATGCAATGAACGGCAAATAAGCATATTGCGTTGACAGTTGCTAAAGCTGAGCAATACACCTTCACGCTGTCAATTCATATCTATGTGATACTTCATGGAGGAAGTACTCAAAAGTGTGAGTTTTTGCCTTCTACTTACAGATTGTTGACAAATCTTACAGATTCCATGACTTGGGTGATCCTTTGCGATGTCCAAAAATTCACAGGCTAGGCAAGGCTTACAGCCCATGCGACCTGCATAGCCAACATGACTTCTGCTCAGAGTCAAAGTTGTGGTCCAGGATTCAGTTGTTGACGTGCTTCCAGTACTTTGTCTCTGGCCAGGAAGATGCAACGTAACCTCGTCGTCAGTAGCATCCTCCACCACCTCCTCTGCTGACCTCATCGACTGGCTGACTTTGGTTTGACAGTAAGTGTGGTCTCCAACCTCATCAATAACCCTGTGTGTTTTCATTCCCCTCGTCCTGAGTCCTCCGAGAAAACCTCTTCCTGCCCTGACCGAATAGTAAAGTTGTCAGTCCAATCAGGTATCTGTGCTCCTCATCATGTTCCCCATTATCTCCACCAGGAGGATTGACTTTTTGGAAATGAGGGTGTAGATTAGGCTCAGCACCTTCTTCATCGGGGCCTGGATCCCACTCACAAAGCTTCTGGCCATCTGCGCAGATCATTTCCCCTGTCTCATGGAACTCGCTACCTCAACACGTCAGATTATCTGCTACACCCGCAAGCTTCAAACTGAATCTGAAAACTCATCTGTTCAGAAATGACTATAACCTTCAATGACACCACCACCATACGTACTTGACGCTCAACCTACACCACTCCTACTGTCTCCTCCCAAAAATCCTTTAGAATGTAATCCCGCAAGGGCAGGGCCCTCTTCCCTCTGTACCAGTCTGTCTATAGTTACTTGTATATGTATTCTGTATGTAACCCCCTTCTCATGTACAGCACCATGGAATCAATGGTGCTCTATAAATCAATAAAAATAATAATAACTTCCTTGTCTGTACTCATTGCAGCTTTGGAGCAGACCTCTGATTCCCAGGCTATAGTGCGACTGAACAGCTATGCAAACTCAACCATCTCTGTTACCCCATACTCAGCAGGGCTGGTGTAAACTTGAGAGCTGTTAGGAAGCAAGTGCGATTGGATTGACACCACAGAGGAATGGAGTATTTTGGATCTTGAAATTGGGGTGGAGGAGAGGCCACTTTATGGAGCACTTCAGATCCATTGAAGCAGCTGCTGTTTTGGCCTCATCTACATTTATTAGCGATGGTCGTGTCCATGAAAAAAGGGATCATATCAGATTATCCATGGGAAGAAGTACACCTGTTCTTTTGGATGGTATTTGTTGTTACAAAACGGTGACGCCTTAAACGCAAGCAGCCTGCTGCGGTTTCAGTTGCGCCCAGGCATCAGCTGCCATTTAGGCCTGTGCCTCGGGTTGTCCAGCTGGCTGCTTTCTCCTCCACGTCTAAGTGTGGAGAGGCAGCTAGTGCGCATGCGTGTGCCGATTTACCCCAGCCGCAGCCTAACTCCAGTGTTTCGCCTAGTGAGTATGCTCAGCCTGACTGTGCCATTCCTGAGGCTAAGTCTTCATTTCGGGCTACAGCGCATGTTCCCACACTTAGTGCGAAAAGCCTCTTTGCACAGGTACTTGCACTCCGTGCCGGGTCTAAGTCCTGTGTTGTGACTAGACACCATGCTAAAGCTGATAGTCTTTTTTCAGAGACTGTATTTCATGCAACTGACCATGGTCAGGCACTTACTGCATCAGAAACTAGGTCCGGTAATGAACACTTTGGCCCTGCCCCTGATGTGGGGGGCCCATTTAGACCACAGGGCATCAGGTGTCCTGACAATGTGGCCAGGCCACTCCCAAATGGCTTGCAGAGGCCCGCCCCTATGACTTGTCACCTCATTATTGATGGTCAGACGATGACTGGTGAGGTGTTTGGGTCATGACAGCAATGAGGTCATCATTGAAGTTGCGGTTCCAAATAGGACGCTAGTTATGCCACTCATGACGTATCACTCTGCTTTTGTCTCCAGGAGGTGCATTGTGGTCCACCCTGGTTTGGGGCGGACCCAGGTTATAAAAGGGGCTGGAGACAACAAGGAGGTGCGCAGTCTTCTATTATGCTCCGAAAGAGCACACCTCCATGTGTTGAACCCATTGCGGCTTTAGGCCAGAGGTAGGCAGGGATAGGGCGTCGATGCAGGCCGCCACCACAGTTGGTAACGCAGAACGGTTAAGACCAGCTCCTGTCCTACAAGTCCTGCTTGTGCAGCCCAGTGGCATTAACAGGCCTGCTGCTGCTGATGCGCCTGCTGTCCACAGGTGTGGCCCCAATGCACACGGTCAGCGTACTGAATGGCCCCTGTGATGTTAACAGGGAGTTCCTGGGCTGGGTGGGCGTGTGGACCCTGTGATGCTAACAGGGCTCCCAGTCTCAAGATCCGAGTGGCGTCTAACTTGGTTCAGGCTACTATTAGTTTCATAGCCACACAGCTCTGTATCCTCCACCGAACCTTCCAGTTGCCAACCTCTCCTTTTCCATCTGGGAGCACGGTGGACACTGACTGCTGATGGGGATATATACCTTTCTCTTTCTTTTCTTATTAATTTTCGTTATATAGCGGTAACATAGTATATACCACCTTATCCAAATCTGCCAGTCCCACCGTAACAGATGGTGTTTCTTCATCAAATGTTACTTTTGCTTAACCACCAAACCCACGGACCAAAACTTTTTTCCCCTTTCCAACACACCTGTTCCCCTTTCCACCAGCATCTGTCCTTTTTCAACTCATTTTGTATATGACCAAAAGTGCAACTCTGCAGGGACACCGTACTCAATGCCATCTCAGCACAGCAGCCAGCCCTCGGTCCCTCAGATGTGGACAAGTAAAAGACCATTTCCTCCTATCCATGACAAAGCGTTGAGATTCACTCTGTGCAGCACTGGTGTTTAGTGGAAAAGCAGATCGAAGATTGCGTACCACCTTCTGAAGATACTCCTGTACACGTGCGTCCCTTTCTATGGCAGGAATTATTTCGCCAAATTTTGTCTTGGACCGGGGATCTAAGAGTGTGGCAACCCAGTAGTTAGCATTACTTCGAATTCGTACAATCCGAGGGTCATGTTGTAGGTAGTGCAGCAAGAAGACGCTCATGTGTCTTGTGCATCCAGGAGGACCAAGTCCTTGGTGTGTTGGTGGCAGAGAGGTGAGAATCATGCCTCCTTCCTCTGCCCTCTCCCCCCAATCTCGCACAACCGAAATGTGAGCAAGCTCTCACTCATCTGCTGAGTCTTCCATGCCCATCGCAAGTTCGTCCTCCATTTCTTCATGGCTCCTGCACCTTCCTCAACAATTTTTGCTGATACTATGCGCCCTTGTTAATCCCTATCCCCCACCATAACTGCTGCCTAGGTGCCGCTTACCATATGGACCTTGTAGATCTTATTATCCCTTCTGCATATGACTCCTCCTGTACTTCCTCACCTTCCTCTTGGACCAATACCTGACTCCGAATAATGCTTACAGTGTGCTCCATCATGTAGATGACCAGAATTGTCACGCTGAGAATGGCATTGCCAGTGCTAAACATCTTCGTCGACATTTGTAAACTGTGTAGAAGGGTGCATAGGTCCTTGATCTGACACCACTCCAGCAGCGTGATCTGCACCGCCTCTGGATCAAGTTAGCCCAGGGTATACGTCATACCGTATTTCAGCAGGGCTCTGCGGTGCTGCCACACACGCTGCAACATGTGCAGATTCCAATTCCTGCGTGTCGGAACATTGCATTTCCGGCGTTTAACCGCCAGACCCTAAGACTTCCGGAGCGATGAAAGTTGTTGAGCTGCTGGGTGCGAATGATGAAAGTGAGCACATAGCAGCGTGCCCGCTGCACAAGGCCATGTAGGCCGGGATGGTATTTTAAAAATTGCTGGAGAATCAGATTCCACTCGTGAGCCATACAAGGCCCGTGTGTCACATTGCCCTGACGAAGGGCCGCAGACAGGTTTGCATCATTGCCGCACACGGCTGTTAAGTCACCAACGTAGTCCACTCAATAAATTTGTACTCTGGTCCCAATGGGAAGACTCCACACCCTTTTTTAGGCCCCTCCTGTCTGCAGACCACTGCCAGACAAAGCTATGAACCTCTTGTTACTGTTACCCCCAGTTCAGTTTTATGAGTTTGTGTGCTTGTTACCTGACTATGTTTCCTGCTTGCTGTTTATGTACCTCGTTGGCCGATCCGCATTTCACCTCTGCTTGTTTTCTGATTAAGTCCTGGCCATCCCATTCTGTTCCTCTTCCTCAATTAATGTTTTTGACCCTGCATGACTACTATTCTCTGGAACTGCAGCCTTCCACAGGTATTGATCAACTTGGGCCCTGTGTAATTCCAAATCACTGTATAGGGGTTAAAGGGTTTCAGGGTTCTGGGTGTCCAGCTTGGTGAGTGGCTTGCCTCTAGCCTATCCTTTACAGCCCATCTGAGTGTGTCGATCCAGGCAGGCGTTACACCGTGCCCTCTGCAGAAGGCCATGTAGGCCGGGATAGTGTTTTAAAAATTGCTGGACAACCAGGTTCAACACGTGAGCCATACAAGGCACGTGTGTCACATTGCCCTGAAGAAGGGTCGCAGACTGGTTTGCATCATTGTCGCACCCGACCTTCCCTGACTGCTGGTTGAGTGGAGACAACCATTGATGAAACTCGGTCTCACTCTCCAGAGCTAACCGTCCACAATTCCTCAGCGGTGTCTCACATTTCCCCTACATTTCAAAGTAAACATTGACCGCCTGATGGCCTTGAGCTCTGCTGCCAGCATAGTAAGGAGGTGTGTGGGATTCCTTGGGCGCAGTTACAAGGAAGGGTGGCCTGACCACACAGGGTTTGGGCCGAGGTGGAGGACCCACACGAGGTTGAGGAGGCAGAAGCAGTGGAGGAACTTGTACATACAGAGGAAGGATTGACACACAAGTCGTGGGGGCGGCAAGACTTGTACAGCAAACCCTTCTCCATCTCTCACCATAGTTACCCAGTGCCCAGTCAGCAACATGTAACTCCCCTGTCCATGCTTACTGGTCCAAGTGTCTGTGTTGAAATGCACCCTGTCACACACAGAGTTTCTCAAGGAAGCGGTGAGGTTGTGTGCGACCTACTGTGGTAGCGCGGGCACGCCTTTCTTGGAGAAGGAGTGACGACTGGCCATCGGCTCTTGGGTCACTGCAATGGGCATAAGGTCGCAAAAATCCTCGGTCTCAAAAGGGTTTAAAGGCAGCCTTTCTGTTGCCAACAAGTTGCAGATGATGAAACTCAACCTCTTAGGCATGTCATGCCCTTCGAAAATCATGTAAAACACAGCGAGGGGTCTCCCTCGTTGCCACTAATTGGGCCACACACACCCCACTTGACTGGCATCAGTTGACCCAATTTTCAAGATGAAAAAGATGCTTTGCATGAAGCACTCTCAAAAATACGCGTGCCTTTCCCATCCCCTGGCTGACCCAGGGGAAGACAAGTCCTCTCAGAGCCATGACTTGTTCATCTTGGTTCTTTTAGAAACACAGCAAGGGGACTCCAACCACAGTCTCCCTCGTTGCCACTAATTGGGCCACACACACCCCACTTGACTGGCATCAGTTGACCCAATTTTCAAGATGAAAAAGATGCTTTGCATGAAGCACTCTCAAAAATACGCGTGCCTTTCCCGTCCCCTGGCTGACCCAGGGGAAGAAAAGTCCTCTGAGAGCCATGATTTGTTCATTTTGGTTCTTTTAGAAACACAGCGAGGGGACTCCAACCACAGTCTCCCTCGTTGCCACTAATTGGGCCACACACACCCCACTTGACTGGCATCAGTTGACCCAATTTTCAAGATGAAAAAGATGCTTTGCATGAAGCACTCTCAAAAATACGCGTGCCTTTCCCGTCCCCTGGCTGACCCAGGGGAAGAAAAGTCCTCTGAGAGCCATGATTTGTTCATCTTGGTTCTTTTAGAAACACAGCGAGGGGACTCCAACCACAGTCTCCCTCGTTGCCACTAATTGGGCCACACACACCCCACTTGACTAGCATCAGTTGACCCCCCTTTTCAAAATAAAAAAGATGCTTTGCATGAAGCACTCTCAAAAATACGCGTGCCTTTCCCGTCCCCTGGCTGACCCAGGGGAAGACAAGTCCTCTCAGAGCCATGACTTGTTTATCTTGGTTCTTTTAGAAACACAGCGAGGGGACTCCAACCACAGTCTCCCTCGTTGCCACTAATTGGGCTACACACACCCCACTTGACTGGCATCAGTTGACCCAATTTTCAAGATGAAAAAGATGCTTTGCATGAAGCACTCTCAAAAATACGCGTGCCTTTCCCGTCCCCTGGCTGACCCAGGGGAAGAAAAGTCCTCTGAGAGCCATGATTTGTTCATTTTGGTTCTTTTAGAAACACAGCGAGGGGACTCCAACCACAGTCTCCCTCGTTGCCACTAATTGGGCCACACACACCCCACTTGACTGGCATCAGTTGACCCAATTTTCAAGATGAAAAAGATGCTTTGCATGAAGCACTCTCAAAAATACGCGTGCCTTTCCCGTCCCTGGCTGACCCAGGGGAAGAAAAGTCCTCTGAGAGCCATGATTTGTTCATTTTGGTTCTTTTAGAAACACAGCGAGGGGACTCCAACCACAGTCTCCCTCGTTGCCACTAATTGGGCCACACACACCCCACTTGACTAGCATCAGTTGACCCCCCTTTTCAAAATGAAAAAGATGCTTTGCATGAAGCACTCTCAAAAATACGCGTGCCTTTCCCGTCCCCTGGCTGACCCAGGGGAAGACAAGTCCTCCCAGAGCCATGACTTGTTTATCTTGGTTCTTTTAGAGACACAGCGAGGGGACTCCAACCACAGTCTCCCTCGTTACCACTAATTGGGCCACACACACCCCACTTGACTGGCATCAGTTGACCCCCCTTTTGAAAAAGAAAAAGATGCTTTGCATGAAGCACTCTCAAAAATACGCGTGCCTTTCGCCTCCCCTGACTGACCCAGGGGAAGAAAAGTCCTCTGAGAGCCATGTCCACATTGTCAGTGGACAGACGCGTGTGCTTATCTGCCAGCAGACCCCCAGCAGCACTGAAGACAGGTTCCGAGAGAACGCTGGCTGCAGGACACGACAAGATCCCCAAGGCGTACGTGGCAATCTCAGGCAATTTATCCAGATTGGAAGCCTAAAATGAGCAGGGCTCAAGTAGCACAGTAATGGCATCGATGTTTCCTTGCATATACTCATATATCTGTGTGTCCTCCTCTTTTCCCTTGTCCAGCTCTTTTGTTTTCGCATGAGTATATGTCCTTGTCACTTTCCCATGTGTTTGTGTTGTGTTGTGAGTTGTTTGTCACCTTTTGGACACCTTTGAGGGTGTTTTCTAGGTGTTTTTATGTGTTTGTGAATGCCTGCCATTGTTTCCTATGCAGTTCGAGTTCGGTTCGTCGAACGTTCGACGAACCGAATTCGAACGGGACCTCCGTTCGACGAACCGACCTCGAGCCGAACCGCGACCGGTTCGCTCATCTCTAATCATCAGTCAAATCATACCAGCAACACCATATCTGGTGGTAACAGCAATTTTAAGGAATCGTTTCATGATTTTTTTAGACCATCCTTTGCAAGGCCACAAGAGACAAGAAGTCTGACACATAGTCAATGGCTGGAGAGGATGATACAGGAGTATCTCCAAGTGAGTATAGATGCCATGACTCTGCAACTGGAGCCTTGCTCATTTTGGGCTTCCAATCTGGAAAAATGGCCTGAGCTCGCCACTTACGCCTTGGAGATCTTGTCGTGTCCCGTAGCCGGCGTTCTCTCGGAACGTGTCTTCAGTGCTGCTGGGTATGTGCTGACAGATAAGCCCACATATCTGTCCAGTGACAATGTGGACAGACTAAAGCCAGCTTTACACGCTGCAATGTATCTTACAATGTGTCGGCGGGATCACGTCGTAAGTGACGCACATCCGGCATCGTAAGGTACATTGTAGACTGTAACAGCTACGTGCGATTGCGATTGAATGGTAAAACGTTCATCGCATGCATGTCGTTCATTCCTCATGGATTGAATGTCAGATTGTTCATCGTACCCGGGTAGCACACATCGCAGTGTGTGACACCCCAGGAACGATGAACAGATCTTACCTGCGTCCTGCGGCTCCCGGACGGTAATGCGGAAGGAAAGAGGTGGGCGGGATGTTTACACCCGGCTCAGCTCCACCTCTCCGCTTCAATTGGCCAGTTGCCGCGTGACGTCGCTGTGACGCCGAACGTCCCACCCACTCCAGGAAGTGGACGTTCGCCGCCCACAGCGAGGTCGTATGGGCGGGTAAGTACGTGTGACGGGGTTAATCGTTTGTGCGGCACGTTCAACAAATTGAACGTGCCACACATACGATGGGGGCATTGCAAATCGCATACGATATCGTATGCGAAATTGCAACGTGTAAAGCAGGCTTAGCGTTCATCAAGATGAACAAGTCATGGATCCGCAAGGACTTTACTACCCCTGTGTCATCCTGGGGAGAGTAAAGGCTTGTGGGTTTGGATTGTGCTTCATGCAAATTAACATGTCAAGTTTGCAACTGGGGGACCAGTGATGCCACTTAAGTTGTGTCTGTGGCCCAATTTTTGGAAAAAAGGGAGACTCTGTTTGGAGTCCCCTTTTTGTGTTTTTAAAAATGTTCCAAGATGAGCAAGTCATGAATCAGCAAGGACTTTTCTACCACTGTGTCATCCTGGGGAGAGTAAAGGCTTGTGGATTTGGATTGTGCTTCATGCAAATCAACATGTCAAATTTGCAAATGGGGGACAACTGATGCCACTTAAGTGGTGTCTGTGGCGAAATGTTTGGAAAAAAGGGAGACTCTGGTTGGAGTCCCCTTTTTGTTTTTTTAAAAATGTTGCAGAACAAAATTAAAAATACAACAAGGGGATATTATTGGCTTAACTGATACCTATATATTTGCATAATGAGTGGTATGAGTGTGAAACACTATACTTTTTTGTAAGGCCCCTCATTAAGGCTAGCAGCACGATACAGAGTATAGTAAAGGGCCACCTAGGATCAGTCAACGGTTGAGTGGGGGCACCACGGCGTATTATACTAGGGTGCCGACCTCCACTGGAAGGAAGGGAGAGGATAGGGAAGGTGCCCAAGGACCCTCCCCAGCCTTATAGTATGCACTAATAGATTGATTTTTAACCTGCACTTTTTGTCAATTATGTGTTTTGAATAAAATTTATACTTTTATACAAGATAAGGGGTAGTTACTTTGGTTGAAACTTTTGTTTTTTTAAAAATGTTCCAAGATGAACAAGTCATGGATCATCAAGGACGTTTCTACCCCTGTGTCATCCTGGGGAGAGTAAAGGCTTGTGGATTTGGATTGTGCTTCATGCAAATCAACATGTCAAGTTTGCAACTGGGGGACAACTGATGCCACTTAAGTGGTGTCTGTGGCCCAATTTTTGGAAAAAAGTGAGACTCTGGTTGGAGTCCACTTGCTGTGTTTTACATGATTCTAGAAGGGCATGACATGTCTATATCTGTGTCTCCTCCTCCTTTTACTCGTCCACCTCTTTTGTTTTCGCATGAGTATATATACTTGTCACTTTCCATGTGTTTGTGTTGTCTTGTGAGTTGTTTGTCAGCTTTTGGACACCTTAGAAGGTGTTTTCTATGTTTGTATGTGTTTGTGTTTGCCTCCCATTGTTTTCAATGGGGTTCAAAGGTGTTCGTCGAACGTTCATCGAACGTTCGCCGAACTGACCCGCCGTTCGACGAACCGAACTCGAACACTAGGGGGGTGGCTCAACACTATTGCTAATGATTTGTGATGTCGGCTCAATGTTCCTAGGGTTTGAAGTCTAGAACTGCAATGCACACTGTGTGCCTCGTTGCTACCTTGGGTAAAACCACTCTTACGATAGTGTATAAGCTTGTTTTGAAACTCCAGCATGCACGACTACTTTTCCGGGGGGAAGCATCTGGCATAATTTACTCTTGCACTGTAGATTTAACAGACTGGCAACCCAATAGTGAGCACAATTTCTAATCATAACAATACCAGCAGCATGCTGCAGATAGTGCAGCAAGAAGGCGCTGATTTGTTGGATGCTTCCGTGAGGTGAAAATCCATGGTGTGTTGGTGGCTTAGAGAGTTTGAAGAGAAATAAATTATTAAATGGGAGTGTCTTTATTTCTTTAAATTTTGTTTTTTTTATGTTTTAGGTTCGCTTTTGGGGAACATTGGGGGACATCACTATGGATTACGGTCGACCTTTTTTAAAAAAAAAATAATCAAAAATAAACATAAATAGAGAATGAGGCATTAGTAGGCTACCTGAGGAAGGGGGAGGATGTGCCCCCAAAACGCGTTGTGGCTCCATAATATCATCAAATAAATTTATATTTCTAACATCCATCTCCATTCTGAGCACCGCAGCCGATACCGTGATTTTTTCATATTGAACTTTTAGTATACTTCTCCTTCTGGGAGCTCGCGGGGCTGCTGCAGCCAGAACAGGAGTTTGCTACTTCCACTGACGCTGCAATACAGGATTGGTTTGACACCATTACCGCGATCACGGGATCATCTGGCCCGAAGGAGGAGCTGCTGTCTGACGCCGGCCCGACGGTGCTGTGCTGCACGTGTCCCATGACGACGATCGTGAGAACGGCTGCACAAGCAAGAACTCCTGCAGGACTGACAGGATAGGATCCCTGGTAGTGAGGATCGGTGAGCACTGGAACCCCCCCGTCAACATCTTTAACAGTGTTGTACCTGCAGTACAACACTATCAGGTGAGTGTACAAAATACACCTTCACCAATTATGTTTTAACGATTCCACACAGGAGCGCCCTCTCTCCCCTCCTTATTATTATGAGAACAGTCAGCCTGTCAGCAATTTAATTTGACAACGGGGATGCGCTTATTAGTTATTATGAACACCGTGCCACTAAAAACACAGAATAAACATAAGCAGGGAGAGATCAACAAGTAAAATTATGAGAACGAGCCAGCTGCTGGCCCTGTATCAATTAATACCGATCAGCTGCAGACCCTGTAAAAATTATAAATATCTGCCTGTGCTTGCATTACTGCTGTGAAGAATCTGACAGGCAACAGTGAGCATCCCGGCAACCTTCACCTCGCAGAAAAAGAAGAGTCCTTCCGAATCGTGCAGTTCTTCACAGGCTGGAGGTTAGGAGAAGACTCTATGGTAACTGGCCAAGGAGAGAAGCTGAGAGGAGGAGCTGAACACACTAAGCAGCCTTCGAGCAAGAAGACACCGGCATGGCTGCACTGCTGAAGTACTCAGCATTGCCATGGCTTGTATTTTAATAAAATAAACTTCATTTAACCCCTTTCCCACAGGACAATTTTCTGCTTTTTGTGTTTTTTAACCTTTCCTTCTTCCAAGAGCTATAAGTTTTTTTTATTTTTCCATCTACAAGGTTATATGGGGCTTGTTTTTTGTGGGACGAGTTGTACTTTTGAACAACACCATTGATTCTGCCCCATCTTGTACTGGAGAATGAGAAACAAATTCCAAGTGCGGTAAAATTGCAAAAGAAGAACAATTGCATGATTGCAATAAGACGCCCCCGGACTATAGGGTGCTTTACACGCTGCGACATCGCTAGCGATTGCTAGCAATTTCGAGCGCGATAGCACCCGCCCCCGTCGCTCGTGGGACATTTGGTGCTCGCTGCCGAAGCGAACATTATTGATACGGCAGTATCACATGAACATACCTTGTCAGCGACGTCGCTGTGACCGCCAAACAATCCCTCCCTCAAGGGGGGAGGTGCGTTCGGTGTCATAGCGACGTCACTGTGGCGTCACTAAGCAGCCGGCCAATAGAAGCGGAGGGGCAGAGATGAGCGGGACGTAACATCCCGACCACCTCCTTCCTTCCTTCTTTCCAGTGTATGCAGGTAAGGAGATGTTTGTCGTTCCTGCAGTGTCACACATAGCGATGTGTGATGTCGCAGGAACGACGAACAACATCGTACCTGTGGCAGCAGCGATATTAAGGAAAGGAGTGACGTGTCAACGATCCCCGTTTTTGAATGATTTTGCGATCGTTGATCGTCGCTCCTTTTTGTCACGTGCTGTGATGTCGCTACCGGCGCCGGATGTGAGTCACTAACGACGTGACCCCGACGATATATCGGTAGCGACATCGCAGTGTGTAAAGCACCCTTTACAGGTCGTCACAGGGTATTGCACAATCTGCCCTCCCATGCAATATCCAACTCCTTCTTGGTTATGGGTCCCCAACTATATGGAGTTGCCTACATCAGCTAATCAAAATCCTAGGTACACGCTGCACCACACTCACCAGACACACCAGTGGATGGCCTGAGTGGAATAGGGTCGCCCACTTGGGGGGGTTGATTAGGAGAGGTAAGGAGTGTCAGGAGGATGAGAGTCGTAGTTTGGAAGTGAAGGAGAGAGGAGGTCAGGAGCAGGGCTCCTAGGAAGTTATCTAGGTGGCAGACGGTGGTCTGGGCCTAGAGGACCTGGACCCCCGGTCGCAGGGGATTGTGGCAAGGGGCACAGAACTGCCGAGGAGGACAGCCGGTGGCCTTGCACCATCACCAGGCTGGGACCAGGGCACGACGGGGTACGTGGACCCTTGGTCAGGGAGTAGCTTCAGGCAACCTGACAATTTAACCGACGAGAACGGAACATTCAAGATCCACTCTCCACCCACTCCAGAATCGGGGTACTAGCGCAACGAGGGAGATAGGACTTTCCACACAAACGGTCCAGAAAATCCCAAGCGTGAACCCTGAGAGCAAGCTCCCACACTTAGCCATAGTGGGGAGCGGGACCCGGCAAGTTCCATACTACCGGGACCAACAGAGAAGTAAACTTAGTGCCAGGGGGCAGGTCACGGATCACCAGGCAGCACCATTGGGGATGGGACCCGAACTAGCTCTCCTCAGCAGCAGCGGTATCCAGAACTTTGGTTTATCCAGTTGTCGGTGTCAGCTTAATGGACTGAGTGAGTACGCACGTGACCCCTTCGCACCCCAACGGCACTCCCCCCCACCATCACAGAGTCCCGGGGCATCCCCCCTACCTGTTGAAGGTTCTAACACCTGGCTGCCCCATTCCATCACCCTTGGGTACTCCCAACTGCAGCGGTGGTACTCCCAAATTACCACATACCACGGATGGCGTCATGAACTCTAAAACAATCCCCCTCTAAATACCCCCTTCATTTGAGTGGCCGCACGACCCCTGGGTCCAGAGACGCCTCGAGCCACCGCGGATCCGGCACGCAGGCGGCACACCTTTATACGTTTTTTTATTTACCGTGTTTAGTATATGGTAAAACTGACCTATCAATATGATTGCCCAGTTTAGTACAAGTTCCTAGATACCACACAGCTCCCTTATGTACAGCATGAACCCCCACACATTCCCTCTGTATAAAATATGAGCCCACACATAGCCTTTTTAACCACAGTATGAGCCCACAAATAGCTTCCTTATACACAGTATGAGCACCAACACAGCCCCTCTTTGTACAGTTTGAGCTTCAAATGGTCTCATATACAGTATAAGCCCCACATAGCCCCCTATATACACTATGAGCCTTCACATAGCCCTCTATAAAGAGTATTAGCCCTATATACAGTTTGAGCCCACATATAGTCCCCTATATAAAGTATTTGCCTCCACATAGCTCCTATATATAGTATGAACCCCCATATAGCTCTCCTATATACAATATGAGTCCCATATAAACCTTCTACATAGAGTATCAACCCCACATAGCCCCTATATATAAAGTATAAGTCCTCAAATACCCCTACATACAGTATTAGCCCTTACATACAGTATGAGCCCTCACATTGCCCTCTATATACAGTATGTGCCCTCACATTACCCTCTACATACAGTATGTGTCCCTATATAGACCTCCTGTATAAACTATGAGCTCCCACATATCTTCCTTATACACAGTATGAACCCCTACACAGTCTCCCTATATACAGTGTGAACCCACAAATAATTTTCTTATACACAGCAAAAGCCCCCTCATAGCCTCTTATATGCTGTATGAGCCCCCCAAAAATCTCCTTATACACAATATGAGCCCCCACATAGCCTCTTTATATTTAGTATGAGCACCCACATAGCTGTCCAATATACAGTATAAGTCCGCAGATAGTCCCCTCTATACAGTATGAACCCCCACATAGCCCTCCGACATACAGTGTGAGCACCCACATAATCCCCTATATATTGTATGAGCCCCCACATAGCCATTTTATGTACAGCCAAATATTTCAAATACATAGAAAAAAAAACAACAACACAAACTTACCTTGCTCCCATTCCCCCGGCGCTGTTCTCTGCTCTTGTTTATGGTGACCTAATTTTGCATGTAGAAGACGTGATGACATCATGTCATCAGATTTACAGTTTCAGCCCCACACAGTGACAAGTGGAAGAAGAAGCTGATAGCTTCATTTTCCACCAATGTATTCACTGCTAACTGCGTCCTGAGGATACAGATAGTGGCGATTGTGGGACACGTGCAGTGGACGTTGGAAGACCGGATGTAGCCTGTGGGCTGCACTTTGATCAGGTCTATAGTAAAGGGTTAATGTAAGGGTCAGTGGAGAGCTAAGATGGTTTAGGTTAGCAAAATGTCTCTCCAGAAAGGAGACGAACTCTAGCGCAGCGCCACCTATTGGAAGAAGCGATCCTAAAAGTCAAAAGTGGATTTTTAACAATCCTTTGCATATGACTAAGGGGTACTTTGCACACTACGACATCGCAGGTGCGATGTCGGTGGGGTCAAATTGAAAGTGACGCACATCCGGCGTCGCAGGCGATATCGTAGTGTGTAAAGCCTTTTTGATACGATTAACGAGCGCAAAATCGTCGTAATCGTATCACGGTGTAGCGTCGGTCATTTCCATAATTTGGAAATGACCGATGTTATGATGTTGTTCCTCGTTCCAGCGGCATCACACATCGCTGTGTTTGAAGCCACAGGAGCGAGGAACATCTCCTACTTGCGTCCTGCGGCTCACGCCAGCTATGCGGAAGGAAGGAGGTGGGCGGGATGTTTACATCCCGCTCATCTTCGCCCCTCCGCTTCTATTGGCCGCCTGCCGTGTGACGTCGCTATGATGCCGCACAACCCGCCCCCTTAATAATGAGGTGGGTCGCCGGCCAGAGCGACGTCGCAGGGCAGGAGAGTGCATGTGAAGCTGGCGTAGCGATAATGTTCACTACGCCAACTATCACCATGATATCGCAGCTGAGAGGGGGGTGGGGACTATCGCGCTCAGCATCGCAAGCATTGGCTTGCGATGTCGTAGTGTGCAAAGTGCCCCTTAGGATTTATGCCAGATCAGAATCCCAATTTGCAGACACAGTGTTTCGGGGTGTTTGCCCCTCGTCATTGCAAAGTATCAGGTGTCACTTAGGTTAGCAAATAATATTGAGGGTTTTTTAGGATGATAAACTGATTAATGATATTATCTACTGTGAACTATAGCTACAAACGAGTTAATAAGTACTTATAATTTCTATCTTAATTTTTCTGATCTAGAATCTCTGACTTTCCAATTCCCTGTTTGCCTTCACACAGCCATAGAGTTAGATGGTAAGCTTCTGGCTGCCTGGAGCTACCACATTAAACATTAAACCACACGGTAAACTTAGATATGCCCACGCAGTGCCGCTTGAAATTATTTTACAATGTTACACACTATGTCAGCTGCATCGTAATTAATAAACGTTTTCTTTCCTTAGCTTTCTGCTCAAGATGTAAATAGTCAATTATCACAAGCCAATAAAAGATCATGGTTTGAATCTTGGGAATGGTGTAAATTAGACAGCAGAAAAGAAAGAAAAAAAAGTAAAACTTAACACAAAAAGAAGGAAAATCCATACTTTCCAGCCTGAGCGAAACGCCAGGAATCATTACCCAATCAAGCTCTATGACAAAGGCAAAAGTGTTTCAGAAGCAAATGGAATTATTGATATTTGTTTAAATTTGCCAATAGCTTAGACAATGGAACAGTGCATGGGTTCTAAAAATGTACTATGTCAAACAGAAAGTCTGCAAAGAGCCCCATCTAACAATTGGATCAGTAACACTGAGAATGAATTGCCAATATCTCAGCCCTTTATCTACAGACATGTTCACTCTTAATTGAAGATATTTCATTTAAAATAAATTGGTCAAATATTCCTGAGCCCCATGACTGCTTAGAGAAGATTAAGAAGTTAAGCAACTGTAACCTAATTATGAAACTTGGGCTAGCATTACTGTGAGCACTGATCTAGTTGTGAACAGTACTCTGTGTATTGCCATGAAACTGAGACATGTGATGTGGACCCTCTAGAGTTAAGGGTGCTTTACACGCTGCAACATCACTAGCGATAGCTAGCGATGTCGTGCGCGATAGCACCCGCCCTCGTCGTTCGTGCGACATTTGGTGATCGCTGCTGTAGCGAACATTATTGCTACGGCAGCCTCACACGCACATACCTTTTCAGCGACGACGCTGTGACCGCCTAACAATCCCTCCTTCAAGGGGGAGGTGCATTCGGCGTCACAGCGACATTACTGCGGCGTCACCTAGAGGCCGCCGAACAGCAGAGGAGGGGAGGAGATGAGCGGGACATAACATCCCGCCCACCTCCTTCCTTCCTCATTGCCGGTGGATGCAGATAAGGAGATGTTTGTCATTCCTGCGGTGTCACACGTAGCGATGTGTGGTGCAGCAGGAACGACGAATAATCTCGCTACTGACCAGACAACGATTTTTGGTAAATGAACGACGTGTCACAGAGCAACGATTTTTAACTCTTTTGCGATCGTTTAAGGTCACTCCTAGCTGTCACACGCTGCGATGTCGCTAACGACGCCGGATGTGCGTCACAAACAACGTGACCCCGATGATATATCGTTAGCGATATCGCAGCGTGTAAGGCACCCTTAAGTAGTACAGGTAGACTTCCCTGATTGGACCTTTGAGTTTAAATCCTATTTCCTATTTGTCAACTGGATCATACAAGTACTTTACTAATATGGTATCATTCCTGCTGCAGAAAATGTTTACAATGTAAATCCAGAAAATTACTACCTGACCTCTACCATTTAACCCCTTCACCACCCATCCTATTTTGATCTTACTGATCTTGCTATTTCGCGCATTTCTCACCAGTGTCCTTTTATGAGGTAATAACTCTGGAACGCTTTAACGGATCCTAGCGATTCCGAGATTGTTTTTACATGACATGCTTCATGTTAGTGGTAAATTTAGGTCGATAATTTATGCGTTTATTTGTGAAAAAAATTGAAAATTCGGGGAAGAATTTGAAAATTCTGCAATTTTCACATTTTTTAATTTTATGACTATAAATCTGAGAGATATGTCACACAAAATAGTTACTAAATAACACTTCTCTTCTCACACGTCTACTTTATACCAGCGCAAATTTGGAGACAATTTTTTTTTTTCCGTTAGGAAGTTAGAAGGGTTGAAAGTTCATCAGTAATTTCTCATTTTTACAACAAAATTTACAAAAAAAAGTTTTTAAGGGACCACATCACATTTGGAGTAACTGAGAAACCTATGAGACAGAAAATACCCCAAAGTGACCCCATTCTAAACACTGCACCCCTCACTTTACTCAAAACCATATCCAAGAAGTTTATGAACCCTTTAGGTGCTTCACAGGAACCAAAGCAATGTGGTTGGAAAAAATGAAAATTACTTTTTTACTAGGGATGGGCGAATGTATTCGCCACTATTTGGTATCCGACGGATAACAGGCTATTCGCACCATTTGGTATCCGATGGATAAAACAACATCTGCTCCGATACTTTCATTTTCATTTCTGACTTCCTGGTGCCTGTTTTCCCAGTCAGTGAACGCATCTGATGTTGCTTGCCCTCACAGTAACGCCGCAGCCATCTTTGTTGTAGTGTTACTGTGATTGGCTTGGCCGCACAGCATCATAGGGGCTATATAAGCCAGCAGCCATGTTGTGAACTCGCAGCATTTTGGATGCATTCTGAATGCATTTTGGATGCATTTTTGACAGTGCGGTCCCACTCGGCTCTGCTACATCCCCATAGAACATGGTTGGCTGCGAGAGAGAGCCGCGCAATCAGATTGAACTCGGATGAACTTCACCGACTTCATTGTCATTGCGCGGCTTTGTGTGTGTGCTGAGGCCTGATTTGCGAATACAGGTGAAGGACTCACCGATGAGTGTGAACACAAGTCCCCTGAGTGACTGAAGTGAGCCATGCAATCAGCCGTGCCATCACTCAGGTTACCCACAGCCAGCTGGAGTCCTCCACCTGAGTGACATTGTGACGCCCTGGCCTATCAGGTTGTCACAAGGGTGCCGTGCAATCTTCCCTTCTGCATGGTACCCGCTCCTCCTTTGTTACGGGTCCTGTCCCTTTGGTGTTGCTAAGAACAGGTATACACAAATCCTGAGGAACACTCTGCACCACACCCACCAAACACCCATTGGGCAGCCTGAGGGGAATAGGGCCACCCAGATGGAGGGATGGTAGAAGAAGGGCCAGAAGTGTCAGGAGTAGTCAGAGAGTGTCAGTGAGCAGTGACAGAAAGAGGTCATGCTGCGATGCTGGGCTCCTGTACCCGTCCCAGGTGCCAGACGTTGGCCTAGCCTGGTAGAAGCTGGAACCCCAGTCGCAGGGGGTAGTGGCAAGGGACACAGTACTGCCATGGAGGGCAGTTCGGCAACTCTCCCTCTCTCCTAAACGCAGCTGTGGTGGTATCTCATTTTTACCACGACCCGTGGGTGGCGTCATGAACACTATCGAATCCACCCTTTCTTCCCCTTTTTTATTTTAAGCAGCCGCGCGACCCCGCCTCGGGTCTGGAGACCCCTCGAGCCACTGCGGATCCAGATCCGAGCAGCCCGTCGGCTGTCGCGGGGACGGTACAACATCACCGCTGATACACACGGCTCACTTCAGTTGCTGCGTGGAGCTCACAGGAGCGGCGGCGTTCTACAGCCACTCATGTCAGCTTCATGTAGCAGAGCTGGATGCGCCGTGGGACCTCCTGTGGATTACGCCGGACCTGGAGTGGTATTTGGGGATTTTAATAAAGTGGTGAAAGAGGGTGGGGTTTTTTTGTCTTTTATGCCAAATAAAGGATTTTTTTCAGGTGTATGTGTTTATTTATTTTCACTTACAGTTTAATCACTGGGGGTGTCTCATAGACGCCTGCCATGATTAACCTAGGACTTAGTGGCAGCTATGGGATGCCATTAACACTAGAAGTCCCAGAGAGGGGTCATTTAACATTTCTACCTTTGGAACCCAGAGAAGGGTCGAATGACCTGAAGGATTTTAGCTAACATCCTATAATCACCGTCTTTTGTTCTGTAATTAAGGCCATTACTGTCGCACCACAGGAGATTGTTGTTTTCCATTGAGTTTAGCCATTTAGTTTCTAGTTAGTTCTATTCAGTTTGGACTAAGGGTCATTTGACCCTCTTTTGGTACTTCAGGGGGGAGTTCAAAATTTCTGGGACTTCTAGTGTTAACTCTTTATTACCCCAATTGCCACCGCACCAGGGCAATTCTGAATGAGCCGGGTAGAGTCCCGGGACTGTCGCACCTAATTGATGCGGCAATTCTGGGTGGCAGCTGGCTGATATTTTTAGGCTAGGGGGCTTCCCATAACCTGGGGCTCCCTATCCTGAGAATACCAGCCTTCAGCCGTGTGGCTTTACTTTGGCTGGTATCAAAATTGGGGGGGAACCGCACGCCGTTTTTTTAAAATTATTTATTTATTTTACTGCACTACATAGACGTGTGCAGGGATCGACACCGGTTCACCGCAGCAGCCGGTGGTGATTCCCCTTCATGATTTAGGACTTACTGGTACGTTCTCGGTCATGAAGGGGTTAACTCTATTAATCTTCCAATCAATTCTGAATCAACTTTGATAGACACAATGCTACAAAGATGGACACAATATTACAAAGATGGACACAATACTACAGGATAAGCACAATACTACAAGGATGGGCACAATACTACAAGGATCAACACAATACTACAAGGATGGGCATAATGCTACAAGGATGGGCACAATACTACAAGGATGGGCATAATACTAGAAGGATGAGCACAATACAAGGATGGTCAGAATACTACAGGGTGGGCACAATACTATAAAGATGGGCACAATGCTACCAAGATGGGCACAATGCTACAAGGGTGGGCACAATACTACAAGGATGGGCACAATACTACAAGGATGCCCACAATGCTACAGGATGGACACAATACTACAAAGATGGGCACAATACTAAAATATGGGCACAATACTGCTGGGCACAAGGATGGGGGATATTACTACAGGGCACAAGGATGAACACATTACTACAGGATGGGAACAAGGATGAGCACATTAATACTGGGCACAAAGATGGGAACATTACTAAAGTGCACAAGAATGGGCACATTACTGCAGGGTACAAGGATGGGGAGGATGGGGCCCTTTACTAGAGGGCACAATGATGGTGCACAAGGATGGGCACAATAGTACAGGGCACAAGGATGGGCAGATTACTACAAAGCATAAGAATGATCACATTACTACTGGGCACAAGGATGGGTACATTACTATAAGATGAGAACAAGGATGAGCACATTACTACTGGCACAAAGATGGGCACTTTACTATAGGGTACAAGGATGGGCAGATTACTACTGGGAAAAAGATGGGCATACTACTACACAGCACAAGGATGGGCACATTACTACAGGGCACAAGGATGAGCACATTACTAGAGAGCACAAGGATAGGCACATTACTATAGGGCACAAGGATGGGCACATTACTACAGGGGAAAAGGATGGGGCACGAGCATGGGCACATTAGTATTGGGCACATTACTACAGGGCACAAGGATGGACACATTACTACAAGGGACAAGGATGGGGATCAAGGATGGGCACATTACTACAGGCGACAAGGATGGGCACATTACTACAGGGCACAAGGATGGACACATTACTACAGGGGACAACAATGGGGATCAAGGATGGACACATTACTACAGGCGACAAGGATGGGCACATTACTACAGGGTACAAGGATGGGCACATTACAACAGGATTGGCATATTACTACAGGCAACAAGCATGGGGAATGTTACTACTGGGCAAAAGAAGGGGATCAAATTTTTTTTGTACCATTTAAAAATGCTTTTTTACATATTAATGTAACAAAAAGTGTAGGTTTGCTATCATAAACAAGCAAAAAATTAAAAAAAAGTGATCCAAAAGTGTACAGAAGAAAATACATGGAATCACTAAAAATGTCACTTGGCACTGCAAAGAATGCGGCCCCCCAAATATTTTTTTTCTCTATGTGAGACCCATATACCCAGGTGAGTTTGAGACACCTGATCTAGACCAAGCTTCCTGTCCCACTTTGCAGCGAGGCGTAAAGCCAGAACAGTGTGAGCAGGTTGTGTGCTTGATGGCAGATCATGTTTCCAGTCTGCTTCCCAGCACCACCCTGTCTTGCCCACAGTCCAGTCTCACTAGCCAAGTGTCTGGACCACATAATCCTCACCCTGATCTATCTTCCTCCCACCATGGTGAGTCCCAGGATGCAAGTGACCCCACACTTGGAAACGCAAAGGAAATTTTTACCCTTCCATTTACGGTTTCATCAGGCCTCCCACTGTACACGTTTCAGCAGGGGCACGAGGAGATCACGTGTGGTGGTCCCCATGGTCAGGAGAAGCCAAAGGTGGGGAACAGCAATTATAGAGTTGGTTGATGGTGAGACCAAGTCATCTTAAGTGAACAAGTTAGGAGGAGGAACAGAATGTAGAAGTGGAAGATGAGGTGGTGGGTGAAGTCATGAATCCATTATGGCGAGGTGGTATGCAAGGTGAGCACAGCAGTGCAGAGGGGGAGGAAACCACAGCACCGTCACATCCAGGAAGAGACAGTGGGGTGCCCAGAGGGAGAAGGTGTAGAACTGTTAACCACAGCACCCACACACGGCCAGATCCCAGGCAAAGGGTTAAGTTTTCCCAAGTCCATTGCTTATTTATTAATAGTCCGGAAGACAAGAAAATAGTGATTTACAACCGGTGCAGTTCCAAGATCATCAGGAGCCAAACCACTACCAGCCAAGCCACCTTAAGCATGCTCAGACACATGTCATCAAAGCTCCCAATAAGGTGGGCTGACTGCTTCGGTTCACAATCAGTGTCTGTGAGTGAAAGTACTGCCTCTTCCCCTATGCTACATGCTGGGAAAATCCCTGCCCAGGATGCAGGCGTGGATGCCTCCCATCCTGCACCTGTTGTTACACAATTGTGTCGTGGGCGGAGGAGGGCACGCTGCGCTCACCCACTGTTCGGGTCCGGCTGCTGCTGCTCGGTGGTGGCTCGAGCGCTGGGCCGGATCCCGGGGACTCGAGCGGCGTTCCTCGCCTGTGAGTGAAAGGGGTGGTTTGGGTTTAGGGATATTGTCCGTGACGCCACCCACGGTTGTGGTGAAGTTGTGACACCACCGCTGCTCTGGACGGGGATCCCGGGAGCGATGACAGGGAGCAGCTTGGATGTTGGTTCTCCCCTCCATGGGTAGGGGGGTTGGTTGTCCCGGGGCCCCGGTGAGTGGGTAGGGATGGATGGCAGGCGGGTTACGGGGCCTGGTGAGGTGCAGGGTCGCGGGTGCAGCGCTGTGCCGCGCGGCACGGTGGTACTCACTCAGCCAATGACGAATGCAAAGTCTCCGGTAAAACAAACGGCTGGATGGACGGGTCCCACAGACGGCCGCGGTGTTTCTCCTCCTAGCAGGTTGATGGTGACTGCCTTTCCCTGCACCTGTGTTGTGTTTCGGTTCCAATGGCTTCCCACTGGTAACCCCCTCCCCAGCTTGGATGGAGGCTGAGGGAACCCCTTTTGCCCGCAGGCTCTGGCCCTGGGAGCTGTAGCCTTGGCGGTGACTGTGTTTCCCTCTACGGTTTGAGCGGTTGCCTTCAATCGGGTCTTGGCTGCTGGGAAACCCCGGAGGTTCCCTTCGCTAATGGATTTGACAAATTCAACGGTGACTCCTAGCCTTGTTGGGGTCTGTAAGCCCTGCCGGATGGTGCTGGCTTCTCTTTACTCTCCGATCCGGTACCGACGGGCCACCGACCATGCACGGTCCATACGGTTTGCTCCAATTAGCCTCTCCTGCAGACGGTCACCACCGTTTTCCCACCTTGCTGTTCCGTCCGGGCCACACACCCGGACCGCCTTCAGACTGCTCCTCTCACTTCAAAACTCTAATCTGATCTCTTTCCTTTTCCCACCTCCAGGACTGTGAACTCCTCGGTGGGTGGGACCAACCATCTGGCCCACCCCCTGGTGTGGACATCAGCCCCTGGAGGGAGGCAACAAGGATTTTGTGTTTGGCTTCGGTGTGCCTAACCGGGGTGTGGGGTGTGTTGGTGTAGTTCTGTGACGACCTGGCTTGTCCAGGGCGCCACATTTGCAAACACCATCAGCCAGTCCATTTCCTTGCTCTATTGCAGCATTCAGCTGTTTCTACTTCAGGCCTTGGAATTCAAGTGGAAATATGCAGCCACCTACCCATAGGCCCAAGCCTAAACAAACACATATGCAGACTGCTTGCCCTGGAAATGTTGCCATTTAGTGTTCTGAATACTGAAACCCTGACCAACACAGTTACTTGGAAGATCTACTTAATCACCGACACATGGACAAGTGCTTGTGGCCTGGGATGCTACACTTCCATGATAGCACACTGGGTGAAACTTGTGGAGGACAGAACTGAGTCGGACCGTGGTATGGCACACGTGCTACCAACTACTAGAATTGCAAACCCTAGTTACATAAGGCTTTCCTCCACAACCTACACCCATTCCTGCACCTCCTCCCTGTCTCGTCCTCACCGGAGTCTGCTCCGGTTAATAGGCACTGCCATATTCCCGCCATGGACAGTGCTGGTGATAGGGGAGGAGTCAGTACAAGTGGCTCTGGTGGGTGCAGCCTCCGCTCATCCACTAATCTCGGTTTCCCTGGGACCTGCAGTACTACTGGCTGACTGAAGGTGACATGTGTCTTCCAGGTGAAGTTACCACTATTTAGCTACAGCCAATGGGAAGATACCAAACCCTTCTAATTCCCCCTCTTGTCTACTGATCCCTGCCAGAGATAGTTTTGTATTCCTGCTAGTGTCTGTTACTGTTCTGACTATTGATCCCTGTGTTTTGACCTCTGTCTGCTCATTGACTCATCTCCTGCCTGCCGTTTTTGTACCTTGCTGCCATCTCCGGTTTTGACCTTTGCCTGATTTCCTGACTATGCTCCTGCCTGACAATTTGGTCCCTTTTTGTGCCTCCTGGTATGGACCCTGCCTGATGACCACTCTTTCCTGGATTGCAGCCTTCCATAGGCAGTAATCTCCTGGACCTTTTGTAGTTCCATATCCCTGTACAGGGGTTAAAGGGTTTAAGTGTTCTTGAGATCCTGCTGACTTGGTAGCTAGACCTAGTCTGTCCAGGACAGTCATGCTGAGTCTGTGGTCAAGGGCAGATATCACACTCCCCATCCTCTCTCTCTGAATTGTCATCCCTATTAGTCACAAGCTGGAAGCACTGCATCACTGCTTTGGTGAAGTGGCAAAAAGCTCTGCTGAAACTCATATCTTTAGGTGACAAACAGCACACAACCGCAGAGTTATTAAAATCTCTAATAGAGCAAACAGATATGTGGCTCTCACCGCTGCATCTCCAACCAGGAATGTTTGTGTGTGATAATGGCCATAACCTGGTGGCAGCTCTGAAGCTTGGGAAGCTGCCACACTTACCATGCCTGGCCCAAGTGCTCAGCTTAATTGCTCTTCACATTCGGAAAACCTACCCAGATTTGCCTGAGTTACTTGTCAAAGAACACTGATTTTGCACTCATTTCCGCAAGTCACCTACTGTTGCTGCTGGTCTGGTAGTGCTGCAGTTGCACTTGTAAGTGCCAGCTAACTGACTGGTTTACAAGTTGACTTCATTCTGGAACTTAACACTACATATGTTGGCAAGGCTTTGTGAGCACAGAGGGCAGTAGTTGAATAGAAGCTACAGCATGCCAGTTGGTATTCCAGTCAGCCTCCACACATAACGACCAACGCGTGGACATGGATGTCTAACATCTGTGCAGTTCTCCAAAACTTTTGAGCAATCAACCAAGATGTTGAGCGGTGATGATGCCATAAACAGCGTAACCATCCCGCTTCTATGTCTACTCAAACATTCACTGCTCACAATTAAAGAGGAAGCTTTGCGTGCGGACCAGGTGGAGGAAGAAAGTACACAGGGTGATATTACTCAGCCCAGCCTCAGCTCTTCTTCTCAGTATGGATTGGGTGATAATGAAGAGTAGGAAGCTGAGGAGGAGGAACAGGAGACAGTTGCCTGCTTTACAGAGGTTACTACCAACACCAGTTTCTTATCTTTTCAGCGTGAATGGCCTGAATAGGAGGAGCAAAAGGAGGAGATGGAAGAAGAGGAATAGATGGAGATTCGTCATTCCGGTGGGGTGACTGATGTTCTGCATGTGGGGAGTCTGGCACACATGGCAGACTTTATGTCCCGCAGACTTTCTTGTGATCCTCTCGTTATATGCATTTTGGCGAAAACTGTTTATTGGTTGTGCAGTTTTCTTGGCCCATGCTACAAGGAGAGCTTTTATCTCTCCTTCATGCAGCAGAGAGGGCTACTAAAATGTTGCAATATCAAATGGCCATAGTTGAAGAATTGGTCAACAAATTCCCATCTGACAATGTTGACATGAGAGTTCTTTGCAAAAAGAGTAGAGAGGTGGAAGAAACATAGCAGGACCCACAGAGGCAGGGGAATACTATGAAAGGTCTACAAAAGTTTTATTAGGCTCTCCCAGTGTCCAGTCCGTGATGCAAATGGTACTCTGATAAGGAAAGAAAAGTTTATGAAGATGGTGAAGATGTATTACCTAGCCAACCATACCACTATCCTTCATGATTCATCTGTGTTGTCTAGCTATTTGGTATCCAAGCAGAACCCATGGCATAAACTGTCCCTCTATGCCTTGAAGGTGCTGACCTGCTCTGATGCTAGTATAGCATCTATGGGGCAAGGGGTTAAACATACTCATCGCCGAGCCGGTGATGTCAGGTCTGGGATGTCACGTGTGACACTGCCCAGCACCTTGGCCCCGAGGTGTACAATAAAAGGGAGGATGATGGGATAGTAGTTTGGCTCGTGATGCCACCTGTGGTACGCGGCCAGGGATTAGCCGCCGCTGCAGGTGATGTCCTCCGTGGCTAGTGGTGTCACAGCAAGGATGGTTCTGCTCCCCACAGGTGGAGCGGGCCCCAGGGAGGATGATGAGGGACTGTAATGACCGTTGGCGTCAAAGCACGGGGCGACCGCATCGGCAATAAGAGGCTAAGTCAGCTGCTGCGGTTCCAGGTCTTTTTACTCACAGTTTAAGTGCTGCACTCAGAGTACTGGTCTCTGCCGTCATGGGCCCCAGCCGATCCCAGATAATTCGGAAGTCACCGCCGGTGTTCCCACTGTGTGTCCTTTCTGCTCGGGGTCCCAATCATGTGGATGGAATGTGGAACACGCTGCGAGTGTTTCCTGCACTCACCGCAGACCCTGGAATCCCTGGTAGCTGTAGAGAACCTGGGCTGAGCTTCCTGTTCCAAGCCACAGGTATTGTAGTGCTCCCAGAAGTGTGAAGGTAGATAGAATATGCCTGGACCTAAGTCCCGACTGTGCTCCTCAGCCCAAGCTGTGCCCGGGGCTAACCAACCAAGAGAATTGAGCGTATTGTCTCTGATCCTGTACAGCGCCAAACCCGACTGCAAGAAATGGGAGACAAGTTTGCCTCCAGAGGCTACCCTAGTGAAATTGCTCACAACTATACACAGAAACCACGAGCTAGACAGGACAACAACCCACGTGTCACATGTGTCCAAACATACCATCCGTTCTCATCTCTCTTCAAAGGCATAATTTCCAAGCATTGGTCCCTCCTTCAAACAGCTTACCCCTCGATCACTGAATTTTCAAGTTTACCTCTTTTCTGTCACAAAAGACCTAAGAATTTGAGGGACAACCTTGTTAAAGCTGACATAGGGTCTTCACAGGCAGAGTTACGGCAGACCTTTCTCGGGACTCCGAAAGTTGGAAATTTTCCATGCTTACATTGCTTTCAATGTAATAACCTCACTCGGGGCAGTATGTTTACACATCCACATACAGGCAAAACTTATCCCATCAGAGGTTTTTTTACATGTGACTCGTCCTTTGTCATTTACTTGATCAAATGTCCTTGCGGTCTCGGATATGTTGGGGAAACCACCCAACATATCCGAGACCGGATTAGTAAGCATAAGTCCACTATACGGTGTCAACAAATTTTATTACCCATTCCACATCATTTTGTGACACATAAACATACAGTGGCCCAACTCAGATTCCAGGTCATTGAACATGTTCCTCCAATACGTAGAGGTGGTGATAGAATTAAGAAACTTAAGGAAAGGGAGTCTTTTTGGATCTATACTCTGGGTACGTTGGAACCTAAGGGCCTCAACCGGGAATACGAGGTACAGGCTTGAGTTCGGTACCCCATCAGTATATACCATGTCCTTCCAACACGCAAGCAGTCTCCCTTTGATACATCTCTCATTACATTTTTTTACGAGTTTGCATGCATATTTTTTTGTCTGATTACCCTGTCTGATTATGGTTTTGCTTACCTTCCAGGTTCCCCTAGCCACGTGAACTCCCCGATGCACCCCATCACGTTCCACTTCTTAGCACAGTAATCACGTACCTCACTTCCCATCTGTCAGCACTATATAGGTTTGTATTAGGAACACACCTGATCTTGTCCTTTTATCTATCCAATAGTATCTGTTAGCATGTATGTTGTTTATATGTTGCTATTTCGCTGCCCTCACTCTTTTATATAAATCACTCTTATATGTAAATCACCATCTACCACCACTACACAGCCATACCACCACTGCACAGCTTACAGCACATATTAACATTCTCCCCAGACGCGTTATGTCACTCACACAACCCCCTCTCTCCTTAGTTCATATATATTCCTTCCCGCTTTCCTGTTTCTTTTTGCCTCTTTTTCCTCCTCTTTTTCCTCCTCTCTCTCCTTCCTCTTCTTCATTTTCCCTCTGTAAATCACATTCAGTATGCCCCCTCATGTGTCCCTACACATATCTTACATTTGCATAATTATATGACCCTTTTGATCCTTATCATAAACACATAGCATAACGTCCACATATGCCCCAGGCGCTAATCGCGCATAGTATCTATTCATTTCCGCATGGTAGCCAATAACAAGCACTTAACATACCATCACAACGCCACACCTCCTTCATTTAGAGATAAACACTGTTTTACATTCGTTCTGCGCATGCGCGGGTTACGAGACCAATGCGCATGCGCAGGCGTGCGCTCCACACTCCACGCTGCGTTCCACTCCGATACAGGAAGTGGACGCAGCGTCCTAATGCAGAGGTGTATAAAGATCCCTCTGAGACACACATACAGTGCTGACGCCATCACTGGAGATCCACCTTCCCACCAACGCAGGTACAGTAACAATGACACCACATGGGGTGCCTATTTCTCCTTTTTCTTATCTTTATGCTTATCTCTTCATGCTTGTTTGCCTGCTAATCATAATTACATTACCTTAGTTGCAGGCTTCCGTTTACCCATTCTCAGCCGGCAGCACTGCCATTCCTCCTCTCTGGAAGGTATACTATTTCTGCTTTACACTTCTCTCTGTTCTATATGCACCAGTGGAATAAGTGTATAGTAATTACAGGTCTCTCTCCCCCCTTTTCTTCCTCCTTAATCCAGCATTCCTGCTCTGCTTGCTGTAAGGGAATTCCCCTCAGACAAATTGGATCCCTCCTCTGTAGGGAACTGGTATATGTCTTTCCAACAAAAGCTATTACCTACAAACCAGCCATATACCCAGTGATACGCATTTTACAGGTACAGGAGAATTACGTACTCTCAATTGTTCCTGTCACTAATGTTTATTGAGATATAGGGTCATGTAACATATACTACCTATTATTTGTTCTCATCTTAGTGACCGTCATTGTGCCACTCCACGTTTAATATTAATGCCCTATTTACCAGCAAGGTTTCCCCTTCTCCGGTACGTTCACCCTCTTACCTTGTTCTCTTCTGCTTCTTTCTTCCTCCTTTGTTACTCACATTGTACATTTTATTGCCTATACAGATCATGTTATATAAAGGAATTACACTAATGTGACCCAGTCAGTGGCATGATCGGTTCCCCCATCCGACATTGTGTAACTAACATTTTTGGTTCCATTGATCCGGTAGGTTGATACTTATATGCCCCATTACACTTTTATACAAAAGACCTCTGTAAAAAAGAACTGTTTTTCTATAAGTAGGACCATAAGATTACCCCTCACTTCTCTCTCTCTTTTTTCCTATGTATCCCCTTTAGGATTTTTCCCGTCTATACACAAGACCACGGCACGTTCTTGTTGGACACTCCCTTAGCACTATATCACTTTATAGAAACACTGAGGTAGGTTCCCTCTCTCCTGTTTGACTTGTGTAATCAGACCTTTTTTTATTCAAACCATCATCTCATTTCCTCATCTACCTTTTTCATAGACCGCTTTTGCATCCTTCTGGTACACTTTGATGGCCTCCTGCACTGATAGGAGTTGACAACCCTTGTATACCTCAGGGTACGTGTCTTATTTTTATGTATGGTCACTTGTCTAACGAATTCTTTCATGTTTCAACAGATTGTTATTTATTTTATGTCTTAATGGAGATCTACATGCTTCATCAGTTGGTGCCTATGAAATCTATGGATTTACATATACATATTGTTATCTTTGTCATTGCAGTATCTGCTGTTTTCATGATGTCTGTAATATAATCATTACAGTGTACCACTGATGACATTTTGTTTCTGTTTTTTAATTCTATGTATGTTTTTTGTTGTTTTTTTCACACTAGTCCCATTGTCCCTGTGAAAGATCCTTTTGGATCGAAACGTTGGACGGACTTTCCTGTACATACACAATAAATCCATGTTTTTTTCAAACCAATTCCAAGATTCCTCTTTTGCATAGTGGTGTGCCGGATATATTCTTTTGTTATATTGGACCTAAGTCCCGACTGTGCTCCTCAGCCCAAGCTGTGCCCGGGGCTAACCAACTATGTGTGCAGATGCTCCCATGTTTCATGAACGCCATCCCCTATCTACTCCAGGCCAACCCCTGGTGGGAAAGCACTTGACTGTGTGTGGTTTGTGAATGTGAAAAACACCAGCAATTAACCTCTTCCTTACCCGGGATAAGTACGGCACCTTCAGTGAGGTGCACTACCCTGTCTCGACTGAAGCATCAGGGGCACCACACTGGAATTCTAATCAAAAACAGGAGGAAATGAGTAAAGATGCTTCAAACAATATGTATTTTTCATGCGTATTTATTAATAAATTTCCTATATCAGAAACATGATGAAAAAGTACATATACAATTATATACAAAATGTAGACAAGGTAAGGCTAAGAGGAGAGATCTTAAAAGGTACATGCATAACCTGCAAGAACTCATGCAGAGAGTCCAAAAAATCTGAATATCATGTCACAAAGTTCCAAATATGCACAAAAATATACACCGTGTGTCAACTGCTGACATGAAAGCCCGGCAGTTGCACAATGAATGGTTATACTCAGGGTCTACTTATGCCTGCTATATGGAGCTACAAGGCTTATCTTAATCCAGAGAGCCAAAATTTATTTGGTTAATATGGAAATACCAGACAGCCACAATTGTGTACAAATACCCAAAGATTACACAACAACTGACTATGCCCAAGGTCTGCTTGATCCTGCTATATAAGGCAAAAGCCGTGTATTAAATGACTGTCAATTTATGTATCCAATTAACCTCAGCAGGATCCCAAACACCAAGGCACAATAATTTGTCTAGTCAATCTCAAAACAACCACAATTGTATGCATCTAAACGAGATCCATGACCACGAAGCTTACATGAATGCATCCATAGCAGGCACATTAAGTATCTTAGGGTGATTATAAAGGGGCCCTGTCCCTGCACAGCCAAGTATTGCCAGGCACTATAAATTGTACTCAAAAAATCCACTTAATAAGAGGAATTATATCAAGGCAATCAAGGCATATGCACGGCAGGAGCCCCATGCACATTACATTCAACAGGAGAGTCGCGCTAGCAGATGAGATATCTGGGCACTATCTGCGCGCAAAAAGCCCATGTGAATGATTGGGTTTGTTTGGGTTTGGTTTATTTGTCCAATTACTTTTGACCTCCTAAAATGTGCAGTGTTTGTAAAGAAATGTGTACAATTCCTACAATTTCTATCAGATATTTTTGTTCAAACCTTCAAATTAAACGTTACAATTTGCACTTGAATTCTGTTGTAGAGATTTCATTTCAAATCCAATGTGGTGGCATACAGAGCCCAACTCGCGAAAATTGTGTCACTGTTCAAATATTTCTGGACCTAACTGTATATATATATGTATATATATATATATATATATATATATATATATATATGTATATATATATTGTAGCGGGGTGGGGGTCCCCCAGGACGACAAAGAGGCAGTGACCCAAAACAGTCCGATCCAAACAGCTAACAGCTTTATTGTCCTCGCTGTACAGATAAAGTCATCCGGAACACAGCCGGGTTGTGCACCGTCCATACGGGTCCCCGTCACACAGGCACCCCTTGCCGTAGGAGACGGTCTTATGATACCCCGTTCTGCTCTTCCCGGGGAGTCCACAGACCTGTGTTATAGTTCCACACAGGCCTGAGCACTCCTCAGCTTCCTGCTCTGCATCTTACAAAGCAACTCTGCCCCACCCAGGCCTTTACAAAGAGCTTTTAAATGAGAACCGTGGCCATGAGCCACCTGCATAACCCGGCCTGGAGGTTACTGGACTGACCACTATGTAGGGCTCTAATATGTTTCTGTACGCATTCTGGGGGATACGTACCATCCGTCACATATCAATGGCCCCACTCTCTCACATACCCTTCCCTCCGTTCAAACCCGAGGGGATGAACGAATGCTCCCAAACAGGCCGCCCGAGACAGGGCATCGGCATTGCCCTGGGACGAACTGGCCCGATGTTCTACCGTAAAACTGAAATTCTGAAGGGACAGGAACCAGCGGGTGACCCGGGCATTTCGTTCCTTCGCATTTCTCATCCAGACGAGGGGCGCGTGGTCCGTTACCAACCAAAACTGTCGCCCGAGCAAATAATAGCGCAGGGACTCCAAGGCCCATTTAATAGCCAAGGACTCCTTCTCCACTACGCTATAATTCCTTTCTGCCGGGGTAAGTTTCCGGCTCAAATAGGTAACCGGATGCTCAGTTCCGTTCACCTCTTGCGAGAGTACGACCCCCAGACCCACCTCGGAGGCATCCGTTTGCACCAGGAAGGTGTTACCGAAATCGGGGCTAATGAGGACCGGTTGACCACACAAGGCCGTCTTCATGGACTGAAATGCTTCCTCAGCCTGAGGGGTCCAGCGTACCATAGCCGCCTTCTTACCCTTCAACAGCTCGGTCAAAGCCACTGTTCTCCCGGCAAAGTCTGGTATAAACCGCCGGTAATACCCGACAATGCCGAGGAACGCTCTCACCTGTTTAGTGGACACTGGTCTGGGCCACTTTTGGATGGCCTCTATTTTATTTACTTGAGGCTTGATCACCCCGCGGCAATCACGTACCCCACATAGCGGGCTTCCTCCTGACCGATTGCACATTTTTTTGGGACTGGACTGACTACTGTGTTTTCCTTCCTCCAGCCTGTGAACTCCTCGGTGGGTGGGGCCAACCGCCTGGCTCCACCCCACCTGGTGTGGACATCAACCCTGGAGGGTGGCAACAAGGGTTTAATGTTTGACTGGTGTGACCTGTCCAGGGAAGGGGGGTGTATAGTGTTGTGTAGTAACCTGTGACCCCTGGGGTCCAGGGCGTCACACTTCCTTCTAATTTTTACCAGTCCTTGCACATAATATGTGAAGCCCCACAGGTGTTGTGTCGGTGCATTACCTTCAGGGACTCCACTCGGCTGGATCTGGTCACAGGTAGGAGATCTTCTTCTTGTCGTGACGCCACTCTCAGAATTGCGGTCAGTGGGGACCGCCACTGCAGGTTGAGGGATGCCTGGGGCTGATGGTGAGTGCAGTTAGTTGGAATAGCCTCCTGAGAGTGAGGCAAGCCCCAGGGCCCTGTGTAGGTGCGTAGTACCACAAGGCGCAGAATAACTCCACACACGCAGAATGTCTTTCAGGGGTTTTACTCACTTCAGATGGCAGGGTGAGTAACCCGGGCGTAGCTGGGATGAACCAGGCGGGAACCAGGTATCCTTCAGGCTGACTTCTGATGGTGACTACCAACTCGCCTTCCTTAGCCCTTGGTGGTTTGGGGTAACCCCGACTTTTAGTCCCTATGGGGGTTACCCAGGGAAGTTGCTGAAGCCTCTCTCCCCTTCGTTTGCCGTATGCTTGTTGCCTGGGCCAGATCACTCCAGCTGCTTGCCTCCTGTGAACTGTGGGCCCTAACTGTGGCTACGTGGCTGCGGCTTTTAGGTGTTGTGGTGTGGGCTTTGAGGGCCCCACACCGGCAGGTTTAGCAGGGAAAGGTGGATCTATCCCCGCTCCGGGATCTGCCGCCCGTTTGGGCCTGGTTCTCCCTAGCAGTCTCCTTACTTCCCACTCTGTGCTCTCTCTCTAGCTGGAGATGGGTTTCGGGTAGCCCTCCTAGGTGACCGTTCTCCCCCGTCGGTAGCCACTGCGCGGACGCTGTCAGACTACAGCAGCCCAGGGGAAGGGGTCAGCTCTCCTCGGAGCTCCCTGGACTCTGCTCTGAACCGGCTCACATCTGGGACCTTCACTGCTGCTCCTGTCAGAGCTTCACTTTCCTCTCCTCACTCCTCCACACTCTGCTGCAGACTCCTCCTTCTCTTTTCCCTTTTGTGCCTGCCTACGCCACCTAGCAACCAGACTCTCTTACCACACCCCTTGAGAGGAGATGGAGGCTTTTGGCCCCCTCCACTATTCCAGTGGAGGTGAAGGCTTTTCCCCCTCCTGGGATCCCCAGGGGTCCTCTCAAAGGTACATGTGTGAGACCTGATCACTATGCGCCTGTGTAGTCACACCTCGGTCAGCCTTCTGGATTACCTGTTTGTACTGTCCCCAGCATGGGTGCAGTACTCAGTGGTGCCTGACCAGGTCAGGGGCGCCACATTCCCCCTTAGTTATCACCAGCACGTCCTCGGGCTGCAAGACAACATTTTAAATTGCATAAAACATTAAAACATGGTAAAACATTTTTAAAACCACCAGGTACCATACATCACCACCCTCCACCCACAAGTCCGTTAACCCACCCTAAACCCCTTTCAGGAGGCAGGTCACCGGTTTCTTTTGGTAACCAGGTCTGGGCCATCCACTTCCCCAGACCTTTCCTCCAATCTGCCTCTCCCGTTGGCCGCGCCTTCAGCCACTTCTGGCAGGATGTAGAGGCGGCTTCCAGGGTCTGGTGGGTTTCAGGGTATACCTGGCCTGGTGAAGCCGCGCCTTCAGCCACTTCTGGCAGGATCCAGAGGCGGCCTTCACAGTTGGTGCTGACCAGGTACCCTCTTTGTGGTGGAGAGCCAGACCCCATAAACAGGCATGCTCTCTGGTTGCAGACGAGCCAAGCCCCTAAACAGGCTGGCTCTGGTGGTGGTGGTGCCCTCTGGTGTAACTATTTACACTGCGAGAGTTTGTGGCTATAGCCAGTTCATAGCCTTAAGGTTTATTTCTCACATCAGTTTATGTGGGCACATTCTTAAACTTGTAAACGTTGCAAAACTTCAAACTGGTCAAACAGTAACTTGGTGTACTTTACTTTATGCAGATTCCTCCTCACCAGGGCTTGGGCCTGTAGGGCTGCGGCACCTGTTGCTTTCTTGACCTCTTTCTTCTTCTGTGTCTGTTTCTTTTTCTTTAGGACATGGTGTTACATCTAGCGCATACCAGCCTCTTTCTCCTTGATGCATGGTAAACTGCACTGTGTCTCCCATTCTTAGGTTCCTTCCAGGATGTCCTCTGGGCAAATGAGCTCTCACGTCTCTTCTATTGACAAAAATGCCTTCTTTCATACCAGGTGCAACTATAAAGCCGTATCCTGATTTTAGGCTGAAATCTTCTACTACTCCTCGACAAAGGGGTCCTCTGACCTGGGCTTTGGCTCTTCTCAGGAACCGTTTCTCCTCTAGGTCTCTGGCCGTTATTTCATCTCTTTGCTCTGGGGACTGCGGTGCAGGGAAAGACTGGGTTCTGTTACGGCGCCGTGTCTTGCGGACTGGATTCTGCGAGGTACAGCTTACAAGCTCCCAGGTGAGGCTTTTGGGCAGATCTTCTTCAGCAGACGGTGTTAGGTCTTCCTCATCCCAGCGGGAGTATGGCAACATCTCCGGCTCTGGGTATGGATCCACTGCTGGTGGCTCCTGAGTCAGCTCCTCAGCTTCCTGGCCTCCCCTCCCCCTTAGTTCTTCTGAGCACTCCTTTGGTGGCAGTGCTGGGGATGGACTTTCATCAGCAGGCCCAGGCAGGGATCTCTTTGGCATGATTGCTGCAGGAGTCGTCTTGGGGGTATGCGGAGGGAGTATGTACTGGTCCACCAACCATTGTGGAAACTTGGCCTCCATGTCAGCCTTCAGCTGCCAGTATGCGGGGTCCTCCCCCAGCGTGGGCTTTCCAGCAGGGACCTCTTTGGACTGGGGAGCGGTGTCTGCTCTGGCCTTGCAGGCCGGGGTAAATGGTGATGCAATCTTATCTTGGCGGGCCGCGCCTGGCATGGCGGCGGCCTGGTCTTGGCGGGCCGCACCTGGCGTGGCTGCGGCCTGGTTCAGCACCTCACTTGCGGCGCGGACGAGCGTCGCTGCTGCGGTGGGGTCTCGGCGGGCCGGGCCTAGCATCGCGGCGGCCTGGGTCAGCGTCACACCTGCGGCGCGGATGAGGGTCGCGGTGGCAGCCGGTTCTCTGCGGGCCGGACTGGGCGTTGCTGCAGGGACCGGGTCTTGGTGGGCCGAGCAGGGCATCGCTGCGGCGGCCTGAGCTTGGCGGGCTGCACCTGGCGTGGCTGCGGCCTGCTTCAGCGTCGCCGCGCCGGACGCCTCTTCAGGGACCGCGGACGTGGCAGCAGGGATCGGGGCACTCGTGCTGGCAGGGGCATCACTGGACTCACCCATCGGTGGCAGCATCGGGGTCTGAGTCGTCACCGCCCGGTCTGGCACTCGGCGCGCGGCTCTCTCTTCATAGGCCTGAACCGCCGCGGTCATTCCCAGGAACTCCGCACGTCCCTCTCTGATCAGCCTTCCGACCCTGGCCTCCAGTTGATCGCAGAACTCGGCGAGCTCCCGACACCACCAGGCAGCGGAGCCTGGCTCTGGGTCTCTGCATTCAGACGCCATTTTCTCTAACAACAAGCTGCTGGCTTCTTTTCCGTTCCGCCGTCTCTGGACGCTTCCGCTCTCTCCACAAGCGAGGTCAGAACTCTGCAGGGGATCTCTGGGTAGCCACACCTCTTCGTGGGCGGTAACTTCTCCCAGCGCGGGCTGCTGTTGTTTTTCGGCGCGCTTTTCATGGTGGCAATATGGCGGCGCTTCCAATTTTTCAAGCGGACCGCCCAGGCACATGGTCACCTGTCTGAACAGGTCTAGTCCTTATCCTGTTCGTGACGCCAGATGTGAAGCCCCACAGGTGTTGTGTCGGTGCATTACCTTCAGGGATTCCACTCGGCTGGATCTGGTCACAGGTAGGAGATCTTCTTCTTGTCGTGACGCCACTCTCAGAATTGCGGTCAGTGGGGACCGCCACTGCAGGTTGAGGGATGCCTGGGGCTGATGGTGAGTGCAGTTAGTTGGAATAGCCTCCTGAGAGTGAGGCAAGCCCCAGGGCCCTGTGTAGGTGCGTAGTACCACAAGGCGCAGAATAACTCCACACACGCAGAATGTCTTTCAGGGGTTTTACTCACTTCAGATGGCAGGGTGAGTAACCCGGGCGTAGCTGGGATGAACCAGGCGGGAACCAGGTATCCTTCAGGCTGACTTCTGATGGTGACTACCAACTCGCCTTCCTTAGCCCTTGGTGGTTTGGGGTAACCCCGACTTTTAGTCCCTATGGGGGTTACCCAGGGAAGTTGCTGAAGCCTCTCTCCCCTTCGTTTGCCGTATGCTTGTTGCCTGGGCCAGATCACTCCAGCTGCTTGCCTCCTGTGAACTGTGGGCCCTAACTGTGGCTACGTGGCTGCGGCTTTTAGGTGTTGTGGTGTGGGCTTTGAGGGCCCCACACCGGCAGGTTTAGCAGGGAAAGGTGGATCTATCCCCGCTCCGGGATCTGCCGCCCGTTTGGGCCTGGTTCTCCCTAGCAGTCTCCTTACTTCCCACTCTGTGCTCTCTCTCTAGCTGGAGATGGGTTTCGGGTAGCCCTCCTAGGTGACCGTTCTCCCCCGTCGGTAGCCACTGCGCGGACGCTGTCAGACTACAGCAGCCCAGGGGAAGGGGTCAGCTCTCCTCGGAGCTCCCTGGACTCTGCTCTGAACCGGCTCACATCTGGGACCTTCACTGTTGCTCCTGTCAGAGCTTCACTTTCCTCTCCTCACTCCTCCACACTCTGCTGCAGACTCCTCCTTCTCTTTTCCCTTTTGTGCCTGCCTACGCCACCTAGCAACCAGACTCTCTTACCACACCCCTTGAGAGGAGATGGAGGCTTTTGGCCCCCTCCACTATTCCAGTGGAGGTGAAGGCTTTTCCCCCTCCTGGGATCCCCAGGGGTCCTCTCAAAGGTACATGTGTGAGACCTGATCATTATGCGCCTGTGTAGTCACACCTCGGTCAGCCTTCTGGATTACCTGTTTGTACTGTCCCCAGCATGGGTGCAGTACTCAGTGGTGCCTGACCAGGTCAGGGGCGCCACAAATACACAGGCTTCACCTTCATGAAATAATTAAAAAAAGGCTTCCCTATTTTTTTTAGTTCCCAGCCGGGTACAAATAGGCACCTGGGGTTTGGGGGCAGCCATACTGTACCTGGCTAGCATACAAAAATATGGCGAAGCCCACGTCATTTATTTTTTAATTATTTCATGAAATTCATGAAATAATTAAAAAAAACAGGCTTCCCTATATTTTTGGTTCCCAGACGGGTACAAATAGGCAGCTGGGGGCACCGTACCTGCCTGCTGTACCTGGCTAGCATACAAAAATATGGCGAAGCCCACATAATTTTTTTGGTGGGCAAAAAACTCCTGCATACAGTCCTGAATGGAGTATGCTGAGCCTTGTATTTCTGCAGCTGCTGTATGCTCTCCTGCATACACTAGTGAATGGAGCATGCTGAGCCTTGTCATTCTGCAGCTGCTGTCTGCTCTCCTCCATACAGACAGACAGCAGCTGCAGAACTACAAGGCTCAGCATCCATCCAGGACTGTATGCAGGAGTTTTTTGCCCCCCCAAAAAATGATGTGGGCTTAGCCATGTTTTTGTATGCTAGCCAGGTACAGCAGGCAGCTACGGGCTGCCCCCAACCCCCAGCTGTCTATTTGTACCCGGCTGGGAACCAAAAATATAGGGAAGCCCTTTTTTTATTAATTATTTCATGAATTTCATTTTTTGGCACATTTTTTGGTGCAGTTTTGTTGTTAGCAAGTTCTGACTTTTGACTTCCCAGCAAAGTCTATGAGAAGTCAGATTTGCTGTACGCATGTTGCAATTTTTTTGTTTGCAGTTTATTTGTCAAAACTGTCTGACAAAAAAGAAGCAGCATGTTCATTTTTTTCATGTTTTGTCACCCATTGAAATCAATGAGGGGATGAAAAACGCAAGGAAAAATGCATACTACCAAATTTGTGTGTTTTGCATGTTTTACTTGCATTTTTGTCACAAAAAATGCATGTCACCCACATTGTTCCAGTATAAATTCATTCTCTCTCTCTCTGTCGCTCTCTCTCCAAGCGCTTCATACTCACCGATCACCAGCGCAGCGCGACTGTCATACTGCTCCAGTAGCCTCTCATTCTTCTCCCTGGGCCGCTCATTAGGCTCATACATATTCACTGCTTCCCCTGACCACTGGTGTTTGTGATTGGTTGCAGTCAGACAAGCCCCCACACTGAGTGACAGCTGTCTGTCTGCAACCAATCACAGATACCAGTAAGAGAGGGGCTATATCGTAGAGTAAAATAAATAAATTATTTTAAAAAGATGGTGTGCGGTTCCCCCAATTTTGATACTCAGCCAAAATGAAGCCCCACAGCTGGGAGCTGGTATTCTCAGACTAGGGAGGCCTATGGTTATTAGGCTCTCCCCAGCCTAAAAATGTCAGCCAGCAGCCACCCAGAATTGCCACATCCTTTAAATGTGACAGTCCAAGGACTTTACCCAGCTGTTCCCGATTGCCCTGGTGCACTGGTAATCGGGGTAATAAGGAGTTAATGGCAGTCCATAGCTACCAATAAGTCGAAGATTAGTTATGGCAGGCATCTATAAGACATCTTCTGTCATTAATCTGTAAGTGAAAGTAAATAAACACAAACACCCCAAAAATCCTTTATTTGAAATAAAAGACAAAAAGCCATCCTCTTTTACCAGTTCATTAACCCCCATACACCTCTCCAGGTCTGATATAATCCACACAAGGTCCCATGACACTTCCAGCACTTCACAGCGAGCACCATAGAACATGACTGCCTGCTGTGAGCTCCAGACAGCAACTGACTTGAGGTGCACGGTCAGCGGTGATGTCACTCAGATTAGCCGCGGCCATAGTTGGATTCCTCGACACGTGACAGCAAATCCCCCGAGTGACTGAAATGAGCCGTGCAATCAGTGGTGACATCACTCCCATGATTTGTGCTCACAGCTGGAGTCCTGCAAATGTGACCGCAAATCAGGCCATGACTGAAGTGAGCCACAGGTGGAGGACTCACCTGAGTGACGTCACCACTGATCGCGCGACTCACTCCTGTCACGACTTGAACTTCACAATGGTGTACCTGTGAAGTCAGAGTGTGAAGGTCCAGGCTATGAATCAATTGTCCATATAATAAGATCATCTGTGTTTGTATGATTATTGTTCAGATGCTGATGTACATAACAGGATGGACCTTTGGAATGTGTTATTGAAAGAAATTATACTAGGCTAAACAATGCAAGTATTCATAACATACTGAGAGAATTTACAATTTTGTTGGTTCACACTAGCTGGGAAGTGGGATATGGGATGTGAGATGTTGACTCCTTGTTCATGCTCAGCAAGGTGTTAACAAAGATAATGAAGCCAAAATGTACAATGAACAAAGAAGTATTCAGTAGCTGGTTCAAACTGGTATTAGGAATCCAGTAGCAGGCTGATGACGTACTATATAGATTTTGCTGTTTTTCTCTGACCAATCAGGGACAATCTTGAACTGAATAACTGTGTGTATTTTATAATATATGGATAAGAGGAGCATTGAGCCTCTCCCGGATAGAGACATGTCTCTGTGTGGTTATTTTTCCTCATATATACATCTGCGCAGATTTGATTTGGACTCCGACTATGTGACCCTGAAGTCCCCTTAGCAGTCTCCCCCCACAGCTGCACGACGCACTGCGGGGCCCACAGCTGTGACATCAGGTGTTCACCCGAGTTTATTCTGATCGTGCAGCTCTGTCTGCACTCACAGTGGGCAGTCATGCTCTATGATGCTCGCTGTGACAGGACAGGAATATATCAGAGATGAATCACCATGGGACCTTGTGTGGATTACTTCAACCTACATGGGTGTTTGGGGGTTAATAAAGTGGTGAAAAAAGGTGCTTTTTGTATTTTATTCCAAATAAAGGATTTTTGAGGGGTTTGTATTTATTTACCTTCACTTACAGATTAAGACAACTGCTATCACTAATCTAGGACTTTATGGCAGCTGGGGGCTGCCTTTAACTTCTTATTACCCTGATTGCCACCGCACAAGGGCAATGGGAAGAGCTGGATTTAGCACCAGAATTGGCGCATATTATGGATGCGCCACTTCTGGGGTTGCTGTGGGCTGCTATTGTTAGGCTGGAAAGTGCCAAATAACGATGGCCCTTCCTCCCCTAATAATATCAGCCCCCAGTTTTTTGCTGTACCTTGGCTGGTTTTAAAAAAATGGGGGTGACCCCACATCATTTCATCATTTAAAAAAAAAAATAAATAAATAATAATTTAAAAAAATGTGTAGGATCCCCTCTATTTTTCATAACCAGCCAAGGTACAGCAGACAGCTGAGGGTTGCATCCTGCAGCTGCTGCTGTTCAAGTGCTGGATTTGAAAAATGTGGGGACCCGACGTCATTTTTTTACCCCCAAAAAATTAAAAAAGCAGCTGGTCAAGCTAGCTATCCCTCTATCAATCTATTCTGTTAATTCTTTCTATCTTTTCTATCTGTTCTTTCTTATTATCTATTCTATATGTTTCTATCAGTTCTATATGTTCTTTCTATCTATCTATATATCTATTCTTTCTATCTATCCATCTATTCTAGCTATTTATCAATTATCCCATCCTATAATATTTTCTTTCTTCTGTAAAAAACGCATCAACAAAAATGCGCAAAATCGCATCAAAAACACACCAACATTACAAGCGTTTTTTGACATTTCCAAGCTCTCTGTGACAAGGTGCAGTTTCAGTTACAGTTTTGGTTGCAGTGTTGGTTGCAGTTTGGGTGCAGTTAAAACTGCAGCATGCGTATATAACCTTACATCTCTTGCTGACTGAGTTGCAATACCTCTTTGTCATTTTAGCTTGGTCTATCTCTGAGTGCATAGGATTTCCCAATTTAGCAGTCATAATGTTTTTAAATTTTTACCACAATTTAATCAGAGTCTCTCCTCTACCTCTCTTGCTGGATGTATTGCAAGCCATCCTTATCATTTCATTTCTCTCTGAGGCTTTTCCAGTTTAAGTCAGAATGTTTTTAAAATTGCAGGGTGTATTGCAGACCCTTTCTGTAACTTTTAGATAGGTGTTGAACCTTGTGCATAGGATTTACTAGTCTAGGAGTCCCACTCCATAAAATCTTAAAAAAATGTTGACTGAGGCCCTCCTCTATGTGTATTCCCAGGGGTTTTGCAGTCCCTTTTTCTCATTTAAGGCAGTCCTTGCATTCAGGACATAGGCATTATAAGTATAGCAGTCCCACTAGCTAGCAATTTTAACAGGATGTGTATGAGGCCATCTTTTATGTTTAATACAGGGTGTATCAGAGTTCCATTGCCTTCTAATTTTTGCCAGTTCTTGCATTGTCTGTATAGGCACTGTGAGTTTAAGAGTTGCAAATTATACAGGATATGTCTGACCATTTCACACACCACATGCCCAGACAACGTAGTAAAATGTTAAAATAACATTTACTTGTGAATGTTTTTTTCAGCATTGAAAGCAATAAGAAACTCCACACATGCAGCAAAAACTCTTTGTGGTAACATAACCTAAGGGGTGGAGGAGGTGTATTTTTTTCCTCTTTTTTGATTTGCCTTATATAAGTCATTAAACAGGAAACAATGTTTCCTAACATTTTTTCACTTAAAATCAATTTTAATCTTGTTTTGTATGTTTAAGAAGTGGCATAATACTGTGACAACATTGTTCCCAGCAGCGACCTGAGAGTCAAGGATGCATCCAGGCATCTTCCCTATGCTGTTCCCATTCCATTTGAGAGCTGTTTTCCTCCATTTCAGCAATTATCATCACCACGCAAACATCCTGGGAGGGTCATCCGGAAAAATGCTTGAGTTTCCCTTTGACTTAGTTGTTACTCAAGATGAGCACTCTAGCTTGCTAGATTTGCTTGATTTGAGTAACTAGTACCTCAGCATTTTAGTGCTCGCTCCTTACTAATCACAAGCTTTTGCATGCCATACGCTAAAAAACTAAAGGTCCGTTTACATGAACGACTGGTGGTAAGGTTTTACCAATTAAGCGGCCATTTGACTGTCAATTTATACCGACAGACCAAAGTAAAAAATGTACATTGAGAAATTTACACTTGATTGGTGTTATTGATCTGTGTGTCATCAGTGTTTGGTCAGTGTTTCATCAGTGTTTTTCACATATGGATAGGTAAATAAATAAATGACAAAGCCTCTACAATCCTTTGCAATGTTAAATACAGACAGCACACAGACTGCATACTGATGCCATTCATGTGCTTTATCTGTTTTTTATGGACCCATAAACTTATATTAGTACTTTTCATCCATTGATCCATTGATGTTCTCCTTTCAAGGCTGGAGCCACACGAGCACTACTGCGAGTGCATCGCATGACAATCGGCTCCTGCTCTGCTAGAGTGTAAGTCGAGTATCATGCCACTGCGATGCAATCCTGTGATCATAGCACAGCTGCAGAGGAGAGGGAGGGACTAAAATCCCCATCTCCTCCATTGTCAGCTGATGTGTATATTGTACTGCACTCCTGTGTAATATCAGTGCAATGCGATGTTTCTCTTGCACCCATAGATTTGTATGCGTGCGAGAGAAAGTAAATTAGATTCCACCTGCAGCATGCCGCAATTGTTTTCTCGGTACGATTAGGGCTGAGAAAAAAATCGCACATGGGATCGACCACATAGAGTAACATTGGTTCGAGTGGAATGCAATTTTTTATCGCATTCTGCTCCGTTTTACTCTCTGTGTATCCTAGCATAATTGATTTTTACCTCTTTCAAAGTCTTAATTTTTCAATAAAAAGTATATTACTCTGGCAATCTCACTCCTGATATTTTTTTGATCCTATCAGGAGAGCCTTTATAATGCATGGTCAATTATAGGTATTTATAGATTATAATGGGTATGTGTTTTATCAGTGAAAAATACGGACAGAACATGTACTTGAAATAAGGAAGTCTGAACGAGGCCTTATACAGGATGATGCACTGCCAAGAACGATGACCTTTTATGCACTACAAGAGATCATTTCACTTGGTTTTGCTCATTCATTGGGTGATCGGCAGCCTGTTTACACAACTAAATAATTTTTGAGCTGGTAGTCATATACTGCTAAATAATTATTATTATATCCAGTATTTGCACCACTGATAAACACTGAATAATATAAATCAAGAAGATAGTAAATATTTGCATCCTGACCTTTTCCTTCCACTAATTGAGCGACCAATTTTCTAAAAATTGTAAAAGCAAGAACTTCCATGTTTTCTTATATATCTTAATTATTAGTCAGAGACATATAAGTTAATAAATGCACTAACGTTTTGAAAATCTCTGGTGGTCACCTTCAGACATGGATTGTAACTTGTCAAATCTAAGACGCTGCATAGAAAACAAAACTTCCCAGTGAGTACTGCAAAGAATATTTCTTCCAGTAAATGCTTCATAGTATCTAATTGGCTGGGGACTCCTTAGCTCAGTGACATATCTCATTATAAGAATAACAAAGTTAATTTTATTATAATTCTTAAACTTCAATTTTATTAACAAGTAAACACAGAATAATAATAATGTCACTAATTAAGGCTTAAGTTTAAAAACATAACTTTAGTTAGGAATTAATGCATTGATTACTGAATATCTTTGTACTATGGTGATGTGTTTTTAGACTTATTTATTTTGTACAGATAGTTGACCTGCTGTACACGGTCCCCCTGGATTAAGACTGGAACTCTCAACTAAAGTGTAATGATTTTAGCATGGCTTTTACTCTGCTGAGCCATTGCATGTATGTTGTCTCCGAGGTTAGAGCTGAGGGTAGGGGTCTGTTCGGTCGTGCCTCGTTCCAGAGGTCATGCTGCCATATTTTGCTGCTGTTACGCCACCAGTAATAGTTCTTACTCTGCAGCGTGAAACTGGTTCCTGTGTGTGCACTCTGATCACGTCCTGCGACCCAGTAACATTCTTCTTGACCTCCGTCCCTCCTGCCTGGTCTGACCTCCATCCCTCCTGTCCGGCCTGACTTCCCTGCCCACCTGACCCTGGTCCCGTTCCGTGTACTCATCTCCACTGCTTTCACTGTGCCGTACCTGTCCTCCCTGAGCTCCATCCCTCCTGCCCGGTCTGTCTTCCCTGTCTTCCTGACCCTGGTCCCATTCCATGTCCCAACTTCCTCTCCCTGCCCTGTGTTTACTTGTTCTCTCGGCCTCTGATCTCGGTTTTGTACTTTGACTTTGGCTTGCTTACTCCTAGGTACAGACGTGACATCCCGACACAGACCTTGACTGACTGACTATCCCTGCGCTTATGATAGTGACCTCTAGTGGGCCTCTGTCTTCCTGCACTGAGAACCTCTTCCACCACCTGAGTCCCAGCGCCCCCTACTGGTAGCTTTACATAAAGAGATATTTTTCAGGTCAGTGGACATTTAATTATGTCTTTTACACAAGGAAAATGGATGTTATGAAATGATTATATATAAATGGTGACATTGGTTAGTTGTTCTAAAGATAGGTGTTAATACATTAAAAACAAAGTGGTTCTCTAAGGATGATGTTAGAGGACTTTCTACTAAATAAAATGTATGATGGGAACCTAGCATTCAAGAAAATTGGTTTTAGGACCTGTCCACATGAGTGCTTTGGCTTCCATTTATAATGAAATCCAAAGCATCATACAGAAAGGCAGTGACTTATGTAATTGCTCTGGCAAACTTTATGTAATTTTGACAAAGATAAGGGGGGCATAATTTAGGGTGATGCAATCCAAGTTATGCATCCAATTCTTAAACCCATCTACATTCCAAATCATGAGTCATTTGTCAGCATGCATTCTATTCGTCCACACAGATCAGCGATTACCACGGATCTACGTAGGAAATATGACTGCTTTAATTACGGAAGTTCAGATACATTTAAAGAAATCTTTTGGCTAGGAGCCAAGAATATGTAACACTTCTCCTATTGGGTAAATGGCAAAAAGAGCTTATTCCAAGATATATATATATATATGTATATGTGTTTCATCATTTTATATAAAGCTAAGTCAGTATGAATCACTTATGACCATAAAGTCCCATATCTGAGTACAGTTCAAATGTCATTTTGAGTCCTGTTTTTGGATATCTTCATATAATTGTTAATACTCATAACAGTCCATAACCATATCCATAACATCCCCCCCTTTAGAGATAGCCAAAAATCTTTCTTTACTTCCATCGGGTCTTCAATCTGTCCTAATGCCGATGGTTACCTCACTTGCCTACGAGATAACCCATCCCTTGTGGATGAATCTCCTAACCCAAAAGACTATGCATAGGAAGTCAGATCCTGTCCGTATCCCCTTGACTGTCCTCATGGCTATGTTCCACGCTGGTGCACATTATTCGGAGGGGGAGGAAATGGTGGTAGTCCTCTCAACAGTCCTTTCATCAGTTCATATTCATCAGGGTTAGTTGCACTCCGAGCCTCACATTCCTCAGTCCTCAGGCGGTGATGGTGGGACATTATCAAAGGCAGTATGCGCAGTCACCTTCTGTTCCACAAGCTTGGATACTATCTTCTTGACACAAAGTATCAGGTAGAAGAGGGGAGACAGCCATCTCCTGGTCCCAGGTCCGACATCTTTTTGTGGTGGGATGCGTGAATCTATGTTGGTATCCCATCCACCTTTATAGCAGTGCTGATCATCAGGAAAGCTTGGAAGGTCACATCATATCTGGTTCCAGGGGTCGTAGTCAGCAATCTCCTGATCTGGATCTGGTTGGATCTGGAGTGGAGGAGAAAACTCAAGAATGTATGTTAGTCAAATGTTCAATTAATTAATTATTTAATTAATTAATTAAACAACAAGTTTAGTTAAACTATCTGGGGGTACTTCTAAACAGGACTTCATAAGGCCTCAACTTAGTGGTCCCTGCTGGGGTGTGTCTTACACTGAACAATGCAAGGGGAAGATTGGCTAACTGTTTCTGTGGTAAGTGGTCGCATTGCTGCTTCTTTGGCCGTTCTGTCAGCAAGGGCCTTTCTTACTGCTTCCCTTGATTCCTGCAATGTAGACCTCCACCCTGCTCACCGCGACTCTGTCTGGCAATAGCAAAGCTTCCATCAGTTCTTTTATGGCCTCATGACAGCGTACAGTTCCATTGGCGGTAATCAAGTCTCTTGTCTTCCATACAGAGTATATGTTGGCTGCCATCTTGCAGGCTTCAGTGAGAGCACACACCTCTGCTTCTTTTGCAGACAGGGAAGTGGGTAGCGACTGCTCTATCAGCACAGCTTCTTCTGCTACCACAACCAAACCCGTGTGGAACCATCCTTCATGATCTGCATATCTTGATCCATCCGCAAAGGAGTTAAGTAACGGTCTTCCAAGAGTGTATCCGTCACTGTATTGAATCCAGAGGTTTCCTGCCTCAGGAGAACAAAACAATAATGTAGAGCTATGCCAGAGGTGACTAACTATCTCTTCCACCTAGGTGTCAGAGGTGGGACACCCCCCCCCTTGGAAGAGGGAGAAGTGTAGCAGGATTAAGGACTTCACACCGGGAGATGGTGACATTGCCTTGCTTTAGGTTGATGTTTCTCGGATGACTGGATCCAATCTTGCTGAGTAGTATCCAAAGGGCCGCTGTCTTCCTTCATAGCAAACAGGCATAATGACTTCTGGTAGTCAGGCAGGCCCAGGGCTGGAGATGAGGTGATGACACACTTCAGGTGACTGTGAATGTGGGGTGGTCTTGGAAGCTGCTAGATTCATCTCCACACCTCTTGCCACTTGAAAGAGAGTACCTTAGTCCTTCACATTGTAATCAGGAGTTACCAGCTGTAGTTGTTTGCATATGGGCTCTCAGAGACCTGATACAAAGAACTATAACCAAGTTTGTATGGAAGAGCATCAAGTGTAAATTGGGGTCAGGAGAACACTGAGATTCCAAAAACAAAGATCCTCTAAAACCACGGAAAAAGAGCACAAGAGTGATTGGTAATTAACAAGCAGCAACCCCTTTGACTATATATACATAACTAAAAATAGCGGTGGAGCATGCCTACTCTACCTAGATGCCTCGTCACCGCCTAAAACTAGCTAGTCTCAAAGAAGAAGAAAGAAATTCTAACTTGCCTCGAAGCAGCCCCAAAGACATAATTAAAGCCCCCAACATATATTGACGATGATATAAGAAGTAAACAATACACAGTTGGTTAGGGATAGACTTAAGCAAAGAGAGGCCCTGCTAACTAAGACACAAAAGGATAGGATAGATCCCTGCTGCCAGCAAAAACCCTAATATATGCCAATTCCTGATGCTCAACATTGCCTTAGGACCACACGATCCTCCACCCACTACATCAGGGAACTCTTGTGTAAGATGCCAGGCAGGATAATATACAACCGAGATTATCTTAATACTAGGCTAAGTAGCAACTGCCATAGGCAGAAATATATTCAATGTCCAACAGAATAAAATAGTGAGCAGTCTATTAATGTGGTCTAATAAATTGTATACTAGGTACAGCAAAAACAAATATGCAAAAGTGAAGGAAAAAAGTTTTCACCGGTTTATTAGCAATGTCCTTTGTTGAGGTTCATTAGTGGGAACGCAATGGGGAACAAATGCATATATAACCAAAAAACATAGTGTGGATTTCAAATCTTTATGTCCCTTCTCTGCAGCTTCTGCTACACCAGCAATAAAGAGAGCAGTAGCTTTGGGTCCTAAGATGGCGGCTGAAAAAAGGAACTAGGTGTTGGACAGGATAAAATGGCATCCAAAGAGGAAGTGTGTAGTGACTGAGTTAAATTGGCCACCAAAAGAGGTACTAGGTGTTGGACAGGATAAAATGGCATCTGAAGAGGCCTGGGAGGGAGGGACATGGGACATGTAGATGACATTCAAGACAGAAAATAATTGGGTAGGCTTACGTAGACACAGTGCTCCACAGACAGTACACAAGTCCAACCTATGTAGACAGCTTATAGGGTGGAGGGCATTGCATTCTAATGGGCCTGGAAGGAGCCATTTTCACAGACAGGCAATATACATGTAGTGTAGTTACTAGATTCAGAATTACATTTCTTCAATCCATCTCAATATTTTCACTTCCCTTGATGTTCTATCAATATCACATCCTTTACCTCAATCTCTCCTCATCTAATCTCCGCCCTGGGGCAGCTATTCCTGTCCTCCCTGAGGAGAATTCTCCATTTTTTATTTTTTTTTCCCACATGCTAAATTTGCTGGTCTCATTTGACCTTATTTCACAGATCTTCAAATACAAAAACTAACACTTCTCTTTTTTTTGCAATTTCAACATTTCTCAAGTGTTCCCCTATTCCTTCTGCACCAGAAACTGCATACATTCCCAGAATTATACAAGTGTCTAGATTATATCTCAGTGAACAACAACACAATACTACTACTTTAGCGTGAATGTTTAGTCTGAAAACGTTTGCTTCCGGAAAGAATCAGAGTGCATGCCAAAACCAGTATCACATGGGTGACAAGACATTTCATCCACCTTCACTATACGCTAGCCATACATTAATATTACAAGTACCAAAATCTGTTTACACTACATCACCTCATAAAGATGGTCCATCCAAAACTCAAAAAACTTGATCAAGACTGAGGTTAAGGATTTTCCCTTGTAATGCTATTCTTCTCCTAAGATCACGAAATAACACATTACCTTCCACTGAGATACAGCCAGGGCTCTTTACCATCAGCTCAGTACTCAGCAGGTGATCCTAAACCCCCCTTCTGCTTCCTTCTTTTTTTCCTGGAAGACTAGGGCCCCCAGAATTATCAATTATTTCAATTATTGGACCCATCACACAAAGATGTAGCCGTAAACAGTTAACTTCTACAAAGTACAACTTCCTCTGTTTTTCTCTAAAAGCAACAGAGCTCACAACTTTCACTTTTTCACGGAACAGATAAAGACACACGTTACACATTACATTATGCAGACGTTTTAAGAGATATTATGACCGGATTCGCACTAGGACTTTTATCTCACAGAGATCAGTCATCAGGTGTCTGGACTGGGGAAGCCGACAACCCACCTTCCAAACGGAAACACACATGAGTATATTAAAGCAAGATAAGAAATGTTCTTACCTTTTTGTGGAGTTGCGCAATATCCCTACTCGTGTGTTCTGTTTGTAAATGGAGATGACAACACGGCTGTCTTTCGTCCAGACTTTTCATCCTAGGTGACATTGGGTGTCGTCTGATAAGGGGGGCATAATTTAGGGTGATGCAATTCAAGTTATTCATCCATGTCTTAAACCCGTCTGCATTCCAAATCATGAGTCATTTGTGAGCTTATTCTGTGATATATATGTATATGTATTTCATCATTTTATATTAAGCTAAGTCAGCATGAATGACTTATGACCAGAAAGTCCCGTGTCTGAGTACAGTTGAAACGCCATTTTGAGTCCTGTTTTTGGATATCTTCCTATAATTCTTAATACTCATAACAGTCCATAATCATATCCATAACAACACTGCTAGGATGGACATTGATCACCTCAATCTATGGCAAATCCTTTTAGCAAGTGCTCAATTTTGTAATTGCAGGATCCGACTGGTAAAAACTGAGGTATTACAAATTGTAAACTCAATTCAAAAGGATGCTCATGTATTACACAGTCCGGTCTTAAATTGAACTCCAGATAGATGGAAACTCTTTGCAGCTGCCCTAAGACCCAACTCATTAATAGAGTTCCTGAATAAGAACTCTCCTTCCAAATATTATTACTGTTATTATTTATTATTATTATAGAGCCATTTAATCCATGGCGCTTTACAAGTGAAAAGGGTATACAAAAAAACAAGTATAACAATCATGAACATTACAAAAACAGACTGGTACAGGAGGAGAGAGGACGCTGCCTGCGGCGGCTCAGAGTCTACAGGGAATGGGGGAAGGTACAATAGGTGAGGACAGAGCTTTTTGCACAGTGGTGTACTGGTCTGAGGGTTATTGTAGGTTGTAGACTCATATGGGACTTCTATACCATACAGTCCTTTATCAATATACTACTATATTGTTTTTTTTCACATCAGACATACTGTATTTAGAAATGTTCTTTCTAATTGAAGTTATATATTGAGTTATATAAAAGTTGATGTGTTGTGGGATGTTTCTAGTAACATAGACTATTTTATATAAATATATATAAATACCAATAAATTTATTCTAGCATGTACAACACAAGAACGTTTATATATCTCAATTTGTTAAACCATAATTGGGACTTGTCATGACTCTCTCTTGGCTCTGCTCGTGCAGAGCCACTGTATGTGTTTGCTTTCCTTCTGTCGATTCCCTATGGGGGTTAGGTCATGTGAGAGAAGCCTATTCTTTCCGGCCTCATTCTGTGGGTCACGTTGGTTTTTATTGGAGTTGTTCCTCTCTGAACTCTTTCGGTAAGGCCCCTTTCACATTGCGTTTTTACTTACGTTCAGTGGTCTCGTCGGGGCATCCATCCGAAACACGTTTTGTGGGGGGGATGTGAGGTTCAGACGGATGCCCCGACGGGACCACTGAACATAAGTAAAAACGCAATGTGAAAGTAGCCTTATAGTTCCTGCTCTGCAATGTGCGCTTCTTGGTTCCTGTAAGTTTCTGATCTTGTCCCACTTCCAAGTACCTGCTCCCCCTGACCTCCATTCCGTCCAGCACTATCTTACTCCCCTGTCTCTGTAAC